>NC_135582.1:75353553-76006053 GCF_965152235.1 Eretmochelys imbricata | reverse complement strand
ACCCCAGACCTCCTCCCCGATCCTAACTCCCTCCCAGAGCCCAACCTCTCACCCCTCCTGCCCCCAAACTCCCTCCCAGAACCTGCACCCCAATCCCCTACCCCAGACCTCCTCCCCGATCCTAACTCCCTCCCAGAGCCCAACCTCTCACCCCTCCTGCCCCCAAACTCCCTCCCAGAACCTGCACCCCAATCTCCTACCCCAGACCTCCTCCCCCACCCAAACTCCCTCCCAGAGCCTTAGGCAGGTGGGGGGCGGATTTCGGGGGGGCGGGTTCTGGGAGGCATGAGTGACATTATTGGCCCCCTGGGAGGATTTGAAGACTGGCACGGCCCTAAGGTAAATTGAGTTTGAGGTCCCTGCTGTACAGGGACGTCATGCGAGAGAATTAGCAGACTGTGACCCCGCTGGGTAAGGGATCCTGTCCCCTCAGCTATGTGAAGCCGTGGGGCCTGCATTTCTGCCTCTGGTCAGGTTCTTCCCTGGTCAGTTAGATTACAAGGGAGTGGGTCGCACAGTCCACAGCCCCAGTGTTCACCTTCATGCCTCCTCCAGCAGGACAGAGGAGTCAGGAAAAAATGGACGTGCTCATTCATCTCCATCCCTCCAGCTTTCATGGGAGCAGGAGCAGTGTCCTGTCCTATCTGCATCACTCTCACTCACATCCAGGATCTCTGGGGAGCTCCCTTCCTGGGACTGGCTCCATGTGTGGGGAGGGCTCTGGGCTCTCCAGGTTCAGACAAAGGCAGGTGTTTAACACCAGAGCTCTCTGGTGCCTCAGCAAGCCCCCCAGAGCCCACAGATCCTGAAAACGGCTAGTGAGGCTGTGACAGCTCCCCCTCCCCCAGACATCGGCCTTTCCCCTGGGGGGGCGGGGGCGGCTGGGTGACCGTGTGCCCATCATTGACATCCGATTCCAAACAGTTGATGAGGAGCTGTGAATTCCAAAAGAGAGAGAAAACCTTTCCCAGTGAGCTAGCCACGCCCAGTACCTATTCAGGCCGAGTCTGATGGGATCAAGTTTGCAAATGTATTCTCTCTCGTTTGGTATTCACAGCTTCTCCTCCACTGTTCCGAATGGGCCACATCCCCCCTGGATTGAATTTAGTTGGGGATTGGTCCTGCTTTGAGCAGGGGGTTGGACTAGATGACCCCCTGAGGTCCCTTCCAGCCCTGATATTCTGTGATTCTATGGCCTTGTTAGCCCTGGTCCTCCACACAGTGATGCTTCATCCCCGTCTCGGCAGGTTTCTTCACCTGCAAACTGCAGCTTGAATTCCTGCAGCCGAAGAAGTGGGCTGAAGCCCGAATCCATGCGTTCGTCTTCAAGGTGCCACAAGACTCCTCACTGTTTTTGCTGAAACAGACTAACAGGGCTCCCCCCTGAAACGGGTTACAATGGTTGGGTGTGACCCAACCACATAACAAAGAAGTGCTGTTCAGAAGCAAACGGAGACATTTGGTTTCCTTCTTTCTGAAGTTAAGTTTCTGCGGGCTTTGACTGTATGAACCTGGAAGTGTTTTGTAGCTCACGGATGAAGTGTTAGTTAGCCAGCCAGCCCATCTTCTCGTGTTCGTTTTTCTCTCTTCCTCAGGGCCCTTTGGTCACATATTTGGATATTACTTTACTTTGACAGGATGGAGCACAACTTTACTGAGGATTTTATGAGACAAACGATCATTTGCCAGAAGAGTCCTTTTTCATTTTATTTTAATTAGGGCTTTCAATGAACCGCAATTAGCTCACGCAATTAACTCAAAAAAATTAATCGCAATCAAAAAAATTAAAACTGCAATTAATCATGATTAATTTTTTAATTTTGATTTTTTTAGTTATGATTGATCACACTGTTAAACATTGAATACCAACTGAAATATAGTAAAGATTTTGGGGTGTTTTTCTACTTTTTTCAAATATATTGATGTCCATGACAACACAGAATACAGGGCTCACTTTCTAGGATGATGGTTTACAAATATTTACACTGTCAAAGTAATAAAAGAAAGAGCATTTTTCAGTTCCCCTTGTTGCCGGCACCCAGTGCCAAGAGGCTAAACAACAGCTGAAGTTGGTTTGTTACCCGGTGTGCTACACCCAATAATTACAACGGGGTAGAGAAGCAGAAAAGTTTATTTGAAGCTTTAAAAAGGTACAGGGAGATTTGAATTTCAAATCCTGTACACAGAGCAGGAAGTTATACAGGCTTTTATACATTTTTTTTTAGCATATTTATTTAATAGCAAGCTGCCTTAAGTATTTATATAGCTAGCCAATTTAGTTTTTAGCTAGTTTTTTTGGTTTTTTGTATTATTTGTTAAATTATATATAAAGCTACTTTATTTAGCATTGTTTTTTTATATTTTTTGTGTGTGGCTTTGCTTAGTTTGATTTTGCAACATATTGTTGCAGATTTTTAGCATAACTGCTGTGTGTGCCTCCAGGCCGGGGGGCCAAGGACACTTGGGCCTAGTACGCAGAGCTGCTGCGAGTGCCTCCAGGCGGGAGGGGGGGCCAAGGACACCTGGGCCTAGTGCGAGGGGGCTTTATTGACACTCGTGGTTTTTTATTTTTTTGAGTTACCTAGTGGCCATGCCCCAGTGTCCCCAACAATTTTTTCCTTTGAGAACATTTAACAACCTTGGCTTTGAGTTTTTTTACTTGGGCTACTTATTTTTTTATAATATGACTTTGCATAAGCACTTTGTGATAGCCCTGAAAAGAATGATTTATTAACTTTTGCAAAAGGGCTTTAACACATGATACTGCACAGCATAATACCAGTAATATAAGCAATACAGGAAAGAGAATTTTCAATAGCAGGCTAAATAAACCACCAAGCCAAGACGACAAACCCCAGCCTGAAAACAAGGTTTGCAACCAATTCTTTTTTGGGGCAATATAGGCAATCTGTGCTCCGGCTTGGGCATGGGCTTTAGCCTGTACCATTTTTTTATAGATTTTATAACTGTTATTATTTACATATATACAACATTGGGGCCCGACGAGGGCACAAACCCCTCCTTGGGATGCCAAGAGATAGTCCAAAGCCAGCCTGTTTTGGAGGGAAAACGTTCTGAGCTGCTGTACTTTTTTATTTAATGTTTTTATTGCTGACCTTAAATTACTAACCGAGTTTTTTAATTTTAAGGCCATTTTTTTAAGTACCATTTGCAGCCTTATAGTATAGCAGCCTATGCATGCCAGGCTGGCCCGGTAAACAGTGGCGCTATTTTTAGTACAGAGCACCCTACAAGCTTTTTGGTTGTGAGGCGATTTTTTATATTGCCTTTTAATGCTAGTTGCTGCAGGGTCTTTTTTTGTGACTTAACAGAGGTGTCTTGGGCATTTCTAATCTTTCCTTTGGGCAGTGTGGCAGTTATGGAAAGATGAGGAACTTCATGAGCTATATAACAGCTACCTGTCCAGTTGGCTGGCAGCACCTTGTAAGCCTTTTGGCCACATACAAAATGGTGACCCTGTAGGGCCCAGTAAGGACTGTTTTTTAAGGGGATTCCTGGGATATTTAAGGCTGGTTTGGCTGCTTTTATAAACAATTTATATGCTTTTAAGGGGGCATTTTATTTTTTTTGTTTGGGTATAAGTGGGGGCGTTTCTAATTGTGCTGTTTAAATTACATTTGCCATAGGGATCATTATAAACCTACCATTGGCTTGCTACATTGGAGATATTAACTGGACGGCAAGTTATATTTTTAAACCTTTTTTTTTTTTTGTGGTAAGAGTATTTGTAAGAGTTTTTTTAAAAGGGGAGGAACCATTACACCCATACTGTTGGCCTCCCCTTTTGGTTTTTATTTAATACTCATTAGCCCACTGTGTAATAACACAGGAGCTTTTTTTTACAGGAAGCCCAGAGTGATTAGATTGGTTTTGGGTAAAACATAACACTTTCTTAGTGAGTACTGCAACTGAATACTTTTGGTTCTGATAGGTGGCTTGCTGTAAAGAGGTTTTATTTTAGAATGGCGAGTCCGTTTTTTTTTGCTCTTTGGTGGTGGCTAATTCTGCTAGGGTTAAGGGCAGCATGTTAAGAGGCATTCCCGTTTTGGGGGGGACAGTAGAATTGGAGCACATACCCAGCAATCAGTCTGGTTTTTTAAATTAGCAACATGGTGCGCAAGCGAAACAAAGGAGTTATGTTTCCGATATGCACAATTTGGAAATACCAATATAGGGGATAACAATGTTACTCAATTAATTATTACCAGAGTTTTTTTAATCCAGGGTCTCCAGTACCTGGGTGGGCTTATTTTAGCATTAAGGTGCTTGCTATTTGTGTTTTTTAAACAGTAGCTTTAGCCCAAGATTGTTACTAGATGAGGAGTCAGCAGGTTGGACGGTCCACTGTTCTGCTGACAAGGGGGCGGGTACTGCCTTTAGATGAGGTGATGGATCCAGTTCTTGTGTCCCTCAATTTTTGCTACTGTATGGGAGATTAGCAGGACGGTATAGGGTCCTTTTTACTTTTTTTGGAGAGGCTTGTTTTTTTAGGTGCGAACAAGCACAGAGTCACCGGGCTGTAAGGAGTGAACGGGAGAGTCCAAGGGGAGAGGCTGGGAATTCTTGGTATACCTGTGAAGAGATAAGAGAACAGCAGACAGGGAACACATATACTGTGACAAAAAAACATTACCCAACTCCCATTCCCCTGACAGAACCGGGGTGCCATTCATAGGCTATGCCCTTTCAAACATAATTTTAAAGGGACTGAGCCCTAATCTACCCTTGGGGAGAACACGGATACGGAGTAGGACGAGGGGCAAAGCATCAGGCCATCGCAATGAGGCTTCTTGGCACACTTTTGAGAGATGCCGTTTAAGGGTCTGATTGGTACGCTTCACTACCCCACTGGCTTGCGGTCTCCAGGGCGTATGGAGTTTCCAGGGGACCTGTAAGGCATGTGAGATGCTTTGGATGATTTTTGACGTGAAGTGTGTCCCATTGTCAGATTCCATCCACGGGGGAGTCCAAAGCGAGGAATGATCTCCTTAACAAACTTGAGGGCCACTGTCCTGGCAGTGCAGTTACGGCATGGGAAGGCTTCTGGCCATCCGCTGAACCGATCCACTATAACAAGGAGATATTTGAACCCTTGGGTCTGGGGAAACTCAGTAAAGTCTATTTGCCACACTTGTCCGGGGCCCGGAGTGGGTTCTAGGGCAGCTGGTGGCACAGGATGTCCCGGTCGGGGGTTATTCTTTTGGCAGACTAAGCAGTCCGCTTGTACCTGGGCAGCCAGGGGTCGGAGTCCGGAAGTGATAAAGTATTTTCCCATTAGCTGGATAAGTGCTTCCCTGCCAGCATGAGTGGTTTGATGTAGTTTCTGCAGCACTGGCCGGATTAGGCCCTTTGGTAAGAGGACCTTCCCTTCTGGGGAATGGAGCCATTCCTTTTTTTTTCGGAGACTGAGTTTGTTAGTTAGCTGTTTGTTTTTTTTTAGAGTACTGAGGGGTTGGAAGCTCCCCTACTGATGGGATAAGGGCATGCATATGGGCGTTCTCAGTCTGAGGGGATGGCAGGGTGGCAGCATGCTTAGCCTCTCTATCTGCCCGGGTGTTACCTCTGGCCACATCTTGATCCTCCCTTTGATGGGCTTTACAGTGTGGTACTGCCACTTCCGAGGGGAGTTGTACGGCTTCTAGGAGCCGGAGGATTTGGGGCCCGTATTTGACTGGGGAGCCTTGGGCTGTCAGCATTCCCCTTTGCTTCCGTAGGCCAGCATGAGCATGCAGCACACCAAAAGCATACTTTGAATTAGTAAAAATATTGACCCGCTTTCCTTTTGACAGTTCAAGTGCACGGGTCAGGGCTATTAGTTCGGCAAGCTGGGCAGAGGTCCCAGCAGGCAAACCTTCAGCTTCCACAGTGTCATGGAGGGTCACAACAGCATAACCCACCCTCCTTTGCCCATTTATTACAGTACTGCTACCATCAGTGTACCACTCATAATCTGCATTTGGGAGGGGTACATCCTTTAAATCCGGACGGCTGGAGTACTGGGCATGTAAGATCTTTAAACAGTCATGTTTCTGTTCCTCTGTTTTTGGCAAGAGAGTGGCTGGGTTAAGGGAGGGGCAAGGCTGTAAGGTGACTTTAGAGTTTTTTAACAGCTTAGCTTGGTACCGAGCAATCCGAGCCTGGGTGAGCCAAAGCCCTCCCTTTGCATTCAATAAGGCTCAGACCATATGGGGAGTATAGATTTGCATAACCCCTTCCAATGTTAGCTTCTCGGCTTCCTCAAGCACTAGGGCAGTAGCTGCGACCGCCCGTAAACATGCCGGCCAACCCTTTGCAACCTGATCCAATTGCTTAGAAAAATAAGCCACGGGACGTCTGCATGCTCCTAACAGCTGTGTGAGCACTCCTAGGGCCACCCTCCTTCGTTCATGTACATACAACTGAAACGGCTTAGAGATCCGGCAGGTCCAGAGCTGGGGCTTCCATTAATTTTCTTTTTAGGATTTTAAATGCCCTATCAGCCTCTGGGGTCCAATAGAAGGGGTCATGATCTGCTCGTTTTACACAGTCGTACAGGGGTTTAGCCCACAATCTAAACTCTGGGATCCATATTCTGCAAAAGCCTGCCATACCCAGAAATGCCCTGAGCCGCTTACAATTATTTGGAGAGGAACTTGACAGATAGATTTCTTTTTTTTTGCTTGAAAGCTGACGCTCCCCTTGCCTTAGCTGTAACCTGATTCCTTTACCTCAGACAACAGAGTTCTCAGGAGGATATTACAGTCGTCTCAGTCTGGCTTGTGACTACTGAGGCACCCCTCAAAGACTAAAATAAACCTGCTTGCGTTTGTTGAGAATTCCCCAGCCTGTGTTTTAAAAGCTGCTAAATTTATTGGATTGAATGGCACATGGGTGTAAACTTGCATAGTGGTAGCCTGACGTCCGTCTGCCCCTGGGCAAGCCACAACAGTTTCGGTAAGCAAAGGATAGAGTACCATCGAGGGGGCAATTTTTGTAACCCGAGGCATCCTACCCTCATACGGTGGGGGTGTGGGGGCCGAAGGGGACACCGGCTCTGCCATTACAGTGGGGGTGGAGGTCTGGGGACTAACATTAGCTACTACCGAACCAGTCGGAGTCAAATTACAACTTTGCAGAATTACAGCTTTGTTTTATTTTTTAAAGCTATAAATGCTTGTGCATACAAATATTTATTTTATTTATTTATTTATTGACAAAACAAAACTAATTGGAGGATCTTGTTGTAATTAATTGACCCTCCTGGTGGCCACCACTTCTGGTCCTTTAGTTGATATTGAGGCCAGTCAACTGTACAGAATCGTTTTAATTGGCTTTTAGTTATTGGATTTGCACCAAATACCTTTTAGTTTGCTAGAATGCACTCTAGGGGCGTACACCGTGCCCTAACCCCTGAGCTCTGACCCTCTCCCATACCTACAGGGTAACTTTGGGCGTCCCCAGGTTCCAACAGAGCATACAATCTGGATTTTAAAAGGTTCCTACCTTATTTAAGGGACCGGTTCTTTACCGTGGCCTGCAGCTGCTCCTCCCCCATGTCTAAGGGACCGGTTCTTCACCGCCTTCCACAACTGCTTCTCCACTATATGAGTGCGTTGCACCGTTGTGCCCTCCGGGGTTGATCAAATCACGTATCTTCCGAGGCCCTCAATGAACTCACCGGTGCGCGCTGGGCGTTGGTTCTTGCCGCAATCCTCGACCTACAGGAAGGGTCCGGGCAAGGCTAAATTGCAGCCTCGTCGTCCCATCTGGGTCGCCAAAAGCTGTTGCCGGCGCCCAGTGCCAAGAGGCTAAACAACAGCTGAAGCTGGTTTGTTACCCGGTGTGCTACACCCAATAATTAAAACGGGGTGGAGAAGCAGAAAAGTTTATTGGAAGCTTTAAAAAGGTACAGGGAGATTTGAATTTCAAATCCTGTACACAGAGCAGGAAGTTATACAGGCTTTTATACAATTTTTTTTAGCATATTTCTTTAATAGCAAGCTGCCTTAAGTATTCATATAGCTAGCCAATTCAGTTTTTAGCTAGTTTTTTTGTTTTTTTTGTATTATTTGTTAAACTATACATAAAGCTGCTTTATTTAGCATTTTTTTTTATATATTTTTTTTGTTTGGCTTTGCTTAGTTTTAGGCAGTCTGACTTTGCAACATATTGTTGCAGATTCTCAGCATAACTGCTGTGTGTGCCTCCAGGTGGGGGGCCAAGGACACTTGGGCCTAGTACGCAGAGCTGCTGCAAGTGCCTCCAGGCGGGAGGGGGGGCCAAGGACACCTGGGCCTCGTGCGAGGGGGCTTCATTGACACTCGTGGTCTTCCATCCCCTCGAGTTACCTAGTGGCCATGCCCCAGTGTCCCCAACACCCTCATAAAAGTGCAGCAGTGCAAGCTCTTGGCCCTGAAAGTGCAACTTACAAATGTAGATTTTTTGTTTTGTTCCAGAACTGCACCCAAAAGGAAAACAGTGTCAACGTTTCGCGCCTACAAGGCCACCGGACGTTGAGAAGAGGCGTTCGTATGGCACTTTTGTAGCCAGCATTGCATGGTAGTTATGTGCCAGGCATGCTAAACATTCGTATGCCCATGCATGCTTTTGCCACCAGTCCAGAGGACATGCTTCCATGCTGATGATACTCGTTAAAAAAAAGTAATGTGTGAATTAAATCGGTGACTCAGCTCCTTGGGGGAGAATTGTCTGTCTCCTGCTCTGTTTTATCTGCACTCTGCCACAGATTTCATCTCCTAGCCATCTCGGATGATGACCCAACACGTGGTGTTCGTTTTAAGAACACTTTCACTGCAGATCTGACAAAAGGCAAAGAAGGACCAATGTGAGATTTCTAAAGATAGCCACAGGACTTGACCCAAGAGTTAAGAGTCTGAAATTGGACTCCAAAATTTGAGCGGGATGAGGTGTGACGCATGCTTTCTGAAGTCTGAAAAGAGCAACACGCCAATGTGGAAATGACAAGATCCAAACCACCGAACAAGAAAATGAACCTTCCGCTGGTGACATCTCAATCTGTCATCAACATGGACGCATGACCTCTGGAACGGTGGTTGAAACGCGAAGGGACGTATGATTCTTCAGCACATCTGGCCTGTCAATATCCTGCGATGCCAGCTACAGCAGTGCCCTGTGAATGCCTGGTCTCCCTTTTAGGTGACACTGTCAATGAGAAGTGGGCAACATTAGCTCCTGCAAATGTCAACAAACCTGTTTGTCTGAGCGACTGGCTGAACAAGTAGCAGGACTGAGAGGGCTTGTGGCCTTTCAAGTTTTTCATTGTTTTATTTTTGAATGCAGTTATTCCACTTCTGTTACGTGTGAAAAATGCAGATTTTTCTTCCCCATAATTACAGCACTTACTCCTAGACGACATTTGCTGACTGGCTTTATCAAGAATCATGAAAAATGGGTCTTCACACATTTAGCACTGACTGTCAGCTCCTGCCATGTTGTGATACCAATCAAAGCACAAGACACTGTTTTGATGAAAGTATTTTAGTGCTTGTAGGCCCGGAATGTATTCAGCTGATTTTTAGAGCCCGTTAGACTTTTGGTACGTTTTTCAAAAGCATCTGTTTAAAATAATGTAGGTCTGGGATCGGGCACCTGACAACACAGATGGGGGCCTAGTGGGCTGTTCAAAACAGGTTGAGCACCAGGGGCTAGCTCCACAAAAATACTGAACTGGGCTTGGCTGCTACTTTCACTTTAGCTCCCTAAATCTGACACTGAGATGCTGCCGATCCTCAACCCACCCCCAGCTACAGCCTAAATGTAAGGGGACTGTTGCCCCCTTACTAACAGTCAGTGGGGGTGTTTTAGTTGGCTCGCTTCCAGTACTAAAAGGGGAAGGGTCGATGGGAAACCAGGACCCTGAGACTGATAGTCCCCAGGAACAATGGGGAGAGGCCAACGCTCCTGGTCAGCCTGAATGACAGGGCGAGAAGGCTAATGAGGGAGTCAGGAGGCCGGGGGGTCCCGTCCTCCGTGTGAGCTGGATTTGCCTGGGTCAGACAGACAGAGTGGGGCCGAGCTAAGGAGAAAGCAGGGTCCCGAGCTGAGCTGGGGAGCGGAGCTGTGCCGATCCAGAGGGACCAGTAAAGCAGCCCAGAGAGAGCAGACCTGTCGTGGGAGCAACCAGAGCCAGAGGGGCCAGAGAAGCAGCCCAGGGAGCTGGGGGCAGAGCAGCAGCCATGCAGAGACCGAGTGGTGGGGCTGGGGCTGGAGCAGTCCGGAGCTGGGTGCGGTGAGCAGCTGGGGAGAGCGAGGGGGACCCTGGGCAGCGGGCCCTGCACAGGGAGACGCCTCAGCCAAGGGGCTCTGCAGGCCAGGCTTGGATCGTAATCCCGACAGGGCGGGGGCCACACTGGGAAGAAGGGTCCTGCCACTTCGAGCCTGAGAGCGTGTGGCCACCACCAGAGCGAGTGTCCGACCCGCAGCATCCCCGCAGCACGGCCAGGGCAGGAGAAGGGGCTGGGACTCACAAGGAGCAGACTGTGAGCTGCCCTGACGTTCCAGAGACCCTGTTTGTGATGTTCCCTGCCACAGAGCGGGGTGATGTGTTTCCTTTCACCTTTCCCATTTTCCCTTATTCTTTTTAAAATTAATTGCTGATTAAATAAACTGTATTTGCTTTAAATTGTATGTAATGATCAGTGGGTCAGGGAAGCACCCAGTGCAGAGAGTACCCTGGAGTGGGGACACCCGAGCCCCTGTCCTAGCTGACCACCGCAGGGTTGGGGGTCGAGCCCCCCAGGAATCCTGGGCCCAGCCTTGTCGGGGTTACGAGGACTCTGCCAGACAGGAGAGTAGAAGGGGAGTCCTCGAGGGCAGGGAGGCCACTGGGGAAAGGGAGTGGGAGCGAGGACTCAGATCCTTTCGCTAGCCCACTTCACGGGGGTCGTGCAGAAGCCAGGACAGTTCCCCACAAGAGCGGGACTATTCCCCCGCTTACAGGAAGAAGGAGGTGCCTGAAAGTAGGACCCACAAAACCCAGCGTGCGAGGCATCTCCACACCGACGCTAACCAACGGGAAAGGCCGATGGGAGGGGTGTGTCCTGAGCCCCCCCCCCTGCGCCTCTCTGGATCTCACGTTACGAGGTCTGGCTTGGAGAGAGGTACCTCCCCTGGCTCCCGCCCGCCCAGCTTTCCCCCACCCCCTGCCCTGCCCTGCCCTGCCCCGGCCGTACCTGGTTCCAGCCCGGCCCTGCCGCGGGGTGGGACCAATACTGCTGCCAAGGCCGCCCCAAGTGGGGTGCAGGTCCGGGGCAACTCCCCCTCCACCCTAGACCCCCACCCGCTGCACCCCTTCCCCCAAGACCCTGCCTCCTTCCGCCCCTGAAGCAGCAAGATTAATCCCATACCTTGCATTGATTGTGACTTATTTGCCTGATTTGAAACGAGACCCAAAGGACCTGAGTCTCCTCGCTGTCGATAGCCCCCCGCTCGGCCAACCAGCCCTGAGACTCTGAGGGGCGGGCGGCTGAGAGGTCTCACCAGAGGTCCCACAGGACGGCCAGGTCACCATCAGAGCGGATCGCTCTCAGATCCAGACCCACCTCTTTGTGAGGACCTCCCGCGATGAGAGCAACCCCCCTTGCCCACCCTCCACACACACCCCTCCTTGGGAGAGAGAGGGAAAGAGGTAAAAAAGAAGCAAGAGAAGAGGAGAAAGGAGGGAGGAAAGAGGAGAAGGGAAACCAAAAAGGATAAACCCCAAGGTCCCCAGTGATTCCAAGCGTCAAAGCGCTCGGTAGGAAATCACATTCTGCCCCCTTAAGCCAGTGTTTTCTGTGCCGAGAATCCTGCCTGCAGCAGGTGCATCAGACCCAACAGGTTCCAAACCTCTCGCAGCCTCCGACCTTGTCCAAGGGACGTTCGTTTTCTGGCACAATCAGTGGTCAGAAAGGAGAAAATTCCACAGAGGCTCCTCCTCATGCTACGACGTGAATCCTAATTCTCTCCCCGTCCTCAAGGGGAGACCGGGAGAAGGAGACGTGCGGCAGCAAAGCCGGGGGGGTCTCAGCGACTGCCCTGGCCCTGCACCTCGGCCCTGCCCCGCTGATGTTGGGGTCTCTCTGTGAGGTCACCCCCTCCCCACCACCTTTGCCCAATGGGCGGAGGTCCTGCAAAAGGCCTTGGTGATGTCACTGCCCCCCCACCCCTCCCCTCCCAGCTGATGTCCTGCCCCTGTCCAGCCTCTTGGAGCTTGGAGTTGTTGCCCCCGGATCTCCGCACTCAATGACTGGTGAGTTGGGGGATGGAGCCGGCTATACAATAAACCACTAGATTTTCATAAATTAGTCGACTTAAGGCCAGAAGGGACCATTGGAGCATCTAATATGACGCCCTGCATCTCCCAGCCCTCCTGTGTATCACAAGAGCTGCTTTTTGATGAAAGCGCTTTCCCGAAAGGCATCTAGTCTTCACTGGAAGACATCAAGAGATGGAGAATCCATCACTTCTCTTGCCAGTTTGTTCCAGTGATGAGTCGCCCTCCCTCTTACAAATCTCTGCCTTGTTCTAAGGAGAATTTTTCTGATTTCTGCTTCCAGCCATTGGTTCTTGTTCTGCCTTTCTTTGCAAGACTAAAGAGCCCTTTAAATACTTGGTGTTTTCTCTCAGCGAAGGCACTTGCAGGCTGCCATCAGCTCACCTCTCCATCTTTTTAAACACTAAACAGACTGAGTTTTTCAATCCCTCCTTATAAGTCTTCTCCATCCCTCAAATATGGCTCTTTTCTGCACCCTCTCCAGTTTTTTTTAACGTTATTTTTGAAATGTGGACACCAGAACGGGATGCAGTATTCCAGTGTCAGTCTCCCCGCTGCTGAATCACCTCCCTTTCCATCCTCTCTTTATCTATCCATGGATGGCGTCACGGACTCACAGGACTTGTGCTCTTTCTCAGCCTCGTACAGTCCTTGGGAGGACCCTCCTTCAGTGTGACAGCCCTTCTCGGAGATCCACTCTCTCGAGGGTTAAGCCGTAGGCCCTTCCGCCTCCTGGAACCCCTCTTCTCTGAGCCTTGAGCATGCCTGTCTGCCGTGGGCCCCCTCAGGGAGTCCCCTCACTCTGGACCCCTGGGGCCTCTACTCCCAGAGGGAAGAACGCAACCCCGATCCCGAGACTGCCGTGACTCTCAGCCAGCGTAAAAGAGAGGGGTTTACTGAGCATCTGAACACAGCACAGGAAACTCTCAGGGCCTCAGGCCTAACCTCCCTCTGCACAGTCCATCTAGGTCTCTCCTGCACCCGTATGGGCTCTGGCTGTTTTCTCTCCCCAGTCCAGAAGCCCCCTCCTTCCAGCTAAGCATCCGATATCACCTTCCCACAAGCCTGTGTCCTTTGTCTTCTGTCCCAGGTGAACAGGCTGCCTGGGTCTCCTCTATCTCAGCCTCTCCTCTCCTCCCTCTTTTCTTTCCCCCTGCCTGGAAGCAGTCACCGGGTCTTCTCTCCTCAGCCCATTGTCCTACTACTGGCCCGACCTGGCTGTGACTTCCAAGCTGGGCCTCCCGCTCACCAGTCGCTGGGGTATCCATTCTCCAGGCCTTTGCCTGAGGGCCCAACTGACAGGAGAGATCACCGCTGGTCCTCTGTAACAACAAACTACCTCTCCCACCAGTGCCACCTCGTTAAACAAACAGCACCCAGGGAAACTGAGGCATGCAAACCATTGAAAAACCAAGAAAATCCCCCCGTCATCACCGATGGCTTTGGCCCTGTTCCCCACAGCATCGCAACAGGAGCGGATGTTGAGCGGCTTGCCCGGTATGACACCTAAATCCTTGACAGAGTCACGGCTTCCCAGAGTACAGTCCCCCCTCGGTGGCCTGCCTGCTCTGTCCTGCTGCCCCCTCCCACTGCGCCAAGAGGGGACCTGGTGACAGGAGCTGCTGTGGTTGTGTGAGAGCGCCGGGCTGAGAGACCAAAGGGCACCTCCGTTCTGGAACAGAGGGGTCTGGCCGGTAGGCGCAGTCGCCCCCGGTTTGGGGCACAGAAGGGGCTGTGGCTGGCAGCAGCTTGAAGCCCGTCCCCCAGCTGCACTAGGCACTGTTTGAATGAGTGCAACGTCCGTGTTACATACGGGCTCCTGGGGCTCGGTCGGAAGCACTGAACTGCCTCAGAGTTCTCTGTTTGCAAGGTCGGTGCCAGGAGATTAGAGAGACAAGGCAGGGAGGGGATCTCTTTCATTCTCCAACTTCTGCTGGGGAGAGTCAAGCCTTCGAGCTCCACAGAGCTCGTCCTCAGGCTCTGGTCTCTCTCCCCAACAGAAGCAGGTCCAATAAACCATATGACCTCCACGGCCTGGTCTCTCGGTGTTTTCTGCTCCCACGGGCGTGGCTGGGGAGGGCCACAGGGCTCAGCAGGCTCAGGGAGAAACCTCAGCCCCACTGGAGACAGGAGGGGAGCAAACCTCACAATCCATGTGGTCCCTGCAGGTCTGTGCAACTGCCCCCCACTCACTCAGTGGCAGTCTGTGGGGGAGGTCTAGAGTGGCCAGGTGTCCCGATTTTAGAGGGACAGTCCCGATTTTTGGGTCTTTTTCTTATATAGGCTCCGATTACCTCCCACCCCCGTCCTGATTTTTCACACTTGCTGTCTGGTCACCCGAGGGAGGTCTGGCAGCCCCCTCCCCAGCCACAGTCCGTGCGTGCCCAGCAGTCTGTGTGTGTCTCAGCAGCCCCCTGCTCACTCCCACGTGGAGCCCAGATCGGGCTGAGCTGGGCCTCTGGTTTGTTTGATCCCTGAAGGGTTTTCTGGACACTAACTGGCACCCCAAGTTTCTCCTACTTTGAGGAAATCCCTGTGAAAACTCACCTTTTCCGGGTGTCTGTTTCACACCCTCTGCCAGAGACGTTCCCCATTCTTTCTCCAGTTCAGCTGGCAGCAGGTCTCGTGCGAGGGGCAGGGGAGAGCTGAGATTTCAGGTTGCCGTCATATGGCGGGATTGCTGCGATTAACTGGCTGAACGTGCTAATTCTGAGGACGAAACGGGGAAAGGGGCAGAGACTGAGAGTCAGGGAGTGAAATGGAGAAAATACAGGAAGCATTTCGAGCAAGGGCGAAGTGCAATGACCAGAATCCAGAATATTCTCTGCACCCCTTGTCTAACTCTGGGCCTGATTCTCTTCAGCATTGACGGCCCTTTCCCTGTCTCCGGCCGTGTCTAGAGGGCTTTATGCCCCTGTCCAGCCCCTTCACACTGCCAGGAAGGGAGAGCTGTTATGGAATCTTAGCCCAGACAGGAACCAGGCCCTGTGTCACCTTCATCCTGGGTTTCAGATGACCCCGAGAAGTTGGGGGGCCACCGGCACCTAGAGCATGGCCCTGCCACAGAGGCCCCGCCCCCGGTCATCCTCTTCTCCCGAGGCCCCACCCACCCACTGTTCACTCCTCTGGCCCCCGAGGTCCCCCTACCTGCCCCTCGCTCCTCTCCGCCTCTTCCCCCAAGACACCACTCACCCCCTGCTTGCTCCTCTCCGCCCCTTTCCCCGAAGGGGGGTTGCCGGGGGGCCATGGGGCCAGGCACCCGTCCCTTTTCTCTGTCTTCGGTGAGCGGGGGGCAGGAGGGTCCTTGAGGAAGGAGGTGGAGCAGGACAGGAAGAGGCACGAGAAGACGGGGCCGCGGGGGAAAAGGCCGAGGGGGGGTGGGGCGCAGGTTTTGGGGGAGGAGGCGGAGGGGGGATGGGAAGAGGCAGAGCAAGAGCAGGGCGTCGGGCTAAGAGGCAGAGGGGAGCGGGGTGCAGGTGGGGCCCCCACTTCTCTGGAGCTTCGCTTCCAGCGCTCGAAAGATGACCACGGGCCCAATGGCCTCCGGAGGGGAGACCCGCCCCACATCCCCAGCGTTTCCGCCCCACATGGACGGCCTTTTGGGGGAGGCTCAGGCTCCTGTGGCCTCTTCTACGGGTTGCCCGTGCTCAGCTCCTTCCACGCTCTGGGGAGGAGCAGCACCCAGGGGTGGGGCTGAGCCGGGGGGCGCTGGGTGAGGGGCAGAGGCCTCGGGAGCTGAGACCGCAGGGACACAGCGTGAGGCACCATCCCAGGCATCCCCAAGAAAGGAGCAGAACAGGGTTTACCTGGGGTGGGGAGTGTATGGAGAGCGTCTCAGGGCCGGTGGAGATGTATTGCCCTGGTGAGCAAGTGTGGGTAAAACACAGGCCTCGCTGTGAGCAGGATTTGAACCTGCGCAGGGAACCCCGAATGGATTTCGAGTCCAGCGCCTTAACCGCTCGGCCCTCACAGCTGTGAGTGACGTGGCCCCCAGTGGCAGTCTCTACTGGAGCGGCTGTAAGCCGACGGGAGGGAGCTCTCCACCCTCAACGAGCAGCCGTAGCCATGTTGGCAGGAGAAGCTCTCCCAGCACCATAGCACTCTCCACACCGGCGCTTAGGTCCGTGTAACTTGTGTCACTCGGGGGGTGGCTTATTCACACCCCGAGCCACATACGTTCTACCGACACAAGGGGGAGTGTAGACGCAGCCTTAGCAGAGATGCGATTAAGATCCACTTCCTGGACACTACAGTGCTAATAAACGATGGTCACATAAACACCGCCCTATACCGGAAACCTACTGACCGCTATTCCTACCTACATGCCTCCAGCTTTCACCCTGACCACACCACACGATCCATCGTCTACAGCCAAGCTCTGCGATACAACCGCATTTGCTCCAACCCCTCTGACAAACACCTACAAGATCTCTATCAAGCCTTCTTACAACTACAATACCCACCTGCGGAAGTGAAGAAACAGATTGACAGAGCCAGAAGAGTACCCAAAAGTCACCTACTACAGGACAGGCCTAACAAAGAAAATAACAGAACGCCACTAGCCGTCACCTTCAGCCCCCAACTAAAACCCCTCCAACGCATTATTAAGGATCTACAACCTATCCTGAAGGATGACCCAACACTCTCACAAATCTTGGGAGACAGGCCAGTCCTTGCCTACAGACAGCCCCCCAACCTGAAGCAAATACTCACCAACAACCACACACCACACAACAGAACCACTAACCCAGGAACCTATCCTTGCAACAAAGCCCGTTGCCACTGTGCCCACATATCTATTCAGGGGACACCATCACACGGCCAAATCACATCAGCCACGCTATCAGAGGCTTGTTCACCTGCACATCCACCAATGTGATATATGCCATCATGTGCCAGCAATGCCCCTCTGCCATGTACATTGCTCAAACTGGACAGTCTCTACGTAAAAGAATAAATGGACACAAATCAGATGTCAAGAATTATAACATTCATAAACCAGTCGGAGAACACTTCAATCTCTCTGGTCACGCGATTACAGACATGAAAGTTGCGATATTACAACAAAAAAACTTCAAATCCAGACTCCAGCGAGAGACTGTTGAACTGGAATTCATTTGCAAATTGGATACAATTAACTTAGGCTTGAATAGAGACTGGGAGTGGCTAAGTCATTCTGCAACGTAACCTATTTCCCCTTCTTTTTTCCTACCCTTCCCCCCCTTCCTCAGACTTTCTTGTTAGACCCTGGATTTGTGCTGGAAATGGCCCACCTTGATTATCATACACATTGTAAGGAGAGTGATCACTTTAGATAAGCTATTACCAGCAGGAGAGTGGGGTGGGGGGAGAGAAAACCTTTTGTAGTGGTAAACACCCACTTTTTCATGCTTTGTGTGTATAAAAAGATCTTGTGTACTTTCCACAGTATGCATCCGATGAAGTGAGCTGTAGCTCACGAAAGCTTATGCTCAAATAAATTGGTAGGTCTCTAAGGTGCCACAAGTCCTCCTTTTCTTTTTACTGATAAAGTTTGCGGATGATACCAAGATGGGAGGGGTTGCAAGTGCTCTGGAGGATAGGATTAAAATTCAAAATGATCTGGACAAACTGGAGAAATGGTCTGAAGTTCACAGGCTGAAATTCAATAAGGACAAATGCAAAGTACTCCCCTTAGGACAGAACAATCAGCTGCACACATACAGAGCAGGACGTGACAGCCTAGGAAGGAGTACTGCGGAAGGGGATCTGGGGGTCATAGTGGACCACAAGCTAAATATCAGTCAACAGTGTAACACTTGCAAAAAAAGCAAACCTGATCCTGGGCAGGATTAGCAGGAGTGTTGTAAGCAAGATACAAGACGTAATTCTTCTGCTCTACTCCATGCTGATGTGGCCTCAGCTAAAGTATTGTGTCTAAGTCGGGGCGCCACATTTCGGGAAGGATGTGGACAAATTGGAGAAGGTCCAGAGGAGAGTAACAAAAATGATTAAAGGTCTAGAACAGGGGTTCTCAACCTTTTTCTTTCTGAGGCCACCCACAACATGCCATTAAAATCTCCAGGGCCCAGTGTGGGAGGGGGAGGCTCTGGGCCGGGGAAAGGGGGGACAACAAGTTTGCATAGGTATAGTTTGACTTCTGTTTTGGGTGGGCAGGGGCCAGTGAGGCTCAAGCCAGCTCCGATGGCGGGGTCTGGGGGGGGGTATGCTACATCCACCCCCTGACTCACCTCAGCAGGCCACCTGCCTGTCTGGACTTGGGGGGGGCCTACAACCAAAAATTATAACTCAAAGGTGGGGGGGCTCAGCTCAAAAAGTTTGAGGTGCAGGGAAAGGGATAGCTAGGGGCTGTGTGCAGGGGGGTAGCTCAGGGTGCAGTGAGGGGGGTAGCTAGGGGCTGTGTGTGGGCAGAGGGTAGCTCAGGGTGCAGGGAGGAGGTAGCTAGGGGCTGTGTGCTCTCAGGGCTCCCCTGCACTCCCTGTACCCTGAGGGCTCTGCCAGCCACAAAGCAGCCGGGTCCCCCCGCCCAGCAGCTCTTACCAGCTGCATGAGCAAAGGGGAGCAGCTTCAACCCCAGATCTCCGCTGTATAGTGGTGTGCAGTGAGCCCCTGTGCAGCTGAGCTCCTTGGCAGTAGGAAGTATGCATCCCCTGTCAGTGCTCCTGAAATGCTACCCCACACCTTTGCAGTCCAAGACTAGGTCTTTTCAGAAAGAATGCTCTACAGCCACCAAGAAGGGGCCAGGCTTCACCTGAGAGCTAGGTTCATACCGAACCCTGCCTCTGTCAGACATCTTTTACTTCCAAAATCTCCTACTGGACGATTTAGGCATATAAGCATCACTCCTGATCCCTTCCCACAACCCCACCCCTGAATTCTACATGCACGTAAAGCAAATGTTGACAGATTATCTGTTTTGGTCATGAGCCAGAAACATAGCTAATACTCTGACTCTGCAGCTCTCTCCAGAAAACCATGGCAAGAGAGTTTATTTGTAAATGGGAAGAAATAATCTGCATTTTTAAAGCTCTTTGGGACAGTGATAAAAGTCATTTTAGACATGCAAAGTACTATGAACTTGGCCCTCTCACACTTCGATGCTTCTGTAGGCTGTACTCATTGCACACACTGAGGGCTCCTGGCTGCCCTCCATTCCCCTCCGCCCCATGTGCCACCCTCCCATCCTCTCTGTTTCACAGATTCCCTGCATCTGCTCACCCCTCTTTCATGTCACAGGCTCTGTCCCATGTTTCTTCATCTCCCCCAGGCTGGGGCTCTGTGTGCCCTCCGACCTTCCCCTACCACACAGAACTTCTGTATGCCTCCTCTCCCCAGACCAGGGTCCCCTTTTCTCCCCACCATTCTTTCTTTTCTTTCTGTCTGACAGATAAGTCATTGGGGGTGTCACCATTTTAAAATTATTTTGGGAAGATGATTGTTCAGCTTTGTAGTTGAGATTCCTCCAACATGGGAGTGACTGTTGAGTGTAGGACCTCTCTTCGTTCAGCCAGTTATTACTAGACAATGTTGCCTCCCCTAATTATCAAAGCTTTACTACTGAGTCACCTGTCTTTATTGGCAGTAACATTCTAATTAATATTTACTCCATTTAACTGTATGGTGATTGCCCAACCACTCTCTAACTCTTGCTTTGGTATAACTCGATTAAAGGGATGATAAACAATTTATTTCTGAATACTCCCTTGAGCCTGATCATGCAGTCCTTTTGGGAGAGGGATGCAGAGATCCAGCTTTATAAACCTGACTTCTCTATCTTTTATTCCTGTAACACTAGAAATAATTTTGTTTTTTAAACAGGAGAATAAACCATCCCTCATTCAGACTGGTCCAGAAGCAACCCTGCAGACCCACCTCCTTGTATTTGAGGCTGAGAAATCCAGAAAAGAAAACCGTGTTGTGTGTTTAGAAATGATAAAGGAACTCTTCCCGAAGCCTACATACAAATGAACTTTTAAATTTGAGGAGACAGAATAAAAACTGGTCCCAGTTACCAGGGAAATCATGTCTTGTTTATACTAATCTGGAATACATATGGGGATGGGCACTACATAAAATCAAATTTTGCATACTACAAATCTATAAAATGCAAAAGATGTGTTTAATAGAATTTTCTACATCGTTTCATTAATTGTTTTAGATAAAGAAAATATATTAAAAATCATCAGTATTTTTTTCTGTCTTGGTTTCCTTTAAAGGACACGAAGCTTATTCTTACAGCACCGCTTCACTTAACCCTTAAGTACACTCGATCTGAGCAACCAGCAGTTAGGAGGTACAATGGCAAAGGTTTTGAGAGCATGGAAGTGAGTTTAACTCAGCATTTCTCGCATGTGGCCACCAGGGGCTTTTTGTGCAGGCCTAACAGCCTCCTGGGCAGTGGTGGAGAGGCCAAAGCATCAGCCTCTCCCCTTCCCTCCCTGGTGCTCCTGCATGAGCCACCATGCACCGCCTCTGGAGACAGGTGGGGCACAATGCTGCAGGAGCCAGGTGAGTTCTTGACTCACCTGTGGGGTGGGCAGGGCACGTTGGGGCTTGGGCTTCAGCCCTGGGTGAGAACCTGGCCGCAGGGCTTCAGCTGCACGGCTCGAGCCCCGGGCTCTGACCCAGGCTCCGGCCACGTGACCTTGGCCCTGGGCGCTAACCCCGGCTGTGCAGCAGCAAGTGCTGGCTCCGGGCTCTGGCACTGAACCCCAGCCCTCAGCCCGCTCCCTAACCCCAGCCCCAGCCCCAGGGTGGTGGGTGTTGATCCACACCTCCAGCTGCTCAGCAGCAGCCGCCACCAACCCTGGGCTCCAGCCGCTCGCTCTGGACCCTGGGGGTGCTGCCTCCCAGCTCCAGCCATATGGCAGCAGGGCTCACCATTCTCCCCGACGCCTCCCCAAACCCCCATTTATCACCCCCAGTCCCCACTGCCTTCCCTGGTTCCACCTCTATCCCCCCCATTGCCCCAGACCCCTGCTGCCTCCCTCTCCAAACCCGGGGCTTGCTGAGAAAAGCGAAACGAAGAAACATGCAAGTATCACTTTTCACAGCACACTGACTAGCTACCTGGGAGGCTGTGAAAAGTGATACTTGTATGTTTGTTAATATCACTTTTCACAAACTCCCAGCTAGCTACTGAGTGTGCTGCGAAAAGCAATATTCAACATACAAATATAATTTTTCATATTATTTGTGAGTCTGAAAAAACCCTACATAAATAAATTACAAGGATTTGGACACGTGTCTGTGCATATTTATTTGTTTTTCCTACAGTTACGTATTTTAGGGAAAAGTGTCAGTGTGGCCACAAGCAAGAATTGGTGGGTCACAGTGCGAGGCCACCAAAAAATGTGTTCGGAGAACCCCTGGTTTAAATGTACTAATAGGCAAAATCCAAACCAGCCATGTCTGCCTGAACCTTTTCAGGCAGGACTTCAGGTATCACCCAAAAGATCTTATTTTTCTTTGGTTCCATGTATACATTTGCTCAGATTTTACTTCTCCATTAAAAATGTAACCAATTCCCAGCTGCCTGGCAAGTGACAGCTGGCTGAGTTTCCATGGTTCTCCCCGCACCCTTATGGGTGTGTTGCCAAGGGAGCAACACATAGGCCTGCAATGAATCTCAAGTGCCTCTGACTTGCCTAGCTCTTCTCAGCCATTTCTCTTGCTGTGAGCTGCCCTCCTTTTGAGCCCCACCAACTTCCTCACATGTAGGAACAGCAGCAGATTGCCATCTTGGAGCAACAGCTGAGGAAGGCGACTTTTCTGTCAGCACTAGAGTGGTCTATTGTATTGTGCTCTTCTTAAATAAGCAGGATACTGTGATCGTCCAGTGAGCGTCTCTCAGCTTTGTTACGTCGAGTGCTTTAAAAGGGGTGATGCGCTGCACTGTGTGGGCTGAGAAAGATCTCATGTGCTCCCCATCATCAATTCTGAGATTTGCACTGATTGGTATTAAGGCTTTTGGGGTGATGGTTCTATGACTCAAACTCAGTGGCTTTGTTTGGTCTACCAGAGTCTGAGGTTGATGATCTTCGGGGATGGTACAAGCCTTACCTAAGACATTTAAGCGAGTTAGAATGTGGATGGAAGACGATAGAATGAATGATGTGCGAGTTCCTCCCAGTAACAGGGATAGCCGTCTGCCTCTGAACATAGCTCAATTCTTATTGTGCTTAACACGCTGGAATATGAATGGCTGCTGTGGGTGGCTGATAATCTATGAACATCATGTAGTAATTCCTGGATTTTTAAATTATTGTTTTAGCTAGATGCATGTATAATGTTTGATCAAATACTGTTCAGGGAGAAAGGTATAAAACCATCCTAGTATTTGCTATGTTTAGAGTGGTCATGTTCTGTGGGATACCTTCTGGAAGAACAGTAGTGTGGTTAAGTAATTCGTGTCACATTCTGTGCTGCACCCCTGCACTGAAAAAAGGATTTTCTGCCGCTTACACTATTTGCGGCTTCATTGGGTGAAAATAAAGAAGCAACAGTGGCTAGGTCTGAGTGTCCCTCCTCTAACAAAAATCTTGAAATAGTTCACTGTAAAATTCAAAACCAACTGTGGCTTGTCTTAAGTAATGATAAGGTGACGTTTAGAAGGAAGCCTCGAGGTGCATCCTCACCTGTTCGTTGATCCAGCACAACTTCCTATACATTAGACTCTTACGACAGTCAGTAACGCTCTCTCTACCTCCACAATAGAGCTATTTAGAAAACGGGAGTTTGTATTCAGTTTGTATGAATGCTGTAATCTGGAAGGCCCAGATCCACAAAGGTATTTTCGTTCTTGACTTCCATTGGATTTCAGTGGAATTTAGGAGCCTAAATTTTACCTTGGTGGATCTGGGCCTAAGTAATTGCAGTTTGACAAACATGAAAGATTAATAATTTGTGAAAAATAAGAAGTAATTAACAAATGAGGACAATCAGAATCCTTGTCTGAGGACTCCTAAAGCTTCAAAATACTTTAATGTTCTTATGAAATAATTCACATCCACTATCATTTCTTTGCCTGTAGTAAATATATTGTCCTTTTTAGTTGGCACACTGTTCTGATCATTGTCTGTACAGTAATCTTTTGAGTAAATCAGTTCAGTGAGATGTTATCAGTCACCTGGAGTTTCTTCCTCAGAAGCTGTTATGGCTTTCAAGGCTCTTCTCTTCCTTAATCTTTCTGCATTTGTGATTGTCATAGGATGCAATGGGAAAAATCCAGAAAGACCTGAAAGAAAGATGATTTATGTTTATAGCTGGAGTTGCAATATGACTGTTCTAGACGCACAGATTCAAAGGCTAAAAGGGAGCGCTGTGATTATCTCGTCTGACATCCTATATAACACATGTTATAGAACTACCCCAAAATAATTCTTAGCATATATATTTCAGAAAAACATCCAATCTCAAGTTAAATTGTCAGTGATGGAGAATTCACGACAACCCTCGGTCAACTGTTCCAATAGTTAATGAGACTTTTAAGAAGTGAGAGTAAATGTCTGTCTCACTAACCCTCTAGTGGCTTGAAGTGCCTTTTACTGCTGTCTTGGCCAGCTCAGCGTCTCCATAAATGAGACCCGTTCCCATTTCCTCAAAAAGAACAGGAGTACTTGTGACACCTTAGAGACTAACAAATTATAGCTCATCTTAATTAGCCTCTTACAGTTTGTATGGCAACTCCCACCTTTTCATGATTCTCTGTATGTGTATATATCTTTTTACTATAGGTTCCATTCTATTCATCTGATGAAGTGAGCTGTAGCCCATGAAAGCTTATGCTTAATTGAATTTGTTAGTCTCTAAGGTGCCGCAAGTCCTCCCGTTCTTTTTCCGGATACAGACTAACAAGGCTGCTACTCTGAAACATCCCATTTCCTGTGGCCAAAAGAAGGGTGATTGCATATATACATATTCTCAAGGATTCATGCAAACAAATGAAGAAAGAGTCTTTGGTACTCCAAGTATGCAGAGGATCACCAAGGAAAACCTATTGTCTTTTAAGAGAAATAAGCAAATAGTTGAGATTGGAAAACACACTGAGTTACCTAGAGGTTTTGTGACATGTGCTCAAGAAAACTGCTGTAACCTTCCCTTACGCAGCAACAATAGATTATTCTTCATGATGGAATCGAAGTCTGTACCTTGCCAGGAGATTGAGGTCTTAAAGCAATTTATTTACAATAAAGATGACAGATTTGCTCTACCAACCCTTAAGAGAGTTCAGCGGTGAAGGCTGCACATTCTCCACTAACTGTGATTGATTTAGAGGGATGCAGAAACTGGAGTCTGTCAGTACAACATGATGTGCACGCAACCCTTAACAAGCCCTGTCTGCACTTACCAAGGTGCACCATGATGACCCTTGAAAGCACTTGAAAGAGGAAAAAGACCATGAAGGAATCCCCTGCCACTCCCAAACACAGAACAAGGGGCTAGCCCACTGCAGCTGTGCCGCTGTAAATGCTATAAGGTAGACATAGCCTGAGTTGACAGAGACGAGAACCTGAAAGTTATACACCGGACCCTCACTAGAACACGTGTCTATATATCACAAATTCTGATAGAACGTGGTTGCGGATCCCAAATTTAGTAACCGTCATTAACTTTCATTGTAACGTGGTCCCCACTGTAATGCAGTACCCGCTAGAATGCGGGATTTGGCATGGATCCCAAATCCCACATTCTAGTGAGGGTCCAGTGTAGTTTGAAAATCCTGAGGGAAACATGGGAGTTTAGTTGCAAGCCCTGCCCTGTAGACTCTGTCTCTCATGACCCATTTGCCATGGCGATCCAGGGAATGGAAGTTTCAAAGCACCTGCCCCCACTCCCACTTTTATGCTTTGGGGTTTAGGTAACTTTAGGAGAGTGGTCACTTTGGATGAGCTATTACCAGCAGGATAGTGAGTTTGTGTGTGTGGTTTTTGGGAGGGGGGTGAGGGGGTGAGAGAACCTGGATTTGTGCAGGAAATGGCCCAACTTGATTATCATGCACATTGTGTAGAGAGTTGTCACTTTGGATGGGCTATCACCAGCAGGAGAGTGGATTTGTGTTGGGGGGTGGAGGGTGAGAAAACCTGGATTTGTGCTGTAAATGGCCCAACTTGATGATCACTTTAGATAAGCTATTACCAACAGGACAGTGGGGTGGGAGGAGGTATTGTTTCATATTCTCTGTGTGTATATAAAGTCTGCTGCAGTTTCCACGGTATGCATCCGATGAAGTGAGCTGTAGCTCACGAAAGCTCATGCTCAAATAAATTGGTGAGTCTCTAAGGTGCCACAAGGACTCCTTTTCTTTTTGCGAATACAGACTAACACGGCTGTTACTCTGAAAACTGGAAAAAGTGTGACCTTAAGGGGTTGCCACACTAAAGAGCTCCTCCCAGGGACTGTTCAAGAGCACCAGACCTATGGCAGGGAAACAGCCTGGAGAATGGGATTTTCAAAAGGGCTGAAGCAGGTTAGGCAAGTCCATAGGAGTTAGGTGCTTTGGAGGTTCCCACCAGACACCTAAATACCATTGAAAGTGTGGCCCAAGGTGCTTAAACACTAGGGCCCTGAGGCTCAGCTGGTGTCAGTCAGGGAGGCTGAGAATCCGTGATAACGTCTCCTGTTAACCAAGAGCACCCGCCCCTGCACTCAGATAGCCAGAGAGAGAGCAGGAGACAGCACTGGGCACACAGATTCATGATTATGAATTATCTGCTCTCCTGAAATCTTCCCCTTTGGGCTCTGCTCTGAGCAGCCAGGGAAGCTGGGACCCCAAGGGCTCTCCCAGGATCTGGGCCCCTCTGGGCTGGGCAGTCACAGTGCTCTGAATGAAGCTCTGATCCACGAGTAATAGGGGCACACAGGAACTGATAATAACCCAACCTGCTGGGCCAAATCCCTCCCCCTGCCCTGCTCGAATACAATGAGAGAAACCCCCAGCAGCGCCCCTTACCCAGAAATCCCGTCACAGCCCCCTGGAGATTGTTCTCTCGAGGGAAATCCTGGATTCTCTTTTCCAGCTCAGGGGACTCGGGCACCGGATGCGGAGACAGGGCCTTCTCATCCCTGCAGAGACATGAGCGTGTTTATTCCTCCCATTCCTTTGCTCTAAGTTCCTGCCCCCCAGAGCCAGATGGGGAGTGGGTGGGAGCTGGGCCACAGGCAGGGCTAACGGGGCCGTGACCTCTGCTGCCCAGGGAATTTACTGCCTGCACGATCTGCCGGGGAGGGGGCCGGCCTGGAGACTGGGGGCCTCTCTCCATCCAGAGAGAAAACCCAGCCCAGGCAGGGCCAGCTCCCCTCACACCTGGCCCAGCCCCACGTTCCCTACAAGGGCCTGGAGGGGCTTCTCCCAGGGATGAGAGAGGGGCTCATTCTCCAGGCCCAGCTTCTTCTCAGCTTCTTCTCTCAGCCTCCAAGGGGCCTGGTCACTCCCCGTGGGGTGGGGGTACTGGGACCGAGACACTGCCCCACGAGGGCCTGGGCTGGGACACTCAGCTCTTTCCCCACAGGCCCTTGGGCCCCCCTCACACGGGACAGGCTTTGCGCCATGTCAGAGCTGGGGCCAGGTCCCAGCTGGGCCCTCGGGGTGACAGGCTCTCAGCCCCATTAATGATCCCCCAAGCCAGCCTGGTCCCAGGGAGGGTTCTCCAGCCCAGAGCTGTGGGGCACTCCCCTTCCCAGGGTGGGTCACACAGACACAGCGGCAGCAGCCCCAGGGCTATGGGGATGGAGGGGGGCTGGATCCAGAGGGTGAGACCGTCCCACGGTCGGGATGCTGGGTCTGCTGCCTGGGCTCTGAGCCCTTGTCTACACTAGGACTTTAGGTCGAATTTAGCAGCTTTAAATCGATGTAAACCTGCACCTGTCCACACGATGAAGCCCTTTATTTCGACTTAAAGGGCTCTTAAAATTTATTTCCTTACTGCACCCCTGACAAGTGGATTAGCGCTTAAATCGGCCTTGCTGGGTTGAATTTGGGGTACTGTGGACACAATTCGACGGTATTGGCATCCGGGAGCTATCCCAGAGTGCTCCATTGTGACTGCTCTGGACAGCACTCTCAACTCAGATGCACGATTGTTTGCCGTTGCTCTGACGGAGGGAGGGGCGACTGAGGACACGGCTTACAGGGTTGGCTTCAGGGAGCTAAAATCAACAAAGTGGGTGGCTTTAAATCAAGGAGTATTTCAGGCAGGACTTCACGGAGGGTTCCAATAAGAAATGGTGCACCTAAGTTATTGTTCTTATTGGAACAAGGAGGTTAGCCTGGCCTCTGATTGATACATGGCTAGATTTACCTCGCTGCACCTTCTCTGTGAGTGACTGCAGTGTGACCTAGAGGAATGAGTCCCTTAGACGGGGTGCGGGGGGGGGGGGGGGTGTTTGCAAATGAGTATAAAACAAATCTGGTCTATTTCTTGTTTTGATCCACTCCATCTATCTTTTACATCTTTGGCTGGCAGCAGATGGTGCAGAAGGACTGCATGCCATCCACATCTCATGGCTGTTTGGCAGAAGATGGTACAATAGGACTGCTAGCGATCCTCATCGCTTGCCTGCTCGGCAGAAGATGATGCAATAGGACTGCTAGCAATCCGTATCGCCTGCCTGCTCACCATAAGATGGTTCAATAGGACTGACTGCAGGCCTAAAGAGAATGACCGGATCAAGTCACTCCAAATTTAGTCCCTGCGCCCATGTCTGCCCAGGCGCTCCTGATCGACCTCACACAGGCGACCAGGAGCACCTCGGACATGACGATGACGGCTACCAGTCCTATTGCACCGTCTGCTGCCACAAGGCAATAGGTTGCTGCTGCTGTGTAGCAATGCCGTACCGCGTCTGCCAGCACCCAGGAGACATACGGTGACGGTGAGCTGAGCGGCTCCAGGCTTGCCGTGGTCTGGCGTCTGCACAGGTAACTCAGGAAAAAAAGGCGCGAAACCATTGTCTGCCCTTGCTTTCACGGAGGGAGGGAGGGAGGGAACGGAGGCCTGACGATATGTGCCCAGAACCACCCACGACAATGTTTTAGCCCCATCAGGCATTGGGATCTCAACCCAGAATTCCAGTGGGCAGCGGAGGCTGCGGGAACTGGGGGGTAGCGACCCCCAGTGCAACGCTCCGGAAGTCGACGCTGGCCTCGGCCCTGTGGAAGCGCTCCGCCGAGTGAATGCCCTTAATGCACTTAGAGCATTTTCTGTGGGGACGCACACACTCGACTATATAAAACCGATTTCCAAAACACCGACTGCTATAAATTCGACCTAATTCCGTAGTGTAGACATACCCTGAGTCTTTTCCTAGCACAACGAGGCCTGGGGGCAGACGGAGCCCGGGTGTATCTGCTCACAGCACTTCTGACACCCCAGAGGGGAAGGAGAGACAGAGCAGAGAGTCAGTGGCCATGGCCCAGCCGGCCCCCTGCCCCAGACAGGTCACTCTGCTCCCCCAGCCCGGCCCCACAGGCTGCTCCCCGAGTGGGGTGCAGACTCTGAAGGGCTGTGCTAGAGGGAGCAGAGCCCCGTTCACACCAGATGTTCCGCAGGGACGGGACGGCCGGGTCCTCTGTGCTGAGCCCAGGGCTGGAACAGCCTTTCTCCAGCCTCCCCCACCTCCCCGACAGCCCAAACTCCTGTCTCTCTGCAGCCCTGGGCCCCTGGCCCTGCAGACGCCCCGGGCCGTGCTCCCTGCACTGAGTTACCCTGTCAGCCCGAGTGACTCAGGGGCCATCCCCTCCCTGCACTGGGCTCTGGGTGCATCCGACACTGTCTCACCTGCAGCAATTCCAGCACCGGCTGCTGACGCTTCCCCTCCAGCTCCGTGATCAGGGCGCTGAGCCGGGAAATCTCCTCACCCAGGTGGGTGGCATTTTCCTCCCTCCTCCTCCCAATCTCCTCGCCCAGCTCTCCCAGCCGGGCCAGGAGGAGGCGCTCCTGTTCAGCCAGAAACTGGTGCAGCCCCTCGCACTTGGACACCACCAGCGGCCGCTCCACTTCCGTTTGCCTCTGGGGTGCACAGAGAGACGCAGGGGCAGGGCAGGGACACGGGGAGAGCGGGTGTCTTGGGAAATGGTACAAAGCCTTGTCCGGGCTCCCCAGAGCGTTTCATTCAATTTCTTTGCCAGAGTAACCGTGGCTACACTAGAGCTTTTGCTAGTATAAAAACGTGACCCAAAATCACCAGCCCCCAGCCCGTCCCCACCACTGTCCCAGCACCAGAGTGAAGTGCAGACCAGGCCGTGGCAAATGGTGCTTCCCAAACTGCCCAATGGCATCACTGGGACGTCTGACACTCGAACCCTGGGATCAGCAAAAGTCTCCCCCTGCTCCGCCCCGACCCCTGCCACATCTGCGCCTGTTCAGTGTTTTACTGGCCTCTCCCTCCGCCCCCCGTCCCAGCGCTAGAGAGCCAGAGCCAGAGGCTGCTCCCAGCTACCCTGGTGTAAACCCATTGACCCCAGTGGGAACTAACACCAGGGTCCCAGAGGAGTCTGACCTGACCCCACTGACTTCGGTGGGCTCACTCCTGATGTACACCAGGTACCTGAGAGCAGAGTCTGCCCTGCACTGGTTAAAATGGCCCTGACCTGTCTCCCTGTAGCGACCCTGGAAACCCTTTAACCTTCTGAATGACCCAGACCCCAAGCAGCAGAGACCCCCTGCTGCTGTCGCTGACACCCCTGTGCAAAGCGGCCGGGCAGGGCAGGGCACCTACCAGGAGCCTCTCCCTCTCCTTGTCCCAGTCGGATTTCAGGCCCAGGGGCTCTTCTGTCTCTCCTCCCACAGATGCTGCAGGCAGGTCGGGATTTGCTCCTGCAAACAGACAATGGCTCTGGGGGCTGGCTTGGGGTCACTGGTTTGGGCCCAGCGATAACATTGTCACTGAGCAGAGTGAGGCTGTGGGAGCAGGTCCCCCTTCCCCAACCCTCTGAAAAAGTGACCTCAGCTCCAAGGTAGCTCCCCGGCAGAGCTGCTGGGCCTGGCCCGCTCCGGCCCAGCACCATCATCTCCAGGCTGTTTCCCTGCCATTGGTCTGGTGCTCTTGAACAGTCCCTGGGAGGAGCTCTTTAGTGTGGCAACCCCCTTAAGGTCACACTTTTTCCAATGAGGAAAGTCACTTGGCTTCACCGCCTCCTGACTCTGAATCTCAGAGCCTTCAACACCCCTGCTTCACGTCAGCAAGTCCACCTGAGTTGGACACCCAAGGGCGACTTGTAGGCCCCCAGGGAGCCATGTTCCCCCACTTTCTTACCCTGGAGTGACTCTCAACCAGCATTGTAAAAGCAGGGGGGGTTATTACAGGGGCAGTCAACAGGCAGACCGTGGGCCAAATCTGGACCACCAGATGCTTTTGAGCAGATCCTGAAATCTTTTTATTATTTTATTATGATCATGATTGTTATTATTTTGTATTATTTTCTCTGAAGTCTGGACCTTGACTATGCCTTCACCAAGAAATTTGGACCTTAATAAAATATAATTGACTCTCCCTGTTTTTTGACATGTCTGGAACACAACGCAGACAGTGCTTAGTGAACACAGAGAACGGAAAGGTCCACCTGGGTCAGTCCCAGAGCCCTCTGTCCCCTCTGTCGTCCGAGCCCACAAGCTCCTCTCCTGCCTCCAGCAGCCCACACCTAGAACCCCAGCCTAGTCCTTTGTCCTCCAGCTGGGCACACTTGGCTGGCTTCCCATGGAGGGTGGGCCGTCCATGGTCATTTATTGTGTGGTGCCAAATGTCCAGGCAATTGGAATGGCCATTGTCTTCTGGGACACTCCATGGGCATGGGGCCCCAGGCAGCCAGCTGTCCCTCATGCCTGTATCTCTGGGTCTCTACAAGTAACACCTTTCCCCCCTCCCCTCACCAACTTAACCATGGGTAAGGCTAAGATTTTGTCAGGGATATTTTTTGTAAAAGTCAGGGCAGGTCACGGGCAATAAAGAAAATTTCACAGAAGCCCGTGACCTGTCCACGGGAAGTTCAGCTCCGGGGTCCCCACACCGCTCACAGTGGCTGGGCAGCTGTGGGGGCTCGCTTGGAGCTACGAGCTGAAGTCACAGAGGTCTCTGGAAGTCACGGATTCCGTGACTTCTGCAACCTCTGTGAAAAACTCATAGCCTTAGCCATGTGTAACCCATGCCTGCTTGGTGTGACGCTCTGTCCCCCTTCAGCAGCACCTAGACCAACTAAAGATGTGTGAACCTCCTCCAGTCTTGGAGAGGAGAACAGGTCTTTTAGCTCACGCAGTAGAGGCTCGTCCATTAAGCTCCACAGGTCCCCCTCTTTGATCCCAGCTGACGACAACGGGGGTCTGTGGGTGTTAAACATGCACCACATAGGGGACACTGAGGCACACACAATATTCATCCAAACTATTATGAAAAATTCCCACTGCACAACAATCCCATTATTAGGCAGCTCCCTGGTCTAACCAAGGGCTGGTCAGACACACGGGGGGACTCTGTAGCTGCAGAGAAGCTGCCCCTGTAACTCCCAGCCATGCAGATAACTGTTCCCTACCCTGTGCTCCTGGGCAGCCTCCTCCATGGGAACCACCGTGCGAGTGTGGTGCGCCCAGGATCGGTCACACACCAAGCAAAGGGGGGTTTGATCCTCCTCGCAGGAGAGTTTCAGAGCCTCCTGGTGCCTGTCACCCACTCTCTGCCCCTCGGGCTCTGGCCCCGCCTGCAGCCTCAGGCGTTTCACTAGCTCCGCCAGGTTCCCCAGCTGCCCGTGGGGACGCAGGTCTCTCTGCAGGGCGGTTTCTCTGCATTGGGGGCAGGAGAAGTTTGGCTCCAGCTCCCCCCAGCACTGGCTGAGGCAGGCCCGGCAGAAGTTCTGCCCACATTCAATGGTCACCGGGTCTGTGAAATACTCCAGGCAGATGGAGCAAGTCACTTCGTCCTGGAAGCTCCCGGCCAGGTCCCCGGCAGCCATGGCCCCCCCGCACTTTCCTGAGCAGAGGAAGTAGCCAGCAGCCCTTGAAATCTTTTTTTTTGAGTCGATTGCACAACCAGGAGCCAATCGCCCTCACGGGCGGGAAATTTAAACAAAACCAAAACCAAAGCAGAAGCCGAGCCCCCAGAAAAGCCCCCAAACAAGCAACGAGCTACTTAAAGAAATGAAGAGGTGATTTAATTACATACACAAAGAAGCCAAGGCTGCTCCCCTGTTTCTACCTCCCAGGATCACATTCGCAATGGGAGTCGGTGTTCAGCTCTTTGTCCTCTGTGACACGTAAATCCTTCTCCTAGTCACTGCTTTCCAGGCGACCGTTCCCGAGGGTCTAGGTGCGGCCACCTGTCTCCATTCCCAGCTATAGGGCCTTGCTTTTGGCTCCATTTGTTTTACTAATCCCAGTTTACCAAACTATCCAGGCTGCTCCATACAACGGCCCCATCATTAGCATATTTACCACTCCTCCAAGCTGTGTTAGCCACAGTGATTTTATACTTACTTCCAGATCGTTAATTAAAAAGTTGAGACGTGAGGGGGCTACAGCCAATCCCTGTGGGGCCTCATTAACAGCTCCCCCATTCAGTGATGAATCCCCATTGACAGGTACAAGGTCAGACTTGGCGTCACAGAGCAGGGGGATTATTTTACGACTGTTTTATAATGCACCTCATTTATTTATTCACAGGCTCCACCTACAGTGTCTGTCACTGTTTTATCTGGGCCCTTCTGGGACAAGTCTAGTCTCATTTACACTGGATCCACTCCAAAGTGAATCCAGGCCATCCCTCCCAGCCTGCCCACGAATGCTGTCTGTGGAGATCTATCCCAGGAAACAGCCTCACTCAGCCATGCTAGGGCTGGTGCCCTGATTTCTTGGCTTCTGTCGAAACACTCCCAATGGCCTTTCCCCTCCCCCTTCCCGCACATGCTGCCCAAGGCTGGGCAGATCCCATCTGTCTAGGGTTTTCCCCTGCTTCACCTGCAACCTTTCCACTCAGGGGACTCAGGGCACATCAGTAATTCAACAAATGCCCTTGCTTTATTAGCACTGTGTGCAGGCCCTACTCAGGTATCAGGCCCCATTGTGCCAGGTGCTGCATACATACAGAACAAACAGACAGTCTCTGTCCCAAAGAGCTGCAATCTCCCTGCTTCCCTTCTCCCTGCAGGAAACCCTCTTTACAACATCTTGGACCTGCTCCCACTGCTCTCTGGGTGATTGGCACTTTCACTAGCTCAGGGCCTTAGAACATTTTCTACGTGTTTCTGAGCCTCCGAACCATTTAATAAAATCACATCTCTGGATGAGTTATGGCTTTGCTCCTCCCCCACCAAATGGGAGCGTCCTGAATGCAGCCAAACAGCTGTTTTGTGGTGGGCAGAAGGCCCTGGAAGGGTGGGGGAGGAGTTGGTCAGCGGGAGATGCTCTGGGGGACGGCAGAGCTTGGCTGCGGGTGGGTGCTAAGCACCCACTAATTTTTCCCCATGGCTGCTCCAGCCCCGGGGCACCCATGCAGTCAGCGCCGATGATGCCCTCCCCCAAATCAAAAGTCCTCGAGATTTTGGGTGCATCTCTCCATGTTGTAGATGTTACCAGCTTCTGTGTGTGCGTGTCTCTCTGGGTGGGGGGGTCTGTGTGTGTTGATGCTTAAGTTGATTGTGAGGTCACGGATGCCAACAGCAAAGACTGTTCGGCCTCAGCATTCTTGCCCTGCCTTCAGTCTGCCAACTGCCTTGGCTGACAACGGCTGGTGACCCAAGGAGCTGCTGAGAGACGCGGACTATCCCTCTGTCAACAACTTCTTGCATCAGCTTTTTCCACAGGTTTTCGACAAAAGATGAGTTTTTACAGAAGGTAATTCCCAGATTCTTTTCCTGCTCCTTCGATCGCACATGACAGGTTGGTGCCTCCTTCCCCACGGAAAGGGGTGGCCGACCTGGGGCTCCGGGGCCGCATGCGGCTCGTCAGAGGTTAATACGCGGCTCCTTGCACAGGCCCGGACTCCGAGGCTGGAGCTACAGATGCCAACTTTCCAATTTGCTGTGGGGTGCTCACTGCTCAACCCCCTGCTCTGCCCCAGGTCCTGCCACCTCTCCACCCCTTCCCCCAAGGCCCCTGCCCCTTCCCCCAAGCCTGCCATGCCCTCGCTCCTGCCCCTTCCCCACCAGAGCCTCCTGCGCACTGCAGAACAGCCGATTGCGGCGGGCGGGAGGAGTGGGGAGGGAGGGGGAGGCGCTGACGGGGAGGGCTGCCGCTGGGCGGGAGGTGCTGGGGGCTGGAGGGGGTGGTGGATGGGGGCTGCAGGTGTGTTACTGAGGCTCTTTGGCAATGTTCGTCGGTCAATTCTGTCTCTTCTCAGGTTCAGCTTGGCCCCCCCCGGGGCAGGGACGGGTGGGGGCCAGCGTTGCAACAGTCAGGTCTCAGCGTTCCGTTTTGATTTGAATGTGGGCATCTCTCCCTTCTCCGTCTGCTTCAGCCTTTCCCGGTCTTTGGAGGCAGATTTCGATGCTTTTATTTTTCAGCAGACTAGTATGGGTGAATTTCCATGGCTATAACCTAAAGGGAAGATAAAAAACTGGTGTAGAATTTAGACTGATAGCTCCATCAATAGTATTTCCCTTGGAGTTGCCCCTAATGCACTCCTTGCCTTCAAGTAGTGAATAGAAACCGTTTGTCTCATGTCATGATTGTCTAATGTATGTGTTGTGAGACAAGATCAGTCTCAGAATTTACATGATTGAAAGACACAGAAATGAGCTCAGATATGCAGAAGAAAGAAATCTGAAGCTATTGAAAGTGACCCAGCTCCACTCCCATCCCCTGGCTGCCATCTTGGTAGTTCTCTCAGAAATAATCTCATGGAGAGAGACTTCAAAACTCTCTACAAATTCTACTATACCCCCATTGGGCTACATAAAATAGATGTGTCAAATCCCCCCTGCAATTCCTTCCCAGGAAAGGGGTTTAAATAAACTGCAGCCTAAATTTGTCATGGGTCTCGCTGTGATTTCTTTGTCATTGTTTGGGTGGCCTATTGTTTTGATTGGACGTTATAAATCGTATGGGAAATTCTTCAATTAAAGTTTACTGGTTATTTTCCCCATGCGACTACAGTCCAGATTTTGAAATAGTTGAGAATAAGTCAACATATTTGCAACTGCTAATCCATCCTTCCAGACCCTCAAGCCTTCTAGATGACAATCCTTTGTTCCTTTTCCTGGCTTCTCTGGGAACAGAGGTGTCTTGGTTTTCAGCTTGGCCCTGTCTGTTCCCAGAGTCCCAACATTCTGTGCACAAAAGAGTGGGGTTAATAATGAAGCATTTTTGCAACTAGGCCCCGGCAATGAGCAAAGAAAACAGAAATTGACCTTGGCTGTTTCCATGTCTGTCCATTGGCAGAGGAGGCGTGAGCTCCATGGGGTGAGAGTCAGGCTAGGAACTGGAGCCAGTGACTGGGCTAGGACGGGATTACGGATCTGGTGCGTGGAGGTTTCTTCTTATAGAGCAAAAGGGGAGAAGCTGTGATGTGCTGTGTCCAAGAAAGACTGTGACAAAGGTGGAACGGGGATCCTGGTGCCTCTCCCCAAGGAAACCTCAAAGCATCTCCTCTTGGACAGGAGCAGCAATTTTCATCCTAGCCGTTAAAGGCAATTTGAGGTTCATAAATTCACAGTTTCAAAGGCTCTAAGGCCAGCCCTGATCATCTAGTCTGACCTCCTGCATAACACGGGCCCTGGAACTTCCCCAGAAGAATTCCTCTTTCACCATGGTCCCAAGTGTCTTCACCTGGGGCTGAGTCTAGTCATGGGGGTAGAGCTCAGTGATAGAGTGTTTGACTGCACATTAAGTGGTCCTTGGTTCAAATCGAAGTGCCCCCATTGAAGCCTTTGTTAATAAGCAGCAAATTTCAAAGAAACAAAGGATTCAAAAATGAACTAGATAAATTCATGGAGGATAGGTCCATTAATCACTGTTAGCCAAGATGGGAAGGGATGGTGTCCCTAGCCTCTGTTTGCCAGAAGCCAGGAGTGAGCAACAGGAATGGATCACTTGATGATTCTCTGTTCATTCCCTCTGGGGCACCTGGCACTGGCCACTGTCGGAAGACAGGATACAGGCTAGATGAACCTTTCGTTTGACCCAGTGTGGCCAGTCTTTTGTTGCTTATATTCTTTTGTTGTATGAACCAGTCCTGACTATTAGAGGAGCAGATGGCTTCAAAAGACCACTCTCTTGGATCTGGGAATCCTGGGCAGACTAATTCCCTTCCTTTAGAGTAGGACAGAAAAACCCATTTCCTCCGTCTTTCTATTCCAGGCTTCGTTCCTTTTTTCAAAGACTCACCTCTCGGGAGCACAGAGAGAGCCATGTGCACACAGTGTTCGTCCAACCGGCAGCCATGGAGGCATGCTCTGCCATCAGCCAGCAAGAACAGGCCTTGCCAGAGAAGCCCACGAGAAGCAAATGCTCGTGGAAGATCCTATCAGGCATGAAAAGACTCTGTGTCTGTAGCCAGTCTGACAACTCGATGGCAGATAGTGATGAGGAGAGAACAGTTTCCTCTCCAAGAAGGTGGACGTGCTTTTCCCTGAAGAAGGAGAAGAAGAAGAAGAAGAAGAAGAAGAAGAAGAAAGCAGCCAAGAACCAGGTGGCATCAGAGGAGGAGAAGCTGCAGGAGAAGCAAGACCAAGTTGAACTGGATCTTACAGGTGAGGATACAAACCACATGGTTAGCAAGGAGCATGTGAGGAATCCTCACACCAGTCACTCTACAAGCCTTATGGAAGCGGGGGAACGGTCCCGCTATTGTGGGGAACTTTCCTGGCTTCTGCACTACTCCGGTGAAATGGGCTAGAGGAAGGATCTGAGTCCTCGCTCCCACTTCCTTTCCCCAGAGGCCTCCCTGCCCTGGACTTTAATCAGCAATTAATGTAAAAAAGAATAAGGAAAAATGGGAAAGATGAAAGGAAAACACATCACCCCGCTCTGTGGCAGGGAACATCACAAACCAGGTCTCTGGAACGTCAGGGCCGTTCACAGTTGGTTCCTTGTAGGTCCCAGGCCCCTTCTCCGGCCCTGGCTGTGCTGCAGGGATGCTGCTGGTCGGACACTTGCTCTGGTGGTGACCACACCCCTCTGGGCTTTGGGGAGTGGGACCCTCCTTCCCGCCGGGTTCAGATCCCCCTCCCAGTCTGGCCTGCAAGGACCCTCGGCTGGGGGTGTCTCTCTGCGCTGGGCCCTTTGCCAGGGTCCCCCCTTGGCTGGCCCCAGTTGCTCTCCGCACCCAGCTCCAGACTGCTCCAGCTCCAGCCCCAGCCCCACTGTTCGAGCTCCGGCTCCACCCTGCCTCAGCACGGATGCTGCTGCTCTGCCTCCAGCCCCTGGGGATGCTTCTCCGGCCCCGCTGGCTCTGTGGCTGCAGCCCTGCTCCCAGCCCAGGGTCTGCTCTCCCTGGGCTGTCTCTCTGCCCCGCTGGCTGGCCTGCCTCTGCTCCCCAGCTCAGCTCGGGCCCCTGCTCTCTCCTTAGCTCGGCCCCACGCTGCTGAGCCAGGCAATTCCAGCTCACGTGGAGACAGGGACCTTTCTGACCGCCTGACTCCGTCATTAGCCTGCCTGCCCTGTCCATCAGGCTGACCTGGAGCGTTGGCCTCTCCCCATGGCCCCTGAGGCCTGTCAGTATTAGAGTCCTGCTTTCCCATCCACCCTTCCCCTTCCTTTTGGGACTGGGACCTAGCCAACCCAAAACCCCACTGAGTTTGCGAAAGGGGCCAACAGTCCCCTTACACTTCCACATCAGGGCCGTCTCATGGGACAGTGATGGGTACCTCAGACTCTGGAATCCATTCAGTGCCGGATCCTCTTGGAGAGGGTGGCAGAGGTCCATCGCTGAGGTGGGGAGAGCTGACAAGGTCAGGTCACCCCCTCTTGGGTTCTGGCACTGTGGCGTGGGGAGTACTAACATTACTCCAGGCTGTAAGGGGAACAGAGAGGCTGGACGTTGGAGGAAATAATTTCTTTTCTCCTGGATCAGATTCCTTTCATCAGGAAAATACTCCCGAGGTCTCAGCAGGTCACAGCTGGGAACCGTACCAAAGCTGAGTCATTGCTTCTTGGGGGGTTAAATGCAAAATGAGGCCTGTTGCCCGTCACTGACGGGAAAGGTGGGCAAGGGGAGAGGAAGAGTAGAAAAGAAACGAAACCGGCCCTGAGGTAAGAAGAAGTCTTGTTTGGTTAAAGCCCCCGGCTAAGAGGCATGAGATCGGAGTTCTCTGCTCAGCTCTGCCAACAACCTTCAGTCTGAGCCGGGGCAATTCACTTCAGGGCTCTGTGCCCAGCTTCCACCCTCTGGAAACCAGGGAGAAGACATGGAAAAGCAAAATGTTAAGAATGTTTCTTTCTGCTGCAGGGACGAAGAAGGAGCCGTCGGAGACGAAGGAGAAGTGGGAAAAAGGGAGCCCAGAAGAGCAGGAAGAAGAGCGCGCTCCCGTCTCCTCATTAACGAGCATCTCCCCTAGGACGATGGTAATGACGCTGTGTGGCTGTGCTCATGGAAAGCACCCCTTGCTGTGTGTGTTCATATCTCCCGGAGCTGGGATCTCTGACAGGAGAACGACCTGCCCCTTGCTCAGGGGGCTGAAAAGGAACACTCTTGAAGTGTGATCAACTCCAGCCAGTCTTTACGAGTTTCTCTGCGTTGTTGAAGGAGGCCCAGTTTGACAAGGGGGTTTAGGCACCTCAAGAAGTCCAGGGGTGCTTCATGGGATTGGCAGACGTGTCTGGCTCAGGTGCCTGATTCTGAGGCACTTCCCATGGCCCACAGGCACGGCTGAAAGTCAGACCAGGCCCATCCCTGCCCTTGTCGGGGTGACCCTCATATCTCCTGGCTGTGGGGTTCTGGCCCATCTCGTGGCACCAGGACCACTTCGAGACAGAACTGATGAGTCTGCTCTCCAGCCTGAGCTAACAGCCGCATGGGTTTTAGCTCATGTGGTAGGGGCTCCTGCATTGAGATCCCAGGTTCGATCCCGCCTGCCAACATCTGGGCTCCGTCCGAGTCACAAAGGCACCTCGACGCCCTTGTGACTCTTGCTGTCAGAGACAGAGCACCCCGCAGCGCATACAAAAGTCTGCAATTCTGGGAGCTCCTGATGTGCCGGGGGGCTGGAGTCTGTATGCGAGTCGGCCACTCCGGTGTGCTCTACTGCGTCCTCAGCTGCGGGCATCCAGGACAGACGGTGCTAATCCACGCAGGCCAGCCGCAGCAATCCCCAGGGGCTGCCCTGGGACACCAGGGCAAAGCCTCCAGCACCCCAGGCCCTGGGTTGAGGTGACCCTGGAACCGGGCCCCCAGGAGTAACATTGTGCCCAGTGAGTTCTGACCCACAGGAGCCTGGCCCCGGAGGCCCACGGTTTGGGGTTCTCCTCAGCCAGGCAGACTCGCTCCTTCAGTCTCAGCTACTTTCTCTCCTGCCGGCGATTCCTGCCTGTTTTCTGGCAGCGCCTCACGCTGCGGGGTGGGGAAGGAAGAGGGCGTTTCCCTTTGGGCCCTATTCTCACTCCTTTCCTCGCAAACACTGTGGGCTGCCAGAGTTGCTGAGCCAATCTCCTCAGGCGCTCGGGGTGGGATGGGACATGGGGCAGGTTCTCCAGTGACCCCTCGGCGACACTCAAGGAGCAACTCGAATGGGCTTTGCAGGACATTGAGGCTTTCTCAGCAACAGCTGGGCGTCCTGGGAGGAGGGGCTAGAGAGGGAGGAAATGGGGTGGCCCTTGGGGTCCCCGCACTGCCCGAGAACCTCCCATCTCTTCTCAGGAGAGGGGGACAGAGCGTGGACGAAAGGCTGAGGAAACCTTGGCACCTGGGGAGGCTTTTTAAGAAACGGGCTCAGCCGGAGTCTCCAGGCTCCCTCGGCGCTGGCAGCCTCCCCCGGGGACAGACTGTTCCAGGGCAGCTGCCCGAGGGAAAAACTCAGTCCCCACAGGCTTTGTCCCTCTTCATTGCAGACCCTCGGGGAGCACCCTTCCTCAGACCCGCTCCACGCCCTGCTGATGACAGACGTGCAGGGTCTGACAACACCCACCCTGCAGACATTTAGAGCCGCAGAGGAAGAGCTGAGGGCCATCGTATCTCTCCACGGAGACAAGATGGAGAGAGTAAGAGACGCCCGCAGTGGGGCAGGGGGATGCTGGGCAGAGTGGGGGACGGGAGAATCGCCTCTCCTAGGAAACCGTTCCTGGGACACACTGGCATGGTGCTTTGAAGGTTGGCTCAGCCCCTTGCCATTCAGCGCTTGGCTGCGGGGATCCGCGGCGTCAGGTTTTGAAGTGTTCTCTGCCCGAAGGAGCTCTGACACTTCCCTGAGGACGCCCAGCCACACTGAAGGTGTGTGACAGCCCCAGCCCTGGCAAGGCAGCACTCACCTAGTCTGCTGACGAGCCTCCACATTAGGCTCCAGGAGCAGACATGGTTTCCTCAGACATGCTGCAGGGCCTTGTTTTCCAGCTGAAGTATCAGGAAGAATTTGGCTTTGCACGTCTCTCTCTGTCTCTCCCAAGCTCTGATCCCGTTTCCCACCCCGCTAGCAGAACAGGTCACCAGAATCCCCCACCCAGGGCTGTAACTCCTGCTCCTTGTTCGAGAGAGGCAAGAGCCATGACCAATTCCTCATGGAAGAGCCCTCGGGGGGGCTTGTCCCTCTAGGGTCTGTCTAGCCTGTGCTGCAAACTCTGCAGCAGGAGCCTGAAAGCCTCCTGGCCCTATGGACTTGGGCTCCCAGGGCTGGCACTGTGGGGCCAAAAGAGGAATGCAGACTCTTCTGGGCTTGGGCTGGACTTTGATCTCTGAAGCCCAGGGAGGAGGGGAGCTTCAGAGCCTGGGCTCCAGCCCAAGTCACCATGTCTACACTGCTGTTCTTGGTGCCAGAGCCTGAGCCCGAGGGTAGAGAGCCGGCTTTAAGATTTGTTACGGCAGGTTTTACAATCCCGCAGCACAGAGGTTCTCCTTAGGGCTGGGGCCTGGAGCTGGCTCGCCCCATCCAACCAGCCCGGCCTGCCATCTCTAGGATGGGCTCTGGGGTCTGGAGCAGTGGTTCTCAGCCTGCGGCCCAATCAGCACAGAGCTGCGCCCCATGGGACATCCTCAGGGCCAAACAGGTAGGATTGGATGTGGCCCACAATGGAAACTAGGTTGAGACCCCTGGTCTGGAGGAACTGATTGTGCTAGAAAGAGCAACAGGAAGCTGCAGAGACTGAGGAAAGGCTCCTGCAGGGAAGCCTTTGAGAGCAGGGCTGAGAGCAGTTTGCCATGGCAGGGAAGGCCCTGGGACATCAGGGGAGTTTGGGCTGTGCCCCCTGTTAGGTTTTGGGGAAGGCTTTTGTGTGTGTTTCTGAGCTTTAAGGTGCTAAACCAGACCTCAGGAAGACTGGGGTTCCTGGACTTGTCAAAGCCTCTTTCTTCAGATTAGGGAGGAGCCAAGATGGGAAACTGAGGTCAGAGGTGGCTTGCAGGGCTGCCAGGAGGGGTTCTCTGGGAGGAGGCCACTCTTTGATTAATCCATCCCTCAACTTCCTGGCATTCTTTCAGGTTGGAGACGTCGTGGGAGGGATCTTAATCTGGCTCGACAACGTTTGTGATCCCAGAGCCAGAAAAGCAGCGCTGAGGGCCACGGCCTTGCTGGCTCGCTCCCACCCCCAGGACGTGGTTCTCACCTGTGTGGCTCACACGCTGTCATCACACAGGTAGGGAGCTGCTCTGTTATCACCTCAGTCTGTTATTTCTCTTCCTGCTCCCACTGACAGGCCACAGGCCGGGAAGGGTCCGTGGGGCTCACACAGTTGGAGGGAGTTTCCTGCTGTGCAGAGAGCTGTCCATGCTTACTAAGAGGAGATGGCCAGGCCCAGCCGCTGAGGAGCCAACCCCTCCTCCTGCACTCCCTGGGATGGAGACGTGCCAGTTTTCTGGAGAATTCCAGCATTGTCCTGATTTCTATGGGTCACCCACTTCCTCTCAGATCCAGTACAGGGCCAATAAATGACTTTGGGGCTCACTCAACATCCCTCGCTCATGAGGTCTGGCTGCTCCTTAGTGCATGAGAGAAGGCAGAGACGGAAATGGCCCATGAGCCCCATCTGTCTATCCTCTGCAGACCAGGGCAGGATTGTTACTTGTCGTCAGATCCCTAGTTATTCCATGGCTGAGGAATAGGTCAAAAAATACACTCATTCTTCTGGAGCTGTGCAGCAGAGGTAAATCTCTGAAGACAGAAATTTCCAGGGCTTATTGTTGCAAAAAAGACAAAAAATCATCCACACATGACCAGTGCGTAAATGCAGTGCAGCCTGCCTGAGTCTGCAGACAGCCGGCAATAATAGCTCTGAGAGGGGTGAGTGCCTCTTTTCATCTCAATATGTTGGAAACTCTGAGTCCTGCTGGTTATTGCTGGTCACTTTGCAGAGTCATCCATCTGAGGTGTTTAGAACACAATCCCCATGTCCCTCGGGGCCGTGAAACCCAACTTGGACCCTAGCCAGAGGTCACAACTCCGGCTTTCCTCGGCATCTTCTGCAATGCTGTTCTGCACTGCCCAGAGACAAATCTGTGTCACATGGGAGAGCAAATTGAAGAGCAGCATGAAAGAAATTGAATTTCTTGCCGAGCCTCAGCCTCAGCGTTGAATAAATACAACATTCTCTGAAGGGACTTGCCCAGCCTCAGCCTCCCCACACCAATCGGTGTTTCCACTGAGAGATGCCTTTCCTGCCTACATTGCAAGCCTCTCCCTGGGGAGAGAGAGAGGTGGCCAGGCAGGGAAGGTCTGACTTCTGTTTCGGACTCTGCAGATGTGCCCTTGAGCTGTGGAAGGCCTTGGGTGAAGAACCCCAGCTCACCAGGGAGGTGCTGCGGCAGCTGCTGGACAAGCTCCAGCAGAGACGCCGGGAGGAGAAGAGCGGCTATGTGTCCCTGGCTGTAAGTGAGATTTGAGATGTCACTTTGCGAACGCACCACCGCAGGGAGGATGGTGCATCTTTGTGTGTGTGTGTGTGTCTGTGTGTGAGCTTCGCCCCTTCTGAGCTTCAGGCCACAGCTCCACTACACAGCTCAGCTGACCTAACCTCCCTCGGCTCACAGCCGCCACAGCAAGCCCATCCCTTGGGTGGGGCTGCACTTTGCTGCTTGCGTCAGCCAGGGCCGGCTCCGGGTGCCAGCAAAGGAAGCAGGGACCTGGGGCAGCCAATAGAAAGTTGGGGCGGCACGTCCGGGTCTTTGGCGGTAATTCGGCAGCGGGTCCTTCATTCCCTCTCTTCCTCTTCAGCGCCACTTCGGGGGCAGCTCAATCGGGTTTTTCTTTTCTTTCTCTTCTCCGCTTGGGGCCGCCAAAAAGCTGGAGCTAGCCCTGGTGCCAGCAGCGCACGTCCTCACCAGAAGCGCTTGTCGCGATTCCTCGGTCAGGGTGGGGCATTGCGGGAAGGCTCCTGAGGGTCAGTTGACGTAAACGACGCGGTGTCCACGCTGACACTGCATCGACCGAACTGCATTGACTTGGACTCTCTGCCCCTTGTGGACGTGGAGTTATGAACTTGGCCCCCAGGGGCAGTTCTGCCAATGGGAAGGAAATTCCATAGTTAGGGTGATGCTGGGTAAGTGGCCTTGTGTTGACCTAACTCTGTCGTGTAGATCAGACCTTCGTGTGTCCTGGCCACCTCCAATCAAACCAAAGAGGTGTAAATAAAGTTTCCCCCAGGTAAAAGTTACAGATCTTAAGTGGTTTCTCTGCTGGTACCCTGGCTCCGTCGTCTTCTGCTTTAGATGGCCCTTTAGTGAGCAGGTGCAGTTCGGGCGTCTCTTGGAAGTATCCAGGTTTCTGGCTTTGTAAACTGTGGCTAGAAACCTTCCCAGCATGGGATCTTGAGATGTCCAGTACGTTGGACTGGGCCAGAAACACTGGGCCTATGAGAACGCATCTCCTCAGGATGATTTCAGCCCGTCCAGTCACGGCTGGAAAGCCAAAGCGCAGGGTCTGCACCATTAAGAGAAATAACGGGGAATAACGTCACCCAGACTCTTCTGATCTTTCCATAGGGTTCCATCCTGCTTCCGTTCCAGAAATGGGGGAAGGTTTAGGAGCTTCCAAATTTCTTCTCCCCTCTCAGGAGCCAATCCTCTTTTGTAACACGCTGGAGAGGAAATGAGACATGACAAAAGGAGAGTCGCAAATGGCAATGGGGGCAGGGGGCAGATTGGGATAGTTGAGTGAAATTCTTTCCCCCCTCCAGGCCATGAAGACCATTTACGAGGTCCTTTTCCTATGGGGATACCGAGAAGCCATCCTGGAAATGTATCCCCAGCTGCTCATCCTCTGCGTCAGGCAAGTACAGTATGTGATGGATCTGCGCTTGCCAGGGACCTACATGGCCAGCGAGACATCCAGCCCCGAGGAGGGATCCAGCTGCCTCAGTCTCCTAAGGTAATGACTGAAAGGAAAAGGAAGAACAGATTTGTTCTGCTAAACACCTGGGGTCCGTTCATGGCCATCGGTGGTTCGGGTGCTGTCGTTGGCCCAGGCTCAGTTGGGTGCAGGTCTCTCTTGAGGGAAAAGGGTTGAGAGCCGTGTGTTCTTGTGAGTCACACTCGCTCATCTGACGCCATCCACAGGCCAGCTGCTTTCCCCACACACTCAGGCAGCAGCCATGTTTGTGCATCCATCCCCCTGTGCCACCCGCCAAAGGGTCAGTGCTTTCATCACTGTCTGCTGAGCAAATCTGGGGGCCTCCGTCCCCGAACGCAGACAGAGCCACACTGGGAGCACATGGGGCCAGGCCCTGCAGGATCTCAGCCTCACAGGCAGGCAGGAGGAAGAGGGACCCGTTCATCTGGTTCTGTGGGCACAGTGAGGGGCTTCCATCTACACGGGAAAACCGGAGCGCCGGAAGACACCTCAGGTGGTGTAAACTGACATCGCTTTGCTCGCTTACACCAACTAAGGACCCGACCCCACATGCCAGCTTGAGTCCTGTTACCTGTCACAGTAAAGAGTCAAGTATTCAGCCATAGGGAGTGATGACACCAATCATCTTAAGAAGCTACATTGTCACTAATTGGTTAGAAACTCAATGAAACTGCAGTGTAGACAGGGCCCATTGGGCAGGGAAGCACCATGATATCACTCTGGATCTATCCTCGGGGAGGCTAGCTACTGCTGACCACGCTGTGTTTCCCAGGGCTCGTGCAGATTTGCCATGCCTGGGGCTGATCTCGTTGCCTGAGACTGGTATTTTCTCCTCTTTAGCACGTCAGTGGAGGCTGTGAAGACTCTTTTCTCCATGCCCGGCTACTGGAAGGAATTTGCCATCATCCAGTTTCAGCAGGGTTGGGACACGATAGCCTCCCGATATTACTACTCACAGGGTGTTGGCCTGATTGCAAGGTAGGAGCCCAAAGTTTCCTCCTCACTGGGTCTCTCTTGGGAATGGGATTTCCGTGTGAAATATTCCTCTGTTCCAGGCTGCCAGCTCAGCCCAGCAACTGGAGAGGAACTCTCTCTCCCCCTTGAAAATCACAAGGGACTTTCTGTTCCATGTTCCAGAGCCATGATCGAGTGTGAGAACCCTCAGCTCCCTGCAGTTTTCAGAGAGGCAATCACCATCATCCAGAGTGAGAGGGAGGAGGAGCAGAGAACAATTGCCATGGCTTTCTGTATTGAGGTGAGATACATTAGTTGATAGGCACAAGGGCGCTTTCTGGAGAGCAGCTCAGGCCAGTAAGCTCTGGGGCACATTGTGAGCAGCTCAGCAGCCTTAGCGCCAGCTAGGTCCTCTCTGCACAAGGATGGTTGTGGGGCATGGCAAAGAGAGGGAGGGAGAGACAGGGTGAGATTGCTCCTGGCTGGATGTGCCTCGATGGGATTATGGGACAAGAGGAGAGGTTTCTCCAGTGCCCCAAGACCATGCTTCTCTCCTCCCCTTTTCCTGAGGTTCTGCTTTTCTTCTGTCCCAGGGGTCTCTGCATGGCGCTCAATGAGGCCTGGAGATGCCCCTTTCCCTGGGGGTTGATTTGTGAGCTGTGCATGAGTCCAACTTTTGGGAATGAACCAACTGAAACAGCAGCAACTGGCTCCCTACGCACCAGAGACTTTGGGTGGGAGTAAGTGGCCCTTTGGTAAAGATGACTGTCCAGGGAAGAGACCCCACAGGAAGACCTCTGTTCCTCAACCTGATGTTGATTTGCCTCTTTGCAGTTTCTCCAGAGTCCTTCCATTGACACAGTGCTGACAAAATCAGAGCTCCGGGCGCAGCTCATGGAATGGACCAAGGACACAAATCCCGTCATATGTAAGCTCAGTCTACGAGGCCTTGGCAGTATTGTGTTCCAGCCAGAAAAGGTAAGAGGCGTGGATTGCCCAGGGGACCAAGGAAGCCGATGTCTCTCAAATAGCTCAGAAACGAGAGCCAGATCCCCACATAAACCTTGTTGTTTAACACACAGCCCTCAAATGGTGGAGGTGCTTTCCTGAGCAAATCAAGGCATGACGTGCTCCCTGCTCCCATGAGCGGAGCCCTGATTGCAGATGGGATGCAATGGGGGAGGTGGGGTGAGCAACGACAAAGGTTACAGTGAGCAGCTGGCACAGAGTGACAGGAGAACGACTTTCTGCCCCGTTGGGGGGCTCTGCCATCCGTGGTTACTCCTAGGCGGGAGTGGTCCAGCATGTGCTCCAGGCTGTCACCCCGGAAAGTAATGAGTTGCCTTCTTCATTCCTGCAGGTGAGATGGTTACAGGCCCAGCTGCCAGGAACCGTGGCCAGGTTTTGTGACCGGGATGGAGGGTGTGTCAAGGAGGCCATGCACAAAGCTCAAGACATCATCTATCTCCTCAAGAGGGAGGGGCTTGGCTCCATCTCCCAGGACATTGCAGTCAGCCTTCGCCCCTTCATTGATGACGTAAGACTTGGAACCCCAGGAGAAGCCCGTTCCCCCCCCTCCACCTGTCTCTGATGCCCTTGTCTCTCTCTCCCCATCTCCTTGGCTCCCGCCCCTCAGGCCTGCCATGGAGCCTCCAAGGAGCGCCCCCGCCATGGGTGGGGAATGTCCTGCTTAGCCACCTCCCTGTCAGAGCTCTTCTTGCCAAAGCTCAGTCTCAGCGCCATGCTCCCAGCCCCTGCTGCAGCCTGGCCTGGGGGAGAGGGGGCCTGGCCCTGGGCAGATGCCCAGCTGTCTGGAGAACACAGGCCCCCAAAGAGGTGCAGATTCTCAGCAGGAAAGAGGTGGGTCGGGAATGGCCCGGCTCTCGGGGGCACCGAAGAGCAAAAGAAATGCTGTGTTTTGTAGCAGCGAATCCCTGCAAGGCTCCAGCAGCGGCTTCTCCCCTTCCCCAGACCAGTCTCCAGCAGACTTCCCTCCCTCTCCCCAAATCTTCTCGGGTTCTGGGATTCTAGGCTCTCCAGACAGAAACTGCCTCTGGGACACCCTGGGGCTGAGCTGTCCTGCCCAGGGTCTCAGGCCTGCACAAGATGTCTATGGCGCTGGCCTGGTGTCCGCCCTGCTCCCCCCACCCAAGTCAGTTCACACGGGGGAACCGGAGCAGCGGGCGGATTATGACTCTGTCGCGTTCTGCTCTGATACTGCCTGGCTTTAACCGGGCGTCCCCACCCCCTGTGTGTCATTGCCAGGAGAGGGGCAGTGTGCGCTCAGCTGCCATTTCACTGCTTGGCAACGTGGTGAGCAGGGTGCAGGACCCGGACAAAGCCCTCGTGCAGCAGGAAATCATCCACTGCTTGCTCCCGCTGCTGCTGCATCTTGCAGACCAGGAGGAGAGTGTGACACTGGTAAGTGCCACGATCATTATTTCCTTCAGAGCAAAGAGCCAGAATCCCCTGGGGCCCCCACTCCAGTCATCACCAGAGCCCCTTGCCCAAGCAGAGTCTTCTCCTCCCGGCTTCACTCCCTGCTGGAGCCTCGTGCCTCATCCATCCTCACAGCACACAGCACAAGGGGTGGAGAAGGTCCAGTGTCCCCCACACTATCCCTCTCTCAGTGAGAACCCTCTTGGTCTCCCTTCTCTTGCAGCGATGTAAACTGACGCTCTTCCGCTGCGCAGTGTTTCTCGGCTGGGCTCATTTGAAGAGGCTGTTCCGCAGCATGGCCTGGGATGGCTCCTCACAGCTCTTGAAGAGTGTCGGGAAGTGCCTGGTAGGTGAATTCCTTGTGCCTTGAGAGGGGTGAATGGGGACTTGAGGGAGACCTTTCTAACCCCACAGCCTGAGGACCCATCCGCTTCGGTCGGGTTGCAAGACGCTATTCCAGGCTCTCTGCTGGTTCATTTCTGCAGGAGTTACAATCCGTTCCCATTGTTGACAGTTTCCTCCACAACTGTCAGACCTCCAAACTTTTGTCTTTTCAAATGAAAGCGGAGGTTCTGGAGAACACAACAGTGACTTCAGAGAGGTGCTGCTCTGGTGTATGGGTTCGTATTGGCGGTTGCCATGGCCTGGCTATATGCTTTGGCTTTCCTGGACTATTCGCTGTGGGGAGAACCTGTCATTTGTATATTGTGCATTTCTTCCTTCTTTCTTTCCAGATGCAGAACAACAAGAGCCACATCCCCAAATTCCTGTTCCAGGCCCTAGACTACCTGGAAAGCTCACAGACAACAATACGACACTCTGCAGCCTTGTTCATTGGTAAGCAGAGCAAATTCACTTCAGCTTTCTTAAATGTTTCCTTCAAAGCCCTTTTCTAGACAGCTGCTCTGTTCCCTCCAACAGCACCAGAATCCTAAAACGGGGTGTGTGTGTGTGTGAGAGAGAGAGAATTAACATGTATTCCAAGATGAAGGGAGCAACTTAGCTGTATTGACTGCACCAACTTCCCCTGTCCACAACAGCTCTTTGGCTGCGCCTAAGGGAGATTGAATTCACATCATGCTGGTTTGATGTGAATTCAGTCTCCTTTAGAAATCAGCTTCTCAGTAACTGCTGGGCATCTGATGCTTTATCTAATGTGCTTTGTGAACAGATGTAAGAAATGTATTTAATTTTCCGAAGGGCTGTCTTGGGGAAATGGCTGCATCTTCAGCAGTTTTCAGTGAAGGATTTGAAAAGTAATGAGATCCATTGTATTCATTGTATGTCTAGGAAATACTATCCACCATTACTGTGATTTGTTGTCTGAAACAGTGAATGAAGATGGCATCTTCCGCCTGTATGAAGGTAAGGAAATATCTCTGTGTGTTTGTGCCTCTGTGGGAAGTACAGGGGTGCAGCACAGGGCCCGAACACAGGTTTGAATGTGGACACAGGTCCCTCTCTGTCTAAGGACAGCGTTTAAGGAAGAAGGATGGTCATGCGAGCGTCATCGAGCTACCACAATATGTGTATGGGAGCAGGGGAATTCCATCTCTAGCTCCTAGTATAGACGTTGCCTTAAAGCTGTGTGGGGAAAGTGTCTTCATAAAGGTCTGAAAGTCTGTAATGGAAGGCCTGACAGTATTGAAAAGAGCCGTAGTTATTAAGGATGATGATGATGCTGACAATTACCCTTATCACCTGCCCTCCCTGTAATGGAGTGATTGCAGGCCAGGGAGATTCCCTCCGAGATTGGTCATCAGCTCATAGGAAATCCCATGAGGGCACATGGGAAACACTTCTCCCTGTGACCTCTTGAGGAATGAAGGCACAGGGCCACAAAAGATTTCAGTAGACATTAGGAGCCTAAATCCCTTTGTGGATCTCGGCCTAAATGTTGGATGGTTTAATGTCGCTGCGGCTGTCACTTTCCTGTTCCATCGAAAGAACAAGTGCCCCCAACCATCTGTGTGTAGGGGTGTGTGTACGGGTGTAGGCCGGCGGAGGGGGAAGTGACAAGAATGGGGTCTCCTCTCTGTGCAGGGCTATTTTGGGAGGAGCGGAGTTGTTGTTCTTGTGCCCTTAGACTCTTGGGGAGCTAATAGCAGGGGGCGATGGCCATCGGGAGTGGAGATTTCCTAGGCACCAGGCACATCAGCACCAGAGGCTTTTCAACCCGTTTCCTCTTGGTTTCAGCTTTTCAGGAAGTGCCTTTGAAATCTGACAGGACCACGTGGTACATCCTCAACAGACATTATAAATGGTTGCAGAAGCTTGTAAATCTCGTGTCGGGTTCTGCATTTGACTAGGGAACCGGGACCGACACAGAAGAGCTCTTTGTCCTGCTATGGTACGTACAGCAGACGCTTATCAACTTTTTGGTGTCCCTAGCCTCTGTTTGCCAGCAGCTAGGAATGGGTGACAGGGCATAGAGCACTGGATGATTCCTGTCTGTTCACTCCCTCTGGGGCACCTGGCAGTGGCCACTGTCGGAAGACAGGATACTGGGCTAGATGGACCTTTGCTCTGACCCAGTCTGGCCTTTCTCATGTTCTTATGTTTGGAACTGGGGCTGAACAACGAGGTGGATATTGGCAGATGACAAGATTATGCAGATTAATCAGCCTAGAGGAGACTTTGAAGAAGTTCAAAGGGATCTAATCAAGCCATGTGACTGGGCAGCACAATGGCAGATGAAAACCAGCGCTGACCAGGGCAGGGCCATACACATGGAAAGCAGTGCGGTGAACGACTCCTCCATATCGCTGGGGTCAGAAGCCAAAGCACGGCTGGTTGGGCCCAGTGGTTGGAGCAAGGGCGCTGGGGCCGCGTGCTCAGAGTGGTGGAGGTCGAGCCGAGGGGAGCCAAGGGTTGGAGCTGGAGTCAGGAGTCAAGAGCAGGATTGGAACAGGCTGGGGAGTAGGGCCAGGGCCGGATTAACGATTCCCGGCCCATGGGAGCTGCGGGGGGACGCGCGGGGGGAGGGCAGAGCCGACAGGCAAGAGCAGCCCCCGGGACAGAGGTTCCCGGTGCAGTGCTCGTCGCGGCGACGTGGCTGCGGGGGGACAGGAAGAGCAGCGCGCGGAGCCGCCTCGCCCCCACCCCAGCCAGGCAGAGCCGGCCCGGCTGGAACGCAGCACACAGGGGCTTTAGAGGCTGCAGCTCGGGGCCCCCTTAGCCCTGCTCTTTTCCTGAGTGCACCATTGCCCCACTTCTGCCCCATTGCCACCCTCTGTTACAGGGCAGCACCCTGGAGCTGATCTCTGACATCTCTCTTCCTGGAATGAAGTCACTGCAGAGTCAGGACAACCCCACCTTTGGGCACCATGTGGGACATCTCACCCCACCGCACAGAGCCCGACATTCACACAGCTTCTCACATGTGATTCCCTCACTCATCAGTGCCAGGCGGAGAGAGGAGAAATTCTCCCAGACTCCCTTTAACCATTGCCAGCCCCCAGGGTAGTGGCGGTTGCCGGGGGTTGGGTGCTCTCTTTAAGAAATGCCAGCTCTCCGGGAAGTTGCAAATGAACATTAGCAAAGTGGGGTGGTTTTGTGCTGTGGAAAACCACCCTGCTTGAAGGTTTTGTTTTTCTAATTTGCGCTCCTGCCCTTTCTCCCTCTTCCAGACATCTAGAGGCCAACAGGAGCCAACTGAGCCCACCACTGATCCCATCTCTTGTGAGATGGCAAAGCAGCTGTTGCACGGGAAGGAGGAGACAGAAGAGGCCGAGCAGCGTGTGCCGGGGTGTACCAGCCCCACATAACCCCACAGTCTAGGCGGAGGAAGCCAAGCCCCTCCCCAGCCCTGCCGGACACGCTACAACTGGAGCACCAGTGTGAAAGGGAGCAGCTCAGCTCACGCTAGGCAGAGCGCCGAAAATGGAGGATGCACCTTGTAGGATCCAGTCCAGAAGCAGCTGAAGCCCCGAGGCGCCGAGACCCAGCCGCACCCCCGGGTGCCTGCAGACGTGCAAGGGAGATCGGAGTGTCTGGGAGTTTCCCACGCCGGGAGCCCAGAGACCCCCAGCCCGTGGCCGAGAGACTTCTCCTCTGAAGTAACCGGGGTGAACGAGCCATTGTCATGCTGAGTGGCGTCAGCATGTTCTGGTTGGATCCCCACTGACTCAACGGCAAACACATTGGCCACGGACAAGGCCCTGGGCTAGGGCAAGGGGGAGTAAGGAGAGTCTGGGTCCCCCTGCCCTGGCTGCCATTCATCCTCGGGTGGCTGCCCACATCCCCATTGCGCCACTAGACTGCACGGCCCGAAGAGGAGGGGCAACCATCTTGTCTCTGTACACTGAAGGGCAGCCTTTGACTCTGGTCGTTGGGCCTCACAGTCCCGACGGAGAGGACAGCCGCACGGACTCTGGTCGTTGGGCCACACAGCCCTGGACGGAGCGGGCGGCCGCACGGACTCTGGTCGTTGGGCCACACAGCCCTGGACGGAGCGGGCGGCCGCACGGACTCTGGTCGTTGGGCCACACAGCCCTGGACGGAGAGGGCGGCCGCACGGACTCTGGTCGTTGGGCCACACAGCCCTGGACGGAGAGGGCGGCCGCACGGACTCTGGTCGTTGGGCCACACAGCCCTGGACGGAGAGGGCGGCCGAACGGACTCTGGTCGTTGGGCCACACAGCCCTGGACGGAGAGGGCGGCCGCACGGACTCTGGTCGTTGGGCCACACAGCCCCGACGGAGAGGGCGGCCGCACGGACTCTGGTCGTTGGGCCACACAGCCCTGGACGGAGAGGGCGGCCGCATGGACTCTGGTCGTTGGGCCACACAGCCCCGACGGAGAGGGCGGCCGCCCGGACTCTGGTCGTTGGGCACACAGCCCCGACGGAGAGGGCGGCCGCACGGATTCTGGTCGTTGGGCCACACAGCCCCGACGGAGAGGGCGGCCGCACGGACTCTGGTCGTTGGGCCACACAGCCCTGAGTGGGAGGGCAGCCATTTTGGCTCTGGCCATAAGGCCAAACCACCCTGAGTCTAAGGACAGTTATTTAGTTTCACCCATGCGACCTCGCCCCTTTACCCCTAAGGCATCGCCCATCTGTCACCATAAGACCCACACCATGATATAAGACTTTCGGGATCAGGATGCAAATATGAGTAGAAGCAAGGAGTAGCATGTGACCCCTCTAAGAGCTCCTGCCACTCCTCTACCAATCTGGGGGTGTTTTATCTCCATCCATCTGCCTCAGGAATGGATTTGACCAATGGGGGAAAGTTCTGGGGCAGAGTGACCCATCCGGAAGTGGGTCACGTGACCCCTCCGAGAACTCCTCCCAGTTGGGGTGAGCCTCAGCCCCTTAGGACCAGCCAGAGAGGGGATTTCACCAAACAGGGTAAGTGCTGTGGTGGGGTGACCTGCCCGTAAGAGGGGCCCATCACCGCTCCATGAAATCCCCCCACTGTCCTCTACTAATCGGTCAGGGTTTCACACACCCCAGAGGCCATCCCAGAAGGGAAACGTACCGATCAGAATAGGCAGTGCCCGAAGGTCTAGGCCAGAAGCCGCCGATCTCTGGAGCTCCATGTTTGCGTGGCTGGCAGCATCCTCCTGGAAGTCGCAACACAACACTGCGTGGAAGATCCCGTCTCGTTCCAAGGATGTCTTTTGCAGAAATCGTGGCCTAGGCCTTCGGGCTATACCTGTTCTGGATTGGTACATGTTTCCCTTCTGAGATGGCCTAAGGTGGGAGAGAAACCCTCGCCAATTGGTAGAGGGCGGTGTGGGGACTTTTTAGGGACCACGGGATCCTGTTGCAGGCAGCTCACTCCACTATGGCACTTCCCGTATTTGGTCAAATCCCCTCTCGGGGTGGCCCCACAGGGCAGACGCCCACTTCAATTGGTAGAGGACAGAGGGAGGAGTTCGCAGAGGGGAGATACAACCCCCTTCTGGATGGATCACCCTGCCCCGCAACGTCCCCTGATTGGTCAAATGCAGTCTCTGGGTGTGTAAAATGGTGTTTGCCCCTGCCAAATTTTCATAAAAGAAGGGAAGAAAGGCATGTACGTTTTGTGTTATCTATAAGGTGGCCATCTTGGACTTGGCAAAAGAATTTGGTGACCTTTTGCCATTGGCTATATTATTTTGGGTTGGGAAGCACACTGCCACACAGGGATTGAATCCGCGTAGATAGGGTCTAACATCCAGACAGAGACGACGCAAAGAGGGATAGGGAGGGTTTTTAGTTAGGTCTACTCACCCGGTCCTGTGTCCATCATCGAAGTCTGTCCCTGACGTCCAATGTCAAGAGAGCAGAAGCTGTCCATCGCTCTCCCTGCAAGAGAAGGTAGAAAGCACATCAACATTACCTCGTGGGTGTAATTGTTTGTGAGAGTGGAGCATTTCCAGAGTTAAAGTTTTGTTACTCCACCCCTTCTCTAGCCTATCCTAGTCCTTTCCCCCATCGTAAATAAAGTCTTGTTTGTGTGGTTACCACTTTGTGGCCTTATTTTCGTGTGCTAAGGCAAGCTGTGACAGACGGGATTACAGAGGGGACTATGTGGGAAGACTTTACTGTAAGATTCCCCGCATCTTCTGAATGGGGTTTGGGTTCTGCCCTCTTTAAAGGAAGGAAAAATCCTGACAGGTGATCCTAGGGGGCTGAAACCCTCTGTGATTAGTTAGTAATCTGTCCTGTTCACCACTCTAGGATGGAGTCTGGGATGCAGGCTCTGGGATGGAGTTTGGGTGCTGGGTGCAGGCTCCGGGCTGGGGCACAGGGTGGGGGTGCAGGATGGGTGGAGGGGTGCAGGCTCTGGGAGGGAGTTTGGGGATGGGAGGGGCTGCGGAGAGAGGGGATGCAGGCTCTGGAAGGGAGTTTGGTTGTAGGCTCTGGGCTGGGGGAAGGGGTGGGGGTGTAGGAGGGAGTTTGGGTGCAGGAGGGGGGTGTGGGAAGGGGATGGGGGTGCAGGCTGTGGGATGGAGTTTGGGTGCTGGGTGCAGGCTCTGGACTGGGGCAGAGCCTGGGGGTGCAGAAGGGGTGAGGGATGCAGGCTCTGGGTCAGAGTTGGGGTGCAGGCTCTAGGCTGGGGGTGCAGGCTCTGGGAAGGAGTTGGGGGCCAGAGAGGGGTGTGGGCTCTGGGAGGGGGGGTGGGGGCTGTGGGGAGGGGACTGCCATCACATGTGGCTTCCTTCCTCCCCTGCTCCCCCTCCTCATAGCCTCACTGGGGCTGGGGACAGGGCTGCCCCTTGCCCAGTGTTTGCAGGAGGGGTGGGTGGGTGGATCAGAGGGTCAAACACTCACCGAAGCCCCAGCGGCTGCTCAGGTGAGTCAAGCAGGTCCACTCCAGATGTCTCCCGCCAGAAGGCCCCTCGGCGTCTGGTGCCTGGGGGGGTGGGGGCTGCCAAGCATGTGTGTGCCCCCTCCCGCTCCCCCTTCCTAGGTGCTCTTGTGCGCGGCTGGAGCTGCCGGCAGCGGAGGCCAGGGCGACCCGCGCCGCTTTCACTCAGGCAGGGGGCTCGGGGGGCCGGGGGGGGGCAGACGCAATAAATCGATCCCCGAACACTCTCCCGTCGACTCCTGTTCTCCACCGCCGCGAGAGGGGCAAGCGGAGTCGACAGGGGAGCGGCAGGAGTCGACTCACCACCGTGAAGATGCCACGGTAAGTCCCTCCCCCAGTGTAGACCAGGGCTAAACAATTCCCCTTCCCTCAGCCTCTCCTCGTCAGTCACGTGCGCCAGCCCCCTAATCATGTTTGTTGCCCTCCACTGGACTCTCTCCAATTTTTCCACATCCTTCTTGTAGTGTGGGGCCCAAAACTGGACACAGTACTCCAGATGAGGCCTCACCAATGCCGAATAGAGGGGAACGATCACATCCCTCGATCTGCTGGCAATGCCCCTACGTATACAGCCCAAAATGCCATTGGCCTTCTTGGCAACAAGGGCACACTGTTGACTCCTATCCAGCTTCTCATCCACTGTCACCCTTAGGTCCTTTTCTGCAGAACTGCTGCTGAGCCATTCTGTCCCTAGTCTGTAGCGGTGCATGGGATTCTTCTGTCCTAAGTGCAGGACCCTGCAGTTGTCCTTGTTGAACCTCATCAGATTACTCTTGGCCCAATCCTCTAATTTGTCTAGGTCCCTCTGTATCCTATCCCTACCCTCCAGCATATCTACCACTCCTCCCAGTTTAGTGTCATCTGCAAACTTGCTGAGGGTGCAAATAATCCCATCATCCAGATCATTAATGAAGCTATTGAACAAAACCAGCCCAAGGACCAACCCCTGGGGCACTCCTCTTGATACCAGCTGCCAACTAGACATCGAGCCATTGATCACTACCCGTTAAGCCCGATGATCTAGCCAGCTTTTTATCCACCTTATAGTCCATTCAGCCAGCCCATACTTCTTTAACTTGCTGGCAAGAATACTGTGGGAGACTCTATCAAAAGCTTTGCTAAAGTCAAGGAATAACATGTCCACTGCTTTCCCCTTATCCACAGAGCCACTTATCTCATCATAGAAGGCATTTAGGTAAGTCAGGCATGACTTGCCCTTGGTGAATCCATGTTGACTGTTCCTGATCACCTTCCTCTTCTCCAAGTGCTTCAAAATGGATTCCTTTGAGGGCCTGCTCCATGATTTTGATGGGGACCAAAATGAGGCTGACTGGTCTGTAGTTCCCTAAGTTCTCTTTCTTCCCTTTTTCAAAGATGGGTGCTATATTTCCCTTTTTCCAGCCATCCAAAAACTCCTGCAACTGCCATGAGTTTTCAAAGATAATAACCAATGGCTCTGCAATCACATCCACCAACTCCTTTAGCACTCTCGGATACAGCGCATCCGGCCCCATGGACTTGTGCTCATCCAGCTTTTCTAAATAGTCTCGAACCACTTCTTTCTCCACAGAGGGCTGGCCACCTCCTCCCCATGCTGTGCTGCCCAGTGCAGTAGTCTGGGAGCTGACCTTGTTCGTGAAGACAGAGGCAAAAAAAGCATTGAGTACATTAGCTTTTTCCACATCCTCTGTGACTAGCTTGCCTCCCCCATTCAGTAAGGGGCCCACACTTTCCCTGACTTTCTTCTTGTTGCGAACATACCTGCAGAAACCCTTCTTGTTACTCTTAACATCCCTTACTAGCTGCAACTCCAAGTGTGATTTGGCCTTCCTGATTTCACTCCTGCATCCCCGAGCAATAGTTTTATATTCCTCCCTGGTCATTTGTCCAATCTTCCACTTCTTGTAAGCTTCTTTTTTGTGTTTAAGATCAGCAAGGATTTCACTATTAAGCCAAGCTGGTTGCCTGCCATAGTCACTATTCTTTCTACACATCGGGATGGTTTGTTCCGGCAACCTCAATAAGGATTCTTGAAAATACAGCCAGCTCTCCTGGACTCCTTTCCCCCTCCTGTTATTCTCCTAGGGGATCCTGCCCATCAGCTCCCTGTGGGAGTCAAAGTCTGCCTTTCTGAAGTCCAGGGTCTGTATTCTACTGCTCTCCTTTCTTCCTTGTGTCCGGATCCTGAACTTGACCATCTCATGGTCACTGCCTCCCAGGTTCCCATCCACTTTTCCTGCCCCTACTAATTCTTCCTGGTTTGTGAGCAGCAGGTTGGTTCCTCCAGCACTTGCACCAGGAAATTGTCCCCTACATTTTACAAAAACTTCCTGGATTCTCTGTGCTCTGCTGTATTGCTCTCCCAGCAGATACTGGGGTGATCACCCTTGTTATTCACACTTCTCAGCTTATCCAGAGACTCTCAGATTTTTCTGCACTTTCATATCGGAGCTCTGAGCAGTCATACTGCTCCCTTACATACAGTGCAAGTCCCCCACCTCTTCTGCCCTGCCTGTCCTTCCTGAACAGTTTATATCCATCCATGACAGTGCTCCAGTCATGTGAGTTATCCCACCAAGTCTCTGTTATTCCAATCACGTCATAATTCCTTGACTGTGCCAGGACTTCCACTTCTCCCTGCTTGTTTCCCAGGCTTCTTGCATTTGTGTATAGGCACTGAAGGTAACTCGCTGATCGTCCTGCTTTCTCAGTATGAGGCAGGAGCCCTCCCCTCTTGCGCTCTCCTGCTCTTGCTTCTTCCTGGTATCCCACTTCCCCACTTACCTCAGGGCTTTGGTCTCCTTTCACCGGTGAACCTAGTTTAAAGCCCTCCTCACTAGGTTAGCCAGCCTGCTTGCATATATGCTCTTCCCTCTCTTCGTTAGGTGGAGCCCATCTCTGCCCAGCACTCCTCCTTCTTGGAACACCATCCCATGGTCAAAGAATCCAAAACCTTCTCTCCAACACCACCTGCGTAGCCATTCGTTGACTTCCACTGTTCAACTGCTGGAAATGGCCCACCTTGATTATCTCTACAAAAGGTTCCCCCCCACCCCTCTCCTGCTGGTAATAGCTCACCTTACCTGATCACTCTCGTTACAGTGTGTATGATAACACCCATTGTTTCATGTTCTGTGTGTATATAAATCTCCTCACTGTATTTTCCACTGAATGCGTCCGATGAAGTGAGCTGTAGCTCACGAAAGCTCATGCGCAAATAAATTTTGCAGGTCACAAGTCCTCCTGTTCTTTTTGTGAAAAACAGGAAGTCTGGCTATATTTCAGGACTGTTATTATGGGGAAATACAAGTGCCAAACTAATTGCTTGGAAATTGCTTGCTTAACAATTATTTGTTTAGTAACATGTTTTTGTAACACCTGCTTTTTGCCTAGGGACTGATTTTGTTTGGTCAACTATGTAACTTTTTTCTTTTTTTTTTTTTTTTTTTTTTTTGAGTGACATGTCTCTGTAACTTTTTCAGTATAAGAAGGGAACTGAGGGTTTGGGTCAGGCAGATTGCTTCGTGGACACATCAAGAAGACCTCCAGCCACAGACGAAAGGCCGGCCACCAGAAATCTGCGACTGAGTCCAAATACTGCTCCAAACACCTGAGGGGGTAATTATCGGTTTGGGGTGCTCTGTAACCTGTTGTGTTTGGGTGTGCTTGAGACTAAACAAAGCAGTGACTTTGTGTTCCAAGGCAAATACTAGAGACTAATAAAGTCCTGGCTTTAAAGTGAAAGCACGTGGTTTTGATTTGTTTGTATCAGGCACATAGCAGATGGAAGCACTGCATTGCCCTTGGTTTGTCCTGCAACCAGCTCTCAGAGCTTAAAGTTACTGAGACCTTTGGGTTCAGGGAACCCCAGGTTACACCAGCAGTAAGTGGATCAATAAAATTCCCTCCGTTATTAAATGTCCGTTTCTGGGGAGCATCTGTTAGTTTGCACGAAGGCCAGCTCCTGGGAGACACTGAGCCTGGCTTCATTTTAACTTGTGGCTGCTCAGCAGCTATGGCCCTGGGCCCCAAGTGTCTGCATGGTTCCCCATCCTGTTTTAAGAGCGTTACCATGAGTAGGGGAGGCGAGAGGGGCAGTGCCCACCGCAGGGCTGCAGCTGAGCTATTTATAACTCATTGGAGGGAAGACGGGTGGATGGGGACTTGAACAATAACTCCAGACGTAGGGCAGTTCTTAATGGTTTTTCATCTGCTCATTCCCATAACACACCAGCAAACCCGGCCTCCAAGCACTCGGGGAGGGAATATTAATAAACTCCTTTGGCCAGCTGGAACCGAGCTTGAAATGGCTGGTGCAGCCTCCCTGTCCTTCGCTGGATCACCTCCCCCCCGTGGCTGGGCTCTGCAGGAGAGGTGAAGGAGGGGTGGGGAGGGGAATTCCAGCCCCCTGCCCTGGGCATGGGAGCCCAGCACAGCCCCCGCCCCCCTCTCAGTCACGGCCCCAGCCTTCCCCTGCAGCCCCACTCCCTGCCATGGGGCACAGAGGGGGTAGAGTCCCCCACTCAAAGCTGCAGCCCCCTGCTAGGCTGGAAGGGGGGGTGGGGTTGCTCCATCTCTCTACAGGTTGCAGGTGTAGGATTGCCAACTTTCTAATCACACAAAACTGAACACCCTTGCCCTGCCCTCCGCCCCTTCTCTGAGGCCCTGCTCCCACTCACTGCTCTCCAGAGCTCCAGTTCCGGCTCAAGTACGTCCTCAAGCTCCTCCAGGAGAGGGCCAACTCCTAGGCTGGGGCCTTGGTAGAAGCCTCCTTGGATTTGAAAGCAGTGCTGACCAGAGCCACCAGGGTCCCTTTTTGACCGGATGTTCCATTAAAAACCGGACACCTGGCAGCCCTACGCAGGTGGGTCTCACCCTGAGAGAGGCAGGGACAGAGCAGGAACTAGGGCTGTTGGGACCCCAGATGCTGCACCCACCCCACCCACACTCAGTCTCACTGCAGATCCCAGGAGTGAGGAAGGGCTCTTGGGTGCGGGTTACATAGGAGGTCAGACTAGATGATCACAGTGGTCCCTTCTGGGCTTGGAACCTATGAATCTCCTGGTCCTGGGGTAGCAAGTTGTGAGGGATAGAGGCACTCCTGTCACAATGTGCTACCATTGTGAAATCTCTATTGTTAATTTGGACACAAAGAAAGAAAGGTATTTTTGTAATTTGGAAAAGCATTCTACGGAGTTAAACATCACAGCTGTTTAAATAAAACCGTGAATTAAGGCATTGTTAGTTTCTTTCCACTGTAGATAGTTTCTATAGCAAACAATATGGCCTAAATATCTAATACTGTACATACAAACCACTGAAAATACCGTAAACAGTATTTGGAATACTTATGAACACATTTTAAACACAAGCTATTAGGCACAAAATTTACCACTCTTCCTTACACAGACCCTTTCCTTCTCCCTGTCCTCCCCACCCCTCCCCTCATTGTCACTGTTACACATATGGAACAAGTTTTCAACGCAATATTTGCACTTTTGTACCTTGGCACGCACATGTCAGCGCACTGCCCTCTGGTCTGATTTCAGAGACATTTTCTTAGGCCTTTTCCTCATTCATAAAATGGAAGTGCCTTGACCCACACTGTTTCAGCTCACACACCTTATTTACCCCAAGGTAACAAAAACAAAAGACACCCCTCAGCAGTGGCTAGATTCACAAAGGGATGTGAATGGAAGTTAGGCCTCCTGACGCTGAGCACTGAGAAAGTCACAGGAAGAACACGGGGATCCACAGAGGTGAGTTAGGGGCCCAGGCTCCCTACACCAGGAATGGGGAGAGAAGGGTTCCTGAGAATGCAATTCATGAAAGCCAACGTGTGAGGTCGAGAGCCACCTAAGCTAGCCAATGGGAGATGCTGATGAGAGGGGCGTGTCCTAGGTCACTGAGTTTGATGCCCAAGTCCCAGCTGTGAGGAGGCATCTAGGGACCCAGAGCTTGGAACCTGCCCCCTCCAGTCAGGTGGTTTAGGTGACTAAGGGGTTTCTGATGAGAATGAAGTAAGCAGGTGCCTAACTACACACAAAACGAGAAGATGGGCTGGGGCCCGCCTTATAACTTGTAGCCCAGTGCTTAGAGTGCTCACCTGAGGTGTGGAAGACCCTTGCTCATGGCCATTCTTCCCATCTGCCTGAACCTGGGTCTCCCACACCCCAGGTGAGTGCACTAACTGATGGGCAAAGAGTTACAAGGTGAGTGGTGACACCATGTCTTCTTCCTCCAGCCAGGTTCTGAATGGCACATAAGTGGCTTCTGACCATGCCTACCAGAATGGGCCACACACACAAGATAGATATTTGCCCACCTATCTTCCCTGGTTCATGAATCACTCCAGGACTTAGGCATAAGACAGGCATCTGGAGCACATGCAGACAGAAACTTATGCTCCTGGGGAGCTTTTACCCTGAAATGAAGGAGTTTAGGCACTGACAGGGTCTGTTAGCGGTTTTGTGACTCTCAGTCACAAAGCTTAAAACTGAGGGTGCCCAGATACATTTATGAATCTAGTCCATGAGTCTCTACCGTAGCTCTATTATGTAGAGTCCACACCTGGCTTGATAAGAGTGTCAGCATCCCCCTTCTTTTCCCAACACTTCTCTGTGTTGTCAGCAAAGCCATCCCTCACAGCAGATATTCAGAACATTTCCCCCCTCAGAGCTTCTTGGCTCAGTTATGAGGTCAGTCAACAGGTGGCTTGCCTTTAATGAAAGCATCCTCTATAGCTTCAGAAACAAATACAGAACATGTCTAATAACTCCAATCACACCCTGTTTCTGGAGGTTTCTGCACCCGGTGATCACCCCTGCACATGTGCTGAAACACCACAGCACACTGTAGTAAGTGAGCTGAAAAACATCTGTTTGTCGCAGCGGGTCAGACTGTGTCCTCACACCTTTGTGGATATCACCATCATGGACTCGTTAGTTTTACCATCATACGGTAAGCAAGGTGTACAAGACAAGGCTGTGTTTTAAGTTAAATTTTCCTGGGAGTGCATACTTAGTAAAAGATAAGGTTTATATCACATGTGATTAGCAGCATGTAGAGGCTGAGATCAATGAGGTATCTTTACAGTTTAAAGCACCAAAATTGTGGCTCAAATGGTTAATTCTAATGGGACATAAATGCCATCACTTTACATACTTTGTTTATAGAGGCCATCACTGTACAGCTAGGCCAACACCCTATGCGTGCACAGCAGGATCTACCAGGGCACCATTGGGCACTCATTCTTCTGATCATGGTATATGTCTTGACCACTGTAGGGCAGAGAAAAGCAGTGACATCACCTTACATTTTAATCTTGAACCATTTATTGAAATGTTGTCAGGCCAAAAGTGATAGCTGTAAAATATTGCATAGGCTTTTCTCTCCCGCATCCTGCAAACACTGAAGTGCTGGGCTCAGGAAAGTTAAAATGAGTGCTCCCCCGCTTCTCTCCTTTTCTTTGGGCTTAACACCCCCGCTCCCCCCACACACACACACACACCCCAGGTTTTTGGATTATACAAAATTTAAAAATGTTCAAGACAGGTCAAAGGCCACAACAGCGTTTGTGGGAAGGACTCCTGCAATGTTTGACGATTGCCCTGACTGCTGTTGTCAAAACTAAGACCTTTAAACTTTTGAATAAGAGCATCCACACAGGAGTTTAAGGCGCTGCAACTTATGTGCATTAACTTCACAACCAGTGCAAAGGAGTAACAGGATACTTCATTATAAACCAAAAACAAAACAAATTGATTTCGGCAGTGTAAAACAGCAAGCTTGTCAGAATGAAGAACATCCCCAAACTGTATCATAACAAAATACCTAGCACACATAAAAGGCTATGAAATTAAATAAAATATAAACAATTCAGTAGAAAAATCCTATAACTATGTATGCCACAAATGAAGTTACAGAAGAATAAAGTGTGGACTTCAGTGTTTGCAGAATAGGGGATTACTTACAAAAAATAAGGATTTTTAATCATTTTTCAGTTCCAAGGTTGCGGGGGGAGGGGGGGAAGAAATCACATGTTACTGGAGGGCCAAAACAATACTGAATGTTGTAGAACGTAAGATCATTTTGGGGACATGGATTCTTTGAGAGAGGTAACAGCAAAAGTGTGTATATGGAGCTAGCGCATCCTAGAGTCTCAGAAGCAAGAGGGCAAATAAAAAGAACCAGTGTGTGTGTGTTTTAATGTAATGTCTTTTGGTGTTTATTTCACGATTTTTGAATTCTTGGCTGTCAATTTATCATGGGGTTGTATATCTATATGTAGAAAAGGTTTAGTAGAAATTTGCCTTTGGGAAGGATTTCAGACAAGGTAGGATAGCGCTGTTAGGGCCAGATTTTAAAAAGATGACTACAGGATTTTCAAAAGCCTTGAAAAATCTGACCTTGAGTGAACATTTGGGAACCAAGTTCTACACACAAGGGGTGACATCCTCACTCACCAGGGTGCTGGACAGAGAGGCAAAACAATTGTTGACAAAGGTAATTCCAGTGGTGCATCAAAGGAAACTGAAGCAGTTTTGTCAGCAACCCAGGAAATCAGTTAACCTTGAAGTAACATGATCCCAGAGAATAAACTTGTGTTATAAAAAGAACAAACCATTAGAATTAAAAACTGTAAATGACTGTATTGCAATTACGAACAGGAAATAATACACTAAAAACAGATGTGATTGCTGAAGATCCTAGCAACTATTAATATTTTCAATACCTGTTTGCTAATAAAATATAAATCGCACAAGGGCATCCATCTTCACAATATTATCAAAGGTAAATGATGAAGAACTAAGTAAATTATTTAATGGAGTGAAACTACATTGACAGCGGCTAACAAGAAAAGGAGACCAATTCGGGGAATCAGAAGGGTAGATAAGACAGATTTGTAAACTGTTATGAGGCTTTATGTGGACACGTGGCTGAGGAAGGATTCTTTTAAACACTAAAAATACGTATGACCATTGTAACTTGAGGGGTGTATGTAAAATATTTCCCTGACTCCACGCTCCTCTGGTAGCTGAATACATGAAGTCAGACAGGGCAGAGCAGCCAGGCCAGGGCACTGGGACGCGCTGGGCCTTTGAGAAGGCAGCCCTGGGAAGCCGCTGCTGAAACGTACCATCCTGAGAGAAGGAGCACTTGTGGCTCACGAAAGCTTACGCTCAAATAAATGGGTTCGTCTCTAAGGTGCCACGAGTCCTCCTGTTCTTTTTGCGAATACAGACTAACACGGCTGCTACTCTGAAACCCGTCCTGGGAGAGGGAAAATGCCGCCCCCCCCCGCTTTCCCCCCTCCCCCTCTCTGGCGGTGCCTGTGCCCCATGCTCACCCCGGCTCCTGCCCCTGGTCCCTGATCCCCCCCGGCCCCTCTCCTGCCCCGCCCCAGCTGTTTGCCCCTCCTGGGACCCAGTCTGCCCCCGCCCCGCCGGGCTTCCCCGGGGCCCCAGGCCAGCAGGGCACATGCCCAGCCCCGGGCCGGCGCCTCAGCTGACGGGACCGAGCAGCCAGAGGAGCCGGCCCGGCCCGGCCCGGCCCCGCCCGTCGGGCGCTGGCAGCAGCGCTCGGACCGGCGGCCCCGGCTGGGGAGCGGGGCGGGGACGGGACGGGCGAGCAGAGGCACTTTCCTGCCCGGCCCCACCCCGAGGCCTCCCCACCCCACCGTGCCTGGCACGGGAGCTGCTGCGGGCGGGGCCCGGGGGGGGGCAGGCAGCCGGGGGGGCGGGGAGGGGCTGGAGCCGCCCGGGGGCACATCCGCAGAGTGGGGGCCGGGGGAGGAAGCGTTCGCCCCGCAGGGTCCCGGGGGGCGCGGTCGGCTCCTCGTCTCTCTGCGGCCCGGGCCCGCTCACTCGTCGGGTGTCCCGTGGGGCCCGCCAGGGAGCGGGAGCCGGGGGGCGGGGCGCAGGTAACGGGGGAGGCAGAGGAGGCGGCTGGGCTGGCAGGCAAGTCCCCCAGCTCCTTGCAGGGTGCGTGTTTGCGGGGTGAGGGGGCTAGAGCAGGGGCGGGCAAACTTTTTGGCCTGAGGGCCACATCTGGGTGGGGGGATTGCAGGCAGGGCCATGGATGTAGGGCTGGAGCAGGGGGGTGGGGAGTGGGAGGGCCTCAGGGCAAGGGGTTGGGGCAGAGGAGTGCGGGGAGTACAAGAGGGCTCAGGGCAGGGGGTTGGGGTGCGGAGTGAGGTGCGGAGTGGGGGCTCAGGGCAGGGGGTTGAGGGCTCAGGGCATGGGGTTGAGGCGTCGGAGGGGTGCGGCATAAGTTTGGGGTGCTCAGGGCAGAGGGTTGAGGTGCAGAAGGGGGTGGGCGTGGGACAGGGGGCTCAGGGCAGGGAGTTGAGGTGCAGGAGGGGTTCGGGGTGTGGGCTCCAGCCCGGCGCTGCTTACCTGGAGTGGCTCCGGGGTGGCAGCGGCACACTGCAGGGCTAAGGCAGGTTCCCCACCTGCCCTGGCCCCGCTCTGCTCCCGAAAGCGGCCGGTACCCGTCCCTGGGGCGGGAGGGGAGGGCAGAGGGCTCGCGCACTGCCCTCGCGGGTACCTCCCCCGAAGCTCCCATTGGCTGCGGTTCCCCGTTCCCGGGCAATGGGAGCTGCGGGGGGCGGGGGAGGTACCCATAGGTGAGGGCAGCGTGCAGAGCCCTCTGCCTTCCCCCCCCTGCCCCCCAGGGCCTCAGGGACGTGGTGCTGGCCACTTCCGGGAGTGGCGTGGGGTCCACGGCGCCACGGGACTGGCAATCCCATGGGCCGGATCCAGCCCCCGGGCCGTAGTTTGCCCACCCCTGGGCTAGATGCTGCACGCAGGAGGCTGGAGAGAGCCAGGATGACCTTTTTAAATAACGTACATACACATTTATTATTTTAATATTTTTAACGTGTATCAATGTTGTGTGCAGGAAAACTAGAACTACTGAAAACAATGATGGAATTTGTATAAACGCTCGCGCTTCCCTCCCTTGGAAATGGGCTTGGGCTTGTATCAGGCTTGTTCAAAAGGCTGTTTTGGGAAGCCGTGCCGTTTCTTTTTCTTGAGAGACTTGGCAACACTTCCTGTGCGGCCCCAGGCTGGGAGCACTGTGACATTACAGGGCGCTGCTGGCTCCCCTGTGATCCAGGAACCTGGGCCGAGCAGCAGCACCCCTGTGCCCTGGGGAGCAGGGGGGCCAGAAGAGGGGGGGCCATGGCCCTCCCACTTTTGAAAATTGAGGGGCCTGTCCTGTCCTCTTTTTGCCTGGCCCAGCTCCCCTTCCCCCCAAGGCCCCGTCACACCAGCCAGGCCTGAAGCTGGAGCCCAGCAGGTAAACGAAGCCTGCAGAGCCACGGACCCTCCACCTGCCCGGGGTGGGGGTGGCCAAGAGCAGCCCCCGGCCCATGTCCCCACTCCCTGGGCCTCCCACCCAGGGCAGGTGGAGGGTCCAGGGCTCCCCACAGCTACCCAGGCAGCTCTTACCATGGCCCGGCTGGGCCCTTCAGCCCCCAAGTTCTCATGGCCAGGCTGGAAGCCGGAGCTGGGTTGGGGTAAGAGCTGTGCGGGCAGCTATGAGGAGCTGCAGAACCTCCACCTGCACTGGGCGGGGGGCCCAGAGGTCAGGGGAGGGCAGGGACATGGGCTGGGGGCTGCTTTTGGGCCCTTCCACCCCAGGCAGGTGGAGGGGCCTGGGGCTTCTCAGCCTGGCTGTGGCTTCCGGCTTGGCGAGAAGAGGAGGCGCAGGGGTGGGGCCTCATGCCCCCCCACACACACTTTTCGGAAGAATCTGTCACCCCAGATAAGGAGACTTTTGCTAAAGCTGCTTCTGTGCCTGGCCCAGAGCGCGGCTTCTGCTGCGGGGCTGGGAGTACTAGCCACCCAGGGCCAGAGGCACCGTCTCCCCATGGGGCGTCAAGGCCCCCACTGTGCTCCGCTTCTTCCCATCCCGCCCCGTTCTGTCCCCTCCCTCAACGCGCCCTCCCCTCGCTCCTCCCCCTCCCCCCCAGCACCTCCTGCATGCTGCTGAGCGGCTGATCGCGGGTGGGAGTTGGGGGAGGGGACTGATCTGTAGGGCATGTTCGTGGGCCGGAGACACTGGGGGGAGACACTGATTGGGGGGGCGGGGGCTGCTGGTGGGTGCAGAGCACCCCACTATTTTTTTTCTGAGGGTGCTCCAGCCCCGGTGTTGGTGCCTGAGCCCAGGGCCCCCCAGCTCTGCTGGCACCAGGTCCGGGCTGGAGACGGCAGGGAACCGAGGGGCCTGGGACAGGGTTGGGCTCGGCAGGAAAGTGACTCAGCACCATGTCCCTGGGAGCCCGGGATCTCCCCACCCCGGGATCTGCTCCCATGCTAGGACTGTGCCGGCCAGGGGCTGTCCCAGGGACAAGGCTTGGGGTGGGGGGGGGACAATATGGCAGGACAAAGGGAGAAGGAGGGTGGGGAGCAGAGAGACCATGTGATGTGTGGTAGATTTACCCATCTCTGCACAGCCAGGACATTACAGGGAGAGGAGAAGAGCAGGGGCCCACACCGGGGGGTTGGGGGGAATGAAATCCCCTCTGATTTTACCTCTTCCCACTCCCAGACTGACACAATCTTCCCAGCTCTGCCCCACTGCTCCAGAATTAGCAAATAGGGGTGTAAAACCCCTGTTGCTTTCCCTTCTCTCTCCCATGATTGAGTTCCTCTCGTCTCGGCCACTGCTTTTGCCCCATTCTCTCCCCAGTGGAGACTTTACAATCGCCTCAGATCTGTGGGGTTCCCGCCCATGTTATCTGCAGTGATTTGTCCTTGTGTTGGGGGGAAATTATTGCCACGAGTCATTCGCCAGTAGGAATGGGGCGATGGGTGCAGGTTGGGGGCGCCGGGAGGCACAGCTGCCTCTGGGGTGGGAGCCAGCAGCAGGGTGGGGAAGCGGAGGCTGCCCAGCCCCACTGCTTCCCCGTCTCCTCTACCCCGGGCCCCTTCAGCCACAAACTGCCAGTCCCATTGCCAGACCCCACTGCCCATCCCCCAGGGCCTTCTGGCTCCTCCACACTCCCTGCTCCTGGTAAGGCAGCATGGCCCAGGGCTCCCTGCCACCCCGTGACTGTCAGGCAAGGGGGACCCATCCCGTTGTGTTGTTCGTTGTACGTGGCTGGATAAGGGCCCGGTGGGGCACTGGCCTCGGGAGCATCTCGGAGCAGCGGGGTGCAGCATCCCAGACCTCGTCTCCCCCGGCGTCCCCTGCAGGCCGCCGGCCGACTTGGGGGGAATTCCGTGGTCGGCCGCCTGGCCGAGGCCCAAAGTCCCAGTGAGCCCTGCCGGGGTATTAGAGTCCCCCCAAGAAGCAGTCTGCTTCTCCCGGCTAGGGCCTTCAGCCCCAGCTCCCGGCCCTTTACATTCAGCCTTTGTTCAGGCTCCCAAATGAGGCCTGTCCCCTTTTGGGGGTTAACACCATTTTCTCTGTTGCCAGGGAAATCCAGGCCTGCCCACTCTCATAGGGTTGCCAGGTGGCCGGTTTTCGACTGGAATGTCCAGTCAGAAAGGGAAACTAGCATAGGCCATAGGGATGTAAATATTGTTAAAGAGTTAACTATTTAAACGATTAAAATTATATCATTTATTCGGTTAACAGCTGGGGCTGCTCCTGCCAGACAGCTTGTTGGATCATATTAAAGAAGTTCTGTATTAAAATCACAAATGAGTTTGATTCCCCAGAGTTTAAATTCCAGGGTATTACTAATTAAGAGCTCTCTTGGTTTTTGGTACTGTTTCTCTCCCTCTATGTGTGAAACTTGCAAGCTGCTAATTGTGTTAGTACATTCTAGGACAGAGTCTATTCTCAAAGCAATTCACAGAGAGAGAGACTCAAAGCAATACTCTAACAACAGAAACAGCACCCAGAGACTTTCATGCCCTTTTGTTGTATTAACAATTGTGATTAAAATAGAGATAGAGGATGTATGTGGATGGATGCTTGATGTGGATAATAACTGAATGATCAGGGAGGTGCCAGCCTAAGAATCCAGTGTCCATCGGCTGAAGAAGGCGTCAAGTGGAAATAACCAGAGGACCCCCCAGAGGGCAGACTGGAATCCACCCAACAGCCTCAAGAATGGGAGAACCAAAGAACAAGATAACATCTTGGAGCCATGAGGAATGTGCTATCTGCTGATTGATTCAGCAACAGCATGATGAAGCAATTCCCATAGACTGGCATAGGAAGAAATTCCTATAAAAATAGACTCTAAAAAGTGAGAATTTTGGGGTCTGATTCTGCAAACCAACTTCCAGGAGCATCAGATGAGCATCTGACAAGGCCCTGCTCCCTCCTCATGTCCAGGCCACCTGGCCAGTGGCTTGGCATGAGCAACTCTAAGGCTGGTAACTATGATAACAACCTTGCAGAACCTGTGTGTGTGTATGTTTGTATGAATGAATGTGTGAATAAATATGAGATTGAATGGAATGTTATAGCTATAACTAACTGCTTACTATGATTCTTTCTGTATTCACAATAAATGTGGTATTTTGCCTTTTTCCCTTTAATAAGATCCTGCTGGTTTTTATTTTATTGGTATAACAAGCTGGCGTGGCTGGGGCTAGGGTCGCTCCAGCCGGCTGGCGTAGCTGAGTCTGGGGTTGCTCCGGCCGGCGTGGCTGGGGCTGGGGTTGCTCCAGTCGGTCAGCCTGTGCGGCTGGGGCTGTGGTCGCTCTGGCCAGCCGGCGTAGCTATGCCTGGGGTTGCTTTGGTCAGCCAGCCGGCGTGGCTGGGGCTCGAGTCGTTCTGGCCGGCCGGTGTGGCTGGGGTTGGGGTTGCTCTGGCCGCCCGGCGTGGCTGCGGTTGGGATTGCTCTGACCGGCTAGCGTGGCTGGGGCCGGGGTTACTCCGGCTAGCGCAGCTGGGGCTGGGTTTGGGGTTGCTCTGGCCGGCTAGTGTGGCTGGGGTTAACGATCAGGGCAGGTTAACCAGTAAGACTAATGCTTACTGGTTAACCGTTTACTATTTTACATCACAGCTAACTGGACACTAAAAGTCCTGTTAGCTGCAGTAGCCAGCCTCCGCCATGGGTGGGGGGAGCCTGGGGGCTCTGCTTAGCAGCTGCTGCTGTTCCTGCCCCCGAGCCTGAGCCAGAGAAATGGCTGCTCCTGGACCGGGCTCCAAAGGAGGTACCAGTGCCGTCCGGGTGAGGGGAGAGCTAACCTGTTTGCCCCCCGCTGTGCCCCAATTTCCCCAGCCCCTTGCTCTGGGGACCGACCCCCCTAGTGTGCCCTGATTTCCCTGGCCCCTTGCTACGGGGACCCGTACCTGCCCCACCATGCCTTGATTGCACAGGCAAGCAGGCTCCACGTCAGCTAGTCATAGCCTGGTTCTGCGGGTGGCAAGTGAATCTCGGGGGATGGGGGAGCGAGCGACGTGGGGGACAGGTGGCGGGGCCTTGGAGGAAATGGTGGGGCTGGGGTATTCGGTTTTCAGGGATTAGAAAGTTGGCAACCCTAGTTCCAACCCAAGGACCCTATGCACAGCAGCCATGTACTGCTCGCTCCAATCCATCACTGCTATTTCCCTGGGCCTCTTCCTACCTGACCCCTTCTATCTGCAGCCCTATCGCAGGGGCGCCATCCTCAGGTTCTTTTACCCCATTTTCTCTCGAGTTATCTATGATTTATTATCCCCTGAGATTTTCCCCATCTAATCATCTGATATCAACATCAAATCTCCAACATTGTCCTTGTCTTAAATCCTTAAATATTGGTTGATGCAAAATCCTTCCACATTTCGCCCCTTTTTTCACAAAATATCAGATATTGATATGAAATCCACTCAGATATTACCTCTTTACCTTGTGCCAACTATTGATATAAAATCCCTCAAACTTTTCCACTTTCCTTTAATTTGTGACAAATTTCTTATATTTGCTCCCTTTTCTTTTTAATTACTGAACACTAATGTCACATTTCAGATTTTGTCATTTCCAGATAATTATCAATTGTTGATTTTAAAATATAAGAACATAAGAATGGCCGTGCAGGGTCAGACCAAATGTCTGTCTAGCCCAGTAACCTGTCTTCTGACAGTGGCCAATGCCAGGTGCCCCAGAGGGAATGAACAGAATAGGTAATCATCAAGTGATCCTTTCCCTGTTGCTCATTCCCAGCTTCTGGCAAACAGAGGTTAGGGACACCATCCCTGCCCATCCTGGCTAATAGCCATTGATAGACCTATCTTCTATGAATTTATCTAGTTCTTTTTGGAACCCTGTTATAGTCTTGGCCTTCACAACATCCCTGGCAAGGAGTTCCACAAGTTGACTGTGCGCTGTGTGAAGAAATACTTCCTTTTGTTTGTCTTAAACCTGCTGCCTATTAATTTCATTTGGTGACTTCTAGTTCTTGCATTATGAGAAGGAGTGAATAACACTTCCTGATTTACTTTTTCCACACCGGTCATGATTTTATAGACCTCTATCATATCCTCCCTGAGTCGTCTCTTGTCCAAGTTGAACAGTCCCAGTCTTTTTAATCTCTCCTCATACGGCAGCCATGCCAGACCCCTCATCATTTTTGATGCTCTTTTCTGAACCTTTTCCAGTTCCAATATATCTTTTTTGAGATGGGGTGACCACATCTCCACACAGTATTCAAGATGTGGGCTTACCGTGGATTTATATAGAGGGAATATGATATTTTCTGTCTTATTATCTATCCCCTTCTTAAGGATTCCCAACATTCTGTTTGCTTTTTTGATTGCGGTTACACATTGAATGGAAGTTTTTAGAGAACTATCCATAATGACACCAAGATCTCTTTCTTGAGTGGTAAGAGCTAATTTAGACCCCATCATTTTATATGTATAGTTGGGAGTATGTTTTCCAGTGTGCATTACTTTCAGTCACCTAATTTTGAGAGATCCTTTTGTAGCTCTTCACAGTCAGCCTAGAACTTAACTATCTTGAGTAGTATTTTTATCATCTGCAAATTTTGCCACCTCACTGTTTACCCCTTTTTCCAGATCATTTATTAATATGTTGAATAGGACTGGTCCCAGTACAGACCCCTGTGGGGAAATACAACTACTTATCTCTCTCCATTCTGAAAACTTATTTACAATTTATTCCTACCCTTTGGTTCCTATCTTTTAACCAGTTACCAATCCATGAGAGGACCTTCCCTCTTATCCCATGACAGCTTACTTTGCTTAAGAGCCTTTGGTGAGGGACCTTGTGAAAGGCTTTCTGAAAATCTAAGTACACTATATCCCCTGGATCACCCTTGTCCACATGCTTGTTCACCCCCTCAAAGAATTCTAGTAGATTGGTGAGGCATGATTTCCTTTTACAAACACCATGTTGACTCTTCCCCAACAAATTATGTTCATCTGTGTGTCTGACAATCTTATTCTTTACTATAGTTGCAACCAATTTGCCCAGTACTGAAGTCAGGCTTACCAGCCTGTAATTGCTGCGATCACCTCTGGAGCCCATTTTAAAAATTGCCCATCCAGTTAGCTATCCTCCAGTCATTTGGTACAGAAGCTGATTTAAATGATAGGTTACAGACTACAGTTAGTAGTTCTGCAATTTCCCCTTTTGAGTTCCTTCAGGATTCTTGGGTGAATCCCATCTGCTCCTGATGACTTATTACTGTTCAGTTTATCAATTTGTTCCCAAACCTCCTCTAATGACACCTCAATCTGGGACAGTTCCTCAGATTCATCACCAAAAAGAACGGCTCAGGTCTGGGTATCTCACTCATATCCTCAGCCGTGAAGACTGATGCAAAGAATTCATTTAGTTTCTCCACAGTGGCCTTATGGTCCTTGAGTGCTTCTTTAGCATCTAGATTGTCCAGTGGCCCCACTGGTTGTTCAGCAGGCTTCCTGCTTCTGATGTAGTTAAAAAATTTTTGCTATTACTTTTTGGTTGTTTGGCTAGCTGTTCTTCAAGTTCTTTTTTGGCCTTCCTAATTATATTTTTACACTTCATTCACCAGAATTTATGCTCCTTTCTGTTTTCCTCACTAGGATTTAACTTCCACTGTTTAAAGGATACCTTTTTGCCTCTCACTGCTTCTTTTACTTTGTTGTTTAGCCACAGTGGCACTTTTTTGGTTTTCTTACTATGTTTTTTAATTTGGGGTATACTTTTAAGTTGAGCCTCTATTAAGTGTCTTTAAAAAGTTTCCGTGCAGCTTGCAGGGATTTCACTTTTTGCACTGTACCTTTTAATTTGTTTCATTAACATCCTCATTTTTATGTAGTCCCCCTTTCTGAAATTAAATGCTACAGTGTTGGGCTACTGTGGTGTTTTTGCCACCACGGGGATGTTAAATTTAATTATATTATGGTCACTATTATGAAGCGGTTCAGCTATATTCACCTCTTGGACCAGATCCTGTGCTCCATTTAGGACTAAATCAAGAATTGCCTCTCCTCTTGTGGGTTGCAGGACTAGATGCTCCATGAAGCAGTCATATAGGGCAGGTCTGCACTACAGCCGGGATCGATGCTCTGAGATCGATTCACCGATGGTCATTTTAGCAGGTCTAGTAAAGACCCGCCAAATTGACTGCAGATCGCTCCCCGGTCGACCCCTGTACTCTACCCCTGACGAGAAGAGTAAGGTAAGTCGACGGGAGATTTTCTCCCGTCGACCCACCGCGGAGTAGACCCCACGATAACTTGACCTAAGATACGTTGACTCCAGCTACATTATTCACATAGCTGGAGTTGCGTAGCATAGGTCGACTTACTGCGGTAGTGTAGACATAGCCTTAAGTTGTCAAGAAACTTGATCTCTACATCCCGTCCTGAGGTGACATGTACCCCGTCAATATGAGGATAATTGAAATCCCCCATTATTATTGAGTTTTTTATTTTAATAGCCTCTCTAATCTCCCAGGCACTATCACCATCCTGGTCAGGTGGTCAGTAATATATCCCTACTGCTATATTCTTATTATTCGAGCATGGAATTTCTATCCAGAGAGATTCTCTGGTACAGTTTAGTTCATTTAAGATTTTTACTTCATTTGATTCTACACTTTCTTTCACATATAGAGCCACTCCCTCACCAGCACGACCTGGTTTCTCCTTCCAATATACTTTGTACCCTAGTATTACTGTGTCCCATTGATTATCCTCATTCCACCGAGTTTCTGTGATGCCTGTTATATCAATATCCTCATTTAATACGAGGCACTCTAGTTCACCCATCTTATTATTTAGACTCCGAGCATTGGTATATAAACACTTTAAAAACTTGTCACTTTTTAGCTGTCTGCCATTACATGATGTAATTGAATGGGACTTTTTTTCATTTGACTTTCTCATCAGATCCTACCCGTATTTTACCTTTCATCCTCTCGTCCTTACTAGAACATAGAGAATCTCCATTAATAGCGTAACCCTTCTGCCCATCAGAGTTGGCAGCAACAAGGGCCGGGTTCAGTATCTAGGGGATCCATTCTAATAACACAATGCAAACTGGCTCGAGCCCCCACCCAGTGACCTGGGACAAATATATACCACCCCCGCTGGGCGCCTCCAAGGGGCAATACTTCCCCTCTCGCAAGCACATAGTCTGAGTGTAACAAAAGCCTTTTAATAACAGAGAGAAACAATGTGGCATTATGTTGGGGAAACACCACCAACAGGATTCATAATACAACCCACGAGCAAAAACCCACCCCAAACAAATTGCGGCATGCTCTTTCCCTTTGGTTCTTGAGTCCAGCAACCCCAAATCACCCAAAGTCCCAAAAGTCCAATGACCCAAAAGTCTCTTTCCCTGGTCAGGGGAGCCCCAGAGTTCAAAAGTTTATCTGCAGAGCTTTACCTCCCAACCTGGGTGGAGATGGGGGGGGGAGGGAAGAGAGGTAAGGGGCACCTTACATGATCTGAAGCTGACCACTCCACAGCTCCATAGGCCTTTGCTCCGCCAGCCGCCCCACAAACTGCTTCACTCGGCTCCACTGCTCCACCAGCTGGTCCACGAACTGCTCCGCTCCACGTCCCACAAGCAGCTCCCGCCATCCCACAAACTGCTCTACCAGCCTGTCCACAAGGCACTCCAGCCGTCCCACAAACTTCTCCACAATATATATTCAGGCTCCCCCACTACTTAACACAACACTCAGTGATTTCAGCTCTTTGGTGAATTCAGCTTGTAGTAATGGAGCCTCAGTGCTGGTGCACCATTAGCCCAAAGTGAGCTCAGCAGCCTATAACGAGACTCCTAATAGAATCAAAATTAGCTCTGATACTCCACAGTGGAGAAATGAGGAAGTGCAATTAGCATATAAGGCCCTCACCAAGGGGCCCATGCCACCAAGTATTAATACTTGTCCCCAGCCTCTCTCAATTCACAGAGTTTTGGAACCCATGACCCTTGCCTAGCGAGTGCCACTTAGTTGATGGTGAATCCCTCCATCATAACAAAAGGCCAAGTACAGTTCCCAGCACAGTTCCCATATTCAGGGTAATAACAATTTATTCTTTCTGCCCCAATAACAGAGACACTGGGGATCCCACAGCAGCCAAAGTGATCATTTGGGCAGCTATGGCCTCATTCTAGGCAGGGTGGGTGTGCCTATGCAAATGAGATCAGCCCCTGAAGTTCTTTTCCACAACTTGCCACACCTCACCACCAGATGTCAGGGTGGAGCTCATCCTGACACTGCTTACAGTAGATTCTCCCCTAAAGGATGTCTCTGTCCGAACCACATGCTCCTCTGCACCTGTTGGCTCTCCCCCAGCCCTGAGTTTAAAAACTGCTCTGTGACCTTTTTAATTTTCAGTACCAGCAATCTGGTTCCATTTTGGTTTAGGTGGAGCCCATCCTTCCTGTACAGCTCCCCCTTTCCCAAAAGCTTCCCCAGTTCCTAATAAATCTAACCCCCTCCTCCCTACACCATTGTCTCATCCATCGTTCTGCCTGTCTAACTGGCCCTGCGCGTGGAACTGGGAGCATTTCAGAGAATGCTATCATGGAGGTCCTGGACATGAATCCCTTACCTAGAAGCCTAAATTTGGCCTCATGTTCCGATAGCTGCTTTCACCAGAAGGGTCCCCAGAGCCGGTGGTGAATGGTCCCCATGAGGGGTCTCTTCCTGCATTGCTGAGACCCAGCCACCTCTTGGGTGGGTCCATGGTGGCCATTATTAGCCAGTGACAGGGCATGGAAGTTTATTGAATGGCCTGGCTCCTCCATCCCCTCCCATCTCCTGTTGGCTCCAGAGTCGCTGCAAGGAAGGAAAAGGAGTGGCTCTGGATTAACATGGGAGCGGATAAGATCCGGGAAGTGGTGTCCTTAGCTGCTGTCACCAGAGGGCTCTGGCTGTTGCTAAGGGAGGGGAGGCTGCTCTCTCTGTCTCTTTACTCAAGATATCAGGGTTGAGTTTCTCAGGTGGGATGGTGCTGCCTCCCCTGTGCTCTGGGAGCCCAGGCTGAGCCGCTGCTGCTCCTCAGCAGGGTCTGTGCTGTGGAGAGACCTTCATGAAAGGCTCCTCCCTGCCCAGCCCAGGCGGGGACTTCCTCTAGTGGCTGGAACTAGCCCCCTAAGGCAGCCGCGGGGCTCTGCCAACTCCAACTGCTGAGCCAGAGGCTCCAGGTGACTGAGAGAGACCGGGGGATGGTCAGAAAAGTGACTCTGCACAAATGTCACCAGGAGCCTGGGATCTCCCAGCCCCTGGGAATCTGCTACTTGTTGTTAATGCACCTGTGGGTGGGATCCGAGCTGCCTTAACAGCACTGAGCCATTGATCTCCTGCCAGGATCTGCCCAGTGGCAAAACTGGGGATTGAGGAGGAGAAGAGACCAGCTCTGTGGGGTTCCCCTTTGCGTGTGTCGGGTGTGGAGGTGCCAGGCAGAGAAGGGTGGGGGAAGGACAGAGATGGAGGGAGAGACAGTGTAAGTTGGGAGCAGTCAGGAAATTATGGCGGGGGGAGGGGAGCATGAAATCCCCTGTGATTTTGCCACTTCCCTCTGAAAGATTTATAAAATTCTCTTGGATTCCGTCGTAATTATCAAATATGGATATAAAATCTAGGTCATTTTTTCCTCCTTTTCTCTCAAATTATTTATAATTTCTCCATTCAGCTTTTGTCCCATTTTCTCTCTAATTCTCTGGTGTCAATTTAAAATCTCCTCAGATTTGGGGTGTTTCCTACCCCTTGGATCTGCAGTGCTTTGTCCTTGTTTGGTTGGGAATTGTTGCCCTGAGCCATTCCCCAGGGTGCCCATTCTCTGATGGCAACAGGGCTTGGAAGGGAGAAACAAATCTCCCACATGGAGACCGCCCAGCCCCAGGTTACCCAGTCCCAGCTGCTGCCCCTCACCATGACCCAACCCTGCTCCCCCCATCCTCGCTGCCAGTCACCCCTGCTGCTACCCCCTCCCACTGCCAGGGAACCTCCCAGCTCCATCCCCCTTCCTTTCCCCTTTCAAGTTGCCTTGTCTGGGCCTGTGAATGGCAGGTGGGGTGGGGAACCATCCTTTTCTGTTTGTTTATTGAACATCCATATTCCCTGACAACTTCATTAATGCAGCGCTAAGGGTGCCCAGTGCTGTTCTGAGCCCTTCCAGCAGGTCGAGTTCAGCAACACTCAAACCTCTCAAAAGTAGGAAATCCAGAGTGAAGGTCCCTGCCTGTGCAACCTTAACTCTGCCCCCTTGGAGTTGGCAGTAACCACTGGGCGTTATCCACATGTATTCCAGCTGCATTCACTGGGCTATGTGAAGCTGTAGTGAATGGCAGAGGCATGAGTTGGAGCAGCTGGGTAGAGGTGTGATTGTGAGGTGAGGAAATCTGGGGATTAATTTGAGGATTGGCGCAGAGCTGTGGTCGTGAATGAGGAGCTGTGGGTCTGAGTCCCCCTGGCCTGATCAAGGGGAAGAGGTGCATATGTACCTTGAGCATCCAGTCTATATCATTTGCACGCTGAGTTGTGTAGTTTGTGTCAGCACAGGGTTCTCCCTGCCATGGGGATTGTCAGCCGTGGGGTGGGATAGGAGAGCTGTCTGTGTGTTTAATGATGGATAAGTGAAAGATTTTGGAGGGAAATCCTGTGACTAATGGAGATGGGGCTGGTGAGTGTAGCAAGGGTGGGATTGTTTCTGGGGAGCAGGCTCCGTGTCTGAGTGTAGAAGAGCTGTAGGTAGATCCTGCTCCGTGCCGCTCGCCTAAAACCAGATTCTGTCCCCGCAAAGGGGAGGTGTTTGAGTCTGAGCTGCAGCTGTCGGGAGCCCTGTTACCCGAGCAGTATGTGGGGTTCCTGCTGCGGGGGGGGCTAGTGGTGCGAGTGTCGCTGCTCTTGGAGCTCAGCGTTGGGTGCAGTAGCAGAAAGGGCAGCGTGTGGGTTCAGCAGACCTCGATGTTGTTCAGAAGGACCACAGGCTCGGTTCGGTGGCCAAGGCGCTCAGCCAGGTTTACTGTTGACAAAGAACAGGTCTAGTGCCCCACAGGAACTACGGGTACTGGAATACAGCAGTTCTCAATGGGGAGTGCCGGGTCGCCATTTCCCTATTAGTAAAAGTGTCTTTTGCTACACACTCAGTGCTGGCAAGAGGGGGAGTATTGCCTCTTTGATTTGCCCATGGGGGTGGTAAATTTTCCCAGATTACTGGTTGGGGGCTTGTAGTCTGTATGGCCGTCCCTCCCTGTCAACCTCAGAGAGAGGCCATGCCTCTGCGCTGTCACCCACCTGTACAGGTGAGCTCAAAAGCAGGGAATTAGCTGCAGCTAGTATTCAGGCCCACTGGCCGGGTAGAGCAGTTAAGCAGTCTCTGAGCCCCAGGCCCTTGGTCAGAGCAGGGCAGCAAACAGTTAGTAAGGTATAACCAGATGGTCATCTAGATTACTTGTTGGGGCTCAAAACACTTGTTTTGTGTTGTTAATAGGAACCCCTAGATATTGAACCCAGACCTTCTTGCTGCTGACTCCACCTGGCAGAAGAGTAACATTAGGAAAGGAATAGAAAATAAGACGGAAAATATCATAACCCTGCTGGCCTGGGGCCCCAGGGGGCAAACCTACAGGGGGGTGGGCAGAGTCTGTGCAGAGGGGATTGCAGGAGGAGCGCTGGTGTGAGACTCGGGTCTTGACATGCTCAACCCAGGGTCACCGTTCAGTGTGGACTCTCCAGCACAGGCTTAGACACACTGAGCCTGCAACTCGAGTCCCGCACACCCCGGCTCACATTGCAGTGACTGTTACAGTCTGACGGGGAGACGGTTACACAACTTGTCTCCCTCAGGAACTTTCCTCTACACAGAAAGTTTATTTTAAAGCTGAACAACATGAATTCCATTTGAAATAGAAATAATTAGAGTCTATCTTGGGTGTCTATTCTCCGATACGTTACTTCTCTCAACCCCTTTGGAGTGAGGTTTTACTTCACCACTGCTTAATCTAAAGAGGCTGAATTACGTCAAATAACTTTTCAGAATCAGCCACCATTTTCTATAATACTGATGTGAAATAACAGATAATTTACAGTATTACAATACAATCAGTTTATCACAGAATGAGTCTCTTATTCTGGAATGATGAACTTCATGTTTAATTCCATTATCACTGGAAACAACAACATATTCAAACATTACAAAAACTTAACATATGGGTTAGTTTTCTCTCAATCCTCATTTCCACCCAATGAGCTCTATTTAATGCTCTGTTCTCCACTACCATAGGTGCCTTCCATTTCTGTGAGTTCATTTGTCTCCAGGGGGATGTCTGCACTGCAACAGGAGACCGTGATTGAACCCAGGCTCAAGCCTAAAGCCCTTTGCATTTACACTGCAATTGTGCAAACCCAGGGCTTGGACCCAGGGTCCCAGGACCCTGCAGGGCTGGAGGGCCCAAGCTCAAGTTAAGCTGAGACCCAAGGCTGAGCCCCATTGCTTTGCAGTGTAGATGCAGTCCCGCTTGACTGGGTCCCAGGAGTCAGCTGGAAGTATCCCACAATTCCATGGGACAAATTCCTCAGTCCTCTCTAAGGCGGCTGGAGATTTCATCTCAGTGCTCCCCTCCGGTTGCCAGCTGATGCCCCTGAGCTAGCGTGTGCCGCTCTCTGTCCTGTGGGACCCCTCTCGCGGGCGGGGTCTCCAGAGCCCCATGCTAAGGGGCTGATCTCCCGTCCTAGGCAGGGGGGACACGGCCATCCAGGTGAGGTGATGGGCCTTGAGCTCGGTGACCAGGAATGTGCCCTGCACTGAGCTGCCAGCATGGCAGGGGCTGGCCTGTGGGGGCAGGTGGGCTGCTCTGTCTCTCACTCAGGCCCCTCTGCAGCTTCCTGACTGGGAAAGTGACTTTAAAAGAGCATCTCGATGGCCAGGGGTCGATCTCTTCTGATTGCTGAGGGGAAGCTGTCTGGCCACCCCTCCTCGCGCCGTCCCTGCAGCACGGCCTGGCTTAGTTCACTGGTGCAGGGAGAGATCCCTGCTGCACTGAGGAGTGTCACGGGCGAACGGCTAGACAACGCCAAGCAAAACAAGTGTCATGTTACCCGCACAGCCCCCGAGCTAGCGCGAAGGAGACCCTGTGCCCACCCCCTGCTGCCACTGACCTACCCCTGCCGGCCCCTCCCAGAGAGTAATGGGGTCATGTGCTTCCAGGGGCCTTTCATCGGAGGTTATGCAAACTCCGTGACAGAAGTGGGTCAGCGTTGGTCCTGCCCCTCTGTCCCTGCCCCTGCGGCTGTTGCAAAGAGGCCCGGTGGGCTGGGGGCAGGCGAGGGAGGGGAAGGGGAATGGGCAGTGTGGGGGAGGGCAGCAACGGGTGGGCAGGACCTTGAATCAGCGCAGGCTGAGAGTTCACTTTCTGCACTGTCCCCCAGCTGCCAAGGGGCCAGATGAAGCCCAGCGCCTCCGTGAATCCTGGCTGAATGCTGGGAACGGTCCCCACACACAGATAAGGAGAGTCCTTCTCTCACCCTTCGTGGCAATGGAGACCCCAACCCCTGCTGGCTGACGGGGCACATGCAGCCGAGCCGGGCGGCGTTGGCGAGGAGGGGTACCGCAGCGCCGGCTCCTGGAGACGTTCTCTGCTTAGGACCAGGGCCGCTGCAACCACTGGGCGAATGAGGCGGTCGCCTAGGGCGCCAAGTGGTTGGGGGCGGTGGTGGAGCGGAGGTGAGCTGGGGCAGGGGGGTTCGGGGAGGGCCGCCTGCAGCAAGTAACGGGGGGGAGGGGTTACAAAGAGCTGATTGGTGCCGCGAGCCTGGGAGGCGGGAGAAGCGGTGGCGGTGGCGTGATCGGGGAGGAGGCGGAGCAGCGGTGAGCTGGGGCGGGGAGCTGCTGCATGTGGCTCCCCAGGCCGAGGGGAAGGAGGGGGCGCCGGGGAGGTGCCGCAAGGGGGGCTGCCCGGGCTGAGGGGAGGGAGGGAGGGGGCGGCAGGGAGCTGCTGCAAGGGGGGCTGCCCGGGCTGAGGGGAGGGAGGGAGGGGGCGGCGGGGAGGTGCCGCAAGGGGGGCTGCCTGGGCTGAGGGGAGGGAGGGAGGGGGCGGTGGGGAGCTGCTGCAAGGGGGGCTGCCCGGGCTGAGGGGAGGGAGGGAGGGAGGGGGTGGTGGGGAGCTGTCGCAGGGGGGGCTGCCCGGGCTGAGGGGAGGGAGGGAGGGGGCAGCGGGGAGCTGTTGCGGGGGGGCTGTCCAGGCTGAGGGGAGGGAGGGAGGGGGTGGTGGGGAGCTGTCGCGGGGGGGGCTGCCCGGGCTGAGGGGAGGGAGGGAGGGGGTGGTGGGGAGCTGTCACGGGGGGGCTGTCCGGGCTGAGGGGAGGGAGGGAGGGGGTGGTGGGGAGCTGTCACGGGGGGGCTGTCTGGGCTGAGGGGAGGGAGGGAGGGGGCGGTGGGGAGCTGCCATTGGGGGGTGCCTCAGGGTGGGGGGGGGGCGGGGAGCAGCTGCGGGGAGGAGGTGGCGCAAGGTGGAAGTGTCCCCTAGGGTGTGAAACCTCCTTGCACCCACCCTGCTCAGGACAGTTCACTGTGTGCGCACTGTGCAGCCTCCACGCTGGAGTCGTTACTCTCCGTCCTCGCAGCCCGAATGGAATTACACGTCACAGCCCTGGAGCGGGAAATGCCGAAGAAACCCACCGCAGGAGCATCGAACCTCAAAAAGGGGAACTGCACAGAAATGGGAGGCTAGTGAAATGGAAATTGAAAGCAACATGCCAGGGTGAAATGCCAGCAAACGGCAAAGAGACTATTTAAAAACACCATACTAGAGGCTCACACTAAACCTATACCAGAAGTAAAAATACCAAAACCAGCATGAGGATCAAAAAAATGCCACCATGGCTAAATAGCCGAGTAAAAGAGGCCCTCAGTGGCAAAAAGTTCTCCTTTCAAAACTGGCAGTCAAACCCTAATGAGAAAAATACAAAGAAGCAAAAACACTGGCAAGCCCAGTGAAAAGTAGAAAAAGGCCGGCCAAAAAAGAGTGCAAAGAGCAACTAGCTAAAGCACAACAACTACCAGCAAATTATTTTTTAAGTCCAGGGGCAGGAAGTCGCCAAACAGTCAGGAAAGTCACTAGGCGATCGAGGTGCGAAAGGTGCACTCCAGGAAGAGAAGGCCGATACGGAGAAGCGAAATAAATTCCTTGCTTCTGTCTTCACTGCAGAGGATGTGGAGGAAATCCATACACGCCAGCCCTTCTTTTCGGTGACAGATGCTAGAATCAAAGAACAATAGAACCGTGGGGTTACAAGGGACTGCAAGGTTCAGGGAGGGAGTTTGGGTGCAGGAGGGGGTTTGGGGTGTAGGCTCTGGGAGGAAGTTTGGGTGCTGAGTGCAGGCTCTGGGCCGGAGCATGGGGTTGGGGTGCAGGAAAGGCTGTGGAAGGGGGCTTTGGATGCTGGGTGGGAGAGGGGTTTTGGGTGCTGAGTGTGGGCTCTGGGCTGGGCCAGGAGGTTGGGGTGCAGGAGGGAGTGTAGGGTGTGGGGCTGGGCCAAGGATGAGGAGTTTGGGGTGCTGCAGGTTGGCTGCCCTGGGGCTGCGGTGGGGGGCCAGAGGGGAGCATTCCCACCAGGGACAAGAGACTCACCCAAGCCCCGCCAGGCTGCTGATCGGAGGTCCTGCCAGGATAAGCCCTGCCCCCAGATTCGACTCGGAGTCACCTGCCGGGGGGCGGGGGAGGCTGCCATGGGCCTCCTCCCTCTGTAGGTGCAGCAGCTGCCCCCGGCGCCGCTCCCTTGTAGCCCGCAGTGGCAGCGGCCGTCAAGGGAGCGCAGCGAGGAGATGCAGCGGGAAGGCAGGTACGCTCGGGGGAGGCATGGGGGCAGCAGGCAGGGCTGGGGGAGAAACCCGGCCCTGAACATTGGTGGAGCCGGGCCCCCCGGGCCCTGAATTTGCTGGCTCATGTAACTCACTGCCCCTGGCAAGGTTCATCTGGTCTAACCCCTACCAAGAGGCAGGACTTTGTGTGTCTAAACCACCCATCTTCTCTCATCCAGCTGGGATCCCTTGACTGCAGCAACTCCCCATATGTCCTAGCTCTCCTCTTTCCCTCACATCCTTCACTTCTCTGGCCATTGGTTTGCTGTATCTCTGAACCCTCCCTTTGTACGCCCTGGCTCCAGCAGCTAGTTACCCAGGCTACACTCCCATTGCCATCCGAGGGGGTATCCTGGGCTGTGAGGGCTGCAGGTTTTGGCCCATGGTCAATGCACGTGCGATGACTGCTGTACACCTACGCGGTGACTCCTGCAGCCCATCGCCAAGCTGCTGGGCCATATTCCGCAGGGTGGCCTCCCTGGCTGAGAAACTGGGAGCAGCGAAACCCTGGGTTAGAGAAGGAAAATGTCCCCAACAGAACACTCTGTAAATGGCTCCCAGAAACGTCCCAGTGACACCCGACTGTGCAGCCCTGGGGATCTCTCGCAGGAGTTCTCCTGCTTCTTCATTGTCACCACGGGCAACAGTCTGGCAGTGGGAGTGGAAAGGGGGTGCCTGCAGGCAGAGCTTTCCATGGCTTCCAGAATGGGAGCCTGACAGGGCTTGTGCCCTTGGTGGAGACGGGCCAAGATTGAATCCCCACCCGTGCCCATAGTGTCTCTGAGTGGCCATGGCTTCCCTTACCCATCAGTGCAGGCTTTTCAGGAGGAGGAGGAGAACCTGGCCATGGAGGAGGCAGCCTCTCTGGGTCTAAGCAGCACCGGAGCCGGATGGGAGCTTCTGGTATGGGAGGTTTCACGTGGGGTCCATGGAGCTGGAGAGGACAGAGCTGGGCCCAGAGTCCTGGGGCAGCTCCTCAGTCAGTTCCTGTGAGACACAAAGGAAAATGTCAGATTCAGGCCCCACAGAGCCCTGGGCATTTCCCAGAGAGGCTGGCCTTACACAGCCAGCAGGATCCTCTGGCAACACAGCTGGGCCCTGCTCTCCCGATTCTTTCCTTCCCTTGGCCCACCCCCAGCCTCTCTCAGCTGCCCCCTACCTTTCTATCCCCAGCCTCAGCTTACCCTCCACTCCCATGATTCCCCACCTGCCCCCTACCGCTTACTCCCAGAATTTCCTCTTGGCTGCTGCCCAGACCTCAGCCCCAGGAATCCCTACTCTCTGCTGTTGGATAGGGTCAGGAGGTCCCGGGGGCAGTCAGAGGACAGGGAGCTGTTGGATGGGGCAGAGGTTCTGTGGGGTGCGGTCAGAAGACCAGGAGCAAGGGGGGTTGGAGAGGGGGTGGGATCCCGGGAGGGGGCAGTCAGGGGACAAGGATCGGGGGGGGGGGATTGATGGGTTGGGGGTTCTGGGTGGGGCAGTCAGGGGGTGGGAAATGGGAGGGGGCAGATAGAGGGCAGGGGCCAGGCTGTTTTGGGAAGCACCGCCTTCCCTACCTGGCCCTCAGGCCAAAAAGGTTGCCCACCCCTGTCCTAGAGGGTAAGTGTCCCCATGAGGTGCTGTGAATCATCCTGGACAACCCCCTCTGCAGGGAGCTGGGATGGGCAAGGGGCAGGACGGACTTATTTCCTGCTAAGATAGGCAACGTGTGTACCTTGTCACCACCCTGGAGATGTTCCATGACAACCTCTGGGCAGCTTCTTCCATGTCCAGATCTTCCCCCTTCTCCACTTCCTCTTCCATGTCCAGGTTTCCCCCTCCTCCATGTCCAGGCCCTCCCCCTCCCCCTCCCCCTCCCCCACTTCCTTCTCCGTGGCCAAGTCTTCCTCCTCCTCCATGTCCAGGTCCTCCTCCTCCTCAGGGGCAAGGTTCCCTTCCTCCTTCTCGTTTTCCTCTGTGGCCAGGTTCTCCTGCTCCTCCTCTTCACCTTCCTCTATGGCCTCATCCACAATCTCCTCCTCTGTGGCCTGGTCCTCTTCCTCTTTCTCTTGCTGCATGGCCATATCCTCCTCCTCCATGGCCAGATCCTCCTGCTCCTCTTCTGTGGCCAGATCATCCTACTCCTCCAGTTCCTACTCCTCCAGTTCCTCCTCTTCCTTTCTTGTCAAGTTCTCCACCTAATTGATAGACAAGTCTTCATCATCATCCTCTTTTGCAGCCAGGTCTTCCTCTTCTTTCTCCTCTTCCATGCCCATGTCCTCCTCTTGCCACCTGGCCAAAGAGGAGGAGGAAATGGCCATGGAGGACGAGGTCATAGAGGAGGAAGACAACAACCTGAGCAAGGGGGACCTGGCCATGGAGGTGGAGGAGGACTTGGCCTTGCCCTCCTCCTCCTCATCTAAGTCGTCCTCTTCCGCTTTCTTCTCCATGACCATGTGCTCCATTCCCATGGCCAGATTCTCCCCCTCTTCCACTTCCTCCTCTATGGACAGGTCCTCCCTCTCCTTCTCCGAGCCCAGCTTCTCCTCCTCCTTTTCCTCCTTCTCGTCCTCCTCTCTGGCCAGGTCCTCTTGCTCCTCCTCCTCCATGGCCAAATCCACCTCCTTCTCTTCTTCCCCCTGCATCGGCACATCCTCATCCTATTCCATTCCTGAGTCCTCCTAGTCTATTGCCAGATCCTCTATCTCCTCTTCTGCCTCTTCTTCTCCCCCCTGCATGGCCACATCCTCCTCCTTCTCCTCTGTGGCCAGGTCCTCTTCCTCCTTCTCCTTCTCCATGGCCAGATTTTCCTCCTTCTCGTCCTCCTCTCTGGCCAGCTCCTTCCCCTCCTCCACTTCCTCCTCTATGGCAAGGTCCTCCCTCTCCTTCTCCATGGCCAGCTTCTCCTCCTCCTTTTCCTCCTTCTCGTCCTCCTCTCTGGCCAGGTCCTCTTGCTCCTCGTCCTCCATGGCCAGATCCACCTTCTTTTCTTCTTCTTCCCCCTACATGCTCACATTCTCGTCCTCCTCCATTCCTGGGTCCTCCTAGTCTATAGCCAGATCCTGTATTTCCTCTTCTGCCTCTTCTTCCCCCTGCATGGCTACATCCTCCTCCTTCTCCTCTCTGGCCACGTCCTCTTTCTCCTGCTCCTTCTCCATGGCCAGCTTCTCCTCCTCCCTTTCCTCCTTCTCGTCCTCCTCTCTGGCCAGGTCCTCTTGATCCTCCTCCTCCATGGCCAGCTCCACCTTCTTCTCTTCTTCTTTCCCCTGCATCCACACATCCTCGTCTTCCTCCATTCTTGGGTCCTCCTCGTCTATAGCCAGATCCTCTATCTCCTCTTCTGCCTCTTCTTCCCCCTGCATGGCCACATCCTCCAACTTCTCCTCTCTGGCCACGTCCTCTTTCTCCTGCTCCTTCTCCATGGCCAGGTTCTCCTCCTCCTTTTCCTCCTTCTCGTCCTCCTCTCTGGCCAGGTCCTCTTGATCCTCCTCCTCCATGGCCAGCTCCACCTTCTTCTCTTCTTCTTTCCCCTGCATCCACACATCCTCGTCTTCCTCCATTCTTGGGTCCTCCTCGTCTATAGCCAGATCCTCTATCTCCTCTTCTGCCTCTTCTTCCCCCTGCATGGCCACATCCTCTTCCTTCTCCTCTCTGGCCACGTCCTCTTCCTCCTGCTCCTTCTCCGTGGCCAGGTTCTCCTCCTTCTTTTCCTCCTTCTTGTCCTCCTCTCTGGCCAGCTCCTCTTGCTCCTCCTCCTCCATGGCCAGGTCTACCTCCTTCTCTTCTTCTTCCCCCTGCATCCACACATCCTTGTCCTCCTCCATTCCTGGGTCCTCCTAGTCTATAGCCATGTCTTCTACCTCCTCTTCTTCCTCTTCTTTTTCTTGCATGGACACATCCTCGTCCTCCTCCATTGCCAGGTCCTCTTCCTTCTCTTCCTCCTTGTCCTCCTCTGTGGCCTGGTCCTTCTCCTTGGCCAGGTCCTCCTCTTCCTCCTCTGCAGCCAGATGGTCTTCCTCTTACACCTGCCCCATGGCCAGGTGCTCCACTCCCGTGGCCAGGTCCTCCTACTCTTCCTCCATAGGCAGGTGCTCCTCTCCCTGCTCCATGGCCAGATCCCTCTCTTCTTCCTTTTGCTCCATGATCAGGTGTTCCTCCACCAGGGCCACATCCTCCTCTTCCTTTACCTTCTTCTTCCGCCTTCTTCTCTGCAGTCAAATCAGCTTCCTCTTCTACGGAGAGGTCCTCCTCCTCCTCTGGAGGCAAGTTCTCCTCCTCCTCTTCTGCAGACAGCTTCTCCTCCTCCTCCTCCTCTTTTTCCTCTTCTGCAGACAAGTTCTCATCCTCCTTCTCCTCTTCTATCTCTTCTGCAGACATGTTCTTCTCCTTCTCCTCTTCTGCAGACAGGTTCTCCTCCTCCTTCTCCTCTTCTTCCTCTTCTGCAGACAGCTTCTCATCCTCCTCCTTTTCCTCTTCTACAGATATGTCCTCCTCCTCCGACTTCTCCTCTGTGTCCAGGACTTCCTCTTTAGTCATGTCCTTGTCCTCTTCTATGGCTAGGTCCTCTTTTTCTGTGGTCAGGACTTCCTCTTCCTGCTTCTCCTCCTCCTCTGTCTCTACCTCTTCCTCCTCTTCCTCGCCTTCTGTGGCTGGGTCTTCATCCTCCTCTGCCTCTTCCTCAGTGGCAAGGTCCTTCTTCTCCAACTGGTCCATGGGGGTCTCTGCATCAGAGAGACAAGGGCAGAGGGGGACTCTTGCTGCAGCTGGAGGGAAGAAGAGGAAGGACAGGGGTGTGGTGGGGAGAGAAGATTTAATGTTTCCCCCTCCAATGTAAGCACCACGTGGCAGAGAGTTCCCCACAGTACCCCTCCCACAGACCCCTCAGCCCCAGGGCCCCATGGCAGAGAGATCCCCACACTACCCCTCCCACAGACCCCTCAGCACCATGGCCCCATGGCAAATGGGGCCCTTCACTGTCCCATCCTCCCTGGGACTTGCCCCAAAGCATCAGGATCCCACTTCCCAGTAGATCCCCCCATTTCCCGCTGCATGGGGTGGCTCTGCGACTCCCGCTGACATCATTGGGCTCAAGTGGCTCAGGCCAGAGCCCTGGGTTGGGGTCCCCCCAATGACTCTGAGAGAGTGATTGGGTGTTAATGGCCCCGTGCTCCTCCCCGTCCCCAGGGCATCGCCTCACCTTCAGTGGAGGAGCACTCAACTTCTATGCTCCAGGGAGCCTCCAGGGAGTGGCCGCTCTCCCCTCCAGCACCAGTTGAGCTGCAGGGGCAGCGATCCCCCAGCTCCTGCCCTGGGGATGTCTCCTGCTGGCCCACGGGGCTGGGCTCCTGAGGGCTGGCCTTCCAACAGAAGCAAACCCAGAGCTGCATTGCCTGGCTCCTCTCGTGGCCTGGGTCCTGCCTGCCCAGACTGAACTTGGGCCACCTCCATCTTGGCCTGGCTGTTGTGTCTCTCTGCTCAGCACCAGCCCTGGGAGCTGGTTTCCTCCTGGTGAGCAGGGCCGAGCAGGTCCATCTCCTGGGCTGTCCGGGAGCTGCTTCCCATTCCATGGGGATGGAGGGGCAGCTCACTGTCTGGGCATGCTGGCAGCTGCCCCCCTCTGGCTCTGGGGCCACCCGTGGAGTCTTCCTCCCAAGAAGCCTCCTGAGCACCTCCATCCTGGAACTGAGCAGAGAGCAGCCGTGAGTCTGGGGCAACACAGCCTCTCGCCAATGGGCCTGTCTGTCCCCTAGCTGGGGTGACTCCCTGTCATCCCATGCCTCTCAGGGGGCATCTGGATGGGATCTGCGCACACTGGCAGGGCTCACCCTGCAGGCTGCTCCCAAAGCTCCCCCAGTGTTGGGACCCCCAGGGAATCTCATCCCTTTAGAGCAGTGGGGTCAGTGACAGAGACCTGTAGTCAGTCTGTCTGCATCCCCAGGCCACACTCCCTCCCTGGCCTGAGAAGGCAGAGAACCCGGGTGTCCAGGCTTCACTCCTGAGCCAGTGGCAACAGCAGACAGGTGCCCCCTGTTCCCCAACCCCAGCTCAGCAGCTACCAGCTACGGGACACCCCAACTTCAGCCCCCCACTCGTATCCCCACTCTACGAAGCAGACAGTGGGCAGGCCCCTAGTACGGAGCAGTTGGGTCAGGGATGGCTCCATGGGGGCGGGGGGCAAGGAGGTGGGAGCTGCAGTGGAGCAGTGTGCTGGGAGGAGGGGCACCCTTGCCTCAAAGGCACACAACGGCACCCCCAAACACAGTGGCCTGGTGTGCTATTAATTCTCATGACAAAAAATAATGCAGTAATTTGGTTTGAATTCATCACATGCATTAACTGCAATTAATTGACAGCCCCAATTATTAGTTTCGATTACAAATATTTGCACTGTAAAAAAGATAAAATAGTGCCATGCAAATGCCTGTTCTCACGTTCAGGTGATCTTGGAAATAAGAAGTGGGCAGCATTATCTCCTGAAAATGTCAACCAACTTGTTTGTCTTTGCGATTGGCTGAACAAGAAGCAAGACTGACTGCACTTGTAGGCGCCAGAGGTTTACATTGGTTTGTTTAGGAGTGCAGTTACGTAAAAAAAACACTACATTTGTAAGTTGCACTTTCACGAGAAAGAGAGTGCACTACTGTACTTGTACGAGGTGAATTAAAAGCACTATTTCTTTTATCTTTTTTATGGTATAAATATTTGTCATCAAAAATAATCATATACAGTGAGCACTGTACACTTTGTATTCTGTTCCAGAGGGGTGGCCGTGTTAGTCTGTATCAGCAAAAACAACGAGGAGTCCTTGTGGCACCTTAGAGACTAACCAATTTATTTGGGCATAGCCCACGAAAGCTTATGCCCCAAAAATGTGTTAGTCTCTAAGGTGCCACAAAAACTCCTCCTTGTTTTTGTATTCTGTGTTGTAATTTCAAATCAACATATTTGAAAATATTAAAAAATCCCAAAAGATTGATAATACATTGCACTTGGTATTCTATTATTGTTTAAGAGTGCAATCAGAACTGCGGTTAATTGACAGCCCTAGTTATTGGCTTTGGATGGAGCCCAGCAGGAAATCAGTAGGAATTCTTTCCCAAACACTCACCCACTGGCCTTCTGAGCTCAGAGGGTTTAATGTTCCTTGTCTGATCAGGACTCACTACTGCCAGGAGTTTGAGAAGTGTCTATCCCTTCATTGGAGAGGTTGGATAGGTGAGTGGCAGCCTGTAAGTCCCCCTCCCCAACAGTCCGCGCAGCTGCTTGGAGGGGGTATCGCGAACTCTCGTGATGGTAGTTGCGGGTTCTGGCAAGCCAAGGTAAAGGATTTTTTGGATAAATGGATAAGGAAGAACCAGGGCCCATACCAGGTGCAGGGGTCAACCTGAGATGAGATTAAAAAGGAAACGGAGGCAGTGTTAGGGGACCCAGAGGGATGGGGGGTGGCTGAGGAGACCACCCTCCTTGGTATATGGGTAGTGGAAGGTCCCTGCCCATGGGGACTGAATGCCTTCCAGGGAAAGGAGGCACTTCAGTCCGCTTATGAGAGGTTTGACTTAAGGGCAGCATTATGGGAAGCTGCCAAGAATCTTTCAGGTTTGGTGCTGCTTCAGCAAGGGCTGCTGAAGGGTTGTAAATTAGTTAGGGGAGTGAAAGATGATTTGGCACAACAGGGTTTAAAGTCTAAAGCAGAGTTAACAGACTACCTTTAGAGACTGGAGCTGGGACTTGGTCCTGGGGGAGTGGAGAGAAGGAAGGGGAAGAAAAAAAAAGTTGCAAAGTGCAACCTGCCTTTCCACACTCTTTTGTTTTTCTGAAGTTTTAATGGAAGGTACTTTGGATACGTATGTGAGATGTCAAGAAGGAAGTTTTTGTTTAATGATAAAACTGAGTTATATAAATGTAACTGTATGTGCAACTCTGTGCAGTCACATTGGATGGAAGCTTGGTCATTAAATTATCCAAGGGGGTCAGGTCGAGTGGCTATTACCACCACTACGCTTCTGTTCCCAGAAGCCTTTACAGCTATTCTGAGGGAAAATGGGCCCTTTTCCCACAGAAATGGTCTATAAGGGACTCCTGCAGGCAGCAGGAGGAGAGAGAATCTGAGTAAAATTATTTGACTATTGGGTAATGCAATCAAAATCACTAAAGGATGTAAGGGGTTTCTATTGGAACTTAACTTGGCTGCCCCTGGTTGTGTCTAGTTGTACAAGAAAGAAGTGTAATCGGGTTACAGTTGTGTAAAAAAGAGTAATCAGAGTGCAAGAAATGTTAGGCCAAAGTGAATTTTATGTGTGCACACAGGTAAAAGAAAAGAAAAAGGGGAGGAATGATGGGAACACTGAGCCTTGGGGTGGCTCTGGGGGATCAGATTGTTGCTCTGGTGGGTGTGCATGAAAACTCTGTGGGCATGTGTAAAATTAATATGGCTAATATAATATTATGGAGGTTAAACTATCTGGAAGGAATGTGCATTTTCCCAGCATGTGTACAGTGGTAAAATCTGAAACTGTGTCTCAGCTATTACCCGAGAATAAACTTAAAGCTTGGTACAGCAGAGAAACTATTGCAAACATGGTCTGTTGTACAAGAGGGGAAACTGATGTACACCACCTCATGAATTTCATAAATGACCAGTGAGTGGGGTAATTCACTAGCCTGACTATAGAACAAAGTAAGGACAGGCTGGAGGTAATTCTTCTGTTTTTCCTGCAATTAGCAAGGACATTTGTAAAAGAAAGTGGTATTATTATTAATAAGCAATAATCTGTCCCCACCAGGGGGGTGGAAATTGTTTCTTTTGTTTTTCAGACACTCTACAAGCAAGCTGGCGCCAGCGGAAGAATAACTCAGAATACCATGGATCTATGTTTTGTGTTGTTTGTCTGTGGTGTTTGTCTTGTTGCTAGCATTGCTGTGTTTTAATGAACAGAAAATCTCATGATGTGGGAGGGGGATGGCTTCAAAAGGCTGACCCTGGGGGAGGGGGGGGGAGATGTGTATGGGAATGCAAAATGCTCAACTAGGAGGCCAGTACCTGTGTAATAGCTACCGTGGTACCTGGAAATGGAATGGCAACTAAGGTGGTCCCAACAAGCCCTATGGAAATAATGAGAAGGGGAGGAGCTCACTGGGAATCAATGGAGGGGTGTGTAAAATAGTGTTAATCAACAGAAGATGTTTGGATGTGCCCTTCTCCTATGACTATGGAGGAGCAGAATCAACGGCCTATGCAAGGGGTGGACAATTGGGTGTACTGTGTATAAGGGGTTTTGCTGGGAATGTACATATTACTGGGGGCACAATTACACCAGCCCATAACCAAACTATACACATCTACATGCTGCTATGTGGACTTTGGTGCACAAATGGATCTGTGAATCTTATTGCTGTGAATAATCAAACCAGGGCATACTGCCTGATTCCATACCAAGTGGTCAAGCTGGTTTGGACAATATCCCATTTCTCTGTGAACATTTAGTGGACTTATGATATGGACAAAAGCAAGCAAAACCTGCAGGGGCAGCTTGTTGCAACTGCCAGCAACTGGACACATCAGATAGTGACCCTGTCGAAGGAGGAGAGGCAGTGTTTTGGGGGTGTCTCAGATGTTGGACCATACTGCAGTGGTCAGGACTCGGTGTTGCTGTGGATTTTGTATTGTTAACTGTAGAATCACAGAATCATAGAATATCAGGGTTGGAAGGGACCTCAGGAGGTCATCTAGTCCAACCCCCTGCTCAAAAGCAGGACCTATACCCAATTAAATCATCCCAGCCAGGGCTTTGGAGATTCCACCACCTCCCTAGGCAACGCATTCCAGTGTTTCACCACGCTCCTAGTGAAAAAGTTTTTCCTAATATCCAACCTAAACCTCCCCCACTGCAACTTGAGACCATTACTCCTTATCCTGTCCTCTTCCACCACTGAGAATAGTCTAGAACCATCCTCTCTGGAACTACCTCTCAGGTAGTTGAAAGCAGCTATCAAATCCCCCCTCATTCTTCTCTTCTGCAGACTAAACAATCCCAGTTCCCTCAGCCTCTCCTCATAACTCATGTGTTCCAGACCCCTAATCATTTTTGTTGCCCTTCGCTGGACTCTCTCCAATTTATCCACATCCTTCTTGTAGTGTGGGGCCCAAAACTGGACACAGTACTCCAGATGAGGCCTCACCAATGTCGAATAGAGGGGGACGATCACATCCCTCGATCTGCTCGCTATGCCCCTACTTATACATCCCAAAATGCCATTGGCCTTCTTGGCAACAAGGGCACACTGCTGGCTCATATCCAGCTTCTCGTCCACTGTCACCCCTAGATCCTTTTCCGCAGAACTGCTGCCTAGCCATTCGGTCCCTAGTCTGTAGCTGTGCATTGGGTTCCTCCGTCCTAAGTGCAGGACCCTGCACTTATCCTTATTGAACCTCATCAGATTTCTTTTGGCCCAATCCTCCAATTTGTCTAGGTCCCTCTGTATCCTATCCCTGCCCTCCAGCGTATCTACCACTCCTCCCAGTTTAGTATCATCCGCAAATTTGCTGAGGGTGCAATCCACACCATCCTCCAGATCATTTATGAAGATATTGAACAAAACCGGCCCCAGGACCAACCCCTGGGGCACTCCACTTGACACTGGCTGCCAACTAGACATGGAGCCATTGATCACTACCCGTTGAGTCCGACAATCTAGCCAACTTTCTACCCACCTTATGGTGCATTCATCCAGCCCATACTTCCTTAACTTGCTGACAAGAATACTGTGGGAGACCGTGTCAAAAGCTTTGCTAAAGTCAAGATACAATACATCCACTGCTTTCCCCTCATCCACAGAACCAGTAATCTCATCATAGAAGGCGATTAGATTAGTCAGGCATGACCTTCCCTTGGTGAATCCATGCTGACTGTTCCTGATCACTTTCCTCTCATGTAAGTGCTTCAGGATTGATTCTTTGAGGACCTGCTCCATGATTTTTCCGGGGACTGAAGTGAGGCTTACTGGCCTGTAGTTCCCAGGATCCTCCTTCTTCCCTTTTTTAAAGATTGGCACTACATTAGCCTTTTTCCAGTCATCCGGGACTTCCCCCGTTCGCCACGAGTTTTCAAAGATAATGGCCAATGGCTCTGCAATCACAGCCGCCATACTTGTACTTGTGTTACGTTGCATATGGAGATAACCTATAAGTAATAAGCCCTCCAAACCCTGCAGTGTACTAGACAACCCGGACCCAACCTTCTCGGGCCCACTCTAATGGGAAGTCTGGAACACTACTTGGAATAGGTGTGGTATGCCCGTACGAGAGAAGGTGCAGGGCACTAGACTACACAAGGGGCAGTGGGACAAATGGAATATCGACACCTTCCACCTTGATGCCTGGCCCTGTCAGGAAATGTGTCGCCATATGTCCTATGCTTTTCCACGGATACCTGGGCAGGAGGATCCCAAAAGAAAAGAAAAAAAAGGGGTGGAGTGTTAGGATATAGATATTCAGGCCTGTCTGTAAAGGCCTAGACTCTAAGAATTTAGGTGTATTCTTATCACTTGGCTAGTGATAGAGGTGTAAAAGAAAGAATCAAAATCACTGTCTGCCAGTGTAAGGTCCTTCTCTTACTGTGACAGTCTGAGGCCTTGTTCTTAGGCTAAGGCCTTTGGATAAGCAACAGAGGCAGCCATAAGCTGGGAGCTACCGGTCACTTCCTCACATTCCAAACTAATCACATTGAAAGAAGGTGCTATTGGGCTTTTAGGAATACAATCCTGTCCTGATAGTGCCTGTCACCTCCCGAGAAAGGGAAGTGCCTAGAAAATGTAAAAGGAAACTTAGTTTGATAGCATCCTGTCTGGCAAGAACTCACTTATCAATAGCTGGGATGTGAAATCCTCATTTCTATATTGTTTTGTCATTATAGTTCCCACTTTTCTATTGTTTGTCTGTATAATCTCTGTCTGGTTCTGTGATTGTTCCTGGCTGCATAATTAATTTTGCTGGGTGTAAACTAATTCAGGTGGTGGGATATAACTGGTTACATAATCATGTTACAATATTTTAGGATTGGTTAGTTAAATTTCAGGAAAATGATTGGTGAAGGTATAGCTAAGCAGAACTTAAGTTTTACTACATAGTATGCAGTCAATCAGTGAGTGGGTGGCTGGGTGGGGGACGGAAACAGGGAATGGGGGTGGGGAAATTGGAATCATGTTTGGCTAAGGGCAGGAATGGGAACAGGGACACAGCTGTAAGCCTCTGTGGTGTCAGAGCTGGGAAGGGGGATACGAAGGAAGGAAACTGGAATCATGCTTGCTGGAAGTTCACCCCAATAAACATTGAATTGTTTGCACCTTTGGACTTCGGGTATTGTTGCTCTCTGTTCATGCAAGAAGGACCAGGGAAGTAAGTGGGTGAAGGAATAAGCCCCCTAACAGAAGTGACCTGCCCAGGGCCCCACATCAGGGCAGTGGGAGGGCCAGAAAGAGAAGTCAGTAGCCCTGCAAGCCCTGCTCTGAGGCCTGGCTCAAGCCTTCTCCCTGTTGCCTGCTGCTCAGTGGAGCTTCTTCCCTGCGGGGGACGGAACCAACCTGGGTCCTTCTCTTGCCACCTGCTGACTCCGCCCCCGGAGGCCCTCTTAGCACCTGAGTCTCAAGGGCTGCTGTGCCCTGGGGAACGGTGTTGTGGGACCTGGGGAACGGTGTAGGGCCCGATAACAGACTGGGATTGTCCTACATGCACAAGGGTACAAATCGATCACAATCCCCCCAGTAACAACACAACAGGTGAGGGAGCTAATTGGGGAGAGGGAAGAAAGGCCTGGGGCTAAGGAAAGAACAGGCGCAACTAGACTAATAACCCACCAACAATAACAGCATTTACAAGGGGCCCAACCCCCACACAACCAGCTCCCTCCCAGCGGACAGACGTGGCCCAGTGGCCACCAATAGGGTTCAAAGTCTCCTTTTGTAGAAGAATGGGAAGGTCAATGGGCAAAGATACCAGTCAAATCTGTGTTCTTGGGGAGCCAGAGTCAAATGTCGGGTCTGTCTGACTCATGAAACCCCGGCCCAACCAGTCTCTGCTTGAATCAAAACCGATCGGAGAAAAGACTTGCAGAGAGCAGTGAAGGGTGTTGGGAGACACACCTAGACCCCTCCTCACCAGGGTGACAAGATTAAGACTTCTCCATTAGCATACAAAATGCAGAACAGAGGCAACTCCCCTAGCCACATCTGCATGAAAGATGGGACAGGGAGACTTCTCCATTAGCATACAGAATGGTGAACAGAAAACCGCACTGAACTATGGGACCAGAAAAGCAGGGAAGCACTGCATCATGGGGGATCTCTGCTCCAGATGTTACTGAACCTACTACACCTGTGAGGCTAGAAATCAAGAACTGTGAGATCTGTTAATGGCCAGTGATCAGAAGGCAGGAGCACAGCCCTTACCTGAGGCTACAGAAGCTGCAGAAGCAATTAGAATGCAAAAGGCTTGCAAAGACTACCATGAGGATTCCTTTCCCCAAGAGCTTTTCGAAGCAGCAATTCACCCCTCACAGAAATGCTGCCTTTACCCTCTTCACCTAGGGCTTGCTCTAAAGGAACACTTCCCTGAGCAACCACAGGCTCTTTCTGGCTCGCACTTACATCCAGAATCACCTCTGGCCCATCAGGCGGATTCCTACACAATCCCCTTTCAGGCAAACTGCTAGACTTCCTAGATAAAAGGTTAGAAGCATTCTCCTTCCCTTTGCCACACACAAGCTCAGAAAGAAAAGGAGTACTTGTGGCACCTTAGAGACTAACCAATTTATTTGAGCATGAGCTTTCGTGAGCTACAGCTCACTTCATCGGAAACAAGCTCAGGAATCTTATCCTTCTAGCTACCAGTTTCCACACCATCACTAGGTAACACAATTAAATCACCTTTCTCCTCTCCTTGAGCCCTGGCTAGGCTATCACCCTGATTAGACAGAGTTGCTACACCCTTTCCCAGCCACACATTAGCAAGAAGCAAAATACAAGCACCAGAATTGTCTGGTCTTTGGGATTTTGCTAGGACGCTAGCTGGATGCACCCTAGTTACAGTGCCATTCTCCCTAGCAGACACAAACTTAGGAGCAGTCCCTTCCTGGGCTTTCGCTGAATCCAGAACCAACTCTGAGACAACTGCACTATTCTCAACCAGCACAGGCTGAAAGGCCCCGTCTGTCTGCTCCACAGACAAAGAAGAGCTGGAGACACATTCTCATTTCCCTTGTCCCAGCACACAGGGCTGTTCGCAGACAACTGCTTGGAGACCGGGTTAGCTCCCTCCACAGGCAAGTCAATACCCCTGAAAGACACAGGCACATTTCCTTCACTGTCACAATTCTCCACACGGGTAACAGGTAAGGTATAGGGACACTCATCTGCCACTATCCTCGCCTTCCCAAGCTGCTGACTAGACAAAGCCATCAGCTCACAAGGCTGCCTTGGCTCATCCCAAATCTCCTGACCAGGCACATTGCCACTCCCCACAGACAAACTGCTGCTCTTCTCACTACTCTGAGCTACTTCCAGCAAATCACAGTTACCCTTTTCAGCTTCACTTTTACAAGCTGTACTAGCCATCACCCATCAAAAATCTACCCTTTCCTTCCTCAGTTAGGGCTTTAACCTGAGCATCGTCTCCTGAGAAACATTTTCCTGAACAATGAGTTCTTTCTGTTCTAATTCCAGGTTCACTTCTGAGACATAAGACAGACATTCAGAAACTTCCTTCACAGCCAAACAGCTCTTTTCCTCAGACATACCTTTGGAGAAACCCTCCCCAGGCAAATCATTGCCCATAATAGACACCGGTTTAAGATAATTTCTTTCCTGGGAGTGGCTAACGGGACTGAACAAAGCTTTAATATTTTCCCCAGTCAAAAGATCCTTAGGCAATAACTGCCTGACACCAGCTACAACTTCATGCTTAGGAACCATTCCTTTCAAGGTGGATTCTGGCTAAAGGTACGCTTACAGTAAACTCACAGAGGACAACAACATTCACACTCTGATTTGGGAAGTAATCTTCCTCTTTGACAAGATCTGATTAACTAGAGCCATGGTAGAAGCCATAATTTGCCCTCAACAGCTTTTACTCTTGACTTTTACATTCTCTATGAATTTTTCATTGCCACTCCCATACAGAGCATTGGCACATTTTATGGGGCACCCCCTACTGAACTCACAGTAAGAGCATTTCCGTATAAGGTGGCAGTGTTGGGGTAGATTTGGTTACACCCAGACAACTGCTCAGAGTTCTACAACATACCAACATTGCCTTCTCTCACTGGGTCAGTTGTATAGAGGATGGTCCTTAATGGGCCATCAAGCAGGCTAGGCAGAGCTGACACCAACTTGTCTGGGGTGTCACCCAGAAGCACAGCATAAGTTTGAAATACAAACAGTATAGAGCCAATATTCATGACTTTTGCAACAAAAATGATACACACGTATAGACAGCATCATCATAACCAGCAAACCAGAACCGTGTCTTACACACCTCATTTGACCCCCTTTATATAAGATTTGGTGCCACTACAGGACCTTGGTTGCAGCAATGATCTATACGGTTCAAGTCAATAATGTCACAACAGGTTAAAAGGAATACATGAGAACACACTTTGTGTTAAAAGGCCTTGCTATACTAATGTTTCACAGTTCATGCCTATAAGCAGTATTGGAATTTTTGACAGAAGACAAGACATTCCAAGCCTAACGTGCTGTCTGAAAAGGGAAACTGAGGCACGCTACCATATTGCTTTCACTGCTCAATGCCAAGATTCCTGGACTTTGAACAACGTGAACATCTCCATTGAGTTGATGTTAATTGGGTTCCAAACATTTGCCAGAGCTTGTCTGATAAAGTAGCTATGTTCTTTAGCTCTCGGCAAGATCACATGAGACATACAGGAACTATGCTGCAAGAACAGATCCAATCCATTATTGTTCTAACCAAATTTTACCTTGAGTTTGTAAAGAGATTCAGTCCTGTTATTGAACATGATTCTGATCAACCACATTTGTTATATGCTGGTATGGCTTCTAACCCAATGCTTGCTGTAATAAGACAGAACCAAGCATGGGGAGCTCTTGGGATGCAATCAGTGATGTTTGTGTCATCCCTTCCTGCATCAATTTTGCATTGGGGATGTGACGTTATCGATATAAACTGGGACCGTGTAGATCATTGTTGCAACCAAGGTCCTGTAGTGGCACCAACTCTTGTATAAAGGGGGTCAAAGAAGGTGTCTAAGACAAGGTTATGGTTTGCTGGCTATGATTATGCTATCTGTATGTGTGTATCATTTTTGTCGTTGAAGTTACGAATATTGGCTCTGTACTGTCTGTATTTCAAACTTATGCTATGCTTCTGGGTGACACCGCAGACAAGTTGGTGTCAGCTCTGCCTAGCCTCCTTGATGGCCCATTAAGGACCATCCTCTATACAACTGACCCAGTGAGACACGGCAGACACACTTTGTGACTCAGCAAGGTGTGCAGGAACATGCCTATGGACAGTACTCTGAGTTTTTTCCGTGCCATGTGATGGACAGCTTGTCCTTGGGACAAAGAAAGCAGAGACCACTTGGCAAGTCACTATAGAAAGCTGCTGCAGCTCCTCCATCTTGTCTTCAATCCTGCTTCTTACCTCTGGAGGGACTTTGCTAGAAACAGAAGCTCTACACAAAGGACTGATGACCCATCCCAGCTGTGGATGTACTCCAGAGACTGGATTTGAATCTGCAGTTTATTCCATCACTGCTACAAGCCTGAACCAAGACTTTTGCCCTTACTGTATGTCATTGATTCCACGTAACCAATTCTAGCTCTCGTCTATATCTTTTTCCTTTTATGAATAAATCTTTAGCTTTTAGATTCTAAAGGATGGGCAAGAGCGTGATTTAAGGGTAAGATCTGATTTGTATATTGAGCTGGGTCTGGGGCTTGTTCCTTTGGGATCGAGAGAACCTTTTTTCGTTCAGTGGGGTATTGGTTTTCATAACCATTTGTCCCCATAACGAGGGGCACTGGTGGTGATACTGGGAAAGTGGAGTGTCGAAGGGAATTGCTTGTGTGACTTGTGGTTAGCCAGTGGGATAAATCAAAGTCATAGACTATCAGGGTTGTAAGGGACCTTGGGAGGTCATCTCGTCCAACCGCCTTCTCAAAGTCGTCTCTCTTTGGCCGGTTTGGTTTGCCTTGGTGTGCAACGGAACCCCAGCCTTTGGCAGGAACTGTGCTGCTTTAAGCAATTTGTCCTGAATTGGCCCCCTCAGTTGGGTCCCGCCAGAACCAGCATCGTTATGGTGGCGTAGTCGTGCTTGGATCCACAGAATCAGGTCAGTTAAGCTTTGGGTCAGAACCCCACGCTATCCAAATTGGAATTTTGGTCTTGAGAGTTTGGTTGGTTAAAGAGCAGTTGCAATGGATGAGCAAAGAGCATATGAGGGCCTTGACCAAAAAGCCCTGAAAGATTTGTGTTCAGAAAAGGGGATAAGTTTTCGAAAGAAAGCTACAAATCGAGAACCGGGAGATCTGTTAATGGCCTGTGATCAGAAGGCAGGAGCACAGCCCTTACCTGAGGCTACAGAAGCTGCAGAAGCAATTAGAATGCAAAAGGCAGCAAAGAAACTGCAACTTGAGCATGAACAGAAACGAGCAGAAATTCAATGGCTGGAAAACAAAAGATAGCTGAGACAGAGAGGCAAGCTGGTGAAAGGAAGAAGAAAGCTCACCAGATACTACAGGAGACGGCCAGACTTCAGCTCCAAGTCAAAAAGCAATGGAAGAAGAGCAGAAAGTGTATCCTCTTGAAAGTCCAGTTTATAACGATGTTGGTATGTTGTAAACTCTGAGCAGTTGTCTGAGTGTAACCGAATGTACCCCAACACTGCCACCTTTTATGTAAATGCCGTTCCTGTAGAGGGTGACTCCATAGACAGTGCCAATGCTATGGATGGGAAGTGGTAGTGAAAAATTCATAAAGGGTGTAAAAGTCAACAGTAAAAGCTGTTTAGGGGAAATTATGGCATCTAACATTGCTCTAGTTAAGCAGTTTTTGTGGTTAGCTAGTGGGATAAAACCAAAGTCTTTTCTGTTTGGCTGGTTTGCTTTGCCCTGGTGTGCAATGGAACCCCAGCATTGGGCTATAACTGCCCTGCTTTAAGCAACTTTTCCTGAGTTGGCAGGTCCCACCAGTTGGGTCCCCCCAGAACCAGCATCCTTACCGCCTGCACATACCTAGCTCAGCAGTTATCAGACCAATTCTAGTCATGAATCCTTGATTGAAATCCAAAATACTGAAGCAGCCTAACTGCATTGTGAGCTCCCTAGAGAAAAACACCATCCACAGCCAAGAGTGATCATCTCCTATTGTCTAGCCTAAAGAAAACCCTTGAGTCATCAGTTTAGCCATAAACAAATCTTTTACCAAAGCTAAAGATCCCTGTAGCGCCCCAAATCCTGTGGGTTAGCTCCTCAAGTGGGTTACTACCAGTACCCTTGTGACATGAAAGTGGGGACAGGGACGTGCGAAACCTGTGGCAGATAAGGGTTGCAGCTTGAAAGTGCTGCTTGACCCAGCCTATGGAGCCCAGGAACATGTAAAGATGACAGCTTAAAAGTGCTGATTGACCCGCTCTGCTCAGACTTACTCTGTTAATGTGTGTGCGCGTGTTCATCTGGTTGTAGGGCTGGAGAAACCCAGCCCTGGGAAACTTAGGTCCTGCAGGATAGCTCCATTGGGAGGGTGTAGTGGGGCAGCTGCCCCACTCCTGGAAAATAAGGGTTAAAAGCAGCCCTGGGGAGGGCTGCAGAAGGGAAAGGGATTAAGAAGAGCTGGGGGAAGCTGAGTGTGGAGCTGAGCAGAGCTGTGGCCAGCTCAGTTAGGGCCCAGCTGGCCCTGATAAAAGAGCTGCAGGGCCAGAAGGCAGGGGAGTCTCACTCTAGCCTTGTTGTGGGAAGCGCTAGCTGCCTGGGAGCAAGGTACTTGAAGCAGAGCAGAGCAGAGCAGTGCTGGGGAAGGGCAAAAGGGAACTGGGGCGCTCCAGCCTGGTAAACCCCGAGGCTGGAGGCCTTTTTGAAGGCCTATGAAAGGTAGTGGGGCTGCAGATGGGGAGCCTAGGGATAGGCAGAGGTAGCTGGTCCTAACCCCTTGCCAGTGATGAGTGGCCACTACTGACTGCAGTCTGCTCCAGTGAGCGGGGTCTAGATGATGACTGGCAGGAGCCACCGAGGCAAGGCAGGTTGAGACGGTTGGGAGTTCCCCTGGGAGGGGAGACGGAGATTTTGGGGGTACTGCTGGGGAAGAACCCCAGAGTAAAGGGCATCAGGGTCGGGGAGGGACACGGGGCCAGCGGCAGGCGAGACACCGGCCTGCAGAGGGCGCTCCGTAAGCTGGAAAAAGAGCTAATTCCCAGATGACCAGCAGGAGGTGCCACACCGGTGAGTCATCGTCTTGCCACAGAGGGGACTTGCAGAAGGGAGGAGTGGCGCTCCATATGAACACACAAGTGACATAAGCAGTACATGGACAGAATTACAGAACCCCCCGCTCCCCAGAAGAGAAATCCTAATAAAGGAGCCTACCCCACAGTAACGGGCAAATCTGATCACAGCAAATCTGGTCCCAGCACGTCCCAGGCTGTTGCGTCTCCCTCCGCTCCACTCCACCAACAGCCAACGATCCAATGTAAACCAAGCCCATTGTCTCCGAGCGCTGGCTTCTGATTGGCTCCCCGCGTGTTCCATCTGCGCCCGGCATTCCAGGTCTCCTGGGACGCGGGATCCTGAGCTCTGCAGCCATCGCTGCTGTAGGCCGGGGCGAGTCCCCTCCAGGCTGTGCCGGATTAACTCCCGGGCCCAGGGTTGTGGGGGCCCTGGGAAAATCTCATGATGCTCGGACAGGATGATTTAGTTCCTGCGCCCTCTCTTCTGCTGGCCGTGCATGGGGTAAGGCTTCTTGGGTGAGCCGGTGCGGGGATCATCTGGTGAGTGCGACTGGGGGAGCAGCAACAGATGCTGCCTCCCTCTCCTGCTTCTTCTTTTCTTTGCTGCTGCCCATGACTTCTCACCAGCACTGGTGACGGGCCCCCTCTGCATCCTCCCAGGCCTGTCCGGGCAGCCAGGGTTCGGTGGCAAAGGAAGATGGGGAGTATCACCTCATGGGGCGTCTCCTCCAGCCCCAAACTGCGTGGGAATCAGTGGTGCCGGAACTGGGAGTCCAGGGGGCCAGGGCCCTCCAACTTTTTCACTGGGGCAGACTCTGTTCCCTTCCCCCCGAGGCCCCACCCCGCAGCCAGGCCAGTGTAGAGCCTGGCCAGGGATCTCAGGCTGCTGTAAGGAGCAGCGGTGGACCCTCCACCTGCCCAGGGTGTGTGGGGGGGGGGGGCCTGAGAGCACCCCCTGGCCTGTGTCCCCATCTCTGGCACTCCCCGCCCGCCTGGGGCAGGTGGCGGGTCTGCCCCTCTGCGTCTTCTCACAGCTGTCCGCATAGCTCTCCCTGACCGGGCTTTGGCCTGGGGACTCAGAGCCGCAGCCCGGCCACAGTCAGAGCTGTGTGGGCTCCCGGGGGCCGGGACATGGGCAGGGGCCTGCTTTCCCCAAACCTCCACCCTGTTTGGGGGGGCAGGCTCCCCAGCCCCGCTCCACCTTCCAGCTTGGCCATGGGTGAGGTCTTGCTGGGCGTGGGGCATCCGGGGCTGGAGCCCCCTACTCCTGTTACACACTAAGGGCAAACCAAACCAGCCAAAGAGAGAAGACTTTGCTTTTATCCCACTAGCTAACCACAGTCACACATACAATTCCCTTCAACACTCCAGTTTCCCAGTGCCACAAGTGATGGGGAGAAATGGTGATGAAAACCAATACCTCAGTAAAAGAAAAAAGTTATTGAACTGGCCCCCTCAGTTGGGTCCCGCCAGAGCCAGCATCCTTACAATGGAGTAGTCGTGCTTGGGTCCACAGAACCAGGTCAATTAAGTTTTGGGTCAGAGCCCCACAATATCCAAATTGGAATTTTGGTCTTGAGAGTTTGGTTGGTTAAAGAGCAGTTGCAATGGATGAGCAAAGAGCATATGAGGGCCTTGACCAAAAAGCCCTGAAAGATTTGTGTTCAGAAAAGGGGATAAGTTTTCGAAAGAAAGCTACAAATCAAGAACTGTGAGTTCTGTTAACGGCCAGTGATCAGAAGGCAGGAGCACAGCCCTTACCTGAGGCTACAGAAGCTGCAGAAGCAATTAGAATGCAGAAGGCAGCAAATAAACTGCAACTTGAGCATGAACAGAAATGAGCAGAAATTCGATAGCTGGAAAACAAAAGATAGCCGAGATAGAGAGGCAAGCTGGTGAAAGGAAGAAGAAAGCTCACCAGATGCAACAGGAGATGGCCAGACTTCAGCTCCAAGTCAAAAAAGCAATGGAAGAAGAGCAGAAAGTGTATCCTCTTGACAGTCCAGTTTATAATGATGTTGGTATGTTGTATAACTCTGAGCAGTTGTCTGAGTGTAACCAAATGTACCCCAACACTGCCACCTTTTATGTAAATGCTCTTTCTGTGAGTTCAGTAGAGGGTGACTCCATAAATTGTGCTAATGCTCTGTATGGAAGTGACAGTGAAAAATTCATAGAGAGTGTAAAAGTCAATGGTAAAAGCTGTAAAAGCATGGCTTTTAACATGGCTCTAGTTAAGCAGATCTTGTCAAAGAGGAAGATTACTTTCCAAATCAGAGTTTGAATGCTGTAGTCCTCCATGAGTTTACTGTAAGCGTGCCTTTAGCCAGAATCCACCTTGAATGGAATGGTTCCTAAGCATGAAATTATAGCTGGTGTAAGGAAGTTATTCCCTAAGGATCTTATGACCGGGGAAAATATTAAAGCTTTGTTCAGTCCAGGAAACCACTCACAGGAAAGGAATGATCTTCAATCTGTGTCTATTGTGGGCCATGATTTGCCTGGGGAGGGCTTCTCCCAATATTTGTCTAAGGAAAAGAGCAGTTGGTCCTGAAATGAAGTTTCTGAATGTCTTTCTAATATCTCAGGAGTGAATCTGGAATTAGATGAAGCACAGAAAGAACTCATTGGTCAGGAAAATGTTTCTCGGGAGCTGATGAAAGTGGATGGTCAGGTTAAAGCCCTAACTGAGGAAAGAAAGGGTGAAATATTGTTGGCTAGTACAGCCTGTGAAAGTGAACCTGAAAAGGGTAACTCTGATTTGCTGGAAGTAGCTCAGAGTAGTGAAAAGAGCAGCAGTTTGTCTGTGGGGAGTGGCAGTGTGCCTGGTCAGGAGATTTGGGATGAGCCTAGGCAGCCTTCTGAGCTGATGGCTTTGTGTAGTCAGCAGTTTGGGAAGGCAAGGATAGTGGCAGATGAGTGTCCCTATACCTTACCTATGTGGAGAATTGTGACAGTGAAGGAAATGTGCCTGTGTCTGTCAGGGGTATTGACTTGCCTATGCAGGGAGCTACTGCGGTCTCCAAGCAGTTGTCTGTGAACAGCCATGTGTGCTGGGACAAGGGAAATGAGATCCCAAGCTGGGTGTCTGGTGAAGGAGAATGTGTCTCCAGCTCTTCTTTGTCTGTGGAACAGACAGAAGGGGCCTTTCAGCCTGTGCTGGTTGAGAATAGTGGAGTTGTCTCAGAGTTGGTTCTGGATTCAACTAAGGCCCAGGAAGGGAATGGTCCTAAGTTTGTGTCTGCTAGGGAGAATGGCACTGCAACTAGGTTGCATCCAGTCAGTGTCTTTGCAAAATGCCAGAGACCAGACAATTCTGGTGCTTGTATTTTGCCTCTTGCTAAAGTGTGGTTGGAAAAGGATGTAGCAACCTGGTCTCATCAGGGTGATAGCCTAGCCAGGGTCCAAGGAGAGCCTAAAGATGATTTAACTGTGTTACCTACTGACAGGTTGGAAACTTGTCGCAAGAAGGAAAGATTCTGAGCATGTGCGTGGCAAAGGGAAGGAGAATGCTTCTGATCTTTTGACGATGAAATCTAGCAGTTTGCCTGAAAGGGGATTGTAGAGAAATCCGCCTGATGAGCTCGAGGTGATCCTGGATGTAAGTGAGAGCCAGAAAGAGTCTGTTGTTCCTCAGGAAAGTGTTCCTTTCAAGCAAGCCCTCGATGAAGAGGGTAAAGGCAGCATTTCGGTGAGGGCTGAATTGCTGCTTCGAAAAGCTCCTGGGGAAAGCAATCTTCAGGGTGGTCTCCTCAAGCAGTTTACTGCAACCGAAGGGGGTTGTCATAAATATAAAGGGAAGGCTAACCGCCTTTAAATCCCTCCTGGCCAGAGGAAAAAACCTTTTCACCTGTAAAGGGTTAAGAAGCTAAAGATAACCTAGGGAGGTGGTAGAATCTCCTTCCTTAGAGGTTTTTAAGGTCAGGCTTGACAAAGCCCTGGCTGGGATGATTTAACTGGGAATTGGTCCTGCTTCGAGCAGGGGGTTGGACTAGATGACCTTCAGGGGTCCCTTCCAACCCTGATATTCTATGATTCTATGATTCTATGAACCTTGCTGGCACCTGACCAAAATGACCAATAAGGAGAGAAGATCCTTTCAAAGCTGGAGGGGGGGGCAGAAACAAAGGGTTCTCTCTGTCTGTGCTGTTGCCTTTGTCCGGACCAGAGCAGGAATGCAGGTCAGAACTCCTGGAAAGGGTTAATAAGCAATCTAGTTAGATATGCGTTAGATTCTGTTTTGTTTAACTGGCTGATAAAATAAGTTGTGCAGAATGGAATGGATATTCCTGTTTTTGTGACCTTTTGGAACTTAAGGTTTTGCCTGGAGGGATTCTCTATGTTTTGAATCTCATTACCCTGTAAGGTATTTACCATCCTGATTTTACAGAGGTGATTCTTTTACTTTTTCTTCAATTAAAATTCTTCTTTTAAGAACCTGATTGTTTTTTCCTTGTTCTTAAGATCGAAGGGTTTGGGTCTGTGTTCACCTATGCAAATTGGTGAGGATTTTTATCAAGCCTTCTCCAGGAAAGGGGGTGTAGGGTTTGGGAGGATTTCGGGGGGGGGAAGACGTTTCCAAGCGGGCTCTTTCCCTGTTATATATTTGTTAGATGCTTGGTGGTGGCAGCAATAAAGTCCAAGGGCAAAAGTTAAAATAGTTTGTACCTTGGGGAAGTTTTAACCTAAGCTGGTAAAAATAGGCTTCGGGGGTTTCTCATGCAGGTCCCCACATCTGTACACTAGAGTTCAGAGTGGGGAAGGAACCTTGACAGGGTGGCAGAGCGGTGGGATTAACTTGAAATCATTTTGAGATCAATTTGAGATTTTTTGAACCAGAAGCACAGATTTTTTAAAAGGAAATATTTTTTTCCTTTGTGCGGCTGGGAAGCAGGTTTTAAGCTGAAAGCAGTTAGAGGGTTTTTTTATCTCTGCTTGGCGGCCAGAGCAGAGACAAAAGGTAATTGTCTTTTGTGGGCTGGAGTTTTCTCTACCTAAAGGCAGGGTAGTTAACCTCCAGCAGGGAAATTCACAAGTCTTCACAGACCTGAAGTTCTTTTGACCTAAGAGCAACTCGACAGGTTTTCTGTCTATTTGCCTGGAGACAAAGGTGTTCGGTTTTTTTTAAGGATTTTTCTGTAGGCTGACAATCATGATCAGAGAACATCGGTATCCGGTTACAGCACAACCTATTTTTTTTTTTTGACAAGCCACGTTTTTTTCTTTGTTTTTGTTTGTTTGTTTTTTATTTCTAACACTCGGGTGTAAAGTTAGTTAAAAACAGAGAGGCAAACATAACAGAAACGAAGGAAAAAGCCCAAGAGGCTGCCCACAGGAAAGCAATGGAGGTAGAAAAAAACCAAGAGGCTGCCCATAGGAGAGGTTTGGAGGCAAGGGAAAAAGAAATGGAGGAAAAGGAAAAAGAGAGGAAGCATGCTGAGGCGGAGAAGGAAAAATGAGGAAGCAGGCACTGGAGATGGAGAAGGCAAAGGCTGAGCAGAGTCTACTGGATAACACTAACCATCCTTCCCCAACAATCCACAAATGGGAGCGACTATGTCCACGGTATGATGAGTCCAGTGATATTGCTGAATATTTTCTCACCTTTGAGAGACTGCACTCTCCATAAAATTCCTGAAGCTCACAAGATGATGACATGGTCCCAAAATTAATTGGAAGAGCTCTGGACATATTCAATAAGATGCCTATTGATGAGGCTTTTGACTATAATAAGTTCAAGGATTTGGTTTTAAAGCAATTTCAAATTACATCTGAAACGTACAGAGTAAAATTCTGAACCCTTAAGAGAGGCTTATCTAAACCAGATGAAGGATCTGTTAGATAAATGGGTCCAAAGAAGGGGTGTCACTAGCTTTGACAGAATGTGTGATTTGATAGCTCAGGAGCAATTCCTGAATATGTCCAAGAAGGAAATAAAACAGTGTTTATGGGATAAGGAAATGAACTCAGCAGAAAGTCTTGCTTCTTATGCTGATTGATACGAGCAGTCCCAGACCGCCAGAGATGCGAGGCAAGCCGGAACAAAACAGGTGGAGGGAGGAGAGAGGAACAACCCTGGTTGCAGTTGGAGTGGATACCAGAAGGGACACCCTCAAACCACACCCTACTACTGGGGGCAGCCCAAGGCCCCCACTACACACCAAGAAATACTCCAGACACCTTATCGTCCTGCCACACTGTTCTCCAGCAACCCACCTCGCCCCAGCGACCCGTCAGCTGGTCAATGTTTTAAATGTAACGAGTCGGGGCATGTAAAGGCCAACTGCACCAAGAACCCCAACCAATTACAGTTCATTGCACTGGAATCACACCAGAGATCCTCAAGCCCAGATACCTCCCAAATACCCTCGGAGCGGAGGAAAACTGTGAGTGTGGGCGGAAAGAAGGTCACCGCGTCGAGGGACACTGGAGCTCAAGTGTCGGCTATCCATGCTTCCTTAGTGGACCCCAATTTAATCGACCCAGAGATCCAAGTGATGATTCAACCCTTCAAGTCCAAGTCTTTCAATTTGCCTACAGCCAAGTTGCCTGTCCAATACAAGGGCTGGTCAGGAACGTGGAACTTTTGCACGTCTATGATGATTATCCCATCCCCATGCTGTTGGGGGAAGACTTGGCCAATCATGTGAAGCTAGCCAAGAGGGTGGGAATGGTCACCCGCAGCCAGGCTAAGCAAGTCGTCCCGCCTAGCTCTGTTCCGGAAACTTCTCCCAGGACCCGGTCAGAGGTGATGGACCAGGACCCCATGCCAACGTCTGCAACAGCAGTAGTGGATCCAGTCCCAAAGACCCAGACAGAGCCAGTCCCAGAACCGGAACCGGCAGCAGCCGATAACCCTACACAAGAGGCTCAGCTGGAGCCTGAAGCCCAACATAGTGCACCAGCGGAGAGCGGTTCACAGTCAATGGAAACAGCTCCATCCCCTACATCACTTCCAGAGGGACCAAGCCTAGGTCCACAATCCAATGAGGAACTGATGTCTCCAGCATCAAGGGAACAGTTCCAGACCGAACAGAAAGCAGACAAAAGCCTCCAGAGAGCTTGGAAGGCGGCACGGAGCAAACCACCACATCTCAGCTCTTCTAATCGATCCAGGTTTGTTCTAGAAAGAGGACTTTTATACAAGGAAACTCTTTCTGGTGGACACCAGGAAGACTGGCATTCTCAGAGACAGTTGGTAGTTCCAACTAAGTACCGGGTCAAGCTCTTGAGCTTAGCCCATGATCATCCTAGTGGCCATGCTGGGGTGAACAGGACCAAAGACCATTTGGGGAGGTCATTCCACTGGGAGGGAATGGGCAAGGATGTTTCTACCTATGTCTGGCCTTGTGAGGTATGCGAAAGAGTGGGAAAACCCCAAGACCAGGTCAAAGCCCCTCTCCAGCCACTCCCCATCATTGAAGTTCCATTTCAGTGAGTAGCTGTGGATATTCTGGGTCCTTTTCCAAAAAAAGACACCCAGAGGAAAGCAGTACATACTGACTTTCATGGATTTTGCCACCTGGTGGCCGGAAGCAGTAGCTCTAAGCAACACCAGGGCTAAAAGTGTGTGCCAGGCTCTAGTCGGCATTTTTGCCAGGATAGGTTGGCCTCTGACATCCTCACAGATGCAGGAACTAATTTCCTGGCAGGAACTATGGAAAGCCTTTCGGAAGCTCATGGGGTGAATCACTTGGTTGCCACCCTTTACCATCACCAAACAAATGGCCTGGTGGAGAAATTTAATGGGACTTTGGGGGCCATGATACGTAAATTAATAAATGAGCACTCCAATGATTGGGACCTAGTGTTGCAGCGGTTGCTCTTTGCCTACAGAGCTGTACCACATCCCAGTTTACGGTTTTCACCATTTGAACTTGTATATGGCCATGAAATTAAGGCTAAGAAGTGTCAAATAGGCCTAAACAGAGTGACTTACCTTGGACACCAGGTGGGTCAAGGAACTATCAACCCCCTACCGGCCAAAGTGGATGCTATCCAAAAGTGGCCTGACCCAAAGTCAAAGAAACAGGTCCTTCTTAGGAAGCAATCCTTCTTAGGCTTGGCCGGTTATTACAGGCGATTTGTACCACAATACAGCCAAATCACCGCCCCAGTGACAGACCTAACAAAAAAGAAACAGCCAGATGCCGTTCCGTGGACCGAAGAGTGTCAGAAGGCCTTTAACCAGCTTAAAGCGACACTCATGTCTGACCCTGTGCTAAGGGCCCCAGACTTTGACAAACCTTTCCTAGTAACCACAGATGTGTCCGAGTGTGGTGTGGGAGCAGTTTTAATGCAGGAAGGACCGGATCAAGAATTCCACCCTGTAGTGTTTCTCAGCAAGAAGCTGTCTGAGAGGGAAAGCAACTGGTCAGTCAGTGAAAAAGAATGTTACGCCATTGTCTATGCTCTGGAAAAGCTACGCCCATATGTTTGCGGGAGGCGTTTCCACCTGCAAACCGACCGTGCTGTGCTACAGTGGCTTCATACCACCACGGGAAATAACAAAAAACTTATTCGGTGGAGTTTAGCTCTCCAAGATTTTGATTTCAACATCCAACACATCTCAGGAGCTTCTAACAAAGCGGCTCATGCACTCTCCCGTGAAAGTTTCCCAGAAACAACTGGTTAAAATCATCCTTCAGATGTGGAAAATATTGTTTAGTCTTTATATACTTGGTAGTATATTTAGAGGTGCATGTGCCTTATTAACTCTGTTTTCTCCTAGAGCTCCAGGAAGAAATCACAGCCAGTGTTTCACCCTATCTGTGATTTGGGGGACGTCTCATAAATATAAAGGGAAGGCTAACCACCTTTAAATCCCTCCTGGCCAGAGGAAAAGCCCTTTCACCTGTAAAAGGTTAAGAAGCTAGGATAACCTCGCTGGCACCTGACCATAATGACCAATGAGGAGACAAGATACTTTCAAAGGTAGGGGTGGGGGGAGAAACAAAGGTTCTGTCTGTCTGTGTGTTGCCTTTGCTACGACCAGAGCAGGAATGCAGGTCAGAACTCCTGGAAAGGGTTAATAAGCAATCTAGTTAGATATGCGTTAGATTCTGTTTTGTTTAACTGGCTGATAAAATAAGTTGTGCAGAATGGAATGGATATTCCTGTTTTTTGTGTCCTTTTGGAACTTAAGGTTTTGCCTGGAGGGATTCTCTATGTTTTGAATCTCATTACCCTGTAAAGTATTTACCATCCTGATTTTACAGAGGTGATTCTTTTACTTTTTCTTCAATTAAAATTCTTCTTTTAAGAACCTGATTGCTTTTTCCTTGTTCTTAAGATCGAAGGGTTTGGGTCTGTGTTCACCTATGCAAATTGGTGAGGATTTTTGTCAAGCCTTCTCCAGGAAAGGGGGTGTAGGGTTTGGGAGGATTTAGGTGGGGGGAAAGACGTTTCCAAGTGGGCTCTTTCCCTGTTATATATTTGTTAGATGCTTGGTGGTGGCAGCAATAAAGTCCAAGGGCAAAAGTTAAAATAGTTTGTACCTTGGGGAAGTTTTAACCTAAGCTGGTAAAAATAGGCTTCGGGGGTTTCTCATGCAGGTCCCCACATCTGTACCCTAGAGTTCACAGTGGGGAAGGAACCTTGACGGCAAGTCAATACCCCTGACAGACACAGGCACATGTCACAATTCTCCACACAGGTAACAGGTATGGTATGGGGACACTCATGTGCCACTATCCTCGCCTTCCCAAACTGCTGACTAGACAAAGCCATCAGCTCACAAGGCTGCCTAGGCTCATCCCAAATCTCCTGACCAGGCACATTACCACTCCCCACAGAAAAACTGCTGCTCTTCTCACTACCTTGAGCTACTTCCAGCAAATCACAGTTACCCTTTTCAGCTTCACTTTTACAAGCTGTACTAGCCAACAAGCCATCACTCATCAAAAATCTACCTTTTCCTTCCTCAGTTAGGGCTTTAACCTGACCATCCACTTTCATCTTCTCCCGAGAACAATGAGTTCTTTCTGTTCTAATTCCAGGTTCACCTCTGAGACATTAGACAGACATTCAGAAACTTCATTCACAGTCAAGTAGCTCTTTTCCTCAGACAAACCTTTGGAGAAACCCTCCCCAGGCAAATCATTGCCCATAATAGACACAGGTTTAAGATAATTTCTTTACGGGAGTGGCTAACGGGACTGAACAAAGCTTTAATATTTTCCCCAATCAAAAGATCCTTAGGCAATAACTGCCTGACACCAGCTATAACTTCATGCTTTGGAACCATTCCTTTCAAGGTGGATTCTGGCTAAAGGCACGCTTACAGTAAACTCACAGAGGACAACAACATTCACACTCTGATTTGGGAAGTAATCTTCCTCTTTGACAAGATCTGATTAACTAGAGCCATGGTAGAAGCCATAATTTGCCCTCAACAGCTTTTACCATTGACTTTTACATTCTCTATGAATTTTTCATTACCATTCCATACATAGCATTGGCACATTTTATGGGGCACCCCCTACTGAACTCACAGTAAGAGCATTTACATATAAAGTGGCAGTGTTGGGGTACATTCGGTTACACTCAGACAACTGCTCAGAGTTCTACAAGATTCCAACATCATTATAAACTGGACTTTCAAGAGGATACACTTTCTGCTCTTCTTCCATTGCTTTTTTGACTTGGAGCTGAAGTCTGGCCGTCTCCTTTTGCATCAGGTGACCTTTCTTCTTCCTTTCACCAGCTTGTGTCTCTTTCTCAGCTTTCTTCTGTTTTCCAGCCATCGAATTTCTGCTCGTTTCTGTTCATGCTCAAGTTGCAGTTTATTTGCTGCCTTCTGCATTCTAATTGCTTCTGCAGCTTCTGTTGTATCAGGTAAGGGCTGTGCTCCTGCCTTCTGATCACTGCCCATTAACAGAACTCACAATTCTTGATTTCTAGCCTCAAAGGTGTAGGAAGTTCAGTAACATCTGGAGCAGAGATTCCCTGTGATGCAGTGCTTCCCTGCTTTTCTGCTCTCTTCACCATTCTGTATGCTAATGGAGAAGTCTCCCTGTCCCATCTTTCATGCAGATGTGGCTAGCGGAGTTGCCTCTCTTCTGCATTTTGTATGCTAATGGAGAAATCTTAATCTTATCACCCCTTGTCAGGAGTGGTCTAGGTGTGTCTCCCAACACCCTTCACTGCTCTCTGCAAGTCTTTTCTCCGATCGGTTTTGGTTCAAGCAGAGACTGGTTGGGCGGGGGTTTCATGAGTCAGACAGACCAGACACTGCACCCTGGCTCCCCAAGAACAGAGATCTGACTGGTATCATTGCCCATTGACCTTCCCACTCCTCCATCTTGTCTTCAGTCCTGCTTCTTACCTCTGGAGGGACTTTGCTACACTGAAGCTTTGAACGAAGGACTGAATGACCCCTCCCAGCTGTGGATGTACTCCAGAGACTGGATTTGAACCTGCAGTTTATTCTATCACTGCTGCAAGCCTGAACCATAAATTGTGCCAATGCTCTGTATGGAAGTGGTAGTGAAAAATTCATCGAGAGTGTAAAATTCAATGGTAAAAGCTGTTTATGGAAAATTATGGCTTAACATGGCTCTAGTTAAGCAGATCTTCTCAGAAAGGAAGATTATTTACCAAATCAGAGTGTGAATGTTGCAAAAAGAAAAGGAGTACTAATGGCACCTTACAGACTAACCAAATTATTTGAGCATAAGCTTTTGTGAGCTACAGCTCACTTCATCGGATGCATTCAATGAAATGAGCTGTAGCTCACAAAAGCTTATGCTCAAATAAATTGGTTAGTCTCTAAGGTGCCACTAGTACTCCTTTTCTTTTTGCGAATACAGACTAACATGGCTGCTACTCTGAAACCTGTCAGTATGAATGTTGTAGTCCTCTCTGAGTTTACGGTAAGCATGCCTTTAGCCAGAATCCACCTTGAAAGGAATGGTTCCTAAGCATGAAGTTACAGCTGGTGTAAGGAAGTTATTGCCTAAGGATCTTTTGATTGGGGAAAATATTAAAGCTTTCTTCAGTCCAGGAAACCAGTCACAGGAAAGGAATGATCTTAAACCAGTGTCTAATATAGGCCATGATTTCCCTGGGGAGGGTTTCTCCGAAGGTTTGTCTGAGGAAAAGAGCTGTTTGCTGTGAAGGAAGTTTCTGAATGTCTGTCTAATGTCTCAGAAGTGAACCTGGAATTAGAGCAGAAAGAATTCACTGTTCAGGAAAATGTTTCTCAGGAGCAGATGAAAGTGGATGGTCAGGTTAAAGCCCTAACTGAGGAAGGAAAGGGTAGATTTTTGATGGGTGATGGATTGTGGGCTAGTACAGCCTGTGAAAGTGAAGCTGAAAAGGGTAACTCTGATTTGCTGGAAGTAGCTCAGAATAGTGAAAAGAGCAGCAGTTTGTCTGTGGGGAGTGGCAATGTGCCTGGTCAGGAGATTTGGGATGAGCCTAGGCAGCCTTCTGAGCTGATGGCTTTGTCTAGTCAGCAGTTTGGGAAGGCAATGATAGTGGAAGATGAGTGTCCCTATACCTTACCTGTGTGGAGAACTGTGAGAGTGAAGGAAATGTGCCTTTGTCTGTCAGGGGTATTGACAGGCTTATAGAGGGAGCTACCCCCCGGTCTCCAAGCAGTTGTCTGTGAACAGCCCTATGTGCTGGGACAAGGGAAATGAGATCCCAAGCTGGGTATCTGGTAAAGGAGAATGTGTCTCCGTCTCTTCTTTGTCTGTGGAGCAGACAGAAGGGGCCTTTCAGCCTGTGCTGGTTGAGAATAGTGGAGTTGTCTCAGAGTTGGTTCTGGATTCAACTAAGGCCCAGGAAGGAAATGGTCCTAAGTTTGTGTCTGCTAGGGAGAATGCACTGTAACTAGGTTGCGTCCAGTCAGTGTCTTAGCAAAATCCCAGAGACCAAACAATTCTGGTGCTTGTATTTTGCCTCTTGCTAAAGTGTGGTTGGAAGAGGATGTAGCAACCTGTCTAATCAGGGTGATAGCCTAGCCAGGGCGCAAGGAGAGCTTAAAGGTGATTTAACTGTGTTAGCTACTGACAGGTTGGAAACTTGTCGCAAACCGGAAAAGATTCCTGAGGATGTGCATGGCAAAGGGAAGGAGAATGCTTCTGATCTTTTGACGATGAAATCTAGCAGTTTGCCTGAAAGGGGATTGTAGAGAAATCCGCCTGATGAGCTCGAGGTGATCCTGGATGTAAGTGAGAGCCAGAAAGAGTCTGTTGTTCCTCAGGAAACTGTTCCTTTGGAGCAAGCCCTAGGTGAAGAAGGTAAAGGCAGCATTTCTGTGAGGGCTGAATTGCTGCTTCGAAAAGCTCCTGGGGAAAGGAATCTTCAGGGTGGTCTCTGCAAGCAGTTGACTGCAACTGAAGGGGGTGAAAGTGATTTTCTCAAGAAAGTTTGAGTTCCTAAGAACCAGAAATTTTCTGTTGTGAATGGATCCACTGACTTTCCTTTTGAAAGATCCAGTGTGGAAAGCTTTGAGAAGGTCTCAGATGGAGTGAAAGCTGCTAAAAAAGTTGAAGAGTCCTATAACCGAGTGGCTGTGTTTGGCCAGCTTGTTGGGGAGAAAAGATTGTTGGGAGAGGAATGTCTCCATGCTAATTCTGTAAGTAAGCAGTCTTCGCTTCAGGGTCTGAGGACAGATTTGATTCCGGGCCTTGCAGAGCAGAACAGTTGTATGAATAATAGAATCATAGAATATCAGGGTTGGAAGGGACCTCAGGAGGTCATCTAGTCCAACCCCCTGCTCAGAGCAGGACCAATCCCCAATGAAACCTAAATCTCCCCCACTGCAACTTGAGACCATTACTCCTTGTTCTGTCATCAGCTCCCACTGAGAACAGTCTACTCCTTGTCCTGTCATCTGCTATCACTGAGAATAATCTAGATCCATCCTCTTTGGAACCCCCTTTCAGGTAGTTGAAAGCAGCTATCAAATCCCCCTTCATTCTTCTCTTCCGGAGACTAAACAATCCCAGTTCCCTCAGCCTTTCCTCGTAAGTCCCGTGTCTACTCCCCTAATCATTTTTGTTGCCCTCCGCTGGACTCTTTCCAATTTTTCCACATCCTTCTTATAGTGTGGGTCCCAAAACTGGACACAGTACTCCAAGTGAGGTCTCAGTATTCTTGTTAGAAAGTTAAAGAAGTATGGGCTGGATGAATGCACTATAAGGTGGGTAGAAAATTGGCTAGATTGTCGGGCTCAACAGGTAATGATCAATGCCTCCATGTCGAATAGAGGGGAACGATCACGTCCCTCGATCCGCTGGCAATGCCCCTACATATATATTGCAAAATACCATTGGCCTTCTTGGCAACAAGGGCACACTCTTGACTCATATCCAGCTTCTTGTCCACTGTAACCCCTAGGTCCTTTTCTGCAGAACTGCTGCCGAGCCATTCGGTCCCTAGTCTGTAGCGGTGCATGGGATTCTTCTGTCCTAAGTGCAGACTCTGCACTTGTCCTTGTTGAACCTCATCAGATTTCTTTTGGCCCAATCCTCTAATTTGTCTAGGGCCCTCTGTATCCGATCCCTACCCTCCAGCATATCTACCTCTCCTCCCTGTTTAGTGTCATCTGCAAACTTGCTGAGGATGCAATCCACACTATCCTCCAGATCATTTATGAAGATATTGAACAAAACCGGCCCCAGGACCGACCCTTGGGGCACTCCACTTGATACCGGCTGCCAATTAGACATGGAGCCATTGATCACTACCCGTTGAGCCCGACAACCTAGCCAACTTTCTATCCACCTTATAGTCCATTCATCCAGCCCATACTTTTTAACTTGCTGGCAAGAATACTGTGGGAGACTGTCAAAAGCTTTGCTAAAGTCAAGGAACAACACGTCCACTGCTTTCCCCTCATCCACAGAGCCAGTTATCTTGTCATAGAAGGCAATTAGATTAGTCAGGCATGACTTGCCCTTGATGAATCCATGCTTTCTGTTCCTGGTCACTTTCCTCTCCTCCAAGTGCTTCAGAATTGATTCCTTGAAGACCTGCTCCATGATTTTTCCAGAGACTGAGATGAGGCTGACTGACCTGGAGTTCCCAGGATCCTCCTTCTTCCCTTTTTTAAAGATGGGCACTACATTAGCTTTTTTCCAGTCGTCCAGGACTTCCCCCAGTCGCCATGAGTTTTCAAAGATAATGGCCAATGGCTCTGCAATCACATCCGCCAACTCCTTTAGCACTCTCAGATGCAGCGCATCTGGCCCCATGGACTTGTGCTTGTCCAGCTTTTCTAAATAGTCCCGAACCACTTCTTCCTCCGCAGAGGGCTGGTCACCCCATGCTGTGCTGCCCAGTGCAGTAGTCTGGGAGCTGACCTTGTTCGTGAAGACAGAGGCAAAAAAAGCACTGAGTACATTAGCTTTTTCCACATCCTCTGTCACAGGGTTGCCTCCCTCATTCAGTAAGGGGCCCACACTTTCCTTGACTTTCTTCTTGTTGCTAACATACCTGAAGAAACCCTTCTTGTTACTCTTAACATCTCTTGCTAGCTGCAACTCCAGGTGTGATTTGGCCTTCCTGATTTCACTCCTGCATGCCCAAGCAATATTTTTATACTCTTCCCTGGTCATTTGTCCAATCTTCCACTTCTTGTAAGCTTCTTTTTTGTGTTTAAGATCAGCAAGGATTTCACTGTTAAGCCAAGCTGGTCGCCTGCCATATTTACTATTCTTTCTACACATCGGGATACTTTGTCCCTGTAACCTCAAAAAGGATTCTTGAAAATACAGCCAGCTGTCCTGGACTCCTTTCCCCCTCATGTTATTCTCCCAGGGAATCCTGCCCATCAGTTCCCTGAGGGAGTCAAAGTCTGCTTTTCTGAAGTCCAGTATCCGTATTCTGCTGCTCTCCTTTCTTCCCTGTGTCAGGATCTTGAACGCGACCATCTCATGGTCACTGCCTCCCAGGTTCACATCCACTTTTGCTTCCCCTACTAATTCTTCCCGGTTTGTGAGCAGCAGGTCAAGAAGAGCTCTGCCCCTAGTTGGTTCCTCCAGCACTTGCACCAGGAAATTGTCCCCTACATTTTCCAAAAACTTCCTGGATTGTCTGTGTACCGCTGTATTGCTCTCTCAGCAGATATCAGGGTGATTGAAGTCTCCCATGAGAACCAGGGCCTGCGATGTAGTAAATTCCGTGAGTTGCTGGATGAAAGCCTCATCCACCTCATCCCCCTGGTCCGGTGGTCTATAGCAGACTCCCACCACGACATCACCCTTGTTGCTTACACTTCTAAACTTAATCCAGAGACACTCAGGTTTTTCTGTAGTTTCATACTTGAGCTCTGAGCAGTCATACTGCTCCCTTACATAAAGTGCAACTCCCCCACCTTTTCTGCCCTGCCTGTCCTTCCTGAACAGTTTATATCCACCCATGACAGTACTCCAGTCATGTGAGTTATCCCAACAAGTCTCTGTTATTCCAATCACATCATAATTCCTTGACTGTGCCAGGACTTCCAGTTCTCCCTGCTTGTTTCCCAGGCTTCTTGCATTTGTGTATAGGCACTTGAGATAACTCGCTGATCATCCCTCTTTCTCAGTATGAGGCAGGAGCCTTGCCCTCTTGCGCGCTGCTCCTCTTGCTTCCTCCCGGTATCCCACTTCCCCACCTACCTCAGGGCTTTGGTCTCCTTCCCCCGGTGAACCTGTGTGGCTGCAACTTACCTGACTGACTGAGAAAAGAAAGACTTGCTAATAGTTAAAAAGAAAAGGAGGACTTGTGGCATCTTAGAGACTAACAAATTATTTGAGCGTAAGCTTTCGTGAGCTACAACTAGTGAGCTGTAGCTCACGAAAGCTTATGCTCAAAAAATTTGTTCGTCTCTAAGGTGCCACAAATACTCCTTTTCTTTTTGCGAATACAGACTAACACAGCTGCTACTCTGAAACCTGTCATTTTGCTAATAGTTGTAAGCAAAGAGAGCCCACCCAATAAACCAGAGAATTGTGTGAAGCAAGAGAGATCAGGGTTTGATCCTAGAGGACAAAAAGAAAAGAGATACCTTCAATTTTCAAAGGGAAACCACAGGGTGATCCTAAAAGGCACAACCCCAGTGGTATTGAGCCAGAGGTGTGGCAAAAGTAACGTGATTGTAGATGGACACTTGCAAAGGATTTGTTGTTATTGCTCATGGTAATTTTTATAACGAATGTGTTGCTATTACCAAGACCTCTAAAAATGTACAATGTGCCAAATCTTTTGAAAAGGACATTGAACATGTTAAAAGGAATACATGAGAACACATGTTAACAGCCCCTTTTATACTAATGTTTCACAGTTCATGCCTATACGCAGTATTAGAACTTTTGACAGAAGACAAGACATTCCAAGCCTAACGTGCTGTCTGAAAAGGGAAACTGAGACACACTTCCAAATTGCTTTCACAGCTCAATGCCAAGATTCCAGTACTATGAAGAACATTAATATCTCCATTGACTTGATGTTAATTGGGTTCCAAACATTTGCCAGAGCTTGTATGATAAACTAGCTATGTTCTTTAGCTCTCGGCAAGATCACATGAGTCATACAGGAACTATGCTGCAAGAACAGATCCAATCCATTATTGTTCTAACCAAATTTTACCTTGAGTTTGTAAAGAGATTCAACCCTGTTATTGAACATGATTCTGATCAACCATATTTGTTATACACTGGTATGGCTTCTAACCCAATTCTTGCTGTAGTAAGACAGAACCAAGGATAGGGAGCTCTTGGGATGCAATCAGTGATGCTTGTGTCATCCCTTCCTGCATCAATTTTGCGTTGAGAGTGTGACGTTATTGATATGAACTGGGAGCGTGTAGCTCATTGTTGCAACCAAGGTCTTGTAGTGGCACCAACTCTTGTATAAAGGGGGTCAAAGAAGGTGTCTCAGACAAGGTTATGGTTTGCTGGCTATGATTATGCTATCTGTATGTGTGTATCATTTTTGTTGTTGAAGTTACGAATATTGGCTCTGTACTGTCTGTATTTCAAACTTATGCTATGCTTCTGGATGACACCCCAGACAAGTTGGTGTCAGCTCTGCCTAGCCTGCTGGATGGCCCATTAAGGACCATCCTCTATACAACTGACCCAGTGAGAAACGGCAGACACACTTTGTGACTCAGCAAGGTGTGCAGAAACATGCCTATGGACAGAACTCTGAGGTTTTTCCAGGCCATGGGATGGACAGCTTGTCCTTGGGACAAAGAAAGCAGAGACCACATGGCAAGACTATAGAAAACTGCTGCAGCTCCTCCATCTTGTCTTCAATCCTGCTTCTTACCTCTGGAGGGACTTTGATACAAACGGAAGCTCTACACAAAGGACTGATGACCCATCCCAGCTGTGGATGGACTCCAGAGCCTTGATTTGAACCTGCAGTTTATTCCATCACTGCTACAAGCCTGAACCAAGACCTTTGCCCTTACTGTATGTAATTGATTCCATGTAACCAATTCTAGCTCTCATCTATATCTTTTTCCTTTAATGAATAAACCTTTAGATTCTAAAGGATTGGCAAGAGCGTGATTCATGGGTAAGATCTGATTTGTATATTGAGCTGGGTCTGGGGCTTGGTCCTTTGGGATGGAGAGAACCATTTTTCTTTTACTCGGGTATTGGTTTTCATAACCATTTGTCCCCATAACAGGTGGCACTGGGAAACGGGAGTGCCTAAGGGAATTGCTTGTGTGACTTGTGGTTTGGCAGTGGGGTAAAACTCAAGTCATCTCTCTTTGGCTGGTTTGGTTTCGCTTGGTGTGCATTGGAACCCCAGGCTTGGGCTGTAACTACCCTGATTTAAGCAACTTGTCCTGCTTTGGCAGGTCCCACCAGTTGAGTCCCCCCAGAACCAACATCCTTACAGCTTGCACACACCCACCTCAGCAACTATCAGACCAATTCTAGTCATGAATCCTTGATATTCAAAATACTGAAGCAGCCTATTAGCATTGTGTTCTCCTGGGAAGAAAACATCACCCATAGCCAAGAGTGATCATCTCATCTTGTCTAGCCTGGAGAAAACCCTTGAGTCATCAGTTTAGCCATAAACAAATCTTTTACCTAAGCTAAAGATCCCTGTAGCGCCCCAAATCCTGTGGGGTTTGCTCATCAAGTGGGTTACTACCAGTACAATTGTGATGTGAAAGCAGGGATAGGGACGTGCTAAACCTGTGGCCTTTTAGGGTTCCAGCTTGAAAGTGTTTGCTGGCCCCTCCTATGGAACCCAGGGGCATAGAAAGGGGACAGCTTAAAAGTGCTGATTGACCCGAGCTCCTCAGACTTACTCTGTTAGTGTGTGTGTGTGTGTGTGTGTGTGTGCGTGTTCCTCTGGTTTTATGGCTGGAGGATGCCAGCCCTGGGGAATCTAGGTCCTGCAGGATAGCTCCATTGGGAGGGTGTAGTGGGGCAGCTGCCCCACTCCTGGAAAATGAGGGTTAAAAGCAGCCCTGGAGAGGGCTGCAGAAGGGAAGGGGATTAAGAAGAGCTGGGAGAAACTCAGTTAGGGCCCAGCTGGCCCTGATAAAAGAGCTGCAGGGCCAGAAGACAGGGGAGTCTCACTCTAGCCCTGGATGGGAAGGGCTAGCTGCCTGGGAGCAAAGTACCTGAAGCAGAGCAGTGCTGGGGAAGGGCAAAAGGGAACTGGGGAGCTCCAGCCTGGCAAACCCCCAGGCTGCAGGCCTTGTTGAAAGTCTATGAAAGGTACAGGGGCTGCAGAGGGGTAGTCCAGGGATAGACAGAGGCACCTCATCCTAACCCCTTATCAGTGATGAGTGGCCATTAGTGACTGCAGTCTGCCACAGTGAGTGGGGCCTAGATGATGACTGGCAGTAGCCACCAAGGCAAGGTGGGTTTAGAGGGTTGGGAGTTCCCCTGGGAGGGGAGACCCAGAGTGCGGGGGTACTGCTGGGGCAGAATCCCAGTGTAAAGGGCACCAGGGTCTGAGAGGGACACGGGGCCAGCGGCAGGCGAGACACCGGCCTGGAGAAGGGGCTCTGTAAGCTGGAAAAGAGCTAATTCCCAGATGACCAGCAGGAGGCGCCGCACCGGTGAGTCGTCGCCTTGCCACAAAGGGGACTTGCAGAAGGGAGGAGTGGCGCTCCATATGAACACACAAGTGACATAAGCAGTACATGGACAGAATTACAGAACCCCCCGCTCCCCAGAAGAGAAACCCTAATAAAGGAGCCTACCCCACAGTAACGGGCAAATCTGGTCACAGCAAATCTGGTCCCAGCACGTCTCAGGCTGTTGCGTCTCCCTCCGCTCCACTCCACCAACGGCCAACGATCCAATGTAAACCAAGCCCATTGTCTCCGAGCGCTGGCTTCTGATTGGCTCCCCGCGTGTTCCGTCTGCGCCCGGCATTCCAGGCCTCCTGGGACGCGGGATCCTGAGCTCTGCAGCCATCGCTGCTGTAGGCCAGGGGCGAGTCCCCTCCAGGCAGTGGCGGATGAACTCCCGGGCCCAGGGGGCTCATGCCCAGGGGCCTCGGGCAACTTGGGGGGCCCTGGGAAAATCTCATGATGCGAGGGCTGGATGATATAGCTGCTGCGCCCTCTCTTCTGCTGGCCGTGCTGGCCATGCGTGGGCAGGGGTGGCAGGTTTGTAGAAATTTTGGTGGTGTCCAGAACTCGCCCCCGCCCAAACTCCTCCCCCCACCTGCCCAAGGCTCTGGGAGGGAGTTTGGGTGGGGGAGGAGGTCTGGGGTGCAGGCCCTGGGCTGGGGCAGAGGTTTGGGGTGCAGGCTCTGGGAGGGAATTGGGGGATGGGAAGGGGTGCAGAGGGAGGGGGTGCAGGTTCTGGGTGGGAGTTTGGGGAAGGGAGGGGGTGCAGGGGGAGGGCTGTGGGGTGTGGCTGCAGATGAGGGGTTTGGGGTATGGGAGGGGCGCAGGGTGAGAGTAGGAGTGTGGGGGTGAGGGGCTGTGGGGCTTGGGCTTTAGAGAGGCTCAGGGCTGGGGCAGAGGGTTGGAGTGCCGGGGGATGAGGGCTCTGGCTGGGGCTGGAGATGAGGGGTTTGGGGTGTCAGAGGGGCTCAGGGCTGGGGCAGAGGGTTGAGGGTGGGGTGTAGGGGGGTGAAAGCTCTGGCTGGGGGTGTGGGCTCTGGGGTGGGGCAGGGCTGGGGATGAGTTTGGGGTGCAGGCAGGCTGCTCCGGGCCAGGGGCCAGAGAGGAGGACTGCCCCCAGCCCTTTCGATGCTGGCAGCAGCGAGCTCTGGGGGAGAAGCCCCCCTTTTCTTGCCCCCCAGCAACACACTCACCCCCACCACTGTCACTGCATGTGCTCCTAGGGCCCCTCTCAGGTCCAGGAATCTCCCTCGCCTCCCCCGTGGTGGGTGCCGGGGGGAACTGCGTGCGCCTCCTCCCTTGCTGTTCCCCTGCCTGTAGCTGCACTGGGGGGCGAGGGATGGGGCTGCCCCTTGCCCAGCATGGGGCAGGAGCGGTGACTGAAGGCCAGGGGGCCCCGTGCTGGAGGAGGGTCCCGCCGGAAAAGGGAAGGTGTGAGGTGGAAGGGCAGGCTCAGTCAGTCTGCTCTGGGTATCGAGGGAGGGGCACCAGGACCCTGGGGCAGCGGTTGCTGCAGGGAGGCAGCATGGAGCTGCAGGGAGAGGCAGAGGCAGGGACGTTCTGCTCCAGGGCCCGGGGAGGCGTGCGGGGGGCCGAGGGGTTTTTCTGCCTCCAGCCTCAGTTTTGAGGCCTTTGCATACCCCTGTCCCTGAGTCTCACAATGTGGCATTATTTACCCCATCCTAGTGTGTCATGATGTAACCCCATGTACCTCCCCTGCACCTCTGAGACCATGGTGGAGCCCACCTCCCCATGCCCGTGGTTCACAGCCTTGGCATCTTAGTGTGTCCGTTGTGACAGGGCATTGTTCAGCCCGTGCTCATCTGATAGGAGGCCTTCTGCGGTACAATTCTCCCACCTTATCAGTGGATGAAACACCGTGGTGCTATTTACCCCAGACCGTATCTTTAAGATCTTTATGTGTGTTTCCCCCTCACCCAGCAGGGACTGATGTGGTTCTCTTTACACTGGGCCACAGCTTCCAGCCCCAACTCACTCAGCTACCAATTTCACAAATGAATTGTGGCCCGCCCAAGTTTACTTCACAAAGATGGTCAGTGCAAGCGACTGTTGACATGGGCTAATGGGCGTCTCTTGCTGTGTGAATGCCAACGCCAAGCCGGGTTGGGGGATAAAACCTAAAGGACAAACCCAGATAGCTGTAGATGTAAGCAGAGTCAGGATGAGCTCCACCCTGACATCTGGTGGTGAGCTGTGGCAAGTTGTGGAAAAGAACTTCAGGGGCTGATCTCATTTGCATAGGCACACCCACCCCGCCTCACATGAGCCCATAGCTGACCAAATGGTCACTTTGGCTGCTGTAGGATCCCCAGTTTCTCTGTTATTTGGGGCAGAAAGAATAAATTGTTATTATCCTGATCGTGTGAATCAAGGCCAGTGGAACTGTACTTGGCCTTTTGTTATGATGGAGGAACTCACCATTAATTGAGTAGCATTTGCTAGGCAAGGGACATGGGTTCCAACGGTCAGTGAGTTGAGAGGGGTTGTTGGTAAGTATTAATTTGTGGTAGTGTGGGTTCTGTAGGAGGTTCTTACATGTTAATTGCACTGTTTCTTCTCTCCACTGTAAAATATTAGAGTTTATTTTGATTCTGTTTGGAGTCTAGTTACAGGTTGCTGAGCTAAAGTCATTTTGGGCCAATGGTGCACTAGCATTGAAGTTTCTCTACTACAAGCTGGTATCATGAAAGAGCTAAACTTACTAAGAGCTGAAATCATTGAGTGTTGTGTTAAGTAGTGGGGGGGCCTGAAGATCTATTACAGAGCAGTTTGCAGAATGGCTGGAGCTGCTCATGGGATGGCTGGCAGGGCAGAGCAGAGCAGCTGATAGAGTGGAACAGTTTGTGGGGTGGCTGGTGGACTGGAGTGGAGCAGAGCCCCATGGAGAGGTGGGGCAATTGGCTTTGGATCACGTAAGATGCCCCTTAAACCCCCCTCCTCCAATGAAGTGAGCTGTAGCTCACGAAAGCTTATGCTCAAATAAATTGGTTAGTCTCTAAGGTGCAACAAGTACTCCTTTTCTTTGTATTCATGCATTTTGATCATTCATGTTTTTAATGGAGTGTGGGGAGCCTAAATGTTCTCTGTTCCCAGGGCCCCAATACATCTTAACCCCCCTCTGCCTCCAGGCTTAGTGCAATATGTCAGGAATCACCAGCTACAGAGAGGGTTCCAGGCCAGACTCATGTTCTAGCCAATAGAGGCTAAATACCCCCAAAGACAGGGCTAGCACCCAGGGGTGCCCGCACCCTGCTGTAATCACTGCAAACCCTGCTTCCCAAGCTGCACAGAATCCTGTGTCTTCCTACCAGATTATCCTCCCTAGGCTGGAAAGGCGTCATTTATTGCCCTTCTTTGCACTTCCTAGGAGCAGGGGGTGTTCCAAAGGCTGCAGAGACGCTTGAATGGATCCTCACAGCTGCTCCTGCACAGTGAGAGAGGTAGGAGAAGATTATTTTCCCCCATTTCTTGATGGAGAAACTACGGCAGAGGAAGGTGAAGTGACTTCTCTAATTTCAAATGGGCAGGCAGTGGCAGAGTTCGGATTAGAACCCAAGAGTCCTGCCTTCCCTTGGGAGACTTTCCCCAGGGTCTAGGAGGAATGGAACCCACGAGTCCTGACTTCAAACTTACTGACTGCTCAAATTTCAGACACTAAATGCTCACAATAAAGTGCTCTCAAATGAGCTACACCAATTGTACCTTGAAAATATAGAGCAAGTAATTTGGAAGAACTAACAATCAAACGCCTCCCAGACATTACTGGAGAGACGGTGGCAAACCTTATCATCTGTGTTATGAATTGCTGCTCAGTCTTGAAAGTGAATAACTCGAGGGTGGAAGGCTTGGTTGCTACCAGAGGCTGAGCTGGCCGGGGGTGGAAGGGGCAGGAACACAGTCTCTACCCCTGAGCCTGTAGCAATTCTTGTCCGAGTGAAGTGAGGCTACCACGCAGCTCTGTGGCAGTGAGATAGATACTGCGGGAAATCGCAATCTGAGAGATCCCTACGGAATGAGGTTAAACTTGATGGAACTAAGGTTCAGTGTTTTAGGAGATCACTGTATTGAAAAGGCAAATGTTTCTGTATTATGGTGGGATTGTATGGCAGCTCTTTAAGGAGGAGACATGGGAAATGGAAACCTTGAGAAGCGCTATGAGCTTCAAGGGTCTCTGAAACAATGTGCTAGAGAAACAAAGGTAAGTGTCATTCCTAGGAAATCCATGGGAGAAGGGAAGACAATGTCTCACCCTCAGACCAAGCCTTTGAAGCTCCACCCTTGTGAAAGACCCTTGACTGCTCATCACCCGTAGCATGAAGACAAGATGAGAGGCCTCTAGCGGGTACAAGAGCGACTCAGAGATTCCTGGGTATGCTTGTTCTGGACCACAGTGCTTCTTATGAACTAGAAACCACAGACAACCACCTGGGAGGGGTGTGAAGGCCTGGTCATTGGCCAGAGCCTTTTGAGCAGTGAGGTGATCCCTGGGAAGCTTAGAAGTGTGTGGGTAGGTTCTTCATACAAAGGAAGCTCTGTTCAGGTTCCTGCTCCAGGATAACGTACATGCCGCAGCTCCCATATCCGGTCATCTTCATTGTCTCTTCCCAAAAAAATAGCAATCAACCAAACACCATTCAGTCCCTCCCCCCAGCTCCCCTTACCAAGTCCCACAGAAACTCCCCTGTGTTCAGATGCTTGCTAGCTCCTGTGCTGAGACTTTTAGACTTCATCCTGTATGGCAAACGAGAGTACAATCATACAAAACAATAAAAACTAAATCTGGGTCCCTGCCTCAGTTTCCTCATCACTGCAGGGGATTCTCTGTGCTGGGTCCAAGACCCCGGATTAGGCAGTGTCCTGGGCCAAAGTAGCCAGCTCCTCCCCCCACGCTCCTCATGAGGCTTCTACCTGTTAGGTGGCCTCTCTCCTGGACCCTTCATCCAGCTTCTGTGACCTTGCTCTCTTTCCCATCCCTACCCCTCACTTCCTCTTCCTGTCTGGCCCCTGTTCCTGTGTGTTTCTTTATTTTAAACCCCTGCATTCTCATCTGGTCCCTTTTGTTTTTCTCCTAATAAGGTTCCACGGCTCCTGCTTTCCCTGCTCCCTTCAGGAGCCATCTGCACGTGTTTGCGAAGGGTGCAGCTCACCCATTGTCCCAGATGTTTGCACCTCAATAGGGTCATTCCATCCTAAGCACTGTCTTCTTGTCGCTGTCTGGTGCATGGTGCTACAGGGCTTGTCAGCACTGGAGGCTCCACCTACATACAAGCTCTCCTGACACAGCAGATTTTCATAGCACAACTCCACAAAAAGAACCACAGTCCATCACGTGTCCTGCCATAGCCCCAAACCATACAGATGCGGTGGGAAAACGGCAGCAGGAAGAGAAATAGATCCACGCAGGACCTGCCTCTGAGTAACTGACTTCAGTGCTGGGCGATGGAGGAAATGACCGGAACTGATTGAAACACAAACACACACCCAGCGCCAGAATGGTACAATATCACCTCCCAGCAGTGCAGACAAACCACTGAGGCCGAACAGGCAGTGTGACTGACTGACTTCCTGCTTCTCCTCTCACTGTATTTCTCCTTCCCCCCGACACCAGAGGGGCATGAGACACAGGATGCTGGGGAGTCAATGTGGCCAAGCAGAAAGCAGGTTGAGCCTGCACTGGGAAGTTACCTTGTCTAGCAGGAGATAGGAAGCTAGGGCACTGGAGCAGGGGGAAGGGGAAAGGAATGGACATTACTCATTGGATCCTAAGCCCATTGAAACTCTGGAAGGGTCACAGCTAGGGAGTGTTACTAGAAGTCATTCAGAGCAATGGGAGAAGTTAAATATAAGGCAAAGGGGTGTGTGTAGAACAGTTTGTCCTCAGGGGCTTGGGAGGGGAAGGACATCTGCTAATCTCTTCCTTTTCATTTGCTTTACTTCTTCTTCTCCCTTATCCTAAAGATACTCAGCATAGAAGTGGTGACACTTCTCCCCTGAAGGAATGGCTCTGAGTCACTTTCCTTTGCTTCTTCCCACCTTTACCAGGGCAGCTAGCAGGGAGAGGATCCTGACCGACGGCTATTTTCATTCTTTTCTTTCTTAGTGTTTAGCCCTGGAATCGGCCTTGCTCAGGGTGACCATACGTCCCGTTTTGGCTGGAACAGTCCCTTTTTTAGGCCCTTCCTCACTTTTTTGGCAAAAATATATCCAAATGCGTGAAGCGGGGGCGAACTGCAACGCCAGCCCAGTGCTGGAGGGAGAGCTCAGGAGAGTGGCTCGGGCTGGCCCCACACGCGAGTGGGCTGCAGGAGAGCACAGGCTGCCCCTGCACACCGAGAGGTAGGGGGACCTCAGGCTGGCCCTGTGTAGGTGGGAGGCAGGGAGGGCTGGGGCTGGCCCTGCATACAGGGAGGAGAGTGGAGCCTTGGGTGGCCCAGTGTGCAGGTGGGCAGCGGGGGTGGGGTGGGGCTTAGGCACTGGGGCGGCACTGGTTGGGGGATACAGGGGGAACGTCAGGCTGGCCTCACACGGGAGGAAGCAGGGAGTGCTTGGGCTGACCCCATTTGGTTGGCTTCAGGCTGGCCCGTGGGGTGTCTCATTTTCCCTTTGGGAAAATATGGTCACCCTAGCCCTGCCTAAATGGCTAATATCTAGTGGGCAGTCAGGGGAAAAAACTTCTTCAGTGCAGAGTTACGGTTGCCTGGTGAGATGTCGTCCCCTTGCAGAATATCAACATCACCAAAACTCAAACCTCTGAACATCAGGAAATGCTCCCACACCCTTAACTCTGCTCTCTCTCGGTAATGTCCCAATATGCCCTGGTAACACACATACGTTTTGCTCTGCCAACACCACGGTGGCTGAAGTGTCTGAGCTTTTCACCTCCAGTTACAGCAACTCTAAACAGACCCACACCCTCAGTTGGGCCTGACACGGCACAACCCCTGGGCAAGCCAGATGGTGACACAGGCTGGACCTGGCTATGAGAGTGACTGCAGAGCCAGCCACCCCCGACTCAGAGGAATACACCCACCTCACTGACCCCTGCTCACTCACCCACATTGCCCCCCTCAATTCTGAAAGCCTGGGTGGGGAAGCTTATTTTCTCTTGTGATGCTCTGAGCATCTGGATCTAAGAATGGTGCCCCCTCAGCTGTTCCCTTGGGGAAACCAAAGGGTTAATTTTGAGAAAGCTGATTAGGCTCCAGGCTGGACCGGATGATCTCCACCTAGGCTCTCCATGGTCCTGGTCCAGGTTGCTAATTGAAAGAACAAAGATCCGATGTCCCTCTTATACAGTTTATTAAAGTGAACAAATCGAGACCACACATCACTAAGGCTAAATTATTGTAAACACTATAGAACTAACTAAGGGTTAAACGATACAGTTATACAGTTATGCTCAAATCAGTGAATCAACGAATTAACAAGGATATTGCACTGGAATAAAGTGTCATCAATTTAGTGAAATCATCAGAGTAATACAGCAGAACATCAGCCCTTATAAATCCTAACACAAGGGGAGCCTGCAAATGAGCTGCAACTGTTCAGTGAGGTGTCTATGGAAAGGTTAGGATTTGCTGGTTAGGATTATGCTATCTGTACGCATGCATCGTTTTTGTATTTGAAGTTATGAGTATTGGCTCTATACCTGGATTTCAAATCTTGGCTCCTAGGGTACAGCCCACAAGGTAGCTAGCCAGCACATCTTGAAGGGACTGTTCAAATTAACCGGTTTCAGAGTAGCAGCCATGTTAGTCTGTATTCGCAAAAAGAAAAGGAGGACTTGTGGCACCTTAGAGACTAACAAATTTATTTGAGCATGAGCTTTCATGAGCTACAGCTCACTTGTACTCCTTTTCTTTTTGTTCAAATTAAGTGGTTCATCAAGGAACACTTGATTGACAATGAACCATGGGAGATGCCGATCTACACTGAATGGGCCGTCATGTAAAGGTGCTGTCTGGAGTGTAGGTAATGGCTTCCTACAAAGAGTGAGGGAAATTGGGCATGAACATATGACTTGCCCATGTGACTCCAAACTCCATCTTGTTGCTATAATTTTCCACAGTAAGAACAATGGGATGCCCTCAACATGGCAAAAGCTGTAAAAGACCCTGGAAAGACCTCCCTTTTGTCTTCAATCCTGCTCTTACCCCTGGAGGAACTTTGCTACAAACTGAAGCTCTGAACAAAGGACTGAATGACCCATCCAAGCTGTGGACGTACTCCAGGGACTTGACTTGAGCCAGCAGTTTATTCCATCACTGCTACAAGCCTGAACCAAGAACTTTGCCATACTGCATGCAATTGATTCCTTTAACCAATTTTAACTCTCACCTTCCCCACCCCCTTTTTTAAAATGAATTTTAGATATTAAAGAATTGGCACCAGCGTGATTTTGGGGTAAGATCTGAGTTATATATTGACCTGGGTGTGTGACTGGTCCTTTGGGATCTGAAGAACCTATTATTTGATTAGACTGCTTGTAAAGAACCACTCATCTCTGAATCCATTGTTTCTGGTGGTGATATAAGAACTGGAATGCCTGAGGAAACTGCCTTTATGTTTTCTTGTTAGCCAGTGTGGTGAAACAGAAGTTTACTTTTGTGGCTGGTTTCGTATATCTTTTAAAAGAATAACCACCAGTTTTGGGTTGTGTTTGCCCTATTTCTCAGCAGTTTGTCCTGAATTTGGCATCCTCAGTTGTGACCCACTAAGGCACGGTTACAACTGGAAAAGAGATGATGGAATGGGGACACAGGCAAGGCTCTGCAGCATCAGAGCTGGGAATGGAATATTGGGGAACAGACTGTGCCAGCGGGTAGAGCTATGAATATGTGTCAAGGTTTCTTCCCCACTCTGAACTTTAGGGTACAGATGTGGGGACCTGCATGAAAGACCCCTTAAGCTTATTCTTACCAGTTTAGGTTAAAAGCTGCCACCACCAAAGTGTTACACAAAGAACAGGGAAAGTGCCCACTTGGAAACGTCTTCCCCCCAACATATCCCCCCAAACACTACACCCCCTTTCCTGGGGAAGGCTTGATAAAAATCCTCACCAATTTGCATAGGTGAACACAGACCCAAACCCTTGGATCTTAAGAACAAGGAAAAAGCAATCAGGTTCTTAAAAGAAGAATTTTAATTAAAGAAAAAGAAAAAGAATCACCTCTGTAAAATCAGGATGGTAAATACCTTAGAGGGTAATCAGATTCAAAACATAGAAAATCCCTCTAGGCAAAACCTTAAGTTACAAAAAGACACAAACAGGAATATCCATTCCATTCTGCACAACTTATTTTATCAGCCATTTAAACAAAACAGAATCTAACGCATATCTAACTAGATTGCTTACTGGTTTTTTCTTCTATTAAAATTCTTCTTGTAAGAACCTGATTGCTTTTTTTATTGTTCTTGAGATCCAAGGGTTTGGGTCTGTGTTCCCCTATGCAAATTGGTGAGGAGTTTTATCAGTCCTTCCCCAGGAAAGGGGGTGTAGGGTTTGGGGAGGATTTCGGGGGGAAAGATGTTTCCAAGCGGGCTCTTTCCTGGTTATATATCTGTTAGATGCTTGGTGGTGGCAGCGATAAAGTACAAGGGCAAAAGGTAAAACAGTTTGTACCTTAGGGAAGTTCTAACCTAAGCTGGTAAAAATAAGCTTAGAGGGTTTTCATGCAGGTCCCCACATCTGTCTCCTGGAGTTCAGAGTGGGGAAGGAACCTTGACAGGGTGGCAGAGCGGTGGGATTAACTTGAAATCATTTTGAGATCAATTTGAGATTTTTTGAACCAGAAGCAGAGATTTTAAAAGGAAATACTTTTTTCTTTGGGCTGCTGGGAAGCAGGTTTTAAGCTGAAAGCAGTTAGAGTTTTTTTTTCTGCTGGGGGGCCACAGCAGAGACAAAAGGGGATTGTCTTTTGTGAGCTGAAGTTTTCTCTACCTAAAGGCAGGGTAGTTAACCTCCTGCAGGGAAATTCATAAGTCTTCACAGACCCGAAGAAGTTTTTTTTTTTCCCTAAGAGCAACTGGAGGGGTTTTCTGCCTATTTACCTAGAGACAAAGGTGTTAGGGTTTTTTTTTTTAAGGATTTTTCTGCAGGCTGACAATCACTATCAGAGAACATAGGTACCCAGACAGCACAGCAAAATTTTACAAGCCACGTTTTGTTTTTTTTGTTTGTTTTCTTTCTAACTCTCAGGTGTAAAGTTAGTTAAAAACCAGAGAGCTTAGGATGATAGACTGCACTGTTCAACAGAAGCTGGAATTGGCCAGATTGGAGGCTGAGGAAAGACAAAAGGAACATGAAAGACGGGTAGAACTCCGACAGATGGAGATGGATGCACAAGCGGCCAAAGAAAAAGAAATGGAGGCTGCCCACAGGAGAGAAATGGAGGCAAGGGAAAAAGAAATGGCGGCAAGGGACAAAGAACTGGAGGAGAAGGAAAAAGAGAGGAAGCATGCATTGGAGATGGAGAAGGCAAAGGCTCAGCAGAATATACCAACAAACCCTAGCAATCCTCCTCCAGGTACCACTTCCCATCCCAGAAAGTTCCCCACCTACAAGGCAGGCGATGATACCGAGGCCTTCTTAGAAAAGTTCGAAAGGGCCTGCCTTGGGTACAGCATCTCTACAGACCAATACATGGTTGAGCTGAAGCCGCAGCTCAGTGGACCCTTACCTGAGGTGGCGGCTGAAATGCCTAAGGAACACATGAATAAGTATGAATTGTTTAAAACCAAGGCGAGAGTCAGAATGGGGCTAACACCCGAGCATTCCTGTCGGTGGTTCAGAGCCCTAAGGTGGAAACTAGACGTGTCATTTAGCCGACATGCCTACCACATTGTGAAACATTGGGATGCCTGGATATCGGGAGCAAGTGTTAAATCTCCAGAAGATTTGCCCTTTCTAATGCAAATGGAGCAGTTCTTAGAGGGTGTTCCTGAGGAAATAGAAAGATACATCCTAGATGGGAAGCCCAAAACTGTAATTGAGGCGGGGGAGATTGGAGCCAAATGGGTGGAGGTGGCAGAAAAGAAAAAAACTGGTCGCAGTTGGAGCGGATACCAAAAGGGACAACCTCAGACCACACCCTAATACCTGGGGCAGCCCAAGGCCCCAACTACCCCCCAAGGAACCCTCCAGACACCTTACTGTCCCGCCACACCATTCTCCAGCAACCCACCTCGCCCCAGTCACTCGTCAGCTGGACGATGTTTTAAATGTAACGAGCCGGGGCATATAAAGGCCAACTGCCCCAAGAACCCCAACAGATTACAGTTCATTGCAACGGAATCACACCAGAGGTCCTCAGGCCCAGAAACCTCCCAGATACCCTCGGAGCGGAGGGAAACTGTGAGTGTGGGTGGGAAGAAGGTCACCGTGTGGAGGGACACCGGAGCACAAGTGTCGGCTATCCATGCTTCCTTAGTGGACCCCAATTTAATCAACCCAGAGATCCAAGTGACGATTCAACCCTTCAAGTCCAACCCTTGCAATTTGCCCACAGCCAAGTTGCCTGTCCAGTACAAAGGCTGGTCAGGAACGTGGACTTTTGCAATCTATGATCATTATCCCATCCCCATGCTGTTGGGGGAAGACTTGGCCAATCATGTGAAGCTAGGCAAGAGGGTGGGAATGGTCACCCACAGCCAGGCAAAACAAGCCGTCATGCCTAGTTCTGTTCTGGAAACTTCTACCAGGATCCAGTCAGAGGTGATGGACCCAGACCCCATGCCAATGTCTGCAACAGCAGTAGTGGATCCACTCCCAGAACCAGAACCGGCGGAACAACCAGCACCAGACCCATTGCCAGCACTGAATCCAGTACTTGCAACCCCAACACCAGAGGGCCCCACCGAACCTGAACCGGCAGCAGCCAATAACCCTACACAAGAGGCTCAGCTGGAGCTTGAACCCCAACACAGTGCACCAGTCACAGTCAACGGAAACAGCCCCATCCCCTACATCGCTTCCAGAGGGACCAAGCCTAGGTCCACAATCCAATGAGGAACTGATGTCTCCAGCATCAAGGGAATAGTTCCAGACCGAACAGGAAGCAGACAAAAGCCTCCAGAGAGCTTGGACGCCGGCCCGGAGCAACCCACCGCCTCTCAGCTCTTCTAATCGATCTAGGTTTGTTGTAGAAAGAGAACTTTTATACAAGGAAACTCTTTCTGGTGGACACCAGGAAGACTGGCATCCTCAGAGACAGTTGGTAGTTCCAACTAAGTACCAGGTCAAGCTCTTGAGCTTAGCCCACAATCATCCTAGTGGCCATGCTGGGGTGAACAGGACCAAAGACCGTTTGGGGAGGTCATTGCACTGGGAGGGAATGGGCAAGGATGTTTCTACCTATGTCCAGTCTTGTCAGGTATGCCAAAAAGTGGGAAAACTCCAAGACCAGGTCAAAGCCCCTCTCCAGCCACTCCCCATCATTGAAGTTCCATTTCAGCAAGTAGCTGTGTATATGCTGGGTCCTTTTCCAAAAAAGACACCCAGAGGAAAGCAGTACATACTGACTTTCATGGATTTTGCCACCCGATGGCCAGAAGCATGATACGTAAATTCGTAAATGAGCATTCCAATGATTGGGACCTAGGGTTGCAGCAGTTGCTCTTTGCCTACAGAGCTGTACCACGTCCCAGTTTAGGGTTTTCACCATTTGAACTTGTATATGGCCATGAGGTTAAGGGGCCATTACAGTTGGTGAAGCAGCAATGGGAGGGATTTACACCTTCTCCAGGAACTAACATTCTGGACTTTGTAACCAACCTACAAAACACCCTATGAACCTCTCTAGCCCTTGCTAAAGAAAACCTACAGGATACTCAAAAAAGAGCAAAAAGCTTGGTATGATAAACATGCCAGAGAGCGTTCCTTCAAAGTAGGGGATCAGGTCATGGTCTTAAAGGCACTCCAGGCCCATAAAATGGAAGCATCGTAGGAAGAGCCATTCACGGTCCAGGAGCGCCTGGGAGCTGTTAATTATCCCATAGCATTCCCCACCTGCAACCGAAAGCCTAAGGTGTACCATATTAATTCTCTAAAGCCCTTTTATTCCAGAGAATTAAAGGTTTGTCAGTTTACAGCCCAGGGAGGAGATGACGCTGAGTGGCCTGAAGGTGTCTATTATGAAGGGAAGAGTGCTGGGGGTGTGGAAGAGGTGAACCTCTCCATGACCCTTGGGCGTATACAGCAACAGCAGATCCAGGAGCTGAGCACTAGCTACGCGCCAACGTTCTCAGCCACCCCAGGACTGACTGAACGGGCATACCACTCCATTGACCCAGGTAATGCTCACCCAGTTAAAGTCCAACCTTACCGGGTGTCTCCTCAAGCTAAAACTGCTATAGACCAGGAGATCCAGGATATGTTACAGATGGGTGTAATCCGCCCCTCTGGCAGTGCATGGGCATCTCCAGTGGTTCTAGTTCCCAAACCAGATGGGGAGATATGTTTTTGCGTGGACTACCATAAGCTAAATGCTGCAACTCGCCCAGACAACTATCCAGTGCCACGCACAGATGAACTATTAGAGAAACTTGGACAGGCCCAGTTCATCTCTACCTTGGACTTAACAAGGGGTACTGGCAGGTACCGCTAGATGAATCTGCCAAGGAAAGGTCAGCCTTCACCACCCATGTTGGGCTGTATGAATTTAATGTACTCCCTTTCGGGCTGCGAAATGCACCCACCACCTTCCAAAGACTTGTAGATGGTCTCCTGGCAGGATTCGGAAAATATGCGGTCCCCTACCTTGACAATGTGGCCATATTTTAGGATTCCTGGGCAGAACACCTGGAACATCTACAAACAGTCTTCGAGCGCATAAGGGAGGCAGAACTAACTGTTAAGGCTAAGAAGTGTCAAATAGCCCTAAACAGAGTGATTTACCTTGGACACCAGGTGGGTCAAGGAACTATCAACCCTCTACAGGCCAAAGTCGATGCTATCCCAAAGTGGCCTGTCTCAAAGTCAAAGAAACAGGTCCAATCCTTCTTAGGCTTGGCCGGTTATTACAGGCGATTTGTACCACAATACAGCCAAATCGCCACCCCACTGACAGACCTAACCAAAAAGAAACAGCCAAATGCCGTTCAGTGGACCGAAGAATGTCAGAAGGCCTTTAACCAGCTTAAAGCAACACTCATCTCTGACCCTGTACTAAGGGCCCCAGACTTTGACAAACCGTTCCTAGTAACTACAGATGCGTCCGAGCGTGGTGTGGGAGCAGTTTTAATGCAGGAAGGACCGGATCAAGAATTCCACCCTGTAGTGTTTCTCAGCAAGAAACTGTCTGAGAGGGAAAGCAACTGGTCAGTCAGTGAAAAAGAATGTTACGCCATTGTCTACGCTCTGGAAAAGCTATGCCCATATGTTTGGGGACGGCGTTTCCACCTGCAAACCGACCATGCTGCGCTACAGTGGCTTCATACCACCACGGGAAATAACAAAAAACTTATTCGGTGGAGTTTAGCTCTCCAAGATTTTGATTTCGACATCCAACACATCTCAGGAGCTTCTAACAAAGTGGCTGATGCACTCTCCCATGAAAGTTTCCCAGAATCAACTGGTTAAAATCGTCCTTCAGATGTGGAAAATATTGTTTAGTCTTTATATACTTGGTAGTATATTTAGAGGTGCATGTGCCTTATTAACTCTGTTTTCTCCTAGAGCTCCAGGAAGAAATCACAGCCAGCATTTCACCCTATCTGTGATTTGGGGGGTGTCTCATAAATATAAAGGGAAGGGTAAACACCTTTAAAATCCCTCCTGGCCAGAGGAAAAACCCTTTCACCTGTAAAGGGTTAAGAAGCTAGGATAACCTCGCTGGCACCTGACCAAAATGACCAATGAGGAGAGAAGATACTTTCAAAGCTGGAGCAGGGGAGAAACAAAGGCTCTCTCTGTCTGTGTGATGCATTTTCTGGGAACAGAAAGGAATGGAGTCTTAGAACTTAGTAAGTAATCTAGCCGGATATGCTTTAGATTCTGTTTGTTTAAATGGCTGAGAAAATAAGTTGTGCTGAATGGAATGTAGATTCCTGTTTTTTTGTCTTTTTGTAACTTAAGGTTTTGCCTAGAGGGATTCTCTATGTTTTGAATCTGATTACCCTCTAAGGTATTTACCAGCCTGATTTTACAGAGGTGATTCTTTTTACTTTTTCTTCCATTAAAATTCTTCTTTTAAGAACCCGATTGCTTTTTTCCTTGTTCTTAAGATCCAAGGGTTTGGGTCTGTGTTCACCTATGCAAATTGGTGAGGATTTTTATCAAGCCTTCCCCAGGAAAGGGGGTGTCAGGTTTGGGGAGGATTTTGGGGGGAAAGACGTTTAGAAGGCGGCTCTTTCCCTATTATATATCTGTTAGACGCTTGGTGGTGGCAGCGATAAAGTACAAGGGCAAAAGGTAAAATGTTTGTACCTTGGGGAAGTTCTAACCTAAGCTGGTAAAAATAAACTTAGGGGGTTTTCATGCAGGTCCCCACATCTGTACCCTAGAGTTCAGAGTGGGGAAGGAATCTTGACAGCCTCTGAAGTTCTTTTCCACAACCCACCATGACTCGCCACCAGATGTCAGGGTAGAGCTCATCCTGACTCTGCTTACACCTGCACTTCGGATTTCTGGTCTTCTGCTCTCTGTCTGTGTGACAAGAGCCAGGGGAGAGGGTGAAGGAAAGGAGGCACTTAAGTCCACTTGTAAGAGGTTTAGAATAAAGGCAGCATTATGAGAGATGGACAGTAATTTTTTTTTTTAAAGTTTGGTGCTACTCCAGTAAAGGCAACTGGAGGACTGTAAATTAAAGTTTCGGGTGGTTAAAGATAACTTGGCACAACAGGGTTTGGAGGATTTGGTCGGAGTGAAGAAAAGAGGGAAAAAAATGGTTTTGAAGTGAAAAAGGGAGAGTGAGTGGGTTAACCCGGGAAGTTGCTCAGAAACAATTAACTGTAATAGAGAATGGCACTTCTGCAATTCAACTGAGGTGTAAACAAAAGCGCAAAAAAAAAAAAAAAAAAAAAAGGCCCAGGGTAAGGCAGCTGAATTGAACCTTAAAGAATTGAATGCAGAAGTAAATGATTTAAAATAAGTGAAGAGTTACAAGTAGCTTTTGCAAAAATTAATACCGCAGACTTTGTAGGGAAGTAAACACTTAGGAGTTGTGAAAATGTTAAAAAGTAACAGTTGTGGTGTTATAAAAAGGGAATTCTTGGTTTAATAATAATACCCAGTTATGTAAATATAAATATATGTGCAAAGACTCGTCCTTCTCACTGGCTTCAGTGACACGGCGGCAGGCTCACGAGATGACAGCTGGGTGCTCACAGGCGACTGACAGCGATGGATGTTAACTGCCACAGATGGTAAGTAATAGCTGCAGGTGGCACTTGCCCGGAGTTTCCATCACCTGTGGAAGCAAACCCACGTGCACCTGCCACTCGGATGGACAGCCCCCAACTGAGGTAATGGCTGCTGTTATATAGATTCTGCAGCGCAAAACCCCTTAGGGAAACCCCATAGAATCCCCGGGAAAATCCAGTTAAAACTGGAACTTGTTTACTACTTGGGCCCCTGACCATTGGAAAGGGCAGGAAAACACTCCAACTGCCCTCCTGATCACATGACCAAGTCCTCCATTTTAGATAACAAAATGGGTTCCATACAAACAATAAATCATAACACTAATAGCCTTACAAACACAGCTTTAGGAATTTGCCCCTAACAGAGGGGAAATGGGAATAGTTTGTCATCAAAATCACTAGGGGTGTGTGTGTGTGTGTGTGTGTGTAAATGGGGTTTCTTTTGGAACTTAACTTGACTGCCTTGTTTATACAAAATGGGAATGTAATCAGGGTACAGTATTATAAAAAAAATAATCAGAGCAGTGCAAGGGATATTAGGCAAAAAATAATTTGTGTGTGTAAATATTTTTGTGTGTGATGATGCAAGGTTTTAAGGCCCTAAACCAACACTCATGGTTTGTAAAATCCTGTTTGTAGGTTTAAGAATAATTGGGTTTGTTTTGTTTTTAAATAAAAAAATAATGCCACTAAAAGTCCATTTGAAACTCACATCCAAAGTTGCAACATTGACAGACCCTTTTGTCAGCTAGTATGAGGTGGCTTTGGTATTTAGCATTTAACCCTTTGGGTACTTCTATGTGTTTATGAAGTTTAATATCTTTTTAAATGAGGACCAAAGAATGTGGCCATGGCAGAGGCAGCCACAACTGGGAAAATGGAGAGAGATACTGGACCCCTTTTTTTTTTTTTAAACTAATTGTGAATTGGTTGGGGATCAAAATAATACTGGGGTGGGGGGAGTAAATGGGATGGAAGGCTCCCTTGCCATGCAAACAAAAATGACACTACTAATGTTTAGAGAAAGGAAAGTCCACTGAACACGTCTACTTTCATCTAAGCGTGCAGCCAGCAATAACCTAAGTGACTGCATACCACATCACTGTGACATTTAAAATATGCACTGTCCTAATTCTTTCTAAATGATCCTATTGTTTTTCTAGCTGTATCTTTGTATCTCATACTGTTATTTATCCGTTTTGTTCCCCATCCCTCAAGTGTTTTTATATGGGAAAAAATGTATTGAAGATACTTAGTATGCAGTTGACAAAGAGGAATTTGGTGTAATTATGATCGGTGATTATTTTTTATACTGTAAGTGCCAAAGCTTTACTACCGTGGAAAGACAACTCTTTTAATAAAAAGATTTACAAACCAAATGTGTGGCTAGTGATTTTTTATTTTGTTGTTGCAATGGGGTTCAGGGAAAGAAGGTGTACCCTGAACTGAAATAGCTTTGCCTTTGGAAAGAAGATGGGACAGCCATCTTTCTGCAATATGAAGTTGAAAACAGGAGAATATTTGTGGATCATTTTCGTAAAGAAAGTAGCATAGAAACGATTATTTGAATTACAGTAGCCCCTAGAGACACCAGTGGAGATCAAAGCACCACTGAGTTAGTACAAACCCCATAGAGTTAGTACACACCGAGTGAGAAAGTGATTGAGAGAGCTTCAGGGCAGGGACTAATTAGATGAGACAGACAAAGAATGGGAGAAAGGAAGTATTATCTCCATTTTAAAGATGGGAAACTGTGGGACAGCATTTAAGGCCTCAGTCCAACAAGGTACTTAAGCGTGTGAGTAACTTTAAGCGCACGTATTGTCTTATCAGTTTTAATGGGATTACTGACATGCTTAAAGTTAGCCCTACGTTTAAATATTGAACTAGGGTCCAAGCGACTTGCCCAGCATCCCAAACGAAGTGGCAAAGCCAGGAATGGACCCTACATTTCCTGGGATCAGGCCTATAGCTAAGCTGCACTATCACCCATACAGAGTAAGCATTGGGGAAGAAGATTATAAATTATCTTAATTCATCTCTCCTTATAACTGTGGATGGAGGATAATTTAATCACTTGTTACTAAGCAAGAGATGGAAATGTATAAGAGATACCTGTCTCCATTTTACAAGAATTTACAGATCCATCCTACTTCATTCTTGAAAAGTGGGCTGCTATTCAGGGTGGATAAAAACAATCAATGATTAAAAAAAAATAAATAACAAAAATCAGATTTTTTTATTTAAATCGGATTTTTGAGGGAAAAAAACCTCTCTAAAGATAGTTTTAATTAAGAATCACTATAGCTCAAAGATATCTTATCATGGAATAGGGATTATAAATACTCTAGTATGAGACAATATATTCATGTAATGTTTAAGAAAAGTTTTGTAAATGAGATCCAATAGTTCATGGATTAGGGACCCAATCTTATGGGGTTCCAGAGGCTTCTGTATAGATTATTTAGGGTAATCTTTCTACCTACCCAATGGGACTCAGTGATCAGACTAGAAGATACCATCAGAGATGCTTAGTTTTGTAGTTCTCAAACTGTGGATTTGTGTCTCCAGAGATAACATGCTTCTTAACAGCAAAAATGTTTTAAATAAATAAAAAAATAGATAATATAGAGAGGTGAGAAATAAGAGACCTCAACCCTATTGTCCCTCTGCAAATTTGTGTACACAGAGTCAATCCCTTACCTCTCGCTAAAAGTGCAAAGTTTCAAAAAGTTCAATGCATAGAAGATTGTTGGGGGTGGAATAGATCTGGACAAGGAGAAGAAGTCTGGAGATAAATGTGAGAAGGGAGGGACAGGCAGTAGAAACAAAAGTCAAACTGTTTGAGCAGCATATTCCAGAAGTCTTGAGGTCTTTCTGAGTGTAGCCTTCATTGATTTGAGATGTACCATACCATTCTCTCGCTAGAAGGGAAAACCTATAATAGCAGCAGGCTGTAAAAGAGACCCAGTTTGGGAATATTTTAATGAAGTTCCTCTACTTGTGGGTAAGACAGGCATGCGTGTAAAACGCAAACAGTGCAACAAAGAAATGCAAGGCCTGGTTTCCCAAATGAAACAACATCATGAGAAGTGTTCCTTCTCAGGAGGAAGCTGTATTGAAGATGATGAGAGGAACATGTCTGAACATGCAGGATCTTCAGGGTGGTAAACTTTTTTATTTCATACTTCTCTCTTAAGGGCTGCCTGTCTTCCTTCTGGACTATTCTTGAATTCTCATGTTTCAGCAAAAAATATAGTTGTTACTCTATGGTACTGTCACTTTAGATGCAGTTGTAATAAAAAAAATAAACAGCTGAAATGGGCGGATCTTCCTTTTACAATTTCACCTTTAAAGTAGTACTGAGTGTCAGTGAATGCAATGAGTCATACAAAATGAGCAGTATGGTAATAATAATTAAATAACTGCATTGACTTATTTTATTTAGGAGAATCCATCCTCAACATACAGGATTCTGAAGACTATCTACCTTCAAGATCACCATCATTTTCTGTAGTTTTAGAGCCATCTGCCAATGATAGTGTTTCAGTCACATCAAGTGTGTCACACAGCCACAGTATATCACCTCTAGCAAAAAGAAAAAAAATCTCCATCATCCAGAAACAATCATAGATAGGTTTGTGATAAGAACCAGCAGATTACAAAAAGAGGTAATTGATGAAAAAATTGCCCTGTTTGTTTATGCAACAAACTCTCCTTTCCATATGACCAAGAACCCACACTTCATTAACATGGTTCAGTCATTAAGACCAGGATACAGTCCACCCAACAGAGCAGATGTCGCAGGCAAATTGCTGGATAATACGTGTATGAAAGAGAAACTGAGCAGTGTGCAAAAGGTCTAGGGGCCAAAATTGTTAACCTGAGTCTTGATGGATGGAGCAATGTCCACAATGATCCTGTTGTATGTGCTTGTGTGACAACAGAAGAAGGGAATGTCTTCTTTACAGAAACAATTGATACATCAGGAAATGCTCACACAGCAGAATACTTACAAGAAGTAGCAGTAAAAGCTATACGAAACTGTGAAAAAAAGTTCAGATGTCTAGTATGCAGCTTGGTCACAGACAATGCTGCAAATGTATCCAAGATGAGAAGAAATTATTTTGAAGAGAGTGAAGAGAGTCCAAGCTAATAACATATGGTTGCAATGCTCATTTGATGCACCTCCTAGCCAAAGACTTCAGTGTTTCAGAAATAAAGGCTAATGTTGTTGAAATTGCAAAAAAACACTTTGCAGTAGCTGTTCTGAAAAAAGTGGGAGGAACCAAGCTAACTCTTCCACAAGACGTGCGATGGAACTCAATAGTGGACTGTTTTGAACACTAGATCGAGAATTTGCCTAATCTGATGACAGTTTGTGAACAAAATCCTGAAAAAATAGATGGCGCTGTCGCAGCCAAAGTTTTCAACCCTGGGCTTAAGAGAAATGTTGAACGCATGCTGAGTACCCTGAAGCCTATTTCTGTAGCCTTGAACGCAGGGAAATAGCTGTTTTACTGCTGATGCTGTTGAAATTGGAAGGAACCGAGTGAGATCTTAAAAAGAGAAATATGCAATGACAGAGCTAAATTACAAGCATTAAAAAAAAACAAATGGGACAAGCACTATCTCCAGCTCATTTTCTTGCAAATATTCTCAATACTTGGTACCAGGGTCAAATCTTAACTGCTGAAGAAGAGGGATTGGCTATGACATGGACATCCAGCAATCATCCCTCCAGAATGCCAACTAGAATAAACTGCAGAGCTAAGGGTGAACCATTCAAGAAATATAGGATTGCTGATGATGTTTTAAAGAAAGTCACACCAGTGAACTGGTGGAATTCACTTAAGCACTTGGATTCAGAGACTGTTGAAGTGATAATCTCACTTTTAACAACAGTCGCTTCTTCTGCCAGTGTAGAAAGAATATTCTCTTCCTTTGGACTAGTTCATTCCAAATTGAGAAATCGTTTGGGACCTGAACAAGCAGGGAAGCTTGTTTTTCTTTTCCAGATTATGAACAAACAGGAAAATGAAGGTGAAGACGACTGAGGTAGCTGCAGAAGCCAGTATTTTAAGTTTCTTATGTTTACCTGGCTGACATAGTCAATTAAATTTCTTAAAAAATATTTCATTTAACTATTTTAGTTAAAAACAATTGTAACAAAAAAACCTGATTTTAAAAAACTTGAATGTTTAACTAAATTCAAAAATTCATATGCTTGTTTTGTTAAAATATTGTATGTTTGCTGTTGAAGAAAAAAAATCCAGAATATATAATGTTGTTGTTTTAGTTAAATAAAACAATTTAAATGTCTGTTCTCTTTCTAATACAGCAGGGATCAGCAACCTTTGGCACGTGGCACGTCAGGGAAAGCCCCTGGAGGTCTGGGCTGGTTTGTTTACTTGCCATGTCCGCAGGTTCGGCCGATCGCAGCTCCCACGGGCAACGGTTTGCCATCCCAGGCCTATGGGGGCTGCGGGAAGGGAAGCCAGCAGGTCCCTCGGCCCATGCCACTTCCTGCAGCTCCCATTAGCCTGGAGCGGCTGAACCTGCGGATGCCGCAGGTAAACAAACTGGCCTGGCCCACCAGCAGCTTTCCCTGGGAGGCCGTGTGCCAAAGGTTGCTGATCCCTGTGATACAGCATGGCGAGAAAATCCTCCAAATATTAATGACAGTTCACCTCCCAACGACTTCATAAATATCTGCTTCAATTACGTTTGGTAAATGAAATAACCAATCATTCATTTTCTGATTTTGCTGTAAAACTAATCTGAAAAGTTTTCAAAATAAATCACTTTAAAAATGTATCGTGTTTACCTTCTAAAAATGAAACTTACATCTATCTCTGAGTTGTGAAGAATATTTATTAAGGTTATAACAACCAACAAAAATGCACTTTTATGTAGAAATCCATGATGAATCAAGTCTTCCTTACTAGTGATTTAAATCAAATCCACCCTGATCTTAACACTTTCAGTGTCCTTACAAACTTAGATGCTTTCACCACAGGCTGGCCGGTTGCCCTTCAGCCAGGCTCTCCCCTTTGATCAGCACTTCAGTTGCTTGGTGTGGTGATGTCTGTAGATGGAGGTGGAAGAGAGAGGAAGAGCATGGCAAACGCCTCTCCCTTTTATCATGTTCTTTTTTCCCTCTTGGCTTTGCCATCCCCCTTCAGAGTCAGGTGAGCATTACTTCATTGCCCTCCCAAACTGACCAAAGTAAGGGGGGTGACTCACTCGAGAGTCCAACAGATCCTTTGTTGCTGCGTAGGCCAGTGTCCTTTGTTCCTGTGAGGCTGAGCTGGGTTTGAGACATACATGCCCTGATGGGGTGTGAACTGCCCCTCTGCTCTTGGACAGTTTTGCCTGGGCCTGTTTTAAGCCATGAGGCCACATTTTCAGCCTCATAACTATATACATGAAATTACAACCTTACACATTACATTACTATAACAACAATGCTCAGTGCATCATGAGCCTTCCAAAGACACCCAACATGACAAACTTTGCATTGGATACTACACAATCCTTTTATAAGGATGAACATATGGGTGTAAGGTGTTCCCCTGAGGTACAGTACCTCACAGTGGGCTAAAAACACTTCCACACATGGGCTGAGGACAGACAAGTTCTCCCACAATACATTACAAAACAGTTCAGAGCATGGCTTGGTTTAAAAATAGCCAGTTATGGGGAGTCTGCCACAATGATTGGCTGTTAAAAATGTGTCCCTTATTTCCAGTCTGAATTTGTCTGGCTCCAAATTCCAAAGATTGGATCTTGTTAGACCTTTGCCTGATAGATTGAAGAGCCCATTATAAAATTTCTGCTTCGAAGCAGGTACTTAGAAACTATGATCAAGTCACCCCTTAACCTTCTCTTTGATAAGCTTAATAGACACAGCTCCTTAAGTCTCACTGTAAGGCAGATTTTCCAATCCTTTCATCATTCTGGCAGCTCTTCTCTGAATCTCTCCAATGTTTCTATGTCCTCTTGAACTGTGGGCACCAGAACTGGACACAGGATTCCAGCCGCAGTCACACCAGTGCCAAACACAGAGGTGAAATACCCTCTCTGCTCCTCCTCAAGGTTCCCATGTTTATACATCAAAAGATCACATTAGGCCTTTTGGCACAGTGTCACATTGGCAGCTCATGCTCAGCTGATTGTCCAAGATGATCTCCAAGTCTTTTTCAGAGTCACTGCTTCCCAGGATAGAGGCCCCCATCCAGTGAGCGTGACCTGCATTCTTTTTTCCTCGCTGGACATTTACATTTGGCCATATTAAAACACATATTGATTGGTTGTGCCCCGTTTACCAAGTGATCCAGACTGCTCCGTATCAGTGACCTGTCCTCTTCGTTATTTACCATCCCTCCAATGTTTGCATCATCTGAAACTTTATCAGTGACGCTATTTGCCTTCTTCCAAGTCATCAATAAAAATGCTAAACAGCCTAGAGCCAAGCTCCGATCCCTGTGGGACCCTACTGGGGAAACACCCATCAATGAGGATTCCCAGTTTACAGCTACCTTGTGAGACCAGTCAGCCAGCCAGTTCTTAGTCCACTTAGTGGGTGCTAGCATGTTAATTTTGCACTGTTCTAGTTTCTTCCTCAAAATGTTGTGTGTTAAGAAGTCAAATGCCTCTCAGAATTCTAAGTACACTACATCAGCGCTATTACCTTTATCAACCAAACTTGTGAGTTTGAGCAGATCTATTTTCTATAAACCCGTGCTATTGGCATTAATTATATTACCCTCCTTTAATTCTTTATTGATTGAGGTGGATATCTACCATTCCATTCTTTTGCCTCGGATCAATGCCAGTCTGACAGGCCTACAATTATCCAGGGTGTCCTATTTACCCTTTTAAAATACTGGCACAACATTAGCTGTCATCCAGTCCTCTGGAACTTCCCCAGTGTACTAAGAGTTATTGAAAATCAGCATTAATGGGCGAGCAAGCTCCTCGGCCAGCTCTTTTAAAACTCCTAGATGCAAGTTATCTGGATCTGCTGCTTTAAAAGTAGCTGCTGTTAACATTCTCCTTAGTCACTCTTGGAATAGAAAGTACTTCTCACCATCATATAACATGAATACATTATCTAAATATTTATTGAATGCTTTGGCCTTCTCTACTTTATTATTGTCAGCTCTACTATTTCCACCTAGTAATGGGCAAATACCATTGATAGGTTTCCTTTTGTTCTGAATATTCTTAAAATGTGTTTTTATTGTCTTTAACTCGGCTGGCCATCGATAATCTCCTTGTGTCCTTTTGCTTCCCTTAGCAATTTTCTACAATCCCTAGCGTCTAATTTATATTTCACCCCATATGTTACATATTGTATATTTTTATAGCTGCTTTCACTTCTCCTCTCAGCCAGGTTGTTTGTTTTTTCCCCCACCTGTGTAGCCTTCTTTCTAGCTTGGGGAATTTGGGCTTTTGGGGCATCTAGCACAATGTTCTTATACAACTCCAAAATATCATTTACAATTTTCTGATTAAATTCTTTCTCCCTGTTCATTTGACTCATCACTGTTTTCAGCTTTGTGAAACTTTTAGAGCACCAGTGTAGATAGAATTATACTGGTTTGGACATTATTCTGTTTGCACATGACAAATGTAATCAAGTCATGGTCACTGGCACCAAAGCATCTTGGGCTTATTCATCATTGCTGCTCCTTAGTAATAAAATAAAAATAGTAATAAGACCCAGCTCTTATCTAGTGCTTTTCATCACTAGACCTCAAAGTGTTTTAGAAAGGTCAGTAACATTATTCCCATTTTACCAATAGGGAAATTGAGGCAGAGAGCTGGGCAGTGACTTGCCCAAGGTCACCCAGCAGGCCACTGGTGCAGCCAGGAATCCTCTCTGGTTTCTATCCCAATGCCCCCCGTTACATGATTCCCAAGCAATTAATCACCCCAGGAATGTGCTCCCTTCCCCCAATCCCACAACTCACAGCTGACCCGACATGCCTCGAATGGCGTGTGATGCAGAACATGTCTGGTGGGATGGGGCCCCGTGGGCCCAGACGACGTGGCACTGCTGGTTTGTATCTAGCAGGGTGTGTGACAGATTTTTGATACCAATCTGTCAGGTGATCAGTCTGAGGCCACAGGATCGTTAAGAGAGGAGATGACGTAACACATCAAGTGTCTAAATTTTAAAGCTTTATTGATAAAATAATAAAATGACAGCAGAGAGTGATGGCGGGGGGTGTTCCCCACGTCACTCAGAGGAAGGAAGAAAGCGTTAGTGCCCCAAGCCCTAACCCACTTTCATACTCACACAGGCACTACCCGAGGCTGGCCAGGCCTGGGTGTAACATAAGAAGAGGGGGAAGGGTGGAGGGAGTTCTGTCCTGTGCGCACAGGTTGTCTGGGTCCGCTGTGATCTCCAAGTTGCTCCAGCTCTCAGGAAGGTTTTAAGTTCCAGGCTCCTTGGGGTGGGTGCTTCGTTCAGGGACTTCTGCTCCTGGTGCCCTCTGTGCCAGTCCAAACCGGCTTTCCATGGTGTCTTCAGTTTTCTCAAAACACCCCGGCTCCAGGGACGCAAGGCTCGGCTCCCCCTCTTGCGGTCTCGCCACTGTTTTCAATCTGTGCAGTCTTAGACCTTGTTTTCTTCTTTGCTGGCCTCGCTGCCTTGCAGGTCTGTGCAGTTGGGTTTTTCTTTGTCACGGCTGTTTGGGCACATTCACGCCCCCGTCTTTCTCGGCTGTGAGCAGCGTCCTTGGGCTGAGGCCAACATCTTATCGTTGGACTGAGCTTGCTAGCTGCAGTGTTGAGTTAATCCATTCTCTGCTGTCTTTCTCCTTCCCTCTTTGGCCTCTTCCAGCCTGCAAAAGAATCTTTCACGCCTTTGACCCTCCCCAAAATGCTTTGCGATGCTTGCAACAGCATTAGCAACATGCAGTGCTGATCTGCCTTCCCCAGGGGAACCCCTGAGGCTGTGAGAGGTGTCTCTGATGCAACATCAGCTGTGACATCCCCCACAGTCAGTGCACGGATGGGGCTTCTCTCTGTGCAGCTCCAGAGGGTGCCCACTGCTTCGCTTGATCTCCAGTTGGGATTCCCAGGTGAGGACTCTCGAGTTGGAGACACAGTCCTGTCATCACCTGGGATAAAGAGGCTGTCTGGGCCTGAGCTGTCCCCTGGGAGTGGAAGACAGGGAACTCAGGAATAGGAACTGCACACAGGGGCGTCACCGATAGCATGAACCCCAGAGCTGAATGCACAACATCCATCTGCCGAGGGGAGGAGATGGGCGAGGACAACTAGGAAAGGGAACAGTGAAGGGAAGGTGATGGGCCTGGGCGGGAGGGGGGAAGGCTGCAGGGGTCTCTCTCTCTCTTTGGATCCCTAAGATCCTTTCTGGCTCAGTCACTAATGACTGGGCTAGATGCAGGATTCTCCAGAGGAGGTTCTCTGGCCTGGGTGATTGAGGAGGCCAGACTGGATGGGCGTAATGGTCCCTTCTAGCCTCAGGACTCTACATTTATGTTTTGTTTTACGGCTCCACAACTCTCTGGTACTCACGGGGCGAATCCCCCCAGGCAGAAAGGGCTGCTCAGAGCCATGGGATGGCAAACACTGCACATTTCCAGCTAAGACCTGCCTCTGCAGAGCTCACAAGAGGAGGCAGTGCTGGGGGAACTTACACCACTTTCCCAGGGTCCCAACATTTAATTTCATTCCTTGATGGGTTCATAAGTGCTTTATCCCATCCCGCATCTGTGTAGATGCTTCTCAGGGTCTCTGGTTCCTCAAGCCCTGGGCAGCTGGGACAAAGGGCTCCTCTCCTCGCTCCAGGCAGGAGATGATGTCAGGCTTGTGAACGGGAATTCCTGTTCATGGGAAAGTCCACAGGTAGGGTCCCAGCAAGCCATATGTCTCACCATTCATGGTTCCATTATTTTAACCCCAGCCACCCTTCTTATGCTCAGAAGGAGGTGGGAGCCGCACAGCTGGGGATATACCAAGGAAGCCTTCTGGGGAGGCAGAGTGTCTGCGAGGGGGGTTGATGTGCCCTGTTAAGACACCAGAGCCTCTATTAAATGGCAGTGGACCCTCTATCTCCAACTCAGAGGGCTAAATCCAATCCTTGCACTGCCACTACGGTCGTCATCCCCCAGCAGCAAGTTACGACTGGGGGGCACAAGCTAAGAGGGGGAAAGACATGTCACCGCCCCACGTGTCTCCCCTGCCGAGTAAACCCCCGCTCCCCCACCCAGCCTGGGAACACTGCGTTCTCCCCACCCCAGGTTACTTGCGGGGAGGAGCCAGGGGGTTCTGTCCTTCTCTCCCTGTACCTCCTCCCTCCCACACGCAAGTTCGACCCGCTCTCCCTGGCAGCCGGGCAGGGAGCGGGACAGAGCCGCTTCTGCCTGAGAGAGCCTGGTGTGGAGGCAGCCTGGGCTCGGTTTCCGGGGGCTCCGGCTCACTTGGCCCCTGTCCCTGCAGCAGGGCCGGGTGTGGGGCAGCCGCCCCAGTTGCCAGGCACGGGGTGAGCAAGCCAGAGTCCCCCTCTCCCCCCCACAGCATGTTTCTGGCCCACTTGGCCCTTGACCCTGGCAGCTGGGGCGGCAGCAGGCTGCCCCCCCCAGGCCTTGCTATGGGGACAGGGGCCAAGGGAGCTGGAGTCCCCTCCCCCTGCACCTGAGCTGAGGCAGGGAGTGGGCTGCCGCTGCCTCCCAGCCAGGCTCTCTCAGGCCATGCGGCTCTGTGCCCAGGTGTGGTACAGGAAACTGCTCCCTGTAGGAATGTGCTACTTACGGGGGACTGAGCATGCTCACGTGAACTGAGCATGCTCAGTAACATCTCCTGAAGCCACTGCCCTTCACCCTGCCCTTATTAGCCGTAAGATTCTGCAGACTGCTTTCTACGGGGGGTTCCAAAGGGGAAAATCGGAGGAGGGGGGTGACCAGGGTCTGAGCAGGGGGTGGACATTGATTGGTCAGGGGAGTCAAGCAGCTGGAGGTCAAGTTAGGAGAGGGGCTGAAGGCAAAATCAGGGATGGCGGGGGAAGGAGCTGGGGTTAAGCCCAGGGGTGAGGCACTGCCAGAGGGTGACAGAGGGCACAGGCAGGGGCAGAGGAGGTAACAGTTACCCCCACTGGACTGAGTCACCAGGGTTTGGGGGGAGGGATAGCTCAGTGGTTTGAGCATTGGCCTGCTAAACCCAGGGTTGTGAGTTCAATCCTTGAGGGGGCCATTTAGGGATCTGGGGCAAAAATTGGGGATTGGTCCGCTTTGAGCAGAGGGTTGGACTAGATGACCTCCTAAGGTCCCTTCCAACCCTGAGATTCTATGATAGGGTGTGGGGAGCAAAGGGGCTTTTTTATTTCCCCTCCCACAGACAGCACCTCTCAGCGCGGGCTTCCCAGGGCTGGGTTCTTAAAGACACAGGCATCCGAATGCCTAGTCCCTGCAGCTCCTCTTTGTCTGATGGAACCGACTGAGATGCTCCAGCAGGAGACTTAATTCAGTGAAACCGGGCCTCCCCTAGACTCCCCTGAACTTCCCCAACACCCCCCAACTAGTCACATGCAGTGTTGCCAGTTTAGTCATTGGTTGGAAATTTGAATTGAAACTGAAAATACACACTTTAAAAGCATAGAAAATGTATGCTACTTTTTCAAGTAGAAGTATTTTATAATAGGTTTGAAAAGTACGAATAAAGACTAGCTTCCTCACACAGCTGTTGTTTTTGCTGATAATGTTGGTGCATTCGTTTCAGCAATGTTGTCCAGCCTTATAATTTAACATTATGATTTGTAAGCAAGGTCAGAATGAGCTCTCCCCAGACAGCTAATGATAAGCCAGGGGAGGGGGAAGGCTTCAGGATCTGACTGTATTTACACGAACTCAGCTATCAATTTTGGCTGCTGTTGGGAGTTTCCAACCTAAACATTTTTATTATAATTAAGTTTTACATAAGAACAGCCACATTGAGCCAGACCAATGGTCCATCTAGCCCTGTAACCTTCCGCCAGTGGCCAATGCCAGGTGCTTCAAAGGGAATTAACAGAACAGGGCAATTATTGAGTGATCCATCCCCTATCATCCACTCCCAGCTTCAGGCCAACAGAGGCTCTCAGAGCTTGGTGTTGCATCCCTGCCCATCCTGGCCAATAGCCGTTGTTGGACATATCCTCCACGAATTTATCTAGTTCTTTTATAATCCTGTTCTAGTTTTGGCCACACAATATCCCCTGGCAAAAAGTTCCACAGGTTGATTGTACGTTGTGTGAAGAAATACTTCCTTTTGTTTGTTTTAAACCTGCTGCCTATTAATGTCATTGGGTGACCCCTAGTTCTTGTGTAATGTGAGGGAGCCTTTCACTTTCTCCACACCAGTCAAAATTGTATAGACCTCTATCATATCCCCCCTTTACAGTCTCTTTTCTAAGCCGGAAAGTCCCCCAGTCTTTTTAATCTCTCCTCATATGGAAGCTGTTCCATACGCCTAATTATTTTAGTTGCCCTTTTCTGTACCTTTTCCAACTCCAATATATCTTTTAGGAGATAGGGTGATCAGGACTGCACGTAGTATTCAAGATGTGAGCATACCATGGATTTATATAGTAAAAGTGGAGGAGCTTGGTTTGCCAGGCTGGTCAGCAAAGCCAATGCTGACAAATTCTGTGAAAAGGCTGCAAAACACCAATCCTCGGGACTGCATTGACATGCAGAAAGCCTTATAAGCCAGTCATGGTCAAAGCCAATTTTAGAACTACTTAATGAGGCTGTTAAGAATGCTGGAGACACAACACAGTTTATGGGAACAAACATGGCTGTCACATCATCCTCTCTCTTTAAGCAAGAGATACCACACACTACAAACTGGAGGCCAATGTTAAGTGCATTGTCATTTGATAATCCTGAAGTTGGACGCTGGTTACAACCAAGACCAGCAAATGCACACTATCTTTCTGCAAGAAACTCAGCTGACTGGCTAGAAGCATGCGGTGCAACAGTGAAAGACTCAGCAGTTGAAAAAGTGAAGAACTCTCTCACTGCATTCAGAAAATGTGCATACATGACTGATGAATGCACCGATGGAAATGGGTGTCAAGTATTAAGTCACTGCGTATATTATCTCGATATCAGTGGTAGGTCAGTAGATGAACTTCTAGATGTTCAGATTACAGAAGACACATCGGCTGCATATGTGACAACCCACATCTTAGAAAGTTAAATGCTTGTCAACTGAACCCCAAACAGATGGCTGCTTGTGCACTTGATGGAGCTGCAAACTTCTCTGGAAGGCATAGTGGAGTACAAGCTTTGCTCAGAGAAAAGTGTAACGCTAATCTCTCCAAAATACACTGCAGAGGCCATCTACTCCAATTAGCGCTAGTACAAGCTGCATGATCTTAAAAAGGCATTTAAAAAGCTATACATTTAATGTCTTCATTATACACTTTTTCAGCAAGAGTCCAAAAGGACTGAACGTCTTGGAAAATATAGAAGATACATTGGGACAGAAGTTCAAATTAGTCCAACCTGGGAAAATCCACTGGCTTTCTCATGAGCGGTCCTTGGCTATTGTCTTAAAATTACTGCAACCATTATTATTGGCTTTGGAAAGTTTCTACCGAGATGGGACAGATTAAGTAGCGAGGCTGGTGGACTACTTTTGCTGCTAAGTTTGGAGAAGACAATCGCCATTCTCTCTTGTAAGTCTACTGTTGAAACCACTTGGGTCATTAAACAATGCCATCCAGGCATCTGCTACAACAGTAGTAGATCTCTGTCCAGCAATGGAAGCTACACTTGGATCAGTCAGAGAGATATCCATTGAAAATGTACTGGAAGAAGCAAAGACTTCAGTTCAGAAGTTGATTAATTAGGGCACTTATATTAACTCCTTAAATGAAGACAAGAAGTGTTTGTTAAGCCAGCTGAAAAAGTAAAGTACACTAACTTCATTCTTACATCTCTACAACAACTTTTGGATTCCATCAACCTTTACGTAGCTTGTACAGATGCCTGTCTTATAAAACACCGACAGTTGAGTGGAGTGAGGCACTACCAGCAATGGGGCTGCCATGTGATCAGGACAGTATATAGAGAATTTGAACACAGAGTGGAATATCATACAATGAACGAATGTAGATTTGATTTCAACTTCTTCTTTATCATCGCTAATGGTTTGACCCATTTTTGTGCTATGTTTCCTGGGATGAAAGAAGTAGGAATTCATCTCTTTCTACTCCCAGTCACAACAGCTACAGTTGAGCGTTCTTTTTCCTCATTGAATAGAATTTTGTGTTCTGAAAGAAATCACCTTGTGCCTGATCATGAGCATATCATGAAGGACTGGCAGTCCCTGACACACGGGAAGCCACCAAAAATGAATGCACTGCATTTGAGAAATTAATTAACAGAGTTGTCCAAAATTACATGAAACCAAGGAGGATATAGGTACAGTGCTTCATATTAGGCTTGTATAGCCAACTGTAATTTGTGTGATGATTTAAAAGCATGAGTTAAATCTAATAAAATGGTTGTGAAACATTTTTCAGTTTTTACTATGGTGCCATACAGCCCACCTTTGCCCTTACAGTTTCGCCCCTCATCGGTCCTGACCCCTCCCCCTGTATTTTTGAACTCACACCCTAATTTCTGTGGAAAGCACTGCAGTGAAATATATTTTCTGTGCGATACTTGTTCATATCACATTCTCTCAACTGCACTATTCAGCATCAATTCTCCTCCTAATGTAAATAGCAGGGTAGGCTGGTTTATTTTGCTAGGCTGCTCCGCTGACTCATTTGATTGTGGGAGAAGCCTGAACCTCTAAAGAGCTATTCACCTCACTGAAAACTCCACGTCAGTTTTTCAGTCAAACTCTTTGCCTCCTCACCAAGCTTTGTCTGAGTTTAAGATCCTCAGTAGCAACAGTTATAATCATCCTATGCCATGTTTTATAGAGCTCATGAGCACTTTACCAACTGCAGGCTCAGGTATGGCTCTAAAGCTTGAGCAAGGGTGTGGAGGAGGAGACGGTGGTACAACTTCAGGCAGCAGTGGTAGGAGCAGAGTTTGTGCTGGTGGAAGCCGGGGAAGCTCTGGGGCCACCAGAGCACTGGGGAGTGAGGGTTGCCCTCACCAGTACAGAATGGGTGTAGCAGCCTACACTCCACACAGTGCCTGGCTCCTCAGGGGTGCTCAGAACAGCTGGCAGGGCCATCTGCCCCTCTCCGTCTGCCATCAGGGTATTTAGGCAGCAGCAACATTATAGCTTCCACATGCATGGGAGTGTTTGGGGGAAGGAAAGGGCATTTTGGCCCTCTTCTCACCTCCACCACCACTAATGCCTCTGTGTGATGGCAGCCAGGTTTTGACCCTGTAATAAACAGATAGGAACTGCTTCTGCCAGGAAAAATTTCAGGTGAGTTTAGCTGGCCTTCTGTAAGGGAAACAGGAAATGAAAAATACTTCTCTCTCCTTTCTACCCAACCCCAAGAGAATAAGATATAGCTGCATGGAGTCAAAGCCATCTGGCTCATTTTCACCCTACAGACTTCAAAATCTCTTTCTGACCAAGCCCTTGCATCCCCAATGAGATATTACCCCCAGGAGCTGGCTGGAATCTACGCTCCCTTTGATCAGAAACTCTTCTCAGTCAAGGCAACAGGACAAGTGCGTTGCTACCTGTGCCTGCCTGCCGAGTTGATGAACTGTAATGGCCAGAGATCGCACCAGCCTAGACGTATACTGAAGGTGAATGTTAGGGGACTTATTCCTTCACCCGCTTCCTTCCCTGGTCCTTCTCGCATGAACAGAGAGCAACAATATCCGAAGTCCAAAGGTGCAAACAATTTGACGTTTATTGGGGTGAACTTCCAGCAAGCATGATTCCAGTTTCCTTCCTTAGTGTCCTCCTTCCCCGCTCTGACACCACAGAGCCTTACACCTGTGTCCTTGTTCCCATTCCTGCCCTTAGCCAAACATGATTCCAATTTCCTTACCCACATTCCCTGTTCCCATCTCCCCCACCCACACACCCACCCCCTCACTTCCTGATTGACTGCAGACTATACAGTAAAACTTGAGTTCTGCTTAGCTATACCTTCACCAATCATTTTCCTGAAATTTAACTAACCAATCCTAAAATATTGTCACATGATTATGTAACCAATTATATCCCACCACCTTAATTAGTTTACACTCAGCAAAATTAATTATACAGCAGATAGGAACAATCACAGAACCAGACAGAGATTATACAGACAAACAATAGCGAAGTGGGAACTATAATGACAAAACAATACAGAAGTGAGGATTTCACATCCCAGCTATTGATAAGTGAGTTCTTGCCAGACTGGATGCTATCAAACTAAGTTTCCTTTTACATTTTCTAGGCACTTCCTTTTCTCTGGAGGTGATAGGCACTATCAGGACAGGACTGTATTCCTAACAGCCCAATAGCACCTTATTTCAATGTGACTAGTTTGGAATGTGAAGATGTGACTGTTCGCTTCCCAGTTTATGTCTGCCTGTTGCTTAGCCAAAGGCCTTAGCCTAAGAACAGGGCCTCAGACTATCACAGTAAGAGAAGGCCCTTACTCCGGCAGACAGTGATTTTGATTCTTACTTTTATCTCTCTCTAACTAGCCAAGTGATAAGAATACACCTAAATTCTTGGAGTATAGGCCTTTACAGACAGACCTGAATATCTATATCCTAACAGCGAACCCTAAGGAATTTAAGAGTTTAAATTATCCTCCACACGTCCGGCATCCCACTACAATGAATCCAGGCTGGGTCGTTTGGAAGCCGAACACTTTATGCTTCCATCCCACACCACTGTAAAGTTTTAGCAAATTAGGACAAGTCAGCAAATAAGAACAACCTTATTTATCAGTAATTGCTAATGGTAACCAAATTCCTACAAATAGTAGTTTCACACATCCTATGGTGTAAGAAACTGCTATCTGTCAGAATTAGCTACATCAGCTAGCCGTTTTTAGCAAATTAGGACAAGTCAGTAAATAAAAACAACCTTATATTCTTGGTGGTGATGGGGGACTTCAGCTACTCAGACATCTGTTGGGAAAATAACACAGCAGGGCACAGATTATCCAACAAGTTACTGGAATGTATTGGAGACCATTTTTTATTTCAGAAGGTGGAGAAAGCTACTAGGGGAGAGGCTGTTCTAGATTTGATTTTGACAAACAGGGAGCAACTGGTTCAAAATTTGAAAGTGGAAGGCAGCTTTGGTGGAAGTAATCATGAAATGATAGAGTTCATGATAACAAGGAAGGGTAGGAGGGGGAACAGCAAAATAAAGACAATGGATTTCAAGAAGGCAGACTTTAGCAAACTCAGGGAGTTGGCAGGTAAGATCCCATGGGAAGCAGGTCTAAGCACCACTCCCCACCTGAATTATGGTGAGTTTGATATCCAGGTAATATTTTGCACCTTCCATCTGAGATTCTCTACAGTTTACAAATGTGTATTTAGCCTTACAATATCTCTTTGAGATAACACTTACCTATTTGTTGTTATTCCTATTGTACAGCTGAGGAAATATAGACTCAGAGACTGGCTCAAAATTATAGAAATGTGCTGGAGGGGACTTCTGGGAGCTCTCGGAAGCCCATTATTAAAACAAAGGTGAGCACTGTGTTCAATGCAAGGTCACACAGGATGTCTGTGTTAGATCCAGGAATAGAAGCCCAGGATCTAAGGGAAGGTCATGCCTGACTAATCTAATCGCCTTCTATGATGAGATTACTGGTTCTGTGGATGAAGGGAAAGCAGTGGATGTATTGTATCTTGACTTTAGCAAAGCTTTTGATACGGTCTCCCACAGTATTCTTGTCAGCAAGTTAAAGAAGTATGGGCTGGATGAATGCACTATAAGGTGGGTAGAAAGTTGGCTAGATTGTCGGGCTCGACGGGTAGTGATCAATGGCTCCATGTCTAGTTGGCAGCCGGTGTCAAGTGGAGTGCCCCAGGGGTCGGTCCTGGGGCCGGTTTTGTTCAATATCTTCATAAATGATCTGGAGGATGGTGTGGATTGCACTCTCAGCAAATTTGCGGAGGATACTAAACTGGGAGGAGTGGTAGACACGCTGGAGGGCAGGGATAGGATACAGAGGGACCTAGACAAATTGGAGGATTGGGCCAAAAGAAATCTGATGAGGTTCAATAAGGATAAGTGCAGGGTCCTGCACTTAGGACGGAAGAACCCAATGCACAGCTACAGACTAGGGACCGAATGGCTAGGCAGCAGTTCTGCGGAAAAGGACCTGGGGTGACAGTGGACGAGAAGCTGGATATGAGTCAGCAGTGTGCCCTTGTTGCCAAGAAGGCCAATGGCATTTTGGGATGTATAAGTAGGGGCATAGCGAGCAGATCGAGGGACGTGATCGTCCCCCTCTATTCGACATTGGTGAGGCCTCATCTGGAGTACTGTGTCCAGTTTTGGGCCCCACACTACAAAAAGGATGTGGATAAATTGGAAAAAGAGTCCAGTGAAGGACAACAAAAATGATTAGGGGTCTGGAACACATGACTTATGAAGAGAGGCTGAGGGAACTGGGATTGTTTAGTCTGCGGAAGAGAAGAACGAGGGGGGATTTGATAGCTGCTTTCAACTACCTGAGAGGTGGTTCCAGAGAGGATGGTTCTAGACTATTCTCAGTGGTGGAAGAGGACAGGACAAGGAGTAATGGTCTCAAGTTGCAGTGGGGGAGGTTTAGGTTGGATATTAGGAAAAACTTTTTCACTAGGAGGGTGGTGAAACACTGGAATGCGTTGCCTAGGGAGGTGCTGGAATCTCCTTCCTTAGAAGTTTTTAAGGTCAGGCTTGACAAAGCTCTGGCTGGGATGATTTAATTGGGGATGGGTCCTGCTTTTGAGCAGGGGGTTGGACTAGATGACCTCCTGAGGTCCCTTCCAACCCTGATATTCTATGATTCTATGATCTGATTCTTTTCTAACTTATACTGATTTTTACACTAGTGTGACCAGATTGGCTTCAGTACAGTTACTTGAGATTAATACTAGTGTAAATGATGGGACTTTGGGCCCCTGGTTTCCCCTCTCCCAATCCTGTGATCTACTCATAGCTCCACATCTGAATTTTGCACCTTGAACCAGAGCGGGTGGTAGGCTATGCAAGCAGTGAGGGTCAACAAAGCATTTTCTTACCCATGGTTCCCATTACATTCCACGTTGGTAAAATCCCATGGGCAGCAAGTCTAAGGGGAAAAACAATTGACGACAGTTGGCAGTTTTTCAAAGAGACATTATTAAGGGCACAAGAGCAAACTATCCCATTGCATAGGAAAGATAGGAAGTATGACAAGAGACCACCCTGGCTTTACCAGGAGATCTTCAATGATCTAAAACTCAAAAAAGAGCCCTACCAAAAGTGGAAACTTGGTCAAATTACAAGAATGAATATAAACAAATAACACAAGTATGTAGGGACAAAATTAGAAAAGCCAAGGCATAGATCAAACTAGCTAGGGACATAAAAGGAAACAAGAAAGTGTTCTACAAATACATAGGACACAAGAGGAAGACCAAGGACAGGGTAGGCCCGCTACTCAATGAGGGGGGAAAAACAATAACAGAAAACATGGAAATGGCAGAAGTGCTTAATGATTTCTTTGTTTCGGTTTTTGCCAAGAAGATTGGTGTTGATTGGACGTCTAACATAGTGAATGCCAGTGAAAATGAGAGACGATCAGAGGCAAAAATAGGGAAAGAACAAGTTAAAAATTACTTAGACAAATTAGTTGTCTTCAAGTCACCAGGGCCTGATGAAATGCATCCTAGAATACTCAAAGAACTGACTGAGGAGATATCTAAGCCATTAGCAATTATCTTTGAAAAGTCATGGAAGACTGGAAAAGGGCAATTATAGTACTAATCCATAAAAAGGGAAATAAGGACAACCCAGGGAATTACAGACCAGTCAGCTTAACTTGTGTACCCAGAAAGATAATGGAGCAAATAATTAAGCAATCAGTTTGAAAACATCTCGAAGAAAATAAGGTGATAAGTAACCGTCAGCATGGATTTGTCAAGAATAAATCATGTCAAACCAACCTGATAGTTTTCTTTGACAGGGTAACAAGCCTTGTGGATAGGGGGGAAGTGGTAGATGTGGTGTATCTTGACTTTAGTAAAGCTTTTGATACTGTCCCGTGTGACCTTCTCATAAACAAACTTGGGAAATGGAACCTGGATGGAGCTACAATAAGGTGAGTGCAAAACTGCTTGGAAAACCGTTCCCAGATCATAGTTATCAGTGGTTCACAGTCATGCTGGAAGGGCATAACAAGTGGGGTCCCGCAGGGATCAGTTCTGGGTCTGGTTCTGTTCAATATCTTCATTAATGATTTTGATAATGTCATAGAGAGTACACTTACAAAGTTTGCGGAGAATACCAAGCTGGGAGGGGTTGCAAGTGCTTTGGAAGATAGAACTAAAATTCAAAATGATCTAGACAAACTGGAGAAATGATCTGAAGTAAATACGATGAAATTCAATAAGGACAAATGCAAAGTACTCCACTTAGGAAGGAACAATCAATCAGTTGCACACATACAAAATGGGAAATGACTGCCTAGGAAGGAGTACTGCGGAAAGGGATCTGGGGGTCATAGTGGACCACAACCTAACATGAGTCAACAGTGTAACGCTGTTGCAGAAAAACAAACATAATCCTGGGATATGCTAGCAGGCGTGTTTTAAGTAAGACACGAGAAGGAATTCTTCCACTCTGCTCCATGCTGATTAGGCCTCAAGTGGAGTATTGTGTCCAGTTTTGGGCGCCACATTTCAGGAAAGATGTGGACAAATTGGAGAAGGTCCAGAGAAGAGCAACAAAAATGATTGAAGGTCCAGAAAACATGACCTATGAGGGAAGATTGAAACATGATAACAGTTTTCAAGTACATAAAAGGTTGTTAAAAGGAGGAGGGAGAAAAATTGTTTTTCTTAACCTCTGAAGGTGGGACAAGAAGCAATGGGCTTAAACTGCAGCAAGGGCGATTTAGGTTGGACATTAGGAAAAACTTCCTGTCAGAGTGGTTAAGCACCGGAATAAATTGCCCAGGGAGGTTGTGGAATCTCCATCATTGGGGATTTTTAAGAGCAGGCTGGAGAAACACCTGTCAGGGATGGTCTAGATAACACTTAGTCCTGCCAGGAGTGCAGGGGCCAACACAAGAGTGCAGGGCACAAACTGCTATCTGTCGGCATTTGCTACAGCAGACAGCCGTCTTTGACAACAGCAGTTTTCTACCTTACATTTCCCTAACTGCTACAGGGATCACATTGCTACGGGGAGTCGTTTCCGACACTGCAGGCCGGCGGAACCATCGACCCACCCGTGTTGTCAGCCAGTGCAGATGGGTCACCCCATTTGGGGCACTTTTACCCTCTCTGCCCCCCAGATTTCCCCCTCCCCCTCTCTGACGGTGCCTGCGCCCCATGCTCACCCCGGCCCCTGCCCCCGGCCCCTCTCCTGCCCCACCCCAGCTGTTTGCCCCTCCTGGGACCCAGTCTGCCCCCGCCCCGCCGGGCTTCCCCGGGGCCCCAGGCCAGCAGGGCACGTGCCCAGCCCCGGGCCGGCGCCTCAGCCGACGGGACCGAGCAGCCGGAGGAGCCGGCCCGGCCCGGCCCCGCCTGTCGGGCGCCGGCAGCAGCTCTCGGACCGGCGGCCCCGGCCGGGGAATGGGGCTGGGGCGGGGACGGGCCGGGCGAGCAGAGGCACTTTCCTGCCCGGCCCCGGCCCCGGCCCCGGCCCCGGCCCCGGCCCGAGGTCTCCCCAGCCGCCGTGCCCGGCGCGGGAGCTACTGCGGGCGGAGCCCGGGGGGCTGGAGCCGCGGAGCGGGCGGGGTCCGGGGGGGCGCGGCAGGCAGCCGGTCGGCGGGGAGGTAACGTTGCTGTCTGGGGCCCGCTGGGGAGTCGGGCCGGGGGCTGCGGGGGAGGGGCGATGGGGGCGGGTCTGACCTGGCCCCGGCCCGCGGGGTGCCGGGAGAGGAAGTCCCGGGCTGCCCCGGCCTCGGTCCCGAACTCGCCGGGCCGGACCCCGCTGCGCGGAGCCTTGGGGCCCCCGGTGCCGCCGTAACCAGGCAGCCGGGCTACAAGGGGGGGATCTGGGCGCCTGCCCCGTCCAGCCTGGGGGCTTCCCCCGCGGGGCTGGGCCTCGCCCCGGGCCGGAGACCAGGTAACCGAGGGGCCGGGCCGGGGTCTGCTCCCGCGCTGGGTCTGCGCCGGCCGGGGCTGCCCCGGGACAGGGCGGAGAGAGCGTGTGAGCTGCGGTGGATTTGCCCAGCTCGGTGCAGCCAGGACCTTCCGGGGGGGAAGAGCCGGGGCCCGCACGGGGGGGGGGCGGTGAAATCCCCTCTGGTGTCACCTCTTCCCCCGCCCGGCCCGACACAACCCTCCCGGCTCGGCCCCGCTGCTCCGGCGTGAGCCATGGGGAGTAAAACCCCCGTCGCTTCCCCTTCGCCTCCCGCGACGGAGTCCTCCGCTCTCGCCCACGGCTTGTGCCGCTTTCTCTGCCCGGCCCCGCTGCTCCCCCGGCCCCTTCAGCCAGGAGCTGCCAGACCCCACTGCCCACCCCCGGGGCCTCCCGGCTCCTCCACGCTCCCTGCTCCCGGGAAGGCAGCACGGCCCAGGGCTCCCCGCCGCCCCGTGGCTGTCAGGCAAGGGGGACCCATCGCCTTGCGCTGTTCGTTGTACGTGGCCGGATAAGGGCCCGGTGGGGCACTGGCCTCGGGAGCATCTCGGAGCAGCGGGGTGCAGCATCCCAGACCTCGTCTCCCCCGGCGTCCCCTGCAGGCCGCCGGCCGGCTTGGGGGGAATTCCGTGGTCGGCCGCCTGGCCGAGGCCCAAAGTCCCAGTGAGCCCTGCCGGGGTATTAGAGTCCCCCCAAGAAGCAGTCTGCTTCCCCGGCTAGGGCCTTCGGCCCCAGCTCCCGGCCCGTTACATTCAGCCCTTTGGTCAGGCTCCCAAACGAGGCCTGTCCCCTTTTGGGGGTTACACCATTTTCCCTGTTGCCAGGGGAACCCAGGCCCAGCCATTGCCCCAGGTTCCAACCTGGGGACCCTCGACACAGCGGCCACGTACTGCTCGCTCCAGTCCATCCCTGCTGTTTCCCTGGGCCTCTTCCTACGGGGCCCTTCCGTCTGCAGCCCTGTCGCAGGGGCGCCGTCCTCCGCTTCTTCTCTCGCACCAGGCCAGGGAAGAGCCCCCCTGCTTTACTCCTTCCGTCCAGCCAGGGACTGAGCTGCTGTGCCCGCCGCTCCTTTTCTCTGAGCCTCCCGGGCTCTGAGTGGCTGCTTCTGGGAGGCCTGGGTCGGCCCTAGAGAGGCCCAGAGGACCCACCTTTGCCGTTTCCTGGGATGGGATGTAGTAGGATCGTGGGGTCTCCTGTAGGGAGCTGCAAAGGCCAGCTGCATCCCATCACAAATCCCCTTAAACGTTCCCACTTTTCCCTCCAATTCTTCAGTGTTGACAAGTCCCCCCAGGTGTTGGTGTTTTCCTCTTATATTAGGAAATGCTTTGTTTTTACCCCATTTTCTCTTCAGTTCTGAAGTATTGACAGAAAATTCCTGGACATTTTGCCCCATTTTCTCTCTTGATATCTGATTTATTTTCCTCTGAGATTTTCGCCATCTAATCATCTGATGTTAACATGAAACCTCCTCAGATGTTGTCCTTTTCTTAAATCCTTGAATATTGATTGATATAAAATCCTTCCACATTTTGCCCTTTTTCTCCGTTATTATCAAATATTGATATGAAATCCACTCCGCTTTTACCTCTTTACCTTGTATCAACTATTGATATAAAATCCCTCAGACTTTTCCACTTTCCTCTAATTTGTGATAAATTTCTCATATTTACTCCTTTTTCTTTTTAATTACTGAACACTGTTACCACATTTCTGATGTTACCATTTCCATATAATTCATCAATTATTAATTTTAAAAAAATCCTTTTAGGCTTTGAAGTGTTCCCCATATTTTTCACGTGAAGTCCCTTCTCCCTTTTGGAGGGACCCTGTTGCGCTGAGTCATTGTCCATAGTGGAGGTTGCAGAGGAGTTAAATTCCCCGGTGATCAACTTTTCCCCTCACATTTGAGAATCTGCTTCCCCCTTTATCTCCATTAAAATCCAGAGGGTGGCTGATCAGAGTGACTTACCCCATTTCAGATACACATCCCAGGCAGGGCCTCACACCATCTGGGCATCACGCTATCTGGTGTCTCCCAGCTGCTAACAGGAGATGTGGCCGGTCCCTGACTAAATTTCCTTTCCCCAGACGGTGCGAGACAAGACGTGCAAGACAAGACGTTTACTCCCCTGAGGGGCCTGCCTTGTATGTGGATGGGTCCCTGTTCTCCCTGCCAGGCATTGCCCAGAGCAGCTGAGACACTCCGTCCTCCTGTACTAACTCCTCACATTCCGATAGCTGCTTTCACCAGAAGGGTCCCCAGAGCCCGTGGTGAACAGTCACCATGAGGGGTCTCTTCCTGCAGTGCTGAGACCCAGCCACCTCTGGGGTGGGTCCATGGTGGCCATTTTTAGCCAGTGACCGGGCATGGAAGTTTATTGACTCTTCTGGCTCCTCCATCCCCTCCCATCTCCTGTTAAAGCAGCATTGGCCAGGGCTCCCTGATGCCTGTGTGAGTGACCGGTCGGGGGCAGTGATAACTTTCTCTCCATTTATCAAATACTAATATAAAATCACCACAAATTTTATTTCTCTCCCCCTTCAGAACTGTAGGATGTTCAGGGTTTGGAGGGAAGATAGTTGCCCTAAGTCATTGCCCCAGATGTGGGGAGTGGGGCAGGGGGGAAGGCCTGGAACCTTCCCTCCCAGGATGTGTTTAAACAGATTTTTGCATCTTCCCCTCCCCAGTGTCACATTTCTGGTCTCATTGACTCCAGAGTTGCTGCAAGGAAGGAAAAGGAGTGACTCTGGATTAACATGGGAGCGGATAAGATCGGGGAAGTGGTGTCCTTAGCTGCTGTCACCAGAGGGCTCTCTGGCTGTTGCTAAGGGAGGGGACGCTGCTCTCTCTCTCTCTCTTTACTCAAGGTATCAGGGTTGAGTTTCTCGGGTGGAATGGTGCTGCCCCCCTGTGCTCTGGGAGCCCAGGCTGAGCCCTGGGTCTGTGCTGTGGATAGACCTTCATTAAAACCTCCTCCTTGCCCAGTCCAGGGGGGGACTTTCTCCAGTGGCTGGAACTAGCCCCCTAAGGCAGCCCCAGGCTCTGCCAACCCCAACTGCTGAGCTGGAGACTCCAGGTGACTGAGTGAGACCAGGGGATGGTCAGAAAAGTGACTCTACACAAATGTCACCAGGATCCTCAGATCTCACAGCTCCTGGGAATCTCCTGGGAATTGTTGTTAATAATCTATCTGGGTTGGAAGGGACCTCAGGAGGTCATTTAATGGTCCAGCCCCCTGCTCAAAGCAGGACCAGTCCCCAGTTTTTGCCCCCGATCTCTAAATGGCCCCCTCAAGGATTGAATTCACAACCCTGGGTTTAGTAGGCCAATGCTCAAGCCACTGAGCTATCCCTCCCCCCAATCCACCTGTGGGTGGGATCTGAGCTGCCTTAACAGCACTGAAGCCACTGATCTCCTGCCACAAGCTGCCCAGTGGCAAAACGGGATTGAGGAGGGGAAGAGACCGGCTTTGTGGGGTTCTCCTTTGAGTGTCTGGGGTGTGGAGGTTCCAGGCAGGGAAGGGTCGGGGAAGGGCAGAGATGGAGGGAGAGACAGTGTGAGTTTGGAGCAGTCATAAATGACAGGGGCGAGGGAGCGTGACATCCCCTGTGATTTTGTCACTTCTCTGTAATTATCAAGTATGGATATAAAATCTATGTCGATTTCTTCTTCTTTTCTCTCAAATTATTGACAATTTCCCCATTCAGCTTTTGCCCCATTTTCTCTCTAATTCTCTGGTGTCAATTTAATATTTCCTCAGATGTGGGGTGTTTTCTACCCCTTGGATCTGCAGTGCTTTGTCCTTGGTTTGGTAGGGAATTGTTGCCCTGAGCCATTCCCTAGGGTGCCCATTCTCTGCTGGCAACAGAGCATGGAAGGGGCACGTGAGGGGAAGGGAGAAGCAAATCTCCCACATGGAGACCACGCAGCCCCAGGTTACCCAGTCCCAGCTGCCACCCCACTCCACTCCATGACCCAACCCTGCTCCCCCCAACTCCACTGTCAGTCATCCCCAGCTGCTACCCCTTCCGACTTCCAGGGAACCTCTCAGCTCCATCCACCTTTCTTTCCCCCTTCAAGTTGCCAGGCCCAGGGCCTGTGAATGGCAGGTGGGGTGGGGAACCATCCTTTTCTGTTTGTTTATTGAACATCCATATTCACTGAAAACTTCATTAATGCAGCGCTAAGGGTGCCCAGTGCTGTCCTGAGCCCTTCCAGCAGGTCGAGTTCAGTAACACTCAAACCTCTCAAAAGTAGGAAATCCAAAGCTGTATCGGTCTGGTGTAGACGTACCGTAAGAGTTTCTCAGTGCAGCAGAACCTAGAATGTGTCTTTGCAGGGAGAAAGCCTGGGATGAATAGAGAATGTGAAATGGACAAAACCCCTTCTGAAATCACTCCAGTTGCCCTTTTCGCCCTGACAGGCTGCAGAATAACATCCACATTTTGCTCCAGATCTTCCCAGCATAAAGGAAATGGCGTCAGTGGAGCTGGCTCAGGTAAGGGATTGTCTGGGAGCTGGTGGTGGGTTCTGGCGGGAGGGAGAGGGGCAGTAAATGCACAGGAGGATGGGAGCTGCTGGAGGTGGGAGGAGCGGGGCTGGAAATACACAAGGTAGAGAAAGGGAAGGGACAGGGTGCGACCATTCTGCTGGAACTGGTTGACTCTGGGGCTAGCTTTCAAGGAACAGGCTCATGGGGGTTGGGAGTGGGACTTCCCCTGTTTGTGAAATAACCCCCCTGGCCAGACGTGGGAAAACTTCCCAAACTCCCAGTGCTGAAGACTAAACCTACCGATGCACTTAGTTATTTGCCCCTCTCCCAATCTTTGCGTCATCTGCAAACTTTATCAATGACGACTTTATGTTGTCTTCCAGGTTATTGATTAAAATGTTACATAGCACAGAGCCAGGAGATCCCACTAGACACACACCTACTCAACCATAGTTCCCCACTTACAGTTACATTTTGAGATCTATCAGTTAGCCACTTTTTAATGTATTTCATGTGTGCAATGTTAATTTTGAATTGTTCTGTACCAAGACAAATGCCTTACAGATATCCACGTATATTACATCAGTGCTATTACCTTTATCAACCAAACTTCTAATCTCATCCAAAAAATTATGCAGTTAGTTTGCTAGGATCTCAACCTATGTTGATTGGTGTTAATTGTATTACCCTCCTTTAATCTTTTATCAGTGCAATTATCAGGGTCTCCATTATCTTACCTGGTATCAATGTCAGATGGACAGTCCTATAATTACCTGGTCATCCCCTTTTCAAATTCTGAATATTGGCACAGGACTATCTTTCTTCCATTTTTCTGAAGTTTTCCCAGTGTTCCAAGACCCATTGAAAATCAACAACAATGATCCAGTGAGCTCCTCAGCCAATTCTTTTAAAACTTCTGGATACAAGTTGTCTGGACCTGCTGATTTTAAAAATGTCTAACTTTAGTAGCTGCTGTTTAACATTCTCATGAGTTGTTACTGGAATGTAAAGAGTGTCATTATCATCATACAATATGATTGTATTATCTGTTTGTTTTTTTCCTTTGGTACAGAACATATTCACTGAACACTTTTGCCTTCTGTGTATTATTACTGATAATTTTATCATAGTAATGGACTAATGCCATTGTTAAGATACTTTGTTGTTAATATACTTTAAAAAAATCCTTTCTATTGTACTTTTCTCTGATGGCCATAGATTTCCCTTTTGCCCCTTTGCTTCCCTTATGAATTTTCTATAATTCCAAGCTGCTGACTTATATTCTTTCCTTTTGACTTCCCCTTTCCTCCATTTGCTATCTATTTTGTTTTTATGGTTAGGGTTTTGGGATTCTTACCAGGGACTGTCCCTGGACCCTGCTGGGGTTCCATCTCCTGTACCAGCCCCTGCTTACTAGGTATGTGATAAATATGAAGGGCCTTGCTCCCTGTGTCTCCTGGCAGGGAGAAGGGGCTCTCTCTTTCTCCCCTCACACGGGTGCTTCCTGGCTGCTGTGAGTGGGATAGGGATTGGACTCTGTTACTGTGTCCTTCCCAGAGCATTCATAGAATCATGAAGATTAGGGTTGGAAGAGACCTCAGAAGGTCATAGAGTCCAACCCCCTGCTCAAAGCAGGACCAACACCAACTAAATCATCCCAGCCAGGACTTTGTCAAGCCGGGCCTTTAAAAATTCTAAGGATGGAGAGTCCACCACCTCTCTAGGTAACCCATTCCAGTGCTTCACCACACTCCTAGTGAAATAGTGTTTCCTAATATCCAACGTAGACCTCTCCCACTGCAACTTGAGACCATTTCTCCTTGTTTTGTCTTCTGCCACCACGGAGAACAGCCTAGCTCCATCCTCTTTGGAACCCCCCTTTAGGTAGTTGAAGGCTGCTATCAAATCCCCCCTCACTCTTCTCTTCTGCAGACTAAATAAGCACAGTTCCCTCAGCCTCTCCTCGTAAGTCATGTGCCCCAGCCCCCTAATTATTTTTGTTGCCCTTGGCTGGACTCTCTCCAATTTGTCCACATCCCTTCTGAAATGCGGGGGACCAAAACTCCAGGTGTGGCCTCACAAGTGTCAAATAGAGGAGAATAATTACTTCCCTCGATCTGCTAGCAATATGCCATTGGCCTTCTTGGCAACAAGGGCACACTGCTGACTTATATCCAGCTTCTCGTCCACTGTAATCCCCAGGTCCCTCTCTGCAGAACTGCTGCTTAGCCAGTAGGTCCTCAGTCTGTAGCGGTGCATGGGATTCTTCCTTCCCAAGTGCAGGACTCTGCAGTTGTCCTTGTTGAACCTCCTCAGATTTCTTTTTATTCATTTATTCATTTTATTGGCCCTGCTCTCCTGTGAATACTGGTGTTGTCACTGGGTAGCAGGTTCTGAGTGGGCGACGCTTGTTCTTTCAGGGGTCGGTGACCTTCGAGGAGCTGGCTGTGTACTTCACGGAGGGGGAATGGGCTCTGCTAGACCCTGCTCAGAGAGCCCTCTACAGGGAGGTCATGCAGGAGAACTATGCCACTGTGGCCTCACTGGGTAAGGATTCCTGTGCCCTGGTTACTAGAAGCTGTGGGGTCTCTACAGAACCCGAGTAGTAATAACTCTGGACCTTTACTCAGCCTGTAATTTTTGGCAGGTTTCCATGCCTGGCTTTTTGCTTCATGTCCTTCCCCGGTGTCATTTCTGGACGTGTGTGTATTTTGATGTCAGCCATTTTGAAAAAAATATGATTTATAAAATTTAGTTTAATTTATCCTTAATGGTTGCATTAGAAGTAATGAATAACTAGAGCATTCACCCCTTTCCTCATCTGACGGGGTCTCTCTGCAGCTGGTACAATTCTAGATACAGTCCAGTAAACAGGGGAACTACGAGGTACATGGACGGCGTGACAGTCAGGTGAGCCCATGTTTTGATAGGCGAGCGTAGGAGGTTGTCACTCAGGAGTCCATGGGTGACAGGGAAACGGAGCAGTGGGAGGGGAGGAGAAGGGGAGTAGATGTTCTGGAGTGGGCTGAGAGCAGTGGGAGGAAAGAAGGGGATTGTGGAGGAAGGGCACCCAGGAAGGGAGCAGGGTGGGTCAGTGGGAAGGAGAAGAGGTTTTGGGGCTCTGGAGTAGTGGGGGATTCCAGCCCTTTCACACAGAATTCCTGCCCAGGCCTTGCTGCTTCAGAACCTACGCTCCAGTTTTATTTCTGTTCAGTTGCACTTAATTTTACAGTTTTTTTTCCCCAAATATTAAACTCTTGTCCTTCATTCACCACTCGCTGCCCCTGACGCAATCCCTCCCCCTCCCGCTGTGTCTAGCACTGCGACCCTGGCCACTATTCCTGAATCCTTACTTTGTTCCTCTGACGCAGAGGATCACTGCTGCCCCGGCACAAATGTGCTGTTTGTCGATGATGTCACAGGGTGGCAGTGAGACTTCTGGGGACTTGCCAGGTCTTTCTCTTCCCCACCCCTATCTCCAGCAGCCATGGTCTACCTTCCCTCCAGGCTTTTTGGATCTTTTCGTCAGTCCCTTCTGATGCCACGTTGCCTGATTCTTGTTTATCGCAGTCTCCTTTTCCAGAGGAATTAGTCTGTTGCTCCTGAATTATAGTGTCTAATTCCCCAGCCTTACCCAGATGTGTGTGTGTGTGTGTGCGGGGGTTAATACGCCCTCCTACTGCACCTAACCCACTGGATTCCCTAATTCTTCCAAAACTGCTTTTCTGATGTCACAGGTCTGGGGGAGCTACATGTTTGACCCCCTCCAAAGTCTGCTCAAGGAATGCCCTCTCAGGTACCAGGCCTCCAACCATCACCTGTCTGTGGGCAGGGACATAGGTGCCCCTGCATCTCGATCAAGGTTTAAGGCTTGTAGTCCCCTCACCCTTCATTGTGTTCACTGGCCTAAAGTCCAGCCCCTGTGCTTTGCTTCTCTCCAAGGGCTGTGACCAGTGTGTATGTGATGGATGTGGGAATTTTGGTAATATTTCTGTTACTCCAATACGTGCCTCAGCTGCCCTCTGTATTTGGGGTTGCTCTGTTCTGAGTGTGAAAAGCTGTCATGGGGTGATACGAATGGCTCATTATGGGACTGACTGGGACTAACCCATATCAGTGGAAGTCCTTACAGAGTCCACAGTAACCCCCAGGACTGAACACTTGACACCTATCAATGAGAGGCATCCAGCTTGTCTGGGTGGAGTGCATGTGAACTCAATGTGTTTTGAGGAGCAGGAAGAACTGGGCTCCCAGAGACAGAGAGCTTTCCTGGAAGTAAGACAAAGGGATAGATACAGGGAAAGGACACTTAAATGGGTTCCTATGGCAGCGTGGCTCAAGGGCTTTGGCCAGTATGGGTTATGTCTTAACCTTTATTTCTCTGTGCTAACCTAAGGATTTGCCTCTGCTGTGTTCCAGTTGGCTAATATACCCTACCATTTTTGAAAAGGCTGCCGGGTGTCCCTGCAGATACTTGCTGGGTGCATTAATCCCTGGAGAGTCTAACAGTCTCTGACCAGGAGTCTGTCTCAGCTGGACTTGCTGGGCACAGCTCATGGTGTGAGGCAGGAGAGCTGGAGCCCAGAGGCTCAGTCTTGGAGGCATTGAGGCTGCATAGCCTACCCTGAGAGAAGAGTGGGACCCCTTGGGGATTTGGCACAGTGAAGGGGTTCCTCTAGGGACTGTTTAAAAGCTGGGGCATAGGACAGAGCGTGAGGATCCATGACAGTTGTGGGCAGCTGGTGGGATTCTGAATGCAACAGGAGGATTTTGCAAGAAGTGACTTGCAGCAGTAAAAATAAGATTAGTCAAAGGAAACAGCAAGAAAATGGTGTATATCCACCTCCCTGAGAAGAGCATCACAGAGCAGAGCGGTGGGAGAGTGTTCAGTGTTGGAAAGTTACACAAGGCTCAACCAACTGCATGGCTGGAGAAGGATGATCGGATCAAGAATTAGGGTCCAAAGCCAGGTGGGATTTTGAGAGAGTCCCAGGGTCACAGAGGCACCTGCAACAGCAGCTGGGGGGGGGTGGCATCCTGATGATCCGGTTCCCCCTTTGCTAGAGTTGAAGCATTGAGAGTTGGAGTGGAGAAAGCAAAGGAGCTTCAGATGGAGGAACAGAGACAAGCAGACCGCGAAAGGCAGCGAGCTGATCCAGAGAAAAGGATAAACATGAGGAGAAGCAGAGGAAAAACCAGGAAGAGCCGTGATAGCATGGAGTGGGTATGGAGAAGCAAGAAGTCCCATAAGGGGGAAAGTGGGGAGAGACCACGGAAGCCAGTTCCATAGGAGCCCAGTTACCAAATGGTTGGCCCAGTTTAATGAGAGGAGGGTATAGGTGCCTACCTCACTGCCTTTGAGAAGGCTTGTGATTGGAACCAGGTTGATCATGTAGACCGTCTTCTCTGTCTTCCCTCTTTCTTGGTGCCAAAGTGATAGAGGTGTGTGACGGGTTGGATCACAGAAACCCCCTTGGGGCTGCCAACTGATGTGCCAAGACTGCTTCTGCCCCTGCTTTCCTGCTGTCATAACCATAAGGTTAACCTAAAATCCCTCCTTATCTGTAAGGGGTTAAGAAGCTCAAATAACCTGGTTTGCACCTGACCAAAGGAACCAATGGGCACAAAAGATACTTTCAAACCTGGGGGCGGGGGGAGGGGAGGGAAGAGGCTTTGTTTTGGGTTCTTTGTTTCTGTGTTCGTTTGCTCTTGGCACTAAGAGGGACCGGACATCAATCCATGTCCTCCAAACCATTCTGAACCAGTAATTGTAAATACAGCCAGGCAAGGCATATTAGTTTCTTTGTTTTCTCAATTTGTGAATTTTCCCTTTGCTGGAGGGAGGTTTATCCCTGTTTTGTTGCAATTTAACCCCTCTGCCCTGAGGCAGAGAAAAAAACTCCAGCTGCTCTCAGCTAAAAAACCTGCTTCCAAGCAGCCAAAAGGGAAAAAAAAATTGTCCTTTTAAAATCCTACTGTGGTTTTGGTTCAAAATGATCCCACGGCTTCCCCACTCTGAACTCTGGGGTACAGATGTGGGGACCCACGTGCAAGTCCCCCTAAGCTTATTTTTACCAGCTTAGGTTAAAAACTTTCCCAAGGCACAAATTCCACCTTATCCTTGAACAGTATGCTGCCACCATCAAGTAATTTAGACAAAGAATCAGGGAAAGGACCACTTGGAGTTCCTGTTCCCCCAAAATATCCATCCCTCCCCAGCCCTTGCACCCCCTTTCCTGGGGAAGCTTGAGAATAATATCCTAACCAATTGGTTACAAAGTGAACACAAACCCAAATCCCTGGATCTTTGGACACTGAAAAAAAAATCAATCACTTCTTAAAAAGAAGAATTTTATTTAAAAAAAAAAGAAAAGAAAATAGAAAAGGTAAAAATCCCATCTGTAAAATCAGGTTGGAAGATAACTTTACAGAGTAACAAAAGATGCACAAAACACAGAGGAACACCCACTAGCCTTAGTTTCAAAGTTACAACAAAACAGGGATAAACCTTCCTTCAGCAAAGGGAAAATTCATAGTTGAGAAAACAAAGATAAACTAATACGCCTTGCCTGGCTGTATTTACAATTTCTGGAATAGGAGAGACTGGTTCAGAAAGGTTTGGAGGACATGGATTGATATCCAGTTCCTCTTAGTCCCAAGAGCGAATAAACACAGAAACAAAGAACCCAAAACAAAGCCTTTTTCCTCCCGCCCCCAGGTTTAAAAGTATCTTTTGTCCCCATGGATTCCTTTGGTCAGGTGCCAACCAGGTTATTTGAGCTTCTTAACCCCTTACAGGTAAGGAGGAATTTTAGGCTACCCTCAGGGTTATGACACCTGCCCTGGCAGCTTGGGACTCTAGTGCCCTGCTGGGTTTGAGCCTGACCCGGTAGCCTGCTGCAAATCCAGACCCAGGACTGAAACCGCATCCCCTATCAGCTGTAGGCTTAAACTGAAAGCAGCTTAAGAAGTGTTCCTGTCTTTAACACTCAGGCCATGTCTACACTACGAAAGTACTCCGATTTTACAGAAGTCGATTTTTGGGGACAGAGTGTATAAAGTCGAGTGCGTGCGTCCCCACTAAGCACATTTAATTCGGCGGTGTGCGTGCACAGTACTGTGACAAGCGTCAACGTTCCGAGCAGTGCACTGTGGGCAGTTATCCCACAGTCCCTGCTGCCCATTGGAATTCTGGGCTGAGCTCCCAATGCCTGATGTGGCCAAAAATTTGCCGTGGGTGGTTATGGGTAAATGTCATCAGTCAACCCTCCCTCCCTCCGTGAAAGCAACAGCACACAATCATTTTGCGCCCTTTTCCCTGGATTGCCCGAGCAGACGCCATAGCATGGTAAGCATGGAGCCCATTCAGCTCACTGCAGCAGTTATGGCCATTGTAAACACCTCACGCATTATCGTGCAGTTTATGCAGAACCAGCACCTGAAAAACCAGGCGAGGAGGCGACGGCAGCGCAGTGATGAGGACATGAACACAGATTTCTCTAAAACCGTGGTCCCCAGCAATTTGGAGATCGTGGTGTTACTGGGGCAGGCTCATGCCGTGGAATGCCGATTTTGGGCCCGGGAAACAAGCACAGACTGGTGGGACAACATAGTGTTGCAGGTTTGGGATTATTCCCAGTGGCTCCGAAACTTTTGCATGCGTAAGGGCACTTTCATGGAACTTTGTGATTTGTTTTCCCCTGTCCTGAAGCGCAAGAATACCAAGATGACAGCAGCCCTCACAAGTTCACAAGCGAGTGGCAATAGCCTGTGGAAGCTTGCAACACCAGACAGCTACTGGTCAGTCAGTAATCAATTTGGAGTGGGCAAATCTACTGTGGGGTTGCTGTGATGCAAGAAGCCAACGCAATCATTGAGCTGCTGCAATCGAAGGTAGTGACTCTGGGAAATGTGCAGCTCATAGTGGATGGCTTTGCTGCAATGGGATTCCCTAACTGGTGGGGCTATAGAGGGAACCCATATCCCTATCTTGGGACTGGACCACCAGGGCAGCCAGTACATAAACCATAAGGGGTACTTTTCAATGGTACTGCAAGCACTGGTGGATCACAAGGGATGTTTCACCAACCTCAACGTGGGATGGTCGGGAAAGGTTCGTGACGCTCGCGTCTTCAGGAACTCTGGTCTGTTTAAATGGCTGCAGGAAGGGATTTACTTCCCAGACCAGAAAATAACTGTTGGGGATGTTGAAATGCCTATAGTTATCCTTGGGGACTCAGCCTACCCCTTAATGCCCTGGCTCATGAAGCCGTACGCAGGCACCCTGGACAGTAGTAAGGAGCTTTTCAACTATAGGCTGAACAAGTGCAGAATGGTGGTAGAATGTGCATTTGGACGTTTAATGGGTCGCTGGCACAGTTTACTGTCTCGCTCAGACCGCAGCGAAACCAATATTCCCATTGTTATTCCTGCTTGCTGTGTGCTCCACAATCTCTGTGAGAATAAGGGGGAGACATTTATGGTGGGGTGGGAGGTTGAGGTAAATCGCCTGGCCGCTGAATATGCGCAGCCAGACACCAGGGCTGTTATAAGAACACAGCAGGAAGAGCTGCCCATCAGAGAAGCTTTGAAAACCAGTTTCATGACTGGCCAGGGTACTGTGTGCCTCTAAATTCCCTGTAAGCCACCTGCCCTCCCCCCTTCGATCACAGCTTGCTTGCAAAGGAAATAAAGTCACTATCTTTTAAAAAACATGTATTCTTTATTAATTGATTATAAAAATAGGGAGATAACTCACAAGGTAGCCTGGGTGGGATGTGGGAGGAGGGTAGGAGGGAAGGAAAAGGCCACTGTAAAACTTCTTGAATGAAAGCCTTCTGTTGCTTGGGCTGGGTTGGGTGCCCGGAGTCCCCCCCCGCGTTCTTGGGTGTCTGGGTGAGGAGGCATGGTGGAGGGAAAGAGCCATTAACCACAGAAAGGTCAGACAGGAGAATACAAGCCAGAGAGAAAATAAAGAAAGGGGTAACCATGAGGAGGAGGGAAACCAGCAAACTCCCCAACAAAACAAAGAGGGTGAGAATGAAGAGTGTGCCTCCACCCCAGTGTGTGTACCTGTGCGTTGAAGTGAAATTATGGGACAACCTCTGCCCACCACATATGACTCTGGTGGGTGGAGAATGGATGGGCCCTACAAAGAGATCCTAGATGGCCACCCTGAGGGTGGAATGAGTGAACAGGAAAGAGTGTGGGTAACCCACAGCTCAAAAGCTGTAGTTACAGGCAAAGGGAACCCAACTCTAATGGCAGTAGAGCATACACCCACCCAAAAGACCTGCTTGGTCAGAAATGGGGAGAAACTGGGAGACAGGATTGTTACCACCGCGAGGAAGCAACTTGAAGTCAGGTGAATACAGAGGCCCTGGGGAAAGCTGGCTCTGCAGTCTTGGTAACACATGTAGCTGAGATCCAGGAAACAGATGAAACCATGCAAAGAGTGCGATTTGCAGCTGAGAGAGACAGAGGAGACTTGCTGGGGGCGCTCCAGGAGAAGGATCAGTTGCTCCAGGAGGTGCGCCAGCTGAAGGGGGATGTGGAAGCAATGAAGCACATGATCCGATGGAGGCACAGCTTGTAGACCTTAGTAGGGGTTGGAGCAAGGTTTTTGAAGGGGGGGGCATATGTGATGGGGTTTCCTCCCCATCACCTATAAGACAAAGGAGAGAACCTAATTAGTTATGTGCTGCACCTGGGAGGTAATTAACTGATTGCCTGCTGGCCAGAGGAGGGGGAGCTAGGTGGAGGGCGGGTCTTGGCGGAGAGGAGAGAAGCAGGCAGGGGCGGAGATGGAATATTTTCTGACCCTAAAAGGTAGTCACTTCGGTAAGTGAAGGAAAGCATAGTAGGGAGGGGAAATGGATTCAAGTAGAAAAGAAAAATAAAATAGAAGCAGACTCAGATGATGATACTAGTAAAAAACCAAAGCGGAGGAAGGAACTAACCTGAATTGTTATAACTAAATCCCTCACCAAAGCAATGAGAGTAGGTGACCGGGTTGCAAGATGAACTGTAGCTGAATGTAAGAACAAAGAGCAAGTTGATGAACTGCTAAAAACTGCAATGCTAGGGAAAGTTAAAATAAGTTGCTAACTACGAAAGTCTGATCCTGGAGCGAAGGGGGTGATGTATAGGGTGCCATTGGAACTGAGCAGTGATGAGAGAAGGAGAAGCAAGTGAAAAGACAAAATATTAGGAAGTCAGCGGCTGTCATCGGGTTTGGCGGCAATGCACGCCAGTGCGGGGGTTGTCACTACTAGCCCTGCAACTCTGGGTGCCTCACAATGCTTTGCTGCTGTAGCTCCCAACCTGGGCTGCTGAGAATCAGCCTACCAGCATGCAGGTCACGCCCTGAGTATGTGTGTCCTAGACAGCCCTGAGTCATCAGCTCTGATCCCGCAGCCTGTCTGCAGCCCCACAGCCCTCTCTGGCTTCCACCAGCCTTGGTTGCAATGATGAAAGTACCCAATAAATGTGAGGATGGCTGGGAATTCAATAGATGAACTATAGCACAACTGGTTAGACCTCCACATGCTGTTCGAGTTAAAATGTAGGTGCAGAAGTTGAAAGGAAAAGCTAAACACAGTCAAAACTTTTAGTCTTGGGAAAATTGGTTATGGATGGAAAGTCACATGTCCAAATGTGGATTTAGACTTATTTTATAAACTGAAGGGGGAAAAGCAACAGGCGGTATTATGAAGTGTACCAATATATAGATGAAAACGAGTCAGTTTTGTGAAATATGTACAGATGGGTCCAAACAAGAAAAAACAGAAGTAGTAGGGGCAAAATATTGTACACCAAACTTTGGAATTAGTATATCTAAAAGAATATCTGATTTTGCAGCTGTCATGACGGCCAAACTAGCAGAAATAATACGAGCATTAAATTGGATCTGGGATGTATGCCCAACAGAGAAAGTCATTTTTTTTAACTCAATCTCAGGATTTATGGTGATAAAAAAAGGGTGTCTCTGTATGTAAAATAATTTCATCAATGAAATTATATTTCCAATAACGGAGTAGAGTTGGGGATACATGTAGCGTTAGGTTGGATCCCACAGCATATCGGGATAAGAGGGAATTAAATGGCACATAAATTAGCTAAAAACGTTTTAAGAAAGCCTAGTACAGAAAAATACAAAAAAGAGGAATGGCAAAATTTTGGACTAACAAAAAAAAGAAAAAAAGAGGCAGAAGGATTTTCAGTTGTACCCAAGAGTTGAGGATAATGACATACTTCAAGGCCTGGTTAGGAAAAATGAAATGATTTTTAGGGTTGTCGATTAATCACAGTTAACTCATGTGATTAACTCAAAAAATATTAATAACGACAAAAAATTAATCGCAGTTTTAATTGCACTGTTAAACAATAGAATACCAATTGAAATTTATAAAATATTTTGGATGGTTTTCTACATTTTCATATATATTATATTGTATGTTGTAACTGAAATCAAAATGTATATTTCTGTTTATAAATATTTTCACTGTAAAAATGATAAACAAAATAAATAGTATTTTTCAGTTCACCTCATACAAGTACTGTAGTGCAATATCTGTCGTGAAAATGCAACTTATAAATGTAGATTTTTTTTTGTTACATAACTGCACTCAAAAACAGAACAATGTAAAACTTTAGTGCCTACTGGTCCGCTCAGTCCTACTTCTTTTTCAGCCAATCACTAAGAGACAAACAAGTTTGTTTACATTTACAGGAGGTAATGCTGCCCTCTGCTCATTTACAATGTCACCAGAAAGTGAGAACACGCATTCGCATGGCACTTTTTTAGCTGGTGCTGCAAGGTATTTACATGCCAGATATGCTATACAGAAGTCTTAAAAGAGCAACTGACGTGGAAACTACAGAACCCGAACCAGCAAAAAAGAAAAACAAAAAAACACTGGTTGGGGGAGTCTCATGTACCCCAAAAATGCATCCACTGCAACAAATTGAAAGTGCGGACCTGCAAGGACAGGGAGCTCAGACTTAAAATGCTGCTCCTGGAAAACTTCCTCAGACCTGCGTCTGACCCTGGCCAGCAAACCTCTGTGACACCCCCGAGAGGCAAAACAAAAGCAAAAAAAGGGCCAGCTTCCTCTCCCCTCAGGAGCCGTTCCTCAGGGAACAAGTTAAAACCGGCTCTCCTGTTTCCGGTAACTGCCGCTCCGCAGCTCAGCACCTTCCACGCGGCAGACACCTCAGGCTCCGACCGTGAGTTGGCTGCCCCACTAGAGGGTGCCAAGGCTCAGGGCTTCCAGGTGCCTGCCTCTTTCAGCTTTCCTTTGGCCACCTCTGTCAGTTCGGTGCCGAGAGCTGCTACAGTGCTGGCAGTACAAGTGGTGGCTGTGGCACCATTCTTTGATCTCGCGGCGCTGCTTTTACAGCTGCCGCTCTCAGCACCGAGCCTCCTGAGGTCTCCAGCCTCCCTTGCAGCACCTCCCTCAGGGACTCCGACTCCGCGGAGCCAGCTTGCGCCCCTGGGACACCCTTCAGTGCGCCAGCAGATGCCCCAGCGGACTCTGCCTCCACCAGCTACACCGGCACCGACTCCTGGTCAGTCAGCTCCACCGCAGTTTTTACAGGCAGAGGAATTAAGGGTGTCCCATGCTCCTGACTCTCCTCTTCTCGGCACCCGTCTGTCACCAAGATCTTTAGCACCCTACCTTCAGTACTCCCCTACCACTTCAAGCCCCTCCAATGAAGTGTGGGAGGATGAGGACGAGGAAGAAGAATATGATGACCAAATGTTTTCCTCTCAATACTCTCCCCAGATTCAGTTACCTACAACTGGGAGACGCATTACAGCACAATCTCCATATCCTCAAGGCTATCCACACTGGTATGGCAATCCCTGGATGGGACCACAGAATACAAAGTGTACACTGCTCACCTTATATTTATTTTTTATTACAAATATTTGCATTGTAAACAAACAAAAGAAATAGTATTTTTCCAATCCCCCATTACAGGTACTGTAGTGCAATCTCTTTATCATGAAAGTGGAACATACAAATGTAGAATTATGTAAAAAAAAAAAAAAAAAAACACCTGCATTCAAAAATAAAACAATGTAAAACTTTAGAACCTAGAAGTCCACTCAGTCCTACTTCTTGTTCAGCCAATCACTCAGACAAACAAGTTTGTTTACATTTACGGGAGATAATGCTGCCTGCTTCTTGTTTACAATGTCACCTGAAAGTGAGAATAGGCATTCGCATGATATTGTTGTAGCTGGCGTCGCAAGATATTTACGTGCCAGATGCGCTAAAGATTCATATGCCCCTTCATGCTTCAACCACCATTCCAGAGGATATACATCCATTCTGCTTGATAATGAGCCAAAGCAGTGCAGACCAACACATGTTCATTTTCATGATCTGAGTCAGATGCCACCAGCAGAAGGTTGTTTTTTGGTGGTTCGGGTTCTGTAGTTTCCATATCAGAGAGTTGTTCTTTTAAGACTTCTGAAAGCATGCTCAACGCTTCATCCCTCTCAGATTTTGGAAGGCACTTCAGATTCTTAAACCTTGAGTCAAGTGCTCTATCTATCTTTAGAAAGCTCACATTGGTATCTTCTTAGCATTTTGTCAAATCTGCAGTGAAAGTGTTCTTAAAATGACAACATGTGCTTGGTCATCATCTGAGACTGCTATAACATGAAATATATGGCAGAATGTGGGTAAAACAGAGCAGGAGACATACAATTCTTCCCCAAGGAGTTCAGTCACAAATTTAATTGACTCATAATTTTTGTAATGAGCATGATCAGCATGGAAGCATGTCCTCTGGAATGCTGGCCAAAGCATGAAGGGGCAAATGAAAGTTTAGTATATCTGGCACATAAATACCTTGCAATACCAGCTACAAAGTCGTGTGTGACTGCATCTGCTCCATACCGGTGCACAATATTCAGGTACCGAATATACAAGTGCTATTGTAGATGTTCGCAACACTGATGCTGATGCACCCAGGTTGTACCTGCTAGTTTCTGGATTACGTTGGCTCTCGTTTTGTAATAAAAAATAATAATATAAAGTGAGCACTGTACGCTTTGTATTCTGTGTTGTAACTGAAATCAATATATTTGAAAATATAGAAAAACATCCAAAAAATGTAATAAATTTAAATTGGTATTCTGTTGTTTAACAGTGTGATTAAAACTGTGATTAATCACAATTAACTTTTTTAATCACAATTAATTTTTCTGAATTAATTGGATGAGTTAACTGTGATTAATTGTTGGGGAAGAGTCAAAATGACTTTTGTAAAGGGAAATCGTACCTTACCAATCCATTAGAATTATTTGAGGAGTCAACAAATGTTGACAAGGGTGATCCAGTGGATATAGTGTACTTGGACTTTCAGAAAGGCTTTGACAAAATTCCTCACCAAAGGCTCTTAAGCAAACTAAGAAGTCATGGGATAAGAGGGAAGATCCTCTCATGGATTAGTAACTGGTTAAAAGATAGGAAACAAAGGGTAGGAATAAATGGTCAGTTTTCATAGTGTAAAGAGGTAAACAGCGGGGTCCTGCAGGAATCTGTACTGGGACCAGTGCTGTTCAACATATTTATAAATGGTCTAGAGCAGTGTTTCCCAAACTTTGGATGCCACTTGTGCAGGAAAAGCCTCTGGTGGGCCGGGCCAGTTTGTTTACCTGCCGCGTCCGCAGGTTCGGCCGATCGCGGCTCCCACTGGTAATGGACACAACAGAGCAATCATCCATTGATCCTTCCCCTGTCCCCCAATCCCAGCCCCTGGCAGTCAGAGGGACCCCTGCACTGGGGAGTAGTACCGGGGAGGCCTTTAAAATCTTTTTCTGGCTCACCCACTGGCACCTGGGGCAGGAGGCACAATAGTCCTGTACCTCTGGGGTGGATGCCTGGCCAGTAGAACTCCATGGTCACTCTGTTGAGTGTCTTCTCTGTCCCCAAGTGCCCCGGCACAGCACTGCATAGGCCAATTGAAGCACCTCCCCTTTGGAAATTCCAGGGTACCAAAGCTGCATTCTGACCTCCCCTATTAGAAATAGGGCCACTATTTCATCTGCTGTGGGTCTCACACTTTGTCATTTACATGGGTGAGACGTTCGTAAACCTGACTCAGGGTTGGGTCCCTCCTTTGCTCTTCCACAATGTTTATTTGCTAGACAGCAGGTCCAGGTTGAGAGATGGTAGCAGGCCCTCACTCCTCCAGTTAAGTTCAGGTGAAAAGTCATTTATCCGTCAGCATGCTTTCTCTCTCCTAGATCTTTGGCTTCCAATGGAGCCATCGCCTCGTGGCACCTCCTCGTAGCCACCATGGCCATCTCCTGTCCTCCTGGTTCTTCCAGTCCGGGCTTTAGCCCCTCTGCAGATGCTCCATGCCTTCCCTGGACATCGTCCTTGAAAAACTTCCATTCATGCCAAAGTATGACCAGATGGGCCAGGTCTTTGGCCACTCTGGCCTGCACTGTCTCAGCGTGGTCTTGCACAGTGAGTTGGTCTCATCAAACAGGGTTGTATGTCCCATGGATACACTGGCAGCAGATCATGCCTCTAGATTCTCCTTCCGACTCCACCAATCGCTCACTGACTAAAGTCTGGCTGCAGCCAGAGTCTGTCTTGTACTTTTACTCCATTTCCCTGGGGCCCTTTTCTGAGACCAGTTATCCGCTCTCCAGGCCGGCCCATAATTATAGTCCCTGAATGGGCAGTCCCATCTTAAATGGCCTGGCTGCTCACATGCAAGCAGCCCCCAGGTTTTGCCGTTAATTCTCCTGAGTGGGATGGCCCCTTCAAATAAGGCTGTTCTGCTTGACGCAAATGTCTCCTGGCTAGCTGAGGGTGGGCTTCCAGGCTCCTCTGTTGGTCTTTGCATCCTTGTCTACTAGGATTCGTCCAAGTACCCCTGGAGAGCCTCAGTGAGTTGTGGGCTCAGTGATACTTGCGGCCCTGGATGTACACTAGACTGGCTTTTGGTGCTTCCGCTTTGGACCCAAAGGACATCACATAGTTCTCCACCATGGCAACGGCCTCTGCCGAGGTCTCTGGTCGGTGTCTCATCTCCCACTCAAGCTCCCCCTGAGTTCAAAAGAGCACAGCCCTGTGGGGTGTGTTGGTTGTGAGAAAAGGGGGGGTGGGGTTTGGAGAAGGCACGGCCTGGGGGCCACACCACTGTTGCTGGTCCATCCCAGGTCCAACCTTCCAAGTGGCTTTTCAGGAGAAGGACCTGTTTTCCCTTAGCCTGTTCCCTCTCCCCCATTTCCCTGGGCTTATAAGCATCTTCTAACCTGCTCCTTGAGCTGAAGCATGCTCCGCAGGCCTGGGGGCAGGGCTACCTGTACCCTATAGTGTCCTTTAACCCCGGTGTCAAGTTATGCCTGTGTTTATCTTGTCTGTCTGCCATTACATCGTTCACTCTGCTCATGTATTCTAACCCGTCCCCCACCTGGTGTGCGTCTTGTCCATTTGGACTGTAAGTTCCTCAGGCATGGACAATCTACTACTCTGTGTTTATACAATACTGAGAACAATGGGGCCCCATTTTTTATTGGCCCTTAGGCACTACTGTAATAAACATGGGTTAAGTTTAGAGGTGAGAGCAACAGGGGTGATGTCATGGTGGGTGTTTGCTATAGAGCACCAGATCAGAAGGATGAAGTAGACGAGGCTTTCTTCGCAGAACTAATTGAAGTCTCCAGATAACAGGCCTTGGTTCTAATTGGGGACTTCAATCACCCTGACATCTGCTGGGAGAGCAATACAGCAATGCACAGACAATCCAGGAAGTTTTTGGAGAGTGTTGGGGACAACTCCCTGGTACATGTGCTCTGCTCCTCTTGACCTGCTGCTCACAAACAGGGAAGAAGTGGTAGGGGAAGTAGAAGTGGGTGGCAACCTAGGCAGCAGTGACCATGAGATGGTTGAGTTCAGGATCCTGAGAAAAGAAAGAAAGGAGAGTAGCAAAATACGGACCCTGGACTTCAGAAAAGCAGACTTAGACTCCCTGAGGGAACTGATGGGCAGGATCCCCTGGGAGGTTAATATGAGGGGGAAAGGAGTCCAGGAGAGGTGGCTGTATTTTAAAGAAGCCTTATTGAGGGTGCAGGAACAAACTATCCCTAAGTGCAGAAAGAATAGAAAATATGGCTGGCGATCAGCTTTTAACAGTGAAATCTTTGGTGAGCTTAAACTCAAAAAGGAAGCTTACAAGAAGTGGAAATTTGGACAGATAGGAGTATAAAAATATTGCTAGAGCATGCAGGGGTGTAATCAGGAAGGCCAAGGCACAATTGGAGTTGCAGCTAGCAAGGGATGTGAAGGGTAACAAGAAGGGTTTCTACAGGTATGTTAGCAAAAAGAAGGCGGTCAGGGAAAGTGTGGGATCCTTACTGAATGGGGGAGGCAACGTAGTGACAGATGATGTGGAAAAAGCTGAAGTAGTCAAGGCTTTTTTTGCCTTGGTCTTCACAGACAAGGTCAGCTCCTAGACTGCTGCACAGGGCAGCACAGCATGGGGAGGAGGTGAGCAGTCCTCAGTGGTGAAAGAACAGATTAAGGACTATTTAGAAAAGCTGGACGTGCAGAAGTCCATGGGTCCAGATCTAATGCATCCAGGGTGCTGAGGGAGTTGGCGGATGTGATTGCAGAGCCATTGGCTATTATCTTTGAAAATTTGTGGCAATCGGGGGAGGTCCCAGACGATCGGAAAAAGGCAAATATAGTGCCCATATTTAAAAAAGGGAAAAAAGAGAACTACAGACCAGTCAGCCTCACTTCAGTCCCCAGCAAAATCATGGAGCAGGTCCTCAAGGAATCCATTTTGAAGCACTTGGAGGAGAGGAAGGTGATCAGGAACAGTCAGCATAAATTCACCAAGGGCGAGTCATTGCTGACCAACCTGTTTGCCTTCTATGATGAGATAACTGGCACTGTGGATATGGGGAGAGCAGTGGATGTGATATATCTTGACTTTAGCAAAGTTTTGACACGGTCTCCCACAGTCTTCTTCCCAAAAGTTAAAAAAGTATGGATTGGATGAATGGACCATAAGGTGGATAGAAAGCTGGCTAGGTTGTCGGGCTCAATGAGTAGTGATGAACGGCATGATGTCTAGTTGGCAGCCGGTATCAAGCGTAGTGCCCCAGGAGTCGGTCCTGAGGCCGCTTTTGTTCAACATCTTTATTAATGATCTGGTTGATGGGATTAATTGCACCCTCCTCAAGTTCGCAGATGACACTAAACTGGGGGGAGAGGTAAATACACTGGAGGGTAGGGATAGGGTCCAAAGTGACCTAGACAAATTGGAGGATTGGGCCAAAAGAAATCTGATGAGGTTCAGCAAGGACAAGTGCAGAGTTCTTCACTTAGGAAGGAAGAATCCCATGCACCGCTAAAGGCTGCAGACCGAGTGGCTAAGCAGCAGTTCTGCAGAAAAGGACCTGGGAACTACAGTGGATGAGAAGCTGAATATGAGTCAGCAGTGTGCCCTTGTTGCCAAGAAGGCCAATGGCATATTGGGCTGTATTAGTAAGAGCATTGCCAGCAGATCTAGGGAAGTGATTATTCCCCTCTGTTCGGCACTGATGAGGCCACACCTGGAGTATTGCGTCCAGTTTTGGTCTCCCCAATACAGAAGGGATGTGAACAAACTGGAGGGAGTCCAGCAGAGGGCAACGAAAATTATTAGGGGGCTGGGCACATGACTTACGATGAGAGGCTGAGGGAACTGTGCTTATTTAGTCTGCAGAAGAGAAGAGTCAGTGGGGGTTGATAGCAGCCTTCAATTACCTGAAGGGGGGTTCCAAAGAGGATGGATGTAGACTGTTCTCAGTGGGAGCTGATGACAGAACAAGGAGTAATGGTCTCAAGTTGCAGTGTGGTTTAGATTAGATATTAGGAAAAACGTTTTCACTAGGAGGGTGGTGAAACACTGGAATGGGTTACCTAGGGAGGTAGTGAAATCTCCATCCTTAGAGGTTTTTAAGGGCCATCTTGACAAAGCCCTGGCTGGGATGATTTAGTTGGTGTTGGTCCTGCTTTGAGCAGGGAATTGGACTAAATGACCTCCTGAGGTCTCTTCCAACCCTAATAGTCTATGATTCTCTGATTCTAATAATAATAACTGTCCTGCTGTTTGGAGCCCAGGAAGATGGCTTCAGGACGCTCAAAAATGAGCTGAGGGTAAAATCTTGGAAAGTTCTTTGTGACAAATATCCCAGAAATTCTGCTGATCTCTCTTGTTTTTGTCCTCTTACGTAGGGTTTCCAGTTTCCAAACCTGATGTGATCTCCCGGCTGGAAAATGGGGAAGAGCCGTGGGTCCCAGATCTCCAGGGCTGTGAGGAAAGAGAGCTCCAGAAAGGTGCCCAGACTGGTGAGGAGTCAGCTAAACAACTCAGAAACTTTACATGAATGAAGGAAGCTTTTGGGATTCCCTACAAAGATCTTGTGAGCTTTCCAAATACAGAATTGTTTCTAGCAGGTGTGGCATCCTCATGGCAGATGTCACTCCTGGCTTCCCACCTTTCCTGACTGACACTTGGGTGTAGCCCCCTCCCCAATCTTCCTTCCCCCTGAATGGGGTGTGGACCCAGAAATGACCCCGTCTCTCTGTTCTCAGGTGAAGGGCTTTCGGCAGAGAAGGTTGGAGCAAGGGTGCAAATCAAATCCTGTTTTGTTTGATGTCTCCGGCACTTATGTTGGTTTGGGCCCACCTTTTCCCATTTGTCTCTGGGGTTTCCTTTCTCCCCAGCACAGGGAGTGACCCATGCCTAGATTCTCTCTCTCTCCTTCCAGGTGATCAGATGGTGAGTGAGAACGAGGAGCAGAATCCACAGCAGGAGGATGCTGAGCAACTGGAACCACGTGGGACATTAGAAGGAATGTCCAGAGAGAAAGTTTCTGGGAGCTGTGGAGAGGCAAAAGCCTGTAAGAGTCAGCATAGGCCAGAGAAAAGCTTCAGTAGCTTCTCGGACCTTATTAGACATGATAGAATCAACACGGGAGAGAGACCCTACACATGCTCTTATTGTGAGAAAAGTTTCAACCACAGCTCAAACCTCAGCAGACATCGGAGAGTTCACACAGGAGAACAACCATACACATGTTCTGAGTGTGAGAAAAGCTTCAATCGGCGCTCACACCTTATCGCACATCAGAGAATCCACACAGGAGAGAGATCCTTCATGTGCCCTGAGTGTGGGAAAAGTTTTAGACAGGACTCAACTTTTATGAGACACAAGAGAACCCACACAGGCAAGTAATGCCATAATTGTCTTGACTAGGGTTGGCCAAAGATTTTTAAAAATAAGACCTTAGCTAATTCCCAAGTATTTTGCACCATTTTCTTCAGTGTGGTCTCTTAGGTCCACAGGAGTTGCCCGCCTCTGTCTTTTGTACCTCACCCTTCTTTCACTACCTCACCCTTCTTTCACAACGCTTTGTCTGGAGATTGTGTCCTCCTGCCAGAAATACTATCAGTGCCACGTTGGGGAAATGGGGTTGACCCTACAGTGAGGTAAAAAGTACCTGTGCCTTGTCTGCACTGGGATTGTACATGGAGTTAGCTGCTCAGCTTAACGATCTTGAAGAAACCATTGGCCTGAGTGTTTACATGGTATTTTAACCCTATGTTAAGACTTTTTTAACCTGTACTGGAACCTAGGGCTCTGGCGTCCACACAGCAGTGCCCTGACCTGAGTCAAAGTAACCACATTCCAGAGTCCCTAGTTTCCCCTGCCAAAATGTGGCCTCTCTAGCTCTAAAACTGTGGTGAACCATGGGAAAATGTACTGCCCACTTCTCTGTCTTCTGGGGAAGAGATTTGAGGATGGGCAGTAAAATGTGGAAGTCAAATCCTGGTTTCTTTTATCTCTCGAGCACTTATTTTGGGTAGTTCCCACCTTTTTCCATTCCTTTCCCTGAGGTTTTCTTTATCCGCAGCACAGGGAGTGACATATGTGTGGATTCTCTCTCTATCCTTCCAGGCAATCGGATGGTGAGTGAGAACAAGAAGACGACTCCCCACCAGGACGATGCTGAGCAAGTAGAACCACATGGGACATTAACAGGAAGATCCAAAGGGAAAATTTCTTGGAGTTGTGCAGAGGCTAACGCCTGTGAGAGTCAGCAAAGGCCAGAGAAAACCTTCAGTAGTGGCTCAGACCTTATTACACATGAAAGAATCAACACGGGAGAGAGACCCTACTCGTGCTCTGAGTGCAGAAAACCCTTCACTCGGCGCTCAGACCTTATTACACATCAGAGAATCCACACAGGAGAGCGACCTTACACATGCTCTGAGTGTGGGAAAAGCTTCAATCGAAGCTCAAACCTTATCATACATGAGAGAATCCACACAGGAGAGCGACCCTACAAGTGTTTTGAGTGCGGGAAAAGCTTCAGTGAGAGCTCACATCTTATCAGGCATCAGAGAATCCACACAGGCGAGCGACCCTACAAGTGTTCTGACTGCGGGAAAAGCTTCAATGTGACTTCACATCTCATCAGACATCAGCAAATCCACACAGGAGGGGGATCCTTGACATGCCCTGACTGCGGGAAAAGTTACAAAGACAGCTCATACTTCATCAGACATCGGAGAGTCCACACGGGAGAGACATCTTACAAGTGCTCCGCGTGTGGGAAAAGCTTCATCAAGCGTTCACACCTTATCACACATCAGAGAATCCACACAGGAGAGGGCTCCTACAGATGCCCTGAGTGTGGGAAAAGCTTCAAAGTCAGTGCATACCTCATCAGACATCAGAGAGTCCACACTGGAGAGAGACCCTACAGATGCCTTGAGTGCAGGAAAAGCTTTCGTTGGAGCTCAAGTTTTATCCGACATAAGAGAATCCATGCAGGCGAGTAATGCCATAAATGTCTTGACTAGGGCTCGCCAAATATTTTTTGTAAAATACATTAGCGAATTCCCACCTAGTTTGCACCATTTTCTTCAGTGTGGTCTCTCAGCTCCATGTGAGTTGCTTGCCTTTGTCTTTTGCCCCTTCCCCTTCTTTGGGGTGATTCCCCTCATCCTTTATCAACTTCTTTCTCTTATATCTCTTGGGAGTGTGTCCTTCTCCTGCCAGAAATATCCATCAGCATCAGGTGGGGGAGATGGATTGACCTTGACTAGCTACACTGATGTAAAAACGGCCTTGTCTCCACTGGGATTGTACATGGAGGTAGCTGCTTGTCTTAGTGATCTTCTTGTAACAACACAACTACATTGCATTGCAGACAAGGAGTTAGCTTTCCCGTTGACCTGAGCTCACCTCCATCATTTTTCCTAGTCTAGACAAACCCTAACCATTTCAAAGTGATTGTTAGTCATTGAGTTCCCCCTGGGGGACAGATTGTCTGAATCCCAGTTGTTCTCGCCTTGCTCAGGGTTGTGCTGGACAGATAATCCCTCCCCCCTCATTTTCCTCTTTTAAAATAGATTGAAATAGAATAAAGAGCAGGAGGAAGGTAGGGAAAATGTGTCATTTCAGCCTCTGTCACACCTGATGGGGTGAATCAAAGGGATTCCCTCCTTTCCCGTCACTATCACAATCCCCCCTTGCCCCAGCAGCATTAGCTTCTGAGTAAGCCACAATAGCCTTTATCCTCCCCATGTTCTATCCCTGGACCTCCAAATATGTCACGTGATGCCATGTTCTGAGCGTTCTCTGTGCTGAGATGTCACACTTTGATCCTAAATCAGACTCACTGGGGCTAAAGATGAAAGAGTCACAGACCTGAAGGGGGGATTTGAATGGATCCCAAACACAGAGTAATCATTCTGTGCTTTCATCTCTGCTTCCATCTCTTGGCAAAGCTGCTTCTGGCCTTTTTCCTGCTGAGCTGGGATTGTTTGCAGATGGGAAGGTTGGCTGCTTTTCCCCCTTGTGATGAAGCTAAATCTTTTGTAAGTAACATGACTCAATAATAATGAGGTGGCACAGAGTGAAGCAAGTTTGAATGGATCAGAGGGTTTGAATGGATCAGCAAAGAACTGAATTTCCGGGAGAATCTGTTCTGATTTTGAGTTATCAGATATATGCTGCTCTGGAATTTCATTGTATGTGAAACTGGAAGTGTCTTCAACCCCTCTGTGTTGTGGGTTTTTCTCTCTGTCCTGAAGGTAGTTTGGTCTCATAATTGGATATTACTTTTGTTTGACAGAATGTACCTCAGATTTATTGGGGACTTTGAGACAAATGACCGTTTGCTAAAACGGTAATATCTTATTTTATATGTGACTTTTCCCCACCCCTCCTTTGAGGAAGTTTGAGTGCAGTTCAGCCATCTGGAAAGAATACTCCAAGCTATTGGGCATGCTCCCAAGGAAACAGAACCATTTAAAAAATTTTGCTCTGTAACAGTGAACAACGGCATACCAAAATTGTGGAACTGCAGAAAAGGACCTAGGGGTTACAGTGGACGAGAAGTTGGATATGAGTCAACAGTGTGCCCTTGTTGCCAAGAAGGCCAATGGCATTTTGGGATATATAAGTAGGGGCATTGCCAGCAGATCGAGGGACGTGATCGTTCCCCTCTATTCGACATTTGTGAGGTCTCATCTGGAGTACTGTGTCCAGTTTTGGGCCCCACACTACAAGAAGGATGTGGAAAAATTGGAAAGAGTCCAGCGGAGGGCAACAAACATGGTTAGGGGACTGGAACACATGACTTATGAGGAGAGGCTGAGGGAACTGGGGATGTTTAGTCTTCAGAAGAGAAGAATGAGGGGGGATTTGATAGCTGCTTTCAACTACCTGAAAGGGGGTTCCAAAGAGGATGGCTTTAGACTGTTCTCAGTGGTAGCAGATGACAGAACGAGGAGTTGCAGTGGGGGAGATTTAGGTTGGATATTAGGAAAAACTTTTTCACTATGAGGGTGGTGAAACACTGGAATGCGTTACCTAGGGAGGTGGTGAAATCTCCTTCCCTAGAAGTTTTTAAGGTCAGGCTTGACAAAGCCCTGGCTGGGATGATTTAGTCAGGGATCGGTCCTGCTTTGAGCAGGGGGTTGGACTAGATGATCTCCTGAGGTCCCTTCCAACCCTGATATTCTATGATTCTAACTAACTGAAGTAATTGGACATGATCACACTTGTTTTGCATGCAATATAAATTAAAAGCAAGAGTTGTCCAATAACTCGGCTTAATCAAGTGATAAGTAAATGATTATTACAAAGATTAATACGGCATAATAGAGAAAGGAAGAGTAGATATGTTACAAATCAGTGTGGAAGACAGGAGTTGCAGCAGTCCACCGCCTCAGAGATTTTGTGCTTATCCCTCCTATATTTATACCTAATGGGGAGAGGGAGTTTCCAATTTTCCCCATATTATTTTATCTAATATATTTTTCTTCTCTATTTTCTGTGATATGTTTTGCATAGACAGTAATTGCTACGCCTTCTGTGTGGTGGATATGTTGTAGGTTTCAACATAGCGTATGCTTCACATTTTGACAGTTATGCAGACCCCACTCATTGAAGAAAAACAGTGAGGCGTATATACAAGACTAGAATTTTGTTTTGAACATTCCAGGCCTAGGTTATCTATGCTATGTTTGTGCCTAGCCCTTAATTAGAATATTTCAGCTCTTTGTTTAATGTAAGTGAAAAAGCATTTTGGAAGATGTTAACATGAGGACAGTTCAGGAAACGTATGTGATATTATATATAATTTTCATACTGTATATACTATTAATATAGGCTAACCTATAGAATTTACAGACTTTCTCTCACCTAATTTCATATATATTGTAGTAGCCAGATATAGCACAACACCTAGAAGCTGTTGTATTTAAGTGTATTCTACAAGCTTCTTGTATCTTAATTTTTGCTAAGCTTACATTCTGCAGGTCAGATACAAAGCAGATGTTCTTACAAAGGTCGCAGCATCTACCTACCATACAGTTTCAGAGAAGTTAACATGAATACACAGGACTTCAAATATAATATACTTTATATATGCACTTGTCAAGGTTCTTCCCCCACTCTGAACTCTAGGGTACAGATGTGGGGACCTGCATGAAAAACCTCCTAAACTTATCTTTACCAGCTTAGGTCAAAACTTCCCCAAGGTACAAAATATTCCACCCTTTGTCCTTGGATTGGCCACTACCACCACCAAACTAATACTGGTTACTGGGGAAGAGCTGTTTGGACACGTCTTTTCCCCCAAAATACTTCGCAAAACCTTGCACCCCACTTCCTGGACAAGGTTTGGTAAAAAGCCTCACCAATTTGCCTAGGTGACTACAGACCCAGACCCTTGGATCTTAAGAACAATGAACAATCCTCCCAACACTTGCACCCCCCCTTTCCTGGGAAATGTTGGATAAAAAGCCTCACCAATTTGCATAGGTGACCACAGACCCAAACCCTTGGATCTGAGAACAATGAAAAAGCATTCAGTTTTCTTACAAGAAGACTTAATAAAAATAGAAGTAAATAGAAACAAAGAAATCCCCCCTGTAAAATCAGGATGGTAGATACCTTACAGGGTAATTAGATTCAAAACATAGAGAACCCCTCTAGGCAAAACCTTAAGTTACAAAAAAGATACACAGACAGAAATAGTTATTCTATTCAGCACAGTTCTTTTCTCAGCCATTTAAAGAAATCATAATCTGACACGTACCGAGCTAGATTACTTACTAAAAGTTCTAAGACTCCATTCCTGGTCTATCCCCAGCAAAGACAGAATATAGACAGACACACAGACCCTTTGTTTCTCTCCCTCCTCCCAGCTTTTGAAAGTATCTTGTCTCCTCATTGGTCATTTTGGTCAGGTGCCAGCGAGGTTACCTTTAGCTTCTTAACCCTTTACAGGTGAGAGGAGCTTTCCCCTGGCCAGGAGGGATTTCAAAGGGGTTTACCCTTCCCTTTATATTTATGACAGCACTGTTGACTTTTTCTTATTTTGATTATAAATACCACTATTTCACTTACATTTGCTACAATAATACATTTATATTTTTATCAGTTATCACACTTTTAACCTTTCACTTATAAGAACTGATATCCCAGTATATCTTATCCAGACAAACTGGTAGTTTGTAGTAAAACAATTTACATCCCTGAATAATAGTTCTGATTGTGGGAACTTAGATAAGCAAGTTACATTCCAGAACAATAGTTCCATGGTAGAACTCAGGTTTCAGTAAAATTCCATTCTTACATGGTAGCTGTCATTGCGACAGCACCACCGTGATTTCACAACCAGTATTTTTCCACTTGTGTTTAGTGTAGCTGAAGAGTATACTGACTCAATTTGCTCAGTAGTTGGATTGCAAATCCCTCTAGTCCAGTTCTGTCAGCTAGTGTTATGAAGCATTTGGGGTTTTAATTTAGTCTGGTCAACACACTTGTTTCTCACTTGGCCATATGGCAGTATAGTTTCAGATGATCTGGGAGGTGTATTCCCCAGTTAGTGACTTGGAACTTGGCAAAAGGCCAATATATTTGGATCCCAAAGCAATTGTTGTCCAGGCCCTACAGGAGGTTACCGCTGAAGACATTTCCTTCCGAATCAGGTACACGCTGCCTGTTATTTGGGAAACACAATACTTATCTCTGTAGAGATGGAGAAAATGGAAGTGACATTTTTGAGGAGCTTGCCCCTTGTACTTGCTACAAATATATATACAATGAAGTCATTGTTGAATGTGAGACAGCTTCAGAATTATACCCGTTTTTAAAAAATACCCCACCTATGGTGGGTTACAGGGATTCTGGTCAAGGCCTGGATCTAGTCCCTATCTTAGAACTGTGCCACCAGATCTCATAAACAAACTGGGCATTTTGGGGGAAGCTATTCCTCACTATCACTATTGACATTTGGTGCGAGTTGGTAAGGATCCTACTACAGAGAAGTGTCAAGTTACCCCGACCAAGGCCAAGGATTAGACAAGAACTCAGGTAGAAATAGCAGGTATCCAGTGGTTGATTTTCACCTCAGAGATGGAAACTATGATGACCTATGGCCCAGATAATCTATTTATTTTTAGAACACTGCTCCTTAGTTCAGGGGAATTCATTCTGGTGCCAAAGAATACCATGGTTAAATTGGGAGCAATTGTCCTTTGCCATTTGGGTCCAAAGTTTCAAGAAGCAAAGAGAGAAATAGTTGAAGCCTTCAGAGGACATTACTTCCCCGTGGATCCCAATCTGATGGCCTCTTTGGACAAGGAGCACTTCCATGCTGCGCACGTGATGATGGTCAGTGAAGGAATGAATGTGTCAGGCTCCAGGTTCAAACTGCAGGATACAGGAATGTTGAGTCCTGATTCTATGCTTTTGTCTTTTAGCTTGCTCTTGTGTCTTATGCATTTGCATCACTTTTCCATCTCCTGCTACTCTGGCAGATTAGAAAATGAGAAAATAGAATACAGGTGGTTTTCTCATGATGCAAATCTTTTGATGAAGTGTGAGAACCCCTTCCTCCAACACTTACAGCAGAAGACATTGAGTATGTCTACACTGCAATATAATCTCAGGTTTAGTGGGAATTGAGTCAGAAGACCCATGTGAAGAAACCCTGGTCTTGAGTGTCTGTATTGTATTCTAAGCCTGTGTTAAGACTTTTCTAACCTGTGCTGGAACCTAGGACTCTGGCGTCCACACAACAGTGCTGAGACCCATGTCAAAATAACCACACCCAGAATCTCTAGTGCTCCCCCATCCCCCAAAATATAAAAAATATGGCTACTCTGGTTCTAGGACTGTTGTGCACTGTGGGAAAATTTACTGCCCACCTCTCTGTCCTCTGGGGAAGGGATTTGGGAGGGCAGGGATAAAGGGTGGAAATCAAATCCTATTTTGTTTGCTCTCTTGTTTGCTCTCTCTCACACTGACTTTGGTTTGTTCTCACTTCTTTCCATTCCGCTCTCTGAAGTTTCCTTTCTCCCCGGCACAGGGAGTGACCTATGTCTGGATTCTCTCTCTGTCCTTCCAGGTGATGGGATGGTGAGTGAGAACAAGAAGAAGACTCACAAGAAGGAAGATGCTGAGCAAGTAGAGCCACATGGGAAGTTAGCAGGAAGATCCAAAGGGAAAGTTTCTTTGGGTCGTGCAGAGGCAGAAACCTGTGAGAGTCAGCGTGGGCCCGAGAAAAGCTTCAGTAGCTGCTCAGACCTTATTAGCCATAAAAAAATCAACACGGGAGAGAGACCCTACACATGCTCTGAGTGCGGGAAAAGCTTCAGTCAGCGCTCAAGCCTTATCATACATCAGAGAATCCACACAGGAGAGCGACCCTACTCGTGTTCTGAATGTGGTAAAAGCTTCAATGTGAGCTCACATCTTATCAGACATCGGCGAGTCCACACTGGAGAGAGACCCTACACTTGCTCTGAGTGTGGGAAAAGCTTTCGTTGGAGCTCAGCCTTTATCATACATAAGAGAATCCACACTGGAGAGCGACCCTACACATGCTCTGATTGTGGGAAAAGCCTCAATGGAAGATTACAGCTCATTACACATCAAAGAATCCACACAGGAGAGCGACCCTACGTGTGTTCTGAGTGTGGGAAAAGCTTCAATGTGAGCTCAACCCTCATCACGCATCAGAGAGTCCATACAGGAGAGAGATCCTTCACATGCCCTGAGTGCGGGAAAAGCTTCAAACACAGATCAAACCTGATAGCACATCAGAGAATCCACACTGGAGAGAGACCCTACACATGCTTTGAGTGCCATAAAAGTTTTAGTCAGAGCTCACACCTGATATCACATCAGAGAATCCACACAGGAGAACGACCCTACTCATGCGCTGAGTGTGGGAAAAGATTTAGTGAGAGGAAAACCCTCATCACACATCAGAGAATCCACACAGTAAAGAGACCCTTCACATGCCCTGAGTGCAGGAAAAGTTTTAGACGGAGGTCAGCTTTTATCAGACATAAGAGAATCCATACAGGCAAGTAGTGCCATAAATCTCTTGACTAGAGCTGGCCAAAGATTTTTATAAAATAATTCCCAAGTAATTTGCAGCATTTTCTTTAATGTGGTCTCTCAGCTCCATGTGAGTTGCCTGCCTCTGTCTTTTGCCCCTTCCCCCTCTTTGGGGTGAATCCCATCATCCTTTATTAACTCCTCTGTCTGATATCACCTGGGACTGTGTCCCCCGCCTGCAAGAAATATCCATCAATGCCAGGTGGGGGAGATGGGGTTGACCATGACTAGCTACACTGAGGTAAAAGCTACCTGTGCCATGTCTCCACTGGGATTGTACATGGAGGTAGTTGCTCAGTTTAATGATCTTGTAACAACACAACTACATTTGTAGTGCAGACATAACCTGGGTAGAGTGGCTGGGGTTAGCTTTCCCCTAGACCTGTGCTCACCCGCATCATTTTTCCTAATCTAGACAAACCCCAAGGATCTAGTTGATACCATTTCCCCATTACAAAGTGATTGTTAGTCACCATGTTTCCCCTTGGGGACAGATTGTCTCAATCCCAGTTGTTCTCACCTTGCTCAGGGTTGTGGTGGTCAGAAGTATTTTTTCTACCATTTTCCTCAATTAAAATAGATTGAAATAGAAAAAGAGTAGGGGTAGCAAACGTGTCATTTCACCCTCTGTGACACCCGAAGGAGACGGGGTGAGTCAAAGGGATTCCCTCCTTCCCCATCACTGTCACAATCCCCTCTCACCCCAGCAGCATTAGTCTCTGTGTAAATCACAATAGCGTTTATCCTCCCCACGTTCTACCCCTGCACCTCCCAAAGTGTCACATGATGCCGTGTTCTGCATGCTCCCTGTGCTTAGGTATCACACTTTGATCGTAAATCAGACTCACTGGGGCTAGATGTGAAAGTTTCAATCCTGGAGGGAGAATTTGAATGGATCCCAAAGACACAGTAATCATTCTGTGCTTTCATCTCTGCTTCCATCTCTTGGCAAAGCTGCTTCTGGCCTTTTTCCTACTGAGCGGGGATTGTTGCAGAGGGGAAGGTTGGCTGCTTTCCCCCCTTGTGATGAAGCTAAATCTTTACTTGTGCTACACTGATGACATCTTCATCCTATGGACCCACAAGAAGGAGGCCCTTGAAGAATTCCACCTGGACTGCAACAATTTCCACCCCTCCATAAACCTCAGCCTAGACCAGTCCACACAAGAGATCCACTTCCTGGGCACTACAGTGCAAATAAATGATGGTCACATAAACACCACCCTATACCGGAAACCTCCTGACCGCTATTCCTACCTACATGCCTTCAGCTTCCATCCAGGATACATCACACAATCCATTGTCTACAGCCAAGCCCTAAGATACAACCCTATTTGCTCCAATCCCTCAGACAGAGACAAACACCTACAAGGTCTTTATCAAGCATTCTTAAAACTACAGTACCCACCTGGGGAAGTGAGGAAACAGATTGACAGAGTGAGACGGCTACCCAGAAGTCACCTACTACAGGACAGGCCCAACAAGGAAAATAACAGAACACCACTGCCCATCATGTACAGCCCCCAGTTAAAACCTCTCCAGCACATCATCAACGATCTAAAACCTATCCTGGAATACAATCCCCCACTCTCACAGACCTTGGGAGGCAGGCCAGTCCTCACTTACAGACAGCTCCCCAAACTGAAGCAAATACTCACCAGCAACCATAAGCGCCGACTTCTACCGGCACCGGTGGGTGCTCGACCCCACTCTGCTCCCATCCCCACTCCCTCCCGCCCTCATTACAACCTCTTCCGCAAAGTCCCCGCCCCAACTCCATCCTCTCCCTGCCCCTATTCTGACTCCTTCCCCAAATCCCGGCCCCAGCCCCTCCTCTTCCTCGCCCCCTCCCCTGAGCGCACCACGTTCCCACTCTTCCCCACTCCTCCCGGAGCTTGCTATTTGGTGGTGGCAAGCACTGGGAGGTAGGCAGCAGAGCGGGGATGCAGTGTGTTCAGGGGAGGAAGCAGAGGAGATGAGGTGGGGCGGGGTGGTGAGTTTGGCTACTGGTGAGTGCAGAGCACCCATTAATTTTTCCCCGTGGGAGCTCCACCCTGGAGCACCCACGGAGTCGGTGCCTGTGCCAGCAACTACACACCACACCACAGAAACATTAACCCAGGAACCAAACCCTGTAACAAACCCCATTGCCTACTCTGTCCCCATATCTACTCTAGCGACACCATCATAGGACCCAACCACATCAGCCAGACCATCAGGGGATCATTCACCTGCACATCTACTAATGTGATATATGCCATCGTGGCAGCAATGCCCCTCTGCCATGTGCATTGGCCAAACCGGACAGTTTCTACATAAAAGAATAAATGGAAACAAATCAGACATCAGGAATGGTAACATACAACAGCCAGTAGGAGAACATTTCAATTTCCCTGGACATTCAATAACAGATTTAAAAGTAGCCATCCCGCAACAAAAACATTTCAAAAACAGACTTCAAAGAGAAACTGCAGAACTACAATGCATTTGCAACTTAACACCATTAATTTGGGCTTGAATAGGGACTGGGAGTGGCTGGCACACTACAAAAGCAATTTTCCCTCCCTTGGTATTGACACCTCCTCATCAATTATTGGGAGTGGGCCACATCCACCCTGATTGAATTGGCCTTGTTATCACTGGTTCTCCACTTGTAAGATAACTCCCTTCTCTTCATGTGCCAGTATGTTTATGTTTGTATCTGTAATTTTCATGCATCTGAAGAAGTGGGTTTTTGCCCATGAAAGCTTATGCCCAAATAAATCCGTTCATCTTTAAGGTGCCACTGGAATCCTCATTGTTTTTGTGGATACAGACTAACATGGCTACCCATCTGATACTAAATCTTTTGTACATAATATGACTCAATAATAATGAGGTGGCACAGAGTGAAGAAAGTTTGAATGGACTAGAGGAGAACACAATGGGAGAATCTGTTTTGATTTTAAGTTATCAGATATAACCTGCTCTGAAATTTCATTTTATATAAAACTGAAAATGTCTTCTACCCTTCTGTGTTGTGGTTTTTTTTCTCTGTCCTGAAGGCAGTTTGGTCTCACAATTGGATATTACTTTTCTTTGACAGAATGTACCTCAGATTTTTTGGGGACTTTGAGACAAATGACCAAAGTCGAAAGCTGACTTTTTATAGTTTGTATATAATTGTATATAGTTCACTTAATAAAGTTAGTTAGATTAGTAGTTAGGTTAGAATAGTCAGTAGTCCCCTTAGGGACTTTGTCCCAGGGACAGGGCATGCCCTGGTATTCAAGCCGTGCGCCATTTACCACAAGCACATGTTGGTCAGCGACACACACACAAGCTGTCTGAAGCATCTTGGGGAATCACACATTAAAGAGAAGTGCAAAATCTGTAAGAGCTTTATAGCACACACTCTAAAGGACAGAAACATCTGTCTCAAAGCCCTCCTGATGGAAGCGGCTCTTAGACCTATAGGACTCTGCGCCGAGTACCTCAGCCTTCGTATAGAGCATCCCACTGGCACCAGGTTCCCTCCAGTGCTGCTCCATGTAGGAAACATGCCCTCCATGTAAGAAACAGCACGCTGAACACAGGTGATCTCTGGTTTCGAAAAATGAAGGGAAAGGGGTGACAGGCAAAGGACCTGTGTCAGGCCACCTGCCCTTGCCAGGTGCAGCCTCCCCACCCAGGGCTCTTAGCCGAGTATGGGAACCGCCTCCAACTCCAGGGCGCGACAGTTGTCCCATGCACCTTATGGTGCCTTCCAAAAGGCCAAAGATGTGATGGCCCTACCGGTGCTGCCCACTGCACGGGATCTCCCTCCGCGGGCAGAATCAGTGAAGGCTCCACCTCACAAGGGGAAGCCTCCCATGTGCTGCCCCAGTAGTTGCTTGGGTGTCGCCGTTCACTAGAGTCTCGGCACCACTCCACAACCTCACGGCCCCAGTCTCCAGCACTGCATCCGCAGTCTCTGTCCTCAGCTCAATGCTCTCAGTCTCCAGCCATAAGACGTGGATCATTGGCCTCCCAGTGTTGGTCCTGATCTCCCCAGTACCGACAGCCCTCCTCCAAGCACCACTCAACATCACTGCACCGTCACTCTCCAATGCCCCATTCCCCATCTCCGATGCCTCGGTCTTTGTCTCCATGTGTTTCACCGCCAACTCAACTCCAGTATCCGATGCAGCACTGTTCTTCGGACTCCCGCCACCGGTCACCTTCCCCCCAGCACTCTTTGGCTCTGCATCTAAGCCGGCAGTGATGGTCCCCGAGAGAGGAGTCCTCCTTGGAGTTGGAAGGGGGCCTTGGTTCCCATTCCCAGAGGCACCGGGTTGGCCCACGCACCAGACTGCGGTACCAGCCCTGCAGTGGATGTCTTGCCGCAAGTTCAGTGGCCATTACATTGGCCATACTGGAACCCGTGGGGGCTCCCTATGATGCTGGGTCCATACTCCTAGCAATCGTCCATAGCCGCGTTGGGAAAGTGAACCACCCCCAACCCCCACCTCAGTACAGGAACCGGATTCAGGTTCTGATGCGGGTACCAAGGTACAGGCTTCGACTCAGGGAAAAGCCTCCCCAGTGGAGGAAGGGGCACCTGTACCCCGCCAAGAGTTATCATCATCCTCATTGTCCCTGGACGAGGCAGTTGTCAGGCCTGCTCACTCGCTCCCTCCAGATGACTTTAGGGCCCATCAGCATATTTTGAAGAGGGTGGAATTAGAGGCGGAGGAACTCACTGAGCCCTTGGACAGCCTCTTGGATATTTTGGCCGTTGCGGCACCATCTAAGGTGGCATTCCCAGTGCATGCTGGGGTTCTGAAAGTAGTAGAGGCTCCCTGTCCGACACTTGCCTGCTCCTTTGGATGAGAACACTGCTGTACGCCTTCCCACCGATACCCCTGGTTCACTAGGTCCTACTGAAGGTCCAGAGGGTCAAAGTGAGGGGCATCCTGGTGGCTCTGGTGTGGACTCGCCAGCACTGGTTCAGCATGCTTTTGGACATGCACAGACTCCAGTCAAAGTACCCACATCCCTTTGTCTCCCCTCCCCCCACCAAAAAATTGTGGCTGCTCTGGTTCCAGGACTGTGGTGCACTTTGGGAAAATTTACCGCCCACCCTGCATGTTACCGGGCAGGATCTTGCTTTGCCAAAGTCTTGATGGGTTCGCTCTCCTTTGCACACCCAGGAGACTCTCTGATAGCGTGCTTACAGATCAGTAGTCAGAAGAGAATGGGTTAATGCTGACCTGAGCTGCTCCCATTTGCAAACCGGGGAACGCTTCTGTTTTCAGTAGAGTGGATTGGAGGTTGTTGGAGTAGAGAGGACTAAGGAATTTGTCCCATGGAATTGTGGGATACTTCCAGCTGACTCCTGGGACCCCAGTCAAGTGGGGCTGCATCTACATTACAAAGCAATGGGGCTTAGCCTTGGGGCTCAGCTTAACTTGAGCTTGGGCCCTCCAGCGCTGCAGGGTCCTGGGACCCTGGGTCCAAGCCCTGGGTTAGCGCAATTGCAGGGTACAATCAAAAGAGCTCAGGCTTGAGCCTGGGCTCAATCACAGTCTTATGTTGCAGTGTAGACATACCCCTGGAGACAAATGAACTAAGAGAAATGGAAGGCACCAGTGTTAGTAGAGAACAGGGCATTACACAGGGCTCATTGGTGGAAATGGGGATTGAGAGAAAACGAACCCATATGATAAAATTTTGTAATCTTTGAATATGTTGTTGTTACCAGTGATAATGGAATTAAACATGAATTTAATCATTACAGAATAAGAGACTGATTATGTGATAACAGGAATTATATTGTAATACTGCAAATTATATTGTTTTTTTGTTTTGTTTTATCAGTATTTTAGAAAATGGTGGCTAATTCTGAAAAGTTATTTGATGTAATTCAGCCCCTTTGGATTGAGCAGTGCTGAAGTAAAACCTCACTCCAAAGGGTAGTAGTAGTGTATATGAGAATAGACACCCAAGATAGACTCTAATTATTTCTATTTCAAATGGAATTCATGTTGCTCCGCTTTAAAATAAACTTTCTGTGAAGAGGAAAGTTCCTGAGGGAGACAAGTTGTGTAACCGTCTCCATGTCAGACTGTAACAGTCACTGCAATGTGAGCCGGGGTGTGCGGGACTCGAGTTGCAGGCTCAGTGTGTCTAAGCCTGTGCTGGAGAGTCCACACTGAACGGTGACCCTGGGTTGAGCAGGTCAAGACCCGAGTCTCACCCCAGCGCTCACGTGCCCACCATGCACGGCGCAGACCCGGTCACATCAGCCTCTCCCAGGCTTCCTAGCGCTCTCCCAGCTGTAGCCTCTTCAGCCCTTTGTTCTTTGTGCCCCACGGAAACACTTGAGTGTCCCTCCCACAGCGCTTTATCAGAAGTTGTCTCTCCCGTCAGTACAGCCAGCCAAGCTGTGTTTTGGGTCTGCAAGCTGCCGGCCACTGGAGCCAGCAACCTGGGTGAGGCCCCATTTGAAGAATTTCCCCTGCTTGTATTTTCACTCCTGTTTCATACGTTGGGCAGAACATCCGGGAGATGCTGGTGGCAGATTCTGAGCTGGTGAAGGCTCCTGTCGCAGGAGGAGGATACAGGTCAACTGGCTGATGCTGCTCATGACTCTTGGTGTAGCCGCTGATGCCCCCTGTGTAGTCCAGCACCTGTGGAGAAGGGCCACAGGCACAGACGGGTGGGATCACGTTGTCGTGCAGACCTGGGAGGACCAGCAGTGGCTCCAGAACTTTCATATGCAGAAAGTGATGTTTCTGGAGCTTTGTGAGCAGCTTGCCCTGACTCTGCAGTGTCAGGACACATACAAGTGGGTGGGGAAGTTGGTCCAGAAGCGGGTTGCTGTAACCATCTGGAAGCTGTGTACTCCTGACTGCTGTAGGTCCACTGCTAACCAGTTTGGGCTTGGCAAGTTCTCTGGGGGGACAGAGGTTTCTGAGGCAATCAGGCATGGGATTTACCCAAAGGTAGTGAGCATAAACATGTCAAGAACATAACTTTGGAACATAAGACTGGCCATACTGGGTCAGAGCAAGGGTCCATCTAGCCCAGTATCCTGCCTTAGTCTCTAAGGTGGCACAAGTCCTCCTTTTCTTTTTGTCTTCCAACAGTGGCCAATGCCAAGTGCCCCAGAGGGAATGAACAGAAAAGGGCAATGATCAAGTGACCCAACCCCTGTCATCCAGTCCCAGCATCTGGCTGTCAGAGGGTTAGGGACACCCAGAGCATGGGCTTGCATACCTGACTATCTTGGCTAATAGTCACAGATGGACCTATCAACTTATCTCATTCTTTTTTGAATCCCATTATAGTTTTGGCTTTCACAACATCCCCTGGCAACAAGTTCCACAGGTTGGCTGTGTGTTAGTTGAGTAAGTACAGCAGAACCCTGTTCATCTGATCTAATTGGGACTGGGGCCATATTGGATAATCAAACATTTGAATAATCTGGAGAATGGGAAAGTGTGAGGCTGCAGACCCATCTAGTGGCCACAGGAGAGATCACCTGCTTCTTGTGCTGTGTGCACTGATTGTTTGGTTAATACAGAGAGCCAGATAATGGAGGATCCGATAAACAGGGTTTTACTGTACTTCCTTTTGTTTGTGTTAGACCTGCTGCCTATTAATGTCATTTGGTGACCTCCCTGGTTCTTATGTCAAGGGCTAAATCGCACTTCTTTATTCACTTTGTCCACACCATTCGTGATTTTATAGCCCTCTATCATCCCCTTAATCATCTTTTTAATCTCTCATATGGTAACTGTTCCATACACTTAATTTTTATTGCCCTTCTCTTTACCTTTTCCATTTCTAATATATCTTTTTTTTAGATGGGGCAACCAGAACTGCACACAGTATTCAGGGTGTGGATGTACCATTGTCCCACTGATGATTTGATAGGCTTCCTGCTTCTGACGTCCCTTCAATAATTGCTAGTTTGGAGAGAATGGGGTTTCCAAACTGCACCAGGGCCATTGATGGGACTGACATGCCCCTAGTTTGCCGTCCTCAAAAAGCACAAGAGTGCATCCACCATAAGGGGTACTAGCTACTCCATTGTTATGCAAGTGTTTGTGGACCACAGAGACTGATTCATGGGCTGTGCTGGAAAAGTTGATGATGCCGGGATTGGGAGTTTACCTTCATGGACAGGCTGGTGCACGATTCCCACCTAATGACTTTGTCATAAACAGAGTAACCGTTATTCTAGGGGACCCCACGTACTCCCTTTAGCCTCACTTATGAAACCGTACCCTGGTCTCAGAGGCCCTGGCAGAAGACGGTTTCATTACACTCTCAGTAGGTGAAGAGTGGTGGTTCAATAGGCATTCGGCAGATGGCAATTCTGCTGGCACCCTTCCCAGAACCGTTTGGATGGCTCTACAGTCGGTGCTGTCCCCATTATTATGTCTTGCCTTGCTCCTCACAATCTTTGTGACTCCAGAGGGGAGCCGTTCGCACTGGAGCAGACCCATGACAGAAGTGGGTTACTGAACTGCTACACTCAGCCCGAAAGTGCACCTGCCACAACTGAAAGAGGAAGGATGTGTGCAGCAGAAATCAAGGATGCTTCGTGCGCCCAAATCTGGACTTTCATGGACCAAGTGGAAAGGGAGAATATTACATTTATGAATGTATTTGTACAGGAACATCAACAGTACATGCAGCACTTATCGCTGTAAGCTACGATTGTGACGGCACTGATTGTCATGATGTTTTAATTATGGATGAGGTGAGAGCTTCTTCAGCAGGGGGAAAGGGTAATTTGTGTGAGATGAACTCTGGCTTTTCATTGTGGGTAGATCCGAAAAGAAATTGTCTTTGGATACAGGTTTTCAGTTATGGTTTCTCATGTCTTTATCTTTATTCTTTGAACTACACATGATATGATTGTATGCATCATGCAGTGATGGTAACACACTTTTTAAATTAAATAAAAACCTTTACTTGCTAACATGGATGTGTTTCCAAAAAAAATTACACTATTAAAAAATTGACAGGCTGCCAAGAAAACACGAAAAGTAGGAATAAAGTTAAATGCAGAACACAAGCACTGGAGAGTGGAAAACAGTGAAACCTGTCAAACAATTTAAAAAATTTCAAATCCCCTGTTTCTGTACTGTAGCCTGATCTATAGATTATGTATTAATAATATTGATTGCCTAAGAATTGCCAGTTATCACTTTGAGGGTTGACAGGTTCTTGTCGCAAGATCAGGCCCAGTATTATTAAAATTACTAAATAGTTGGGAACCCCGATGTGCACAGTTGCAACACTCACACTGTAGGAACTCTTCTATGTTAGAAGAAAAGAGCAGGTTGACCAGAGGCAGATTTGAGTATGGGCTTCTTTATGACGATACTTGTTCCCCTCGTCCCAATTGTCGAGTAAGCACTGGATTAGTTACAGCACGCTCTTTTTATCTAAGTTAGTATTCAAATTCCTACATTTACCACAACACCCCCAAAACCCTTATGGAGTAATATGAACGCCCATAAAACGAATATTGATAACTCTATACTGAATATAATTATCCCCGCCCCTGATTACTGTTTACAGCATTAGCATATTCTATAGATAATTTTTACTTTGAAGATACACTTCTTTGCTATAATTGCAGTCATGAAGTCCCTGGATCAGCAGTTTGCAGGGAAGGGAGGAAGGGGCCATGACCCTGAACTCGCCTGTGTAGCTGGGAAAGGAAGGGAGGGGGAGATAACACTACTTTACCCAAAAGGTATTCTTTAGATCCCCATATTCCTCAGGCAGCTGCAACCTTATCAAACTCTTCACAAGGAGAAGGGAAGGGAGAGGGGTAGCCCTAAATCTCTCCAGCGCAGAAGCGGTGCTTGCCTGTGCCTTTACTCCTTAATACCATCTCTGCTCACCAGCGGTATCCCACTTTTCTGCGTAACCCTTACATATCCCTACATTCTATATTTACATTCATTATTCATACAGTCATTAATACATTAATAATAATTATTAATACATCTAGCAAAGTCACAAACATTCTAACTCAGTAAGGTAGATAGAGAGACTACAGAATGTACGTCTATACATCCATATACTCACATCATCCGTTGCAGGACTACCTAAAATGTTAGCCATCCTCTTCCTCATCACCATCACCTTCCTCCTCATCACAAGTTGCCATCATTATGGCCCCTTCCAAGAGCCATATCTCTCTCCCCTACCCCCACAGGCTGGGATGTAACTTTTATAATATGTTACACTCATGCCACTGTGTCTAATGCATATTCAGTAGGGCTTTTGCCTTATTTGTATTTTCTCATCCTACTAATGTCGAGGTGTCCTTCTTCTATAGATTAGTATATTGATACGTGTAACTACCATTCCAACTCATGCTCATATCCGGCACCCCTTGCTTAAGCGGATTGGCAGTTATTACTTCCATGTTCCTTGTTGTAGCACTGATTGGAACATTCTACCTCCCACCATAGAGCATGTGATTCTTAGTTCCTAAAATTGAAAGGTAACTGTAGATCTACTCCAAGGTCACAGCCTATTTAACCACATTTATGCGTCAGCCAATGTCTTACCGGACACTGTAGGTTTCTTGTGTTACAGCTGAATATAATGAAAGCGGCTAAATATTATGAAGGAAGGGCAGTGAATACACCAAAGGCAAGCCTATGGGCTACAGCGTGTCCCCTGGCCCTCAGTTCTCCTTTCCCTTGTTCTGCATGTACTTGGTGCTGCTGCACAGGGATGGAGGACTCCTCGAGGTGGAGGCCTGCACTGGGTACATTTGCCATGTCCAAGTAGCATGCAGTCCTGGTTGCATGGGCCACCCAATAATGGTATTGCCCAATGTATTCCTGGCCTTCGGGACATGGTACCATGGAGGGGACTTAGGACATGGTATGGGTGATGCAGAACCTGCACTCTCATGGTCATTAGCACAAGCAGCCTCTCAAACAGGTTTTTGGCTGTGCTCTATCTTCCTCAACCAATGTTCCTGTTTCTGAAACTGCACTGCAAGTCTGTTCTCATTCTCTGTAGCCTCTCAGTGCCTTTCCGCTTGCCGTTAATCCTTATCCTGGTATTAGAGTCTGGTTGTCCCTGTTCAGCACGTCCGCCATAAGGTCATCATGCACGTTTCCTTTTTGACTGCACTTTGACAGTGGCAAACCCCAGACTCCTTCTGGACTATGTCCAGGCTGCTGCAGAGGTGGAAGGGCCTGAAAATGGGACTGGGGAGGGAGGCATGGGGACATGGCCCCTCACTTTTTCCTGCCTTAGGTGAGCAATTGGGGGAAGACAGAATGGAGAGTAGTGAGTGGCGGGTTGGGGAGACCTCAGGGAAGGGGGCAGAGAGGAGCAAGCGGTGAGCGGGGAGGAGGCCTTGGGGAAGAGAAGGCATTGAAGCAGGAAGAGGTGGACCAAGAGGAGAGCCTAAGGGGAAAAGGCAGAGCAGGGGTGGGGTACAGTAAGGACAAGGCCATGGTCCGGGCGCTGGTGCCCCCCTGCCCCACTTCTATAGAGCTTCGTGTTCAGCATTCCAAAGGTGGCAGTGGACAGGCATGGCTCCGGAGGGGTGACCCCAAACGCATCTTTTTTTCCCCTGCATGGCAGGCCCTTTTGGGGAAGGCTTAGCCTCCCCTGGCGTCTTCTATGTGCCACCCATGACAATGAAAATGACTGGATATGGGAGCTGCGACATGTACATTATCCTGAAGCAGGTACCCAAAAACAGTTTCCTTTGTATGAAGAACTGACACACACACTGCTAAGCTTCTCAGAGATCACCCCACTCCAGCAAGGGCTCTGGCCAGTGACCAGGCCTTCACACCCTCCTGGGGGGTGGGTGGGTGGGTGGAGGGGCTTCTGTAGTTAACATAAGAACATAAGACCAACCATACTGGGTCAGACCAAAGGTCCATCTAGCCCAGTATCCTGTCTTCCTACAGTGGCCAGTGCCAGGTGCCCCAGAGGGAATGAACAGAACAGGTAATCATCAAGTGATCCATCCCCTGTCACCCATTCCAAGCTTCTGACAAACAGAGGCTAGGGAAACCATCCCTGAACATCCTGGCTAATAATCATCGATGGACGTATCCTCCATGAACTTATCTAGTTCTTAGAATCATAGAATCATAGAATATCAGGGTTGGAAGGGACCTCAGGAGGTCATCTAGTCCAACACCCTGCTCAAAGCAGGACCGATCCCCAATTAAATCACCCCAGCCAGGGCTTTGTCAAGCCTGACCTTAAAAACTTCTAAGGAAGGAGATTCCACCACCTCCCTAGGTAACGCATTCCAGTGTTTCACCACCTTCCTAGTGAAAAAGTTTTTCCTAATATCCAACCTAAATCTCCCGCACTGCAACTTGAGACCATTACGCCTTGTTCTGTCATCTGCTACCACTGAGAACAGTCTAGAGCCATCCTCTTTGGAACCCCCTTTCAGGTAGTTGAAAGCAGCTATCAAATTCCCCTTCATTCTTCTCTTCCGTAGACTAAACATCCCCAGTTCCCTCAGCCTATCCTCATAACTCATGTGTTCCAGTCCCCTAATCATTATTGTTGCCCTCCACTGGACTCTCTCCAATTTTTCCACATCCTTCTTGTAGTGTGGGGCCCAAAACTGGACACAGTACTCCAGATGAGGCCTCACCAGTGTTGAATAGAGGGGAACGATTATGTCCCTCGATCTGCTGGCAATGTCCCTACTTATACATCCCAAAATGCCATTGGCCTTCTTGGCAACAAGGGAACACTGTTGACTCATATCCAGCTTCTCGTCTACTGTCACCTCTAGGTCCTTCTCTGCAGAACTGCTACCTAGCCATTCGGTCCCTAGTCTGTAGCGGTGCATTGGATTCTTCCATCCTAAGTGCAGGACTCTGCACTTGTCCTTGTTGAATCTCATCAGATTTCTTTTGGCCCAATCCTCCAATTTGTCTAGGTCCCTCTGTATCCTACCCCTACCCTCCAGCGTATCTACCTCTCCTCCCAGTTTAGTGTCATCTGCAAACTTGCTGAGAGTGCAATCCACACCATCCTCCAGATCATTTATGAAGTTATTGAAGAAAACCGGCCCCAGGACCGACCCTTGGGACACTCCACTTGATACCGGCTGCCAGCTAGACATGGAGCCATTGATCACTACCCGTTGAGCCCGACAATCTAGCCAGCTTTCTATCCACCTTATAGTCCATTCATCCAGCCCATACTTTTTAACTTGCTGGCAAGAATACTGTGGGAGACAGTGTCAAAAGCTTTGCTAAAGTCAAGGAACAACACGTCCACTGCTTTCCCTTCATCCACAGAAGCAGTTATCTCGTCATAGAAGGCAAATAGATTAGTCAGGCATGACTTGCCCTTGGTGAATCCATGCTGACTGTTCCTGATCACTTTCCTCTCCTCTAAGTGCTTCAGAATTGATTCCTTGAGGACCTGCTCCATGATTTTTCCAGGGACCGAGGTGAGGCTGACTGGCCTGTAGTTCCCAGGATCCTCCTTCTTCCCTTTTTTAAAGATGGGCACTACATTAGCCTTTTTCCAGTTGTCCAGGACTTCTTTTTTGAACCCTGTCATAGTCTTGGCATTCACAACATCCTCTGGCAAGGAGTTCCACAGGCTGGATGCATGTTGTGTGAAAAAATACTTCCTTTTGATTGTTTTAAACCTGCTGCCTATTACTTTCATTTTGTGACCCCTAGTTCTTGTATTATGAGAAGGAGTAAATAACACTTCCTTATTTACTTTCTCCACACCAGTCATGATTATATTGACCTGTATCATGTCCCTGCTTAGTCGTCTCTTTTCCAAGCTGAAAAGTCCCAATCTTATTAATCGTTCCTCATCGGAAGCTGTTCCATACCCCTCATCATTTTTATTGCCCTTTTCTGAACCTTTTCCAATTCCAATACATCTTTTTTGAGATGTGGCGACCACATCTGCAGGCAGTATTCAAGATGTGGGCGTGCTATGGATTTATATAAAGGCAATATGATATTTTCTGTCTTATTATCTATCCCTTTCTTAATGATTGCCAACATTCTGTTTGCTTTTTGACTGCTGCTGCACATTGAGTGGATGTTTTCAGAGAACTGTCCACAATGACTCCAAGATCTCTTGCTTGACTGGTAACAGCTTATTTAGACCCCATCATTGTATATGTATAGTTGGGATTATGTTTTGCAATGTGCATTATTTTGCACTTATTAACAGTGAATTTCATCTGCCATTTTGTTACCCAGTCACCCAATTTTGTGAGATCCTTTTGTAGCTCTTCGCAGTCTGTCTGGGACTTAACTATCTTGAGCAGTTTTGTGTCATCTGTAAATTTTTCCACCTCACTGTTTACCCATTTTCCAGATCATTTATGACTATGTTGAATAGGTCTGGTCTCAGTACAGACCCCTGGGGGACACCACTCTATACTGCTCTCCATTTTGAAAACTGACCATTTATTCCTACCCTTTGTTTCCTATCTTTTAACCAGTTACTGATCCATGAGAGGATCTTCCCTCTTATCCCATGACAGCTTACTTTGCTTAAGAGCCTTTGGTAAGGGACCTTGTGAAAGGCTTTCTGGAAATCTGAATACACTATATCCACTAGATACCCCCTGTGCACATGCTTGTTGACCCCTCTTGACGTTATTGACATAAGCTGGGACCGTATAGATCATTGTTGCAACCAAAGTTCTGTAGTGGCACCAAATCTTATATAAAGGGGGTCAAATGATGCGTCTAAGACAAGGTTATGGTTTGCTGGCTATGATTATGCTGTCTATATCTGTGTATCATTTTTATACTTAAAGTTATGAATATTGGCTCTATACTGTCTGTATTTCAAACTTATGCTATGCTTCTGAGGATCACTCCAGACAAGTTGATGTCAGCTCTGCCTAGCCTGCTTGATGGCCCATTAAGGACCATCCTCTATACAATTGACCCATTGAGAGATGGCAGACACACCTTGTGACGCAGCAAGGTGTGCAGGAACATGCCTATCGACAGAACTGAAGATATTCCAGGCCACGGGATGGACAGCTTGTCCTTGGGACAAAGAAAGCAGAGACTACATAGCAAGAGACTATAAAAAGCTGCTGCTGTAGCTCCTCCATCTTGTCTTCAATCCTGCTTCTTACCTCTGGAGGGACTTTGCTACAAACGGAAGCTCTACACAAAGGACTGATGACCCATCCCAGCTGTGGATGGACTCCAGAGACTGGATTTGAACCTGCAGTTTATTCCATCACTGCTACAAGCCTGAACCAAGACCTTTGCCCTTACTGTATGTCACTGATTCCATGTAACCAATTCCAGCTCTCATCTATATCTTTTTCCTTTTATGAATAAACCTTTAGCTTTTAGATTCTAAAGGATGGGCAAGAACGTGATTTGTGGGTAAGATCTGATTTGTATATTGAGCTGGGTCTGGGGCTTGGTCCTTTGGGATCGAGAGAACCTTTTCTCATTTACTGGGGTATTGGTTTTCATAACCATTTGTCCCCATAACGAGTGGCACTGGTGGGGATACTGGGAAAGTGGAGTGTCGAAGGGAATTGCTTGTGTGACTTGTGGTTAGCCAGTGGGATAAACCAAAGTCCTCTCTGTTTGGCTGGTTTGGTTTGCCTTAGAGGTTGAAAAACCCCAGCCTTGGGCTGTAACTGTCCTGCTTGAAGTAATTTGTCCTGAACTGATACTCTCAGTTGGGTCCCACCAGAACCAGCATTGTTACACCCCTTCAAAGAATTCTAGTAGATTGGTGAGGCATGATTTCCCTTTACAAAAAACATGTTGACTCCTCCTCAACAAATCATGTTCATCTATGTGGCTGACAATTCTGTTCTATACTATCGTTTCAGCCAGTTTGCCCGGTACTGAAGTCAGGCTTACCGGACTGTAATTGCCGGGATCACCTCTAGAGCTTTTAAAAAAATTGGCGTCACATTAGCTATCCTCCTGTCATTTCGTACAGACACTGATTGAAATGATAGATTACAGACTACAGTGAGTAGTTCTTCAATTTCACATTTGAGTCCTTCAGAACTCTTGGGTGAATCCCATCTGGTCCTGGTGACTTATTACTGTTTAGTTTATCAATTTGTTCCAAAACCTCCTCCAATGACACCTCAATCTGGGACAGTTCCTCAGATTAGTCACTTTGAAAACTGTTCATAACAAAAATATTTAGTTGATAAGCTTTTCCACCTTCTTTCCAATGATGTCTGGGAGGCGTTTGATTGTTAGTTCTTCCAAATTACTTGCTGACTCTTTTCAATGTACAATTCATGTAGTTCATTTGAGAGCACTTTATTGTGAGCATTTAGTGTCTGAAATTTGAGCAGTCAGTACGTTTGAGAGTCAGGATTCCTGGGTCCCATTCCTCCTGCAGGCTGGGGAAAGTCTCTTAAGGGAAGGCAGGACTCTTGGGTTCTAATCCGAACTCTTCCACTGCCTGCCCATTTGATATTAGAGAAGTCACTTCACCTTCCTCTGCCGTAGTTTCTTCATCAAGAAATGGGGGACAATAATCTTCCCCTACCTCTCTCACTGGGCGGGAGCAGCTGTAAGGATCCATTCAAGCGTCTGTGCAGCCTTTGGATCCCCCCCTGCTCCTAGGAAGTGCAAAGAAGGGCAGTAAACGACGCCTTTCCAGCCTAGGGAGGATGATCTGGTGGGAAGACACAGGATTCTGGGCAGCTTGGGAAGCAGGGTTTGCAGTGATTACACCAGGGTGCGGGCACCCCTAGGTGCTAGCCCTATCTTTGAGGGTATTTAGCCTCTATTGGCTAGAACAGGCGTCTGGCCTGGAACAGCTGGTGGTTCCTGACACATTGCACTAAGCCCGGAGGGGACTCGCCCCTGGCCTACAGCAGCGATGGCTGCAGAGCTCAGGATCCCGCGTCCCAGAAGGCCTGGAGGAGACGGAACACGCGGGGAGCTACCACCAGAGCCAATCAGAAGCCGGCGCTCTGAGACAAAGGGGTTGGTTTACACTCGGTGGTCGGCTGTTGGTGGAGTGCAGGGAGACACATCACACCCTGGGAGGTGCCTGCTGACCTTCCCATGCTTATACAAAGGGAGACTTTGAACCCTATTCGTGGCCACTGGGTCACGTCTGTCAGCCACAGAGACCAGCAACCCGGGGGCTGAGGAGCGAGTCGTGGTCAGGCTACCGCGAGCCGCCTGAATTGTCCCCTGGACTGCAGAGCAGGGAGACTGAAGACCTGATAAGAATCCCCATGTTTTCCTTGTGAATTTCAAGCCGGCCAATGAGTACAGGGTGGCAGCACCCCCTAGAGAACTGGTACTCAACTTCCATTCTGCTACGCAGGGCCCGGGAGGAAGACAGGGGCGGAGGGGTTGGGTCCCTCATAAATGTTGGTGTTGCACTCAGTTTAAAGTACTGTTGATGGCTTCTCATTCTGGTTACTCCTGTTCTTTCCTTAGCCCTGTCCTTTGTTCCCTGTACCTAATAAGCTCCCCCTCTTGTTGTATTGTTACTGTGGGGATTTTGATAGTACTTTTATCCTTTGTGCTTATACGCTGTAAACAAGTCAGCTTCCCTCAGTTTCCCCATCTGTCCAGGGATGGTATAGACACTTCTCCAGCTCCTAGCAGTAGTGAGTCCTGATCACACAATCAGTGTTAAATCCTCTGAGCTCAGAAAGACAGTGGTAAGTGTTGTTACCCAATCTCCCCATTTCCAGTCGGGCCCTGTTTGTCTCCCAATGCCCTTTTTTCCTTCCCTCTCAGCCTCTCTGCTTTTCCAGGAGGAGGATGCAGAGACCACCTCACTCTGTCTGAGTCACAGAATCGGACCCAGATAAAGTGTGTGTGGTGGTCGGGGGAGCACCATCCCCTAAGGGGAGAAAAGCTTCAGCCCCAAGTTATCATTTATGCTCCTTCTGCTGATTTCCTAGGGTAGGAGAGCCCTCAGGAAAGTTCCCTTTTCTATGCACCAATAAAATTCTTGGAAATACAAAATCAAATCAGCCCAAGGTCAGAATTCCTGCCCAGAGAGTGGGACATTCCAGTAATGTGTTTATGTATTAAATCCAATGCCCATCTCTAGGGTATACGCTTTACAGCTGATTTGCAACAGCACCTTATGAGGAGAACAAGAACAATTAGATTTCTGATTATTTAATAGCTTGGGATTCTGACTCCATTTCCCATTCAGTTCATATAAAAATACATGGTGTCCCTGTGGCACTCTGTACCTCCAAGCAGCACTCTGTAACCCCCATAGTCATCATTCATATGTGGATATATTTCATACAAAGCATGCCATGTAAGATACCACAGGAAAGGACATGATCTGCTGAACCCCATTGTTCTGTCAAAATATGTCTATCTTTAGTATATCTGAAGTTACGAGATTTTGCTGTACGGTTGTTATTGAAATATATTGTAAGTTTGGGAGTTGTCCACAGCTAGTTCTCCAGTGACAACAAAGGAGGTGACCAACAGCATTGAAAGATCATCAGGATGACCATTAATCAACAAGGGAGTTGTAAACAAGGGATTTACAATTTACACAATGGGGGATTGCTCAACTCTGTGAGTCAGCAAAGCCCACGAGACATGTTTGGGCTAGTATTTTCCAGGTACATGGACTGAGGGTATAAAACAAGGGACAGTGGCATCATGCAATTACCTTTCTCTTCCCCAACCTACACTGGAAGTAACAAGAACGCTGGGAAGACAAAGACTTCAACTGATGAAGAGGAGATTGGTCCCAGGCTTAATGGGAAAAGACATCCCCGGTACCGACAGCCCGCTGCGACCCGACATGGTTGTCACCAACGAAACCCAGAAAAAGATCATCCTCGTCGACATCACGGTCCCTTTCGAGAACAGGACCCCGGCCTTCCGAGAAGCTCGAGCTCGGAAACTGGAAAAATACGCCCCTCTGGCCGACACCCTGAGAGCGAAGGGCTACGAGGTGCAGCTGGACGCCCTGATTGTCGGAGCCCTGGGCGCTTGGGACCCCTGCAACGAGCGTGTGCTGCGGACCTGCGGGATCGGTAGACGCTACGCACGGCTCATGCGGCGCCTCATGGTCTCGGACACCATCCGATGGTCCAGGGACATCTATATCGAGCACATCACCGGCCACCGACAGTACCAGGAGGAGTGAGCCAGTACGACATTGTGCACACACTGTGGGAAAGAGACTGAGAGGCCTTCCCCATCGGACCGTATGAACTGGAACCGTAAACCCGCTGAACATTAAACCCCACCAAATGAGGGTAGACCCATCCCCACCCCCGTATTCACTTACTATACCCAGCATACTGAACATAGTTGTTGTGTGGATAACTTACCCCATATCTCGATGTCTGTACTCTGACCGGTTAAACTTTTCCCCCAGTCGGGGAGATTGCAGATTATTATGTGATCCTTGCTCCACCGGCTCCTAAATCGAATTTTGCACCCCTTGATAATCTGTACCTTATCCCCTGACAACCAGAAACTTCTATGCTTGAACTCTGTACCATTCCTTATTTCAACATTACCTCAATAAAATTATTAGGACTGTAAGCTACCTGTAACATCCAGTGGGGTGAGAAAAGCTGCTTTAACTAACTATTGCTCAGTCTAATAATGCCTAGGTTTTAGACTCCATGCTTACTTTTTATTTTCTGTGGTAACTCTCTCTGACCTTCTATATCTATCACTTAAAACCTATCTTTCTATAGTCAATAAACCTATTTTAATGTTTTATCCTTAACAGCATATTTTGGTTGAAGTGCTTGGGAAATCTCAGCTCAGGTTACAAAGGCTGGTGTGTGTCCTCTCCACATCGGAGGAGGAGCGCACTGGGGAATGAACTTACATTGGTGAGGCTTCTGATCAGGGTAAGACAGTACAGTTCTGAGGTGCAAGGCTGGCGGCTTGGGAGATTTGCAGGTGCCTGTTGCTGTATGACTCATGAGTGGCTCTAGGAGCATTCATGCAATCTAGCTGGGCTTGGGGCTCCATATCCTGTTGTACTGAGTAATCACAGCGTCTGGAGAGGTTTGCTGCTTGTCACTAGCAAAGCATTGTGAGATACAGCCCAAGCTGGAGAGATAAGGAGGCACAGCAGTACCCCAGTTCCAGGTTGTACCCTGGGGATCCTGTCACAGTCCCGATCATTAGAATAAACTGAACTGCAGCTGTAACTTTCCCCAGTTGCAAGCCAGGGCCAGAATGTTTCCAATGGGCAAGGTAGGGGAGAGGCATTTAACACAAAGAGCCCAAGATGTCACTGTGTTCCCCTGATCCCACAGGAACTTTGCAAGTGTCAGTGAGAAATAAAACCTCGGTCACCCATTGGCGGGAAGCTGCATCCAGGGCAGACACTGATGCTCCTTTCTGCGCATGCTCAGGAGGGAAGAGAGTGACGCCAGTGTGAAGAGCTGGGCAGTGTCTCCTGTAGGGGTCTGTGGGAGGAGAGGAGGAGAGTCAGTTCCTGCCAGGATCTCTCAGTTCTTCCTCAGGGCAGATACCACCTTTGCCCCTGGAGCATGGCACAGTGCCTCCCCAGCAAAAGTAAACATGGACCTGTCCCAGGCCCTAACGAGTGCCCTCTCACTCAAACTAGTAAGTCCACAGCTTATAGGAAAAATTATTGTTATGAGTCCCTAAGTGCATGACCTGCCACTTTGCACTATTAAATTTCATCCCATTTCTATTACTCCAGTTTTCCAGGCCCTCCAGACCTTTTTGCATGATATTCCGGTCCTCCTTCATATCGGCAATAGCTCCTAACTTTGTGTCATCCACAAATTTTATTAGCTCACTCCCACTTTTTGTACCAAGGTCATTAATAAAAATGTCAAGACCAATCCCTAAGGAACTCCACTAGTAACCTCCCTGCAGCCTGACAGTTCACCTTTAACTAATTCCGTATCCACCTTTCAATCCTCATATTAATCCCCATCTTCTCCAATGTAAGTAATAATTTCCTGTGTAGAACTGTATCAAATGCCTTCCTGAAATCCTGGTAGATTAGATCTGCTGCATTTCCTTTGCCTAGAGAATCAGTTCTCTTCTCAAAGAAGGAGATCAGGTTGGTCTGGCACAATCTACCTTTTGTAAAACCATGTTGTATTTTATCCCAATTACCATTCACCACTATGTCCTCAACTACTTTCTCCTTCAAATTTTTTTCTAAGACCTTGCATACAATTGAGGTCAAACTAACCTGTAGTTTCCTGGATCACTTTTTCCCCCCCTTTCTTAAAAATAGGTACTATTTTAACAATCCTACAGTCACAGGGTACAACCCCCAGGTTTACAGATTCATTAAAAATCCTTGCTATTGGACTTGCAATTTCATGTGCCAGTTTCTTTAATATTCTTGGATGTCTTATCCATTTTGTGACTTCTAATTTCTTTACAGTCTACCTCATCCTTGATATGCAATGCTACTCCACCACCTTTACCTTTATTTCTGTCTTTCCTAAACAGCACATACCCTTCAATACCACTACTCCAGCCGTAACGACTATTCCACCATGTTTCTGTTATCCCGATAATATCTGGTTTCACTTCCTGCACCAGTAGATCTAGTTCTTCCATTTTGTTGCCAAGGCTCCTTTCACTGGTGTACAAACATCTTATTTGTTTCTGCTTGGCTTTGCCCAGATTCCTCGCCAGATTAGGTACAGTCAGTCTACCGCCAGTATCACCTACCTGACTGTTAGTATCCCATTGACCATAGAATCATAGAATCGTAGGACTGGAAGGGACCTCGAGAGGTCATCTAGTCCAGTCCCCTGCACTCATGACAGGACTAAGTATTAGCTAGACCATCCCTGACACGTGTTTATCTAACCTATTCTTAAAATTCTGCAATGACAGAGATTCCACAACCTCCCTAGGCAATTTTATTCCAGTGCTTAACCACCCTGAAAGTTAGGAAGTTTTTCCTAATGTCCAGCCTAAACCTCCCTTGCTTAAGCCCATTGTTTCTTGTCCTATCCTCAGAGGTTAATGAGAACAATTTACCTCCCTCCTCCTTATAATAACTGATCATGTACTTGAAAACTTATGTCCCCTCTCAGTCTTCTTGTCTCCAGACTAAAGAAACCCAGTTTTTCAATCTTCCCTTATAGGTCATATTTTATAGACCTTTAATCATTTTTATTGCTCTTCTCTGGACTTTCTCCAAATGGTCCACATCTTTCCTGCAACGTGGCACCCAGAACTGGGCACAATACTCCAGCTGAGGCCTAATCAGCACGAAGTAGAGCAAAAGAATTACTTCTTGTGTCTCGCTTACAACACTCCTGCTATAAATCCCAGACTGAAGTTTGCTTTTTTTGCAACAGTGTTAGACTATTGACTCATATTTAGCTTGTGATTCACTATGACCCCCAGATCCCTTTCCACTGTACTCCTTCCTAGGCAGTCATTGGCACTATCTTTCCTCTTAGTGTCCATTCTCCTACCCTCTGCAGTTCCTTTCTCCATTGCTATACATTGTCTTTCTTGTTTTTCCTCCCAGTCAATGATAGAATCAGGCATGGAGATTACATGAAAATCTCCCAACCATCTCCCCCGACTTCCTAGTTTAAAGCTCTTTTAATCAGTTGTGCCAACCTCCATGCCAAAAATCTATTACTCTCCCTACTCAAATGGAGTCCATCCCATTAGAACTGTCCTCTGTCTGTGAATGCCTCCAAGTGATCAAACATCCCCAAACCCTCCTTATAGCCTGAACCATCTGTTGATCATCATAATCTTGTCTCACCTTTGTTCTCTTCCTCCAGGGACAGGTAGAATCCCACTGAAGGTCATCTGAGCTTCCATTTTTTTAAGCATCTTCCCCACCTTAGCATAGTCTCCCTTGATGCATTCCAGTGAGAATCTAGCAGTATTGTTTGCTGCCACATGAAGGAGAATCAGTGGATTCTTTCCTGCTTCCATTAGGATCCTCTTCAGCCTCAGGTCCACATCCCATATCTTAGCTGCTGACAGACAGCTCACCCTTCTGTTCTCCAGATCCGCTCTGGTGACAGGCCTGTCTGTTCTTCTCAGTAGGGAGTCACCAACTAAATTCCCTCTAAGCTGCTTGGCTGTCCAGCTGCCTATTAAGCGTTGTGCAGGCTCTCAGGGCTGCGGCAGGGAGAGATGCCACTCCCCAAGCCCTGGACCTACCCGCAGCGCCCCTTCCCCCCTCCCCTGGCCCTGACCTAGCCTGGCCCCGAACCTACTGTGGCCGGGGACAGGGGCCCCTCCTGCAATCCAGCCCAGCCCAGGACCTGCCACAGCTGGGGGAAAGGTGCCTCTCTCCCCCCAGCCCAGGTGCTGATGCAGGGAGAGAGAGCTGGGGAGGGGGAGGAGTTATCTCTCCCCAGTGTAGCCCCGGGGAGCTCCACTGCACCATAAACCTCCCATCCCCATCCCAGAGCCCACACCCATAGCTGGAGCCCTCCCCCACCCCGCACCCCAACCCTCTGCCCCACCCAGAGCCCTCACCCCCCACACACACCCTAACCTTTTGCCCCAGACCTGAGACCCCTCCCACACTCTGAATTCCTCGGCCCCACCCCGCCACATGAATTTTGTTATGTGCCTGTCTTTTCCTCTGCCTAGTTCTCCTATTTACACGCTTCTACTGGCCACTTTCCTCACCCAGCAGCCTCCACTCACAGTTCTCCAGTCCAGCCTGCATCTGGGAATCTTGACTTTTCCCTTCAGCCTTCCCTCCATCATCCGCTTGAATGCCCTTCGAAACTCAACCATAATTTTCACCTGCATCTCCAAAACTCGACCATCTCTTCCATCAGCTCTGTCAGGCAGCACTTCATACAAAGGAAGCTGGTTTTGGGTACCCACTCCAGCATAAGGTACGTGCGGCAGCTTCCACACTCAGTCATCTTCATTGTCTCTGACATTCCTTGGCTCACTCCCACTGCGGCCTCTGTATCTGTCATAGCCCTCCTGCCTACGCTCCTGCCAAGGAAAAAAACAACCAACCACCAGCCAGTCCCTCCCCCCAGCTCCCTTTACCAACTCCCACACAATCCCCCCCCACACCCCGGGTTCAGCTGCTTGCTAGCTCTTGTGCTAAGACCTTTATACTTAATCATGTAAAGCAGATGAGAGTACAATCATACAAAACAATTCATACTAAACACGTTTCCCTGCTTCAGTTTCCTCATCACTCCAGGGAATTCTCTGTGCTGGGTCCAAGACCCCGGGTTAGCCAGAGTCCTGGGGAACCATCTGGGCTCAGGAAAGTAGCCAGCTCCTCCCCCCACACTCCTCATGAGGCTTCTACCTGTTAGGTGGCCTCTCTCCTGGACCCTTCATCCAGCTTCTGTGACCTTGCTCTCTCTCCCACCCCCGCCCCTCGCTTCCTCTTCCTATCCGGCCCCTGTTCCTGTGTGCTTCTTTATTTTAAACCCCTTGTTCTCATCTGGTCTCTTTTGTTCTTCTCCTCATAAGGTTCCATGGCTCCTGCTTTCCCTGCTCCCTTCAGGAGCCATCTGCACGAGTTTGCGAAGGATGCAGCTCACCCATTGTCCCAGATGTTTGCACCTCAGTAGGGTCATTCCATCCTAAGCACTGTCTCCTTGTCGCTGTCTGGTGCATGGTGCTACAGGGCTTGTCAGCACTGGGGGCTCTACCTACGTACAGGCTCTCCTGACACTGCTAATTTCTTCCTGTTACTTCAGTTTGCTTTACTTGTTCTTCTCTGAAGACACTTAGTGTGGAAATGGTGAGACTTCTCCCCTGAGGGAATGCCTGTGAGGCACCTTCCTTTGCCTCTTCCCACCTTTACCAGGGCAGCTAGCAGGGAGATGATCATGACCAACGGCTATTTTCATTCTTTTCTTTCTAACTGTTTAGCCCTGGAATTGGCCTTGCTGGATGGTTAATTTCTAGTGGGCAGTCAGGGGAAAAAACTTCTTCAATGCACTTCCAGTTGCCTGGTGAGATGTCCCTTTGCAGAACCTCGACTTCACCAAACTCAAACCTCTGAACATCAGGAAATGCTCCCACACCCTTAACTCTGCTCTCTCTCAGCAATGTCCCAATATGCCCTGGTAACACACACATGTTTTGGTCTGCTAACACCATGGTGGCTGAAGTGTCTGAGCTTTTCACCTCCAGTTACAGCAACTCTAAACAGACCCACACTCTCAGTTGGGCCTGACACAGCACAACCCCTGGGCAAGCCAGATGGGGGAGCAGGCTGGGCCTGGCCATGAGAGTGACTGCAGAGCCAGCCACCCCCCACTCAGAGGAATACTCCCACCTCAATGACCCCTGCTCACTACCCACATTGCCCCCCTCAATTCTGAAAGCCTGGGTGGGGAAGCTTATTTTCTCTTGTGATGCTCTGAGCATCTGGATCTAAGAATGGTGCCCCCTCAGCTGTTCCCCTGGGGAAACCGAAGGGTTAATTTTGAGAGAGCTGATTAGGCTCCAGGCTAGACCGGATGATCTCCACCTAGGTTCTCCATGGTCCCGGCCCACGTTGCTAATTGAAAGAACTATGAGCCGTTGTCCCTTTTATACAGTTTATTAAAATGAAAAAATTGAGACCACACATCACTAAGGCTAAATTACTGTAAACACTATCACTATGCAGCTAAGAGTTAAATGATACAGTTATGGTCAAATCAGTGAATTAATGCGTTAACAAGGATACTATATTGGAATAACGTGTCATCAACTGGGTGAAATCATCAGAGTAACACAGCAGAACATCAGCCCTTATAAACACTAAAACAGGATCCCAAGGAAGTGGCTATGTATTGAGTTATATACCGATGGGCAGCTGGTTGAGCCCCCCCTTGGGGAGGCTAACCCTTGGCTCCACCCCTTCCGCCTGCAACCTCACCCCCGGGGCCAGACTTCCATTTTCTCCATCTCTGCAGACTGGGCTTCCCAAATAACAGGCAGCGTGCACCTGATTCGGAAGGAAATATTTTCAACAGTAATGTCCTGCAAAGCCACAATTCCTTTGGGATCCAAATCCATGGGCCTTTTGCCGAGTTCCAAGTCACTGACTGGGGAATACACTTCCCAGATCATCTGAAACTATATTGCCATAACCCTGAATAACACTGTGTTTACCAAACTAAATTAAAACCCAAAATGCTTCATAACATTTGCTGACCAAACTGGACCAGAGGGATTTGCAACTGGGCTATTGAGTGAACTGAATCAGTATTCTCTTCAGCTAAACTAAAGTGTAAAAAGGCAGGTTGTGAAATCACGGCAGTACTGTTGCAATGACAGCTACCATGTAAGAACGGAATTTTACTGAAACCTGAGTTCTACCATGACCATTATTCTGGAATGTAACTTGCTTACCTAAGCTCTCACAATCAAAACTATTATTCAGGGATGTAAATTGTTTTATTTCAAACCACGGGTTTGTCTGGATAAGATTTACTGGGAAATCAGTTCTTATAAGTAAAAGGTTAAAAGTGTGATAACTGATAAAAATATATTATAGCAACTGTAAGTGAAATAATGGTATTTATAATCAAAATAAGAAAGTAGTCAATAGTGATTATGTAAAGTGTATCGAACTTGAAGTCCTTTATATTCACATTAAATGCTCTGAAACTGTATGATAGGTAGATGCTGTGACCTTTGTACGAACTTCTCCTTTGTATCTGTGCTGGAGAATGCAAGTTCAGCAAAAACTAAGGTACACGAAGCTTGTAAAATGCACTTTAAAAAACCTAGTTTCTAAGTGTTATGATATACCTGGCTACCACAATAGAGATGAAGTTATGTTAGAGAAAGTTTGTAATTTCTATAATGTTAGCCAATATTAAATAGTACATACAGTATTAACATTATATATAATATCACATATTTCTTGAATTGTCCTCATCTTAAGATCTTCCAAAATGCTTTTCTATTTATGTTACAGAAAGAGATAGCTGAAGTATTGTAATAACAGGGCTAAGCACAAACATAGGAGAAAAATAGGTAATGCTAGGCCTGGAATGTTCAAAACACAATTCTAGTCTTATGTACGTGCTTCTCTGTTTTTGTTTAATGCATGGGGTCTGTATAACAGTCAAAATGTAAAATATAAGCCATGTTGAAACTTTCAACATATCCCCCACATAGAAGGTGTAGCAATTACTGTCTATGAAAAACAGGTCACAGAAAATAGAGAAGAAAGATATATTAGATAAAGTGATGTAGGGAAAATTGTGAAACTCCCCCCCACTTAGGTATAAATACAGAAGGGATAAGCACAGGATCTCTGAGACTGTGTGAGCACTGCAACTCCTGTCTCTCAGAGGGATTGGTAACATAAGCACTCTTCCTTTCTGTATTATGCTGTATTACTCCTTGATTAATAAATTGATTAAGACTAGATATTGGATATCTCGCTATTAATTTATATTGCACCCACAACAAGTGTGATCATGTCAGTTTGTTGCACAATTTGCAATATGATGTTCTTCACTGTTTCAAAGTAGAAATTTTAAATTGCTACTGTTTCCTTGGGAGTATGCCCAATAGTTGGAATATTCTTTCCTGCTGGCTGAACTACACTTGAACTTCTTCCATGTCACCATACAAGGATGGGTAAAAGACACACATAAACTATCGTTTTAGCAAACGGTCATTTGTCTCCAAGTCCCCAATAAATCTGAGGTACATTCTGTCAAACAAAGGTAATATCCAATTATGAGACCAAACTGACTTCAGGACAGAGAGAAAAACCCACAACACAAAGGGGTGGAAAACACTTTCAGTTTCATATAAAATGATATTCCAGAGCAGGTTGTCTGATAACCCAAAATCAAAACAGATTCTCCCACTGTATTCTCCTCTGATCAGTTCAATTTTCCTTCAGTCTGTGCCACCTCATTATTATTGAGTCATGTTACTTACAAAAGATTTAGCTTCATCACAAGGGGGGAAAGCAGCCAACCTTCCCATCTGCAGACAATCCATGCTTTGCAAGAAAAAGCCCAGAAGCAGCTTTGCCAAGAGATGGAAGCGGAGATGAAAGCACAGAATGATTACTCTGTGTTTGGGATCTATTCAAATTCCCCTTCCAGGCCTGTGACACTTTCATCTCTAGCCCCACTGAGTCTGATTTATGATCAAAGTGTGACACCTAAGCACAGGGAGCGCTCAGACCACGGCATCATGTGACACTTTGGGAGGTGCCGGGGTAGAACGTGGGGAGGATAAACACTATTGTGGCTCACACAGAAGCTAATGCTGCTGGGGCGAGAGGGGATTGTGACAGTGATGGGGAAGGAGGGAATCCCTTTGACTCACCCCGTCTCCTTCAGGAGTCACAGAGTATGAAATGACATTTTTCCTACCCCACTTTGTTCTATTTCAATCTATTACACATGAAGAAAATGGTAGAAAAAAATATTTCTGTCCTGCAAAACCCCGAGCAAGGTGAGAACAACTGGGATTGAGACAATCTGTCCCCAAGGGGGAACACGGTGACTATCAATCACTTTGTAATGGGGGAATGGTATCAACGTGATCCTCGGGGTTTATCTAAACTAGGAAAAACGATGGAGGTGAGCTCAGGTCAAGGGGAAAGCTAACCCCAGCCACTCTACCCAGGTTATGTCTGCACTACAAATGTAGTTGTGTTGTTACAAGATCTCTAAACTGAGCGGCTACCTCCATGTACAATCCCAGTGGAGACAAGGCACGGGCCATTTTTACTTCAGTGTAGCTAGTCAAGGTGAACACTATCTCCCGCACATGGTGCTGATGGATATTTCTGGCAGGAGAAGGACACACTCCCAGGACTTATAAAGTAAAGGAGTTGATAAAGGATGATGTGATTCATCCCAAATGGGAAGGGGCAAAAGACAGAGGCAGGCAACTCACGTAAAGCTGAGAGACTACACTGAAGAAAATGGTACAAACTACGTGGGAATTTGCTACTGTATTTTACAAAAAATCTTTGGCCAGCCCTAAGACATTTATGGCGGCGGTTCTCAACTGGAGGTCCGGGGGCCCCTGGGGTTCTGCAAGCCCTTTCAGGGAGTCCGTGGGGACCCACAGTTGAGACCCCAAGTCTCAGCTCCCCACCACAGGGCTGAAACCCCAAGCTCCCCTCCCCCCAACCACTGAATCCAGGAGCAGCACGGGGCTGAAACCCTGAGCTCCCCTCTTTCCCTCCCCCACCGAAGCTGGGAGCAGTGCAGGGCTGAAACCCTGAGCTCCCCTCCCGCCCCTGAAGTCAGAGCGGCAGGGAGCTGAAACCCTGAGCTCCCGCAACAGAATCCGGGAGCGGCACAGGGCTGAAGCCCTGAGCCCATGAGCAAAGTTGAGGAGGCACCCCGCCCCCCAACTGCAGTGCCTTACCCAGAACGTGGCAGTCCTGGGGGCAGCTCTACCCCCTCCACTCCCTCAGCCCCCCTCAAGCCCCACCTCTCCCATCTCTGACCTGGCCAATCTGGAGCCAGGCAGTGCGGGGCAGCTGCTCTTCTGGCTGCTGGTGTCATGGGGGAATGCCAGGGCTGCCCACTCCATCTGCTGCTGGTACCCAGGGTTGCAGCTGCTCCTCAGCTCCCAGCCTGCTTTGACTGCTCATGCAGCCAGTTACAGCTGCCCAGGCAGGGACCTGGCTCCGAGGCCAGCAGAGCCGTTGGGGAGCAGCCACCAGCACAAAGCCCCAGACAGGTGGGTGGCTGCTGAGGTGAGGCAGGGGGTGGAGGTGGACCCGGCTGTGTGGAGCTAGCCCAAGCCTTGCCAGCCCTTACCCCCCGCAGAATAGAAGTCAAAGTATACCTACGCCCAAGGGTCCCACCCCCGGGCCCAGATCCCTGAGTCGCTACCCACCCGTTGGGGGCCCTGGAGTTTTTATAGCAGGTTGAGGGGGCCTCAGAAAGAAAAGGTTGAGAAGCCCTGATTTACGGCGTTACTCGCCTGTGTGGATTCTCTTATGTTTGATGAAAATTGAGCTCTTATTAAAACTTTTCCCACACTCAGGGCATGTGTAGTTTGTCACTCCTCTATGGATTCGCTGATGACTAATAAGGGCTGAGCTCCGACGGAAGCTTTTCCCACACTCAGAGCATGAGGAGAGTGTCTTCCCTACATGGACTCTCTGATGTGTGATGAGGTTTGAGCTCCGATTGAAGCTTTTCCCACACTCAGAGCATGCGTAGGGTCGCTCTCCCGTGTGGATTCGCTGATGTGTGAGAAGGTGTGAGCTCTGGCTGAAGCTTTTCCCGCACTCAAGGCAGGTGTAGGGTGTCTCCCCAGTGTGAATTCGCCGATGTTTGTTCAGATTTGAGCTGTGGTTGAAGGTTTTCCCACACTCAGGGCATGTGTAGGGTTTCTCTCCTGTGTGGATTCTCCAATGCCTAATAAGGTCTGAACTCTCACTGAAGCTTTTCCTGCACTCAGAGCACGAGTAGGGTGTCTCACCCGTGTGGATTCGCTGATGTGTGATAAGGTTTGAGCTGTGGTTGAAGCTTTTCCCACACTCAGAGCACGTGTAGGGTCGCTCTCCCGTGTGGATTCGCCGATGTGTGATAAGGTGTGAACTCTGGGTGAAGCTTTTCCCGCACTCAAGGCAGGTGTAGGGCGTCTCTCCAGTGTGGATTCTCCGATGTGTGATCAGGTTTGAGCTGTGGTTGAAGCTTTTCCCACACTCAGGGCACGTGTAGGGTTTCTCTCCTGTGTGGATTATCCAATGCCTAATAAGGTCTGAACTCTCACTGAAGCTTTTCCTGCACTCAGAGCACGAGTAGGGTGTCTCACCCGTGTGGATTCTCCGATGCGTGATAAGAGTAGCTCTCCGACAGAAGCTTTTCCCACACTCAGAGCACATGTAAGGTGTCTCTCCTGTGTGAATTCTCTGATGTGTGATGAGGTGTGAGCTGTGATTGAAGCGTTTCCCGCACTCAGGGCATGTGAAGGGCGTCTCTCCAGTGTGGATTCTCCGATGGGTGATCAGGGCTGAGCCGTGACTGAAGCTTTTCCCACACTCAGAGCATCTGTAGGGAGTCTCTTTTGTGTGGATTCTCCGATGTGTGATAAGGTTTGAGTTCCGATTGAAGCTTTTCCCACATTCAGAGCATGTGTAGGGTCTCTCTCCGGTGTGGATTCTCCGATGTGTGATGAGGTGTGAGCTCCGGTTGAAGCTTTTCCCACACTCAGGGCATGTGTACGGTCTCTCTCCAGTGTGGATTCTCCGATGTGCGATGAGGGTTGAGCTCTGACTAAAACTTTTTCCACACTCAAGGCATGTGTAGGGTCTCTCTCCCATGTTCATTCTTTCATGTCAAATAATGTCTAATAACGTACCGAAGCTTTTCTCTGGCCTATGTTGACTCTCACAGGCTTTTGCCTCTGCACAACTTCAAGGAACTTTCCCTTTGGATCTTCCTGCTAACGTCCGATGTGGTTCTACTTGCTCAGCATCTTCCTGCTGTAGATTCTGCTCCAGTTTCACTCACCATCCGATCACCTGGAAGTATAGAGAGAGAATTCAGACATAAGTCACTCCCTGTGCTGGGGAGAAAGGAAACCCCAGAGAGGAATGGGAAAAGGTGGGCCCAAACCAAAATAAGTGCCGGAGACATCAAACAAAACAGGATTTGATCCGAACCCCTTCCACAACCTGCCCTGCCTAAAGTCCTTCCCCAGAGGATAGAGAAGAGAGGGTCATTTCTGGGTCCACTTCCCAGTCATGGGGAAGGAAGATTGGGGAGGGAGCTACAGCCAGATGTCAGTCAGGAGAGGAGTGAAGTCATGAGTGACATTTGCCATGAGGATGCCACACCTGCTGGAAACCATTCTGAAGTCGGAGAGCTCACAAGACCTTTGTAGGGAATCCCAAATGTTTGCTTCATTCATGGACAGTTTCTGAGTTGGTTAGCTGAGTCCTCACCTGTCTGGGCACCTTTCTGGAACTCTCCTTCCTCAGAGCCCTGGAGATCTGGGACCCACCGCTCTTCCCCTCGTTCCAGGCAGGAGATCACATCAGGTTTGGAAACTGGAAACCCTGAGTAAGAAAAACAAGGGAGATCAGCTGAATTTGTGGGATACTTGTCACAAATAGCATTCCATGGTTTTACCCTCAGCTCATTTTTAAGCACCCCGGGGCCAGCTTCCATAGTTCTAAGCATCAGGACCATTATTATTAATCGTATTCATTACACTAGTGCGAAAGAGCCAATAAAAATCAGGGCCCCATTGTTCCAGGCATTGTATAAACACAGAGTAGTAGACGCTCCATGCCCTGAGGACCTTACAATCTATATAGCCAAGAAACACATACCGAGTGGTGGAAGGAATTAGAATACATGAGCAGAGTGAACAATGTAATGGCAGACAGACATGATAACACAGGCATATCTTGATACTATTGTATTTAACTGTGATGCGGTACACAAACCCCACACTGGGCCTGATGGGGTTAAAGGACACTACCCAGCCCCAGGCCTGCGGAGCATGCTTCAGCTGGAGGAGCAGGTTAAAAGATGCTTAGAAGCCCAGGGAAATGGGGGAGAGGGAACAGGCTAAGGGAAAACAGGTCCTTCGCCTGAAAAGCCAATTGGAAGGTTGGACCTTGGATGGAACAGCGACAGTGGTGTGGCCCCCAGGCCATGCCTTCTCCAAACCCTGCCCCCCCTTTTCTCACAACCAGCAGACCCCACAGGGCTCTGCTCTTTTGAACTCGGGGGGAGCTTGAATGGGAGATGAAACACTGACCAGAGATCTCGGAAGAGGCAGTTGCCAAGGTGGAGAACTACCTGATGTCCCTTGGCTATTTTTAGTGCGCAATGGTTCTCAAACTGTGGGTCGTAATCCCAAAGTGGGTCATGACCCTGTTTTAATGGGCTCACCAGGGCTGACTTAGACTTGCTGGGGTCTGGGGCCGAAGCCTGAGGGCTCGAGCCCTGGGCAGCGGAGCTCAGGTTACAGGCCCTTGCCTGTGGCTGAAGCCCTTGCCTTCGGCTTTGCCCGCACCATCCAGGACGGCAGCGTTAGGGCAGGCTCAGACTTTGGTCCTCCCTTCTGGGGCTGTGTAGTAACTGGACTTAACTATCTTGAGTCATTTTTAGGGTTGTCAATTAATTGCAGTTAACTGAAGGAAAAAAGAGCCCACATCATGCCCCATTGCCCCCAGAAGGCCTCTCATTGCAGGGACTGACACCCCCCCACTGCGCCATCCTCCAATGCCACCAGCTGGCCCCTCACACTGGGGGCTGACACCCTCCCGCATCATGCCCCAATGCCCCTGGCCACTTGTTCCAGGGGCTGTCCCCCCCGCCCCCTCCCCCATTGCCCCTGGTTGGCCCCTCAATCCAGGGACTCCCCCCCGCCCCCTCCCCCATTGTCCCCGGCCGGCCCCATGCTCCAAGGGGCAGCCCATAGAGAACAAGGGCCTGGCAAGCTCAGCCTCCCTGCACCAGCCTCTCTTCCCCTGCCACATGCTGCACACTGTATACGTTATAGTCTGTGTTGTAATCAAAATCAATATATTTGAAAATTTTAGAAAACTTCCAAAATATTTAAATAAATAGTATTCTATTTGATTAATCACAATTAATTTTTTTAATCACTTGATGCCCTAGTAATTTTGTATCATCTGCAAACTTTGCCACCTCACTGTTCACCCCTTTTTCTAGATCATTTAGGAATATACTGAATTGTACTGGGACCAGTACATATCTCTGCAGGACCCTGCTATTTACCTCTCTCCACTATGAAAACTGACCATTTATTCCTACCTATTGTTTTCTATCTTTTAGCCAGTTACCAATCCATGAGAGGACCTTCCCTCTTATGCCATGACTGCTTACTTTGCTTAAGAGCCTTTGGTGAGGGACCTTGTTGAAGGTTTTGTGAAAGTCCAAATACACAATATGCACTGGATCACCCTTATCAATGTTTTTTGACCTGACAAATTATTCTATAAAGGATTAATGAGGCATAATTTCCCTTTACAAAATCATGCTGATTCTTCCACAACCACTCACATTCACTTGTGGGTCTGATCATTCTGTTCTTTATTACAGTTTCAACCAATTTACCGGATACTGAAGTTATACTTACAAGCCTATAAGTACCTGGATCGCCTCTGGAGCCTTTTTTTAAAAAAAAAAAAAACAAAAAAAAAAACCAGTGTCGCATTAGCTGTCTGCAAGCCATCTGGTACAGAACCTGATCTAAGCGATTGTGATGTGATGTTCACCCCACACTACTCTAGGAGGGTCAGTAACTTCCTTCTTCTCCCTGCCCACAGAATTCCGTAAACCTGCACTCCATATACAGGCAGTCTTTTTAAAATGTCCCGACCCCCCCCACTTGTAACACACCATCACCTGAGACCCCACTGGTCTTTCCCTGGCCTCCGCCCTCTTCTTTTCCATGCCCTTTCCCTATGTAGCTTCCTTGATCTTCCTCCCTGACCCTTAAACTGCCGACCCCTTCTGGGAACGTCTGTCTCTACAAACTCCTCTGTTATTCAACTGCCACATCTAGGGTGACGATTTGATGCCGCCTGACCCACAGCGGGGTGCTCTCTGGGAGACATTGAAGGAATGGTTCAAAAATGACAGCATCCATAATGTTGGCCAAATGTTGGGTGTCTAGCCTTAGCCAACAAGTGGCCCAGTCTGTCAGTTTTGGCCATAGTCCTCCTGTCCATCCTGCAGCTCAAAATTTTTTGTCAGTACTTTTCTGCCGAAAGGCCCACCCAGTCTAAGACGGGCACCTGAACCACTTCGTAGTGCCTTTCCCCGCTCGTCACTGAGCGCCAGGTAGGCTGCCTGAGCTTCCCCTGTTCAATAGGGAGGTAACCGTAGGGCCCAGATTCCTTTATTCCGTCCTGCCCCCATAGCCATTCTCCCAAACGTGACCAAAAATCTATTGGGGTCAACCGTGGGGTCCATCTTGCGGAGGCCTAGACCCTGTGCCTGGCTGCTGATCCTACCACAGGGCTCACCACACTTTGTAATAGCTGCTGCTGCTACCTCTGCACTTGCTTCCTTAAAATCCCTGAGGGCTTTTTAGTTCCTCAATCTGCCAGGTGAGCAAGGACAGTCTCTCCGAGTGCTGGGACTGCTGGAAGCTCTGCAAGATGGGCTGCATTTCCTTCTGCTGGTCTACCTGCCATTGTAAAGTTTCCTCCACCTCCTGGCCTGCCAAACTTTTTACACTCGCTCCCCTATCCATGGGGTAATCTACCGTGGACTACATCCAGACTGCCAGACACTTTTGAATGGACCACAAAAATCTTTTAAAAAAAAATTATAACAAGTAAATAAAATTTCTCTGGAGTCTGGACCTTGACTAAACCTTGGGCAAGAAATCTGCACCTTCACAGAAAATAACTGTCTACCCCTGCCTGTCACGTTCTCCACCCCCTGGATAAAGGCAGGATCCCAGACATGCCCCCACGTCTGATGGAGCACGCACTATGCTGGTCCTCTTTGCTTTGCACAGACCACTCAGAGACCTTTTCTTGTGCAGATACACCCTACAGTTTATTTACAGTGTCTCGCTCCACCACCTTTTACATACCAGTGCAGTCACACTGTTCGGAGGTCTGGTCTACACTATAAAGTTAGGCCAACATAAGCCGCCTTGTGCGCAGGTCTACACTTAAAGTTGTCTCCCAGTGATATAAGTGCCAACACAGTAACATCACCTTCCCGAGCAGCTTTGGGCCATGGTCGATATGCATAGGTCAATGCAGCAAGAGTGTAGGTGCTGAGTTACTTAGGTTGACTATAACAGTCCTTCAGCCACTGTCCCACAATGCCCAACACTGACCGCGCTGGTCACGATTGTGAACTCCACTGCCCAGGGGTCATGTGGACAGGAAGCCCCTGCACCCTTTAAACCCATGCACAGGTTTGAAATGCCTTTTCCCGGTTGTCCAGCTTGATGAGCACAACTAGCAGCTCTCCACTGCTGTGGGCAGCTGCCCAGCTGCCCGTGCCAGCCGCATACGCCAGACACACTCCCACCTGGAGCGGGCAGGAGACGTGGGATCTCCTGGGCTGTGGGGAGAAGCGGCTGTGCAAGGAACATCTACGGGCAGACTGCTGGGGGGATGCCGGAGACGGGCTACCACCGGGACCAGCAGCCGTGCCACGTGACAGCCAAGGAACTGCGGCAGGCGCACCCCAAGGCCAGGGAGGCCAGTGATCGATTGGGTGTCGAGCTGCAGATCTGCTGCTCTCACAAGGAGCTGCAGGGCATGTTTGGCTGAGACCCCACCATGACCCTGCACATGACTGTGGATACCGCCGAGGTCCTGCCATGAACAGCAAGGAGGAAGTGGATGAGGAAGAGGAGGAGGAATACGGGGGACAGTCTACCAAGGGATCCAGCTGTGCTGCGAGCCACGACCTGTTTTGATGCCACCGCAGCCCAGCCAATCCCTGCTATCGAGCAGTGGTGCAGGGGAAGGACTCTCGGGTAAGCGTTACATTTATTTCCCATTTTCGTGATGACACCCCCAACTTATCAGGACACAGCTACCTATTCTTCATTGATTCACTCGTACTAGAAGTGGTGGTGGTACGAGAGAGGTAGAGCTGTTCTCTGCTTTTCGTTCCTCACTCAAGTTAGCTGAGGGGACCATGCAGAGCAGTTTATGTCCACAGGGATGTTCTTCGAATTCTGCTGAGTGATCTCGATGAAACTTCCATGGAGGAGCCCTGCAATCCTCTCCTGAAGGTTTCTAGGGATGGCAGCCTTATTTTTTCCTCCATGATAGGACGCTTCCCCACACCATTTGGCAATAACTTCAGCAGGCATCACTGCCTTAAACAGGCTAGCGGCATACGGCCCAAAGCAACTTCAGGATGCCAGCAGCAACTGTTCTCTCTGCCTTTGTTACCCTCAGGAGCGAGATATCAAATAAAACCACCACTAGCTGTACAGAACGGTGCCAGTATTCAGTCTCAGAGCCCCACACTCAGTTTCATGCACCCCAGCAATTCCCTCCCCATTTCCCTCACCCCTGGCAGGCCAGACCATGGCCAGTACGGTTAGTTGCACTGTGATCCAGCACTCCAGAGCAGAAGTGTCCATAAGCAGCTCTTGTTTAACACTCTGGGGGAGAAAGGGATAAACCAGCACTTGCATAACCATGGAAAAGTAACCCTTTCTGTTGGTGTACTCCTTGGCCAGGTGCTCTATGGCCATAATAGGTTTGTGTGTGTCTACTGCTCCACTGCGGTTTGGGAACCCCACAGCTGCAAAGCCATCTGCTATGTTCTGTACATTGCCAAAGGTCACAGTCCTGTGTAGCAGAAGATAATTAATAGATTGAAGGGAAGATAACTCCCAGGCATGAGGATATGTGGGTAAGGCAATTGAACTCAAGAGTGGCACTATTTTCCTCAGACTTTGTCGACAATAAACCTGGCCGAGGCCCTTTGCCACTGAGCTAACCCTGTGGCCTCTCTTTACGAAGAGCGCTGAGGTCTGCTGAATCAGCAACCTGCACTCCCTGCTAGTGCAGAGAACACAGGAGCACCGAGAACGGCAACACTGACAACTCTGCAGTGCGAGCACCACTCCACAGCTCTAACAACACTACTGACCCGACCGCTGATTTGGTAAGTGGAGAGCTGCCCACTCTGGGGTTCACAACCTAAGATGGCAGAAAGCTCCAAGCTAAGGAATCTCCGCATCCCCCAGCTACAGATCCCCCCAGAGTCTGATAAGGTTTGGACACACTGGGTAACGAGTAGAGGTCAAAAAAAAAAAAAGAGGGAAATGGACTGGAATTTGTAAGACAATGGCAGAGACTGTAGCCTTGAAAAAGAACAACAGCAAGAAACGTAAAATATTGCAAACCCTAGCCATGGCTGTTAGATGGCTAAGACAACAAACAAAATTGGCAGGGCAAGTAACAGAAACAAACAAAGATAAAAGAAGCAACAGACACAACACAGCCCGGGAAACCACCAGCTCTGCTGGCAGGGCAGCAAGCAATCCAGACACACGATATGTCACAGCAAGCAGAGAAACAGAAACAGCTGTAGTGAATCTGCAAAAAAGAGAAGTGCCGCCCCCTACTATCCATCTTGGTGGGCAACAACAGGATCCGGGTACTTAGATAGTGCCTGATGGGTGGGGACAGAAATGGAGAAAGGTGGCCCTAGCAAAATTAAGGGATGGAACGGGGATATGTAGAATGACCCAAACCAAGAATAACTAAGCAGCCCATGGGCAGGGGCCATCAGACTGCAACCACCACTGTATGATGAGAGCCATGTTCCAGTGAAACCGAAACCCAGACTGGCGGCTTGTCAGAATGGGAGAAGTAAGCGCACAGGAAGGAGAAATTGCCAGCAATACTTTCCCTAGATTGGTAAATCAGATGGAGGAGGAAACGGAATAGGTCACAGAGCACATTACGCAACAGGACTGCTCTTGATCACAGGAGAGAGTGGATAAAAACGGATTTCAAAGTAAAAAACCTAGAGTACTGGGCCAACACCGGGAATTAATACATTGTCAGAAAAAATGCAGCCAGCAAGAGGAAAAAATTTAGGCTGGCAAACACAGGCTAAACATCTTAAAAATATGCATGGAGTTCCCCAGAAATGGTTAACTGCTGCTGGGAATCCCCGCAATCCATTGGGCATGCAGACAAAAACAGGCATTGGGAGAACAAATTCAGGGTTTGTGGAAGCATGTAGCAACCCCCACTCTCCTCCCAGAGCCAGGAACAAAACCAGGGATACAGGTTTCCAGCCCTCTGCTTTAACCCACAGAGCCCCACTCAGAGCTAATTATAGAACCTTTTTGCTCAAATATTTTCACATACTGATTAAGTTTTCCTTTATAACCTCTCTCAGTTTGCCAAGCTCACTGCTGCTGTCTGTAGTTTAAAATGACCACACAGAGTTAATTAATCTCTGACTCATGTCTCCCTCCCTTCCTATATTGCTTTCCACCTGTTCTCTCCTCGCTTCTGCCCTCTTGGTTTTCAAAGTTATAGTTATTGCAGAAACCCCTGTCGCAGGAAGAAACGGAGCAACTAAAAGCATCACTAAAATACGTAAGGTGGTAACTTTACTTAAATAAGTCCAGTAAAGTAACTCTTCAGCTGTTGCATTCTTGAAGCGTTAGAACAGACTCTTAACTTTTTTGCAGATATGGTTGCTAAGCATCAGAAATGAGAACTCTGCTTCTAATCCTAGCCCCTAACTAACATATGAAATGTAGGTTTTCCTTAGTTTCATGTAGCAGAATCCTGCAGTGCTGTTCCTTGTCAACAGTAAACCTGGCCGAGCGCCTTGGCCACCGAACCGAGCCTGTGGTCCTTCTGAACAACATCGAGGTCTGCTGAACCCACACGCTGCCCTTTCTGCTACTGCACCCAACGCTGAGCTCCAAGAGCAGCGACACTCGCACCACTAGCCCCCCCCGCAGCAGGAACCCCACATACTGCTCGGGTAACAGGGCTCCCGACAGCTGCAGCTCAGACTCAAACACCTCCCCTTTGCGGGGACAGAATCTGGTTTTAGGCGAGCGGCACGGAGCAGGACCTACCTACAGCTCTTCTACACTCAGACACGGAGCCTGCTCCCCAGAAACAATCCCACCCTTGCTACACTCACCAGCCCCATCTCCATTAGTCACAGGCAATGTTCCCTTTAATTTTTTCCACCCATGTGCGGAATAAATTTTGTTATGTGCACAAGATAATGTGTGCCACTAGTAGAAACAAAAACCTTTATATATATTTTTTAAAAGTTACCAATAGGGATAATTACTCCAGCCAGGACAAGTTGGGCATTTTAGAACTCACTACTCAAAAAATTAAATCTAAGTATAAGAGAGAAATAAAAATTATGCAATGCACAGAGCATTCAAAAAACTAAAACAACACACTTTGAAAGAATAAAATTACAGAAAATGTATGTGCATTGCAGGAAGTACCAACAACATCAGTATCGGGAGATGTGTGACACACAAAGAGACTGTAGGTGTGCTGGCTGCTGGGGAAGATTCTGAGAGACGCCCATCCGCTGTCTCTTTAAGGCACACACTGAAAGCTCTCCTCCTGAACCATGTCCCCTCACAGGGGGAAAACTGTGTGTGTGTGTCTGTGTCTGTCTCCACACACAAACACACACACAGTGTGCTGGCTACTAGGGAAGTCTCTGGGAGACCGTGCACTGTCTCTTAAGACACTCACACACCCGAAGGTGCGTTCAGACCTCAAAGCTGCTGCAAGTTCTGAGCCCTGTCCCCTCTACACTGCTCTGCAGAGATGGGGTACTGGGGCTGGGGGAGGGGGACCCCCTGACATCAATTCTCTCTCCACCACCAACCCTGCACAGCCAGCAGGAGGGTCCCGGGGACAGCTGCAGGAGCAATGTGGCTGCAAAGCAGCGGGGGCAAGGGGCATCTGAACACATGCTGCCGGCTCCATGTGTGTGGCTCTGCTAATCAACTGCACAGCACTTGAATCTCTCCTGGGCAGCCGCCCAATGGCGCAGCTTACAGGAACACAGTCACTGGATTTCCCTCCAAAATCTTTCACTTATCCATCATTAAACACACAGACAGCTCTCCTATCCCACCCCACAGCTGACAATCCCCATGGCAGGGAAAACCCTGTGCTGACACAAACTACACAACTCAGCGTGCAAATGATATGGACTGGATGCTCAAGGTACATATGCACCTCTTCCCCTTGATCAGGCCAGGGGGACTCAGACCCACAGCTCCTCATTCACAACCACAGCTCTGCGACAATCCTCAAATTAATCCCCAGATTTCCTCATCTCACAATCACACCTCTACCCAGCTGCTCCAACTCATGCCTCTGCCATTCACTACAGCTTCACATAGCCCAGTGAATGCAGCTGGAGTACATGTGGCTAACGCCCAGTGGTTACTGCCAACTCCAAGGGGGCAGAGTTAAGGTTGCACAGGCAGGGACCTTCACTCTGGATTTCCTACTTTTGAGAGGTTTGAGTGTTGCTGAACTCGACCTGCTGGAAGGGCTCAGAACAGCACTGGGCACCCTTAGCGCTGCATTAATGAAGTTGTCAGGGAATATGGATGTTCAATAAACAAACAGAAAAGGATGGTTCCCCACCCCACCTGCCATTCACAGGCCCAGACAAGGCAACTTGAAAGGGGAAAGGAAGGGGGATGGAGCTAGGAGGTTCCCTGGCAGTGGGAGGGGGTAGCAGCAGGGATGACTGGCAGCGAGGATGGGGGGAGCAGGGTTGGGTCATGGTGAGGGGCAGCAGCTGGGACTGGGAGGTCTCCATGTGGGAGATTTGTTTCTCCCTTCCATGCCCTGTTTCCAGTAGAGAATGGGCATCCTGGGGAACGGCTCAGGGCAACAAATTCCCTACCAAGCAAGGACAAAGCACTGCAGATCCAAGGGGTAGTGTTAGGATATAGATATTCAGGCCTGTCGGTAAAGGCCTGTACTCGAAGAATTTAGGTGTGTTCTTATCCCTTGGCTAGTTATAGAGGTATAAAAGAAAGAATCTGAGGCCCTGTGCTTAGCCAGACGCCTTTGGCTCAGCAACAGAGGCAGCCATAAGCTGGGAAGCGACTGGTCACATCCTCACATTCCAAACTAGTCACATTGAAAGAAGGTGCTATTGGGCTGTTAGGAATACAATCCTGTCCTGATAGTGCCTGTCACCTCCAGAGAAAGGGAAGCGCCTAGAAAATGTAAAAGGAAACTTAGTTTGATAGCATCCTGTCTGGCAAGAACTCACTTATCAATAGCTGGGATGTGAAATCCTCACTTCTGTATTGTTTTGTCATTATAGTTCCCACTTTGCTATTGTTTGTCTGTATAATCTCTGTCCGGTTCTGTGATTGTTTCTGTCTGCTGTATAATTAATTTTGCTGGGTGTAAACTAATTAAGGTGGTGGGATATGATTGGTTACATAATCATGTTACGATGTGTTAGGATTGATTAATTAAATTTCAGGAAAATGATTGGTTAAGGTATAGCTAAGCCTAACTCAAGTTTTACTATATAGTCTGTAGTCAATCAGGAAGTGGATGTGTGTGTGTGAGAGAGGGGAGATGGGAACAGGGAATGGGGGTAAGGAAATTGGAATCATGTTTGGCTAAGGGCAGGAATGGGAAAAGGGACACAGGTGTAAGGCTCTGTGGTATCAGAGCTGGGAAGGAGGATACTAAGGAAGGAAACTGGAATCATGCTTGCTGGAAGTTCACCCCAATAAACACTGAATTGTTTGTACCTTTGGACTTCGGGTATTGTTGCTCTCTGTTCATGTGAGAAGGACCAGGGAAGGAAGGGGGTGAAGGAATAAGCCCCCTAACAGGTAGGAAGTGGGACCGCTAAACACTGAGGATGGAGTGGAGGTCAAGGATAATCTAGACATGGCCCAATATCTAAACAAATACTTTGTCTCAGTCTTTAATAAGGCTAATGAGGATCTTAGGGATAATGGTAGCATGACAAATGGGAGTGAGGATATGGAGGTAGATATTACCATATCTAAGGTAGAAGCGAAACTCGAACAGCTTAATGGGACTAAATCAGGGGGCCTAGATAATCTTAATCTGAGAATATTAAAGGAATTGGCACCCGAAATTGCAAGCCCATTAGCAAGAATTTGTAATGAATCTGTAAACTCAGGGGTTGTACCGTATGATTGGAGAATTGCTAACATAGTTCCTATTTTTAAGAAAGGGGAAAAAACGTGATCCGGGTAACTACAGGCCTGTTAGTTTGACATCTGTAGTACGCAAGGTCTTGGAAAAAATTCTGAAGTAGTTAAGGACATTGAGGCCAATGGTAAATGGGACAAAATACAACGTGGTTTTACAAAAGGTAGAGCGTGCTAAACCAACCTGATCTCCTTCTTTAAGAAAGTAACAGATTTTTTAGACAAAGGAAACGCAGTGGATCTAATTTTACCTAGATTCCAGTAAGGCGTTTGATACTATGCCACATGGGGTATTATTAAATTGGAAAAGACAGGGATCATCATGAAAATTGAAAGGTGGATAAGGAATTGGTTAAAGGGGAGACTACAATGGGTCCTACTGAAAGGTGAACTGTCAGGCTGGAGGGAGGTTACCAGTGGAGTTCCTCAAGGATCAGTTTTGGGACCAATCTTTTTATTACTGACCTCGGCACAAAAAGTGGGAGTGTGCTAATAAAGTTTGCAAAAAGAAAAGGAGTACTTGTGGCACCTTAGAGACTAACCAATTTATTTGAGCATAAGCTTTCGTGAGCTACAGCTCACTTCATCGGATGCATACTGTGGAAAATACTGAAGACGTTTTTATACACACAAACCATGAAAAAATGGGTGATTATCACTACAAAAGGTTTTCTCTCCCCCCACCCCACTCTCTTGTTGGTAATAGTGAGAGTGGGGTGGGGGGAGAGAAAACCTTTTGTAGTGATAATCACCCATTTTTTCATGGTTTGTGTGTATAAAAACGTCTTCTGTATTTTCCACAGTATGCATTCGATGAAGTGAGCTGTAGCTCATGAAAGCTTATGCTCAAATAAATTGGTTAGTCTCTAAGGTGCCACAAGTACTCCTTTTCTTTTTGCAAATACAGACTAACAAGGCTGTTACTCTGAAACCTAAAAGTTTGCAGAGGATACAAAGCTGGGAGGTATTGCCAATTTAGAGAAGGACTGGGATATCATACAGGAGGATCTGGATGACCTTGTAAACTGGAGTAATAGTAATAGGATGAAATTTAATAGTGAGAAGTGTAAGGTTATGCATTTAGGGATTAATAACAAGAATTTTAGTTATAAGCTGGGGACGCATCAATTAGAAGTAATGGAGGAGGAGAAGGACCTTGGAGTATTGGTTGATCATAGGATGACTATGAGCTGCCAATGTGATATGGCCGTGAAAAAAGCTAATGCAGTCTTGGGATGCATCAGGAGAGGTATTTCCAGTAAAGATCAGGAGGTTTTAGTACCGTTATACAAGGCACTGGTGAGACCTCACCTGGAATACTGTATGCAGTTCTGGTCTCCCATGTTTAAGAAGGATGAATTCAAACTGGAACAGTTACAGAGAAGGGCTACTAGGATGATCCGAGGAATGGAAAACTTGTCTTATGAAAAGAGACTCAAGGAGCTTGGCTTGTTTAGCCTAACTAAAAGAATGTTGAGGGGAGATATGATTGCTCTCTATAAATATATCAGAGGGATAAATACTGGAGAGGGAGAAGAATTATTTAAGCTCAGTACCAATGTGGACACAAGAACAAATGGATATAAACTGGTCATTGGGAAGTTTAGACTTGAAATTAGACAAAGGTTTCTAACCATCAGAGGAGTGAAGTTTTGGAATAGCCTTCCAAGGGAAGCAGTGGGGACAAAAGATCTATCTGGCTTTAAGATTAAACTCGATAAATTCATGGAGGAGATGGTATGATGGCATAACATGATTTTGGCAATTAATTGATCTTTAAATATTCATGGTAAATAGGCCTAATGGCCTGTGATGGGATGTTAGATGGGGTGGGATCTGAGTTACCCAGGAAAGAACTTTCTGTAGGATCTGGCTGGTGAATCTTGCCCATATGCTCAGGGTTTAGCTGATTGCCATATTTGGGGTCGGGAAGGAATTTTCCTCCAGGGCAGATTGGAAGAGGCCCTGGAGGTTTTTCGCCTTCCTCTGTAGCACAGGGCACGGGTCACTTGCTGGAGGATTCTCTGCTCCTTGAAGTCTTTAAACCACAATTTGAGGACTTCAATAGCTCAGACATAGGTGAGAGGTTTTTTGCGGAGTGGGTGGGTGAGATTCTGTGGCCTGCGTTGTGCAGGAGGTCGGACTAGATGATCATAACGGTCCCTTCTGACCTTAGTATCTATGAATCTCTGAAACACCCCAAATCTGAGGAGATTTTAAATTGATACCGGAGAATTAGAGAGAAAATGGGACAAAAGCTGAATGGAGAAATTATAAATAATTTGAGAGAAAAGACTGAAATATTGACATAGATTTTATATCCATATTTGATAATTACAGAGAAATGTGACGGAATCAGGAGAGGATTTTATAAATCTTTCAGAAGGAAGTGGCAAAATCACAGGGGATTTCAAGCTCTTCTTCCCCCTCCCCCGGCCAATTTCCTGACTGCTCCTAACTCACACTGTCTCTCCCTCCATCTCTGTCCTTCCCTGACCCTTCCCTGCCTGGCATCTCCACACCCCAAACACACAAAGGGGAACCTCACGGAGCTGGTCTCTTCCCCTCCTCAATCCCCAGTTTTGCCACTGGGCAGATCCTGGCAGGAGATCAATGGCTCAGTGCTGTTAAGGCAGCTCGGATCCCGCCCACAGGTGCATTAACAACAAGTAGCAGATTCCCAGGGGCTGGGAGATCCCAGGCGCCTGGAGACATTTGTGCAGAGTCACTTTTCTGACCATCCCCCGGTCTCTCTCAGTCACCTGGAGCCTCTGGCTCAGCAGTTGGAGTTGGCAGAGCCTGGGGCTGCCTCAGGGGGCTAGTTCCAGCCACTAGAGGAAGTCCCCGCCTGGGCTGGGCAGGGAGGAGCCTTTCATGAAGGTCTCTCCACAGCACAGACCCTGCTGAGGAGCAGCAGCGGCTCAGCCTGGGCTCCCAGAGCACAGGGGAGGCAGCACCATCCCACCTGAGAAACTCAACCCTGATATCTTGAGTAAAGAGACAGAGAGAGCAGCCTCCCCTCCCTTAGCAACAGCCAGAGCCCTCTGGTGACAGCAGCTAAGGACACCACTTCCCCGATCTTATCGGCTCCTATGTTAATCCAGAGCCACTCCTTTTCCTTCCTTGCAGCAACTCTGGAGTCAATGAGAGCAGAAATGTGACACTGGAGGGAGGATGCCAAAATCTGTTTAACCACATCCCGGGGAGGGGAGGTTTCAGGCCTTCCCCTCCTCCCCTACTTCTGGAGCAAGGGCTCAGAGTAACTATTGTCCCTCCAAACCCTGAACATCCTACAGTTCTGAAGGGGAGAGAAACAAAATTTGTGGCGATTTTATATTAGTATTTGATCAATGGAGAGAAAATTATCACTGCCCCGACCGGCCATTCACATAGCCCTGGGCAATGCTGCTTTAACAGGAGACGGGAGGCGGTGGAGGAGCCAGACAATTCAATAAACTTCCATGCTCTATCACTGGCTAATAATGGCCACCATGGACCCAGCCAAGAGGTGGCTGGGTCTCAGCACTGCAGGAAGAGACCCCTCATGGGGACCGTTCACCACGGGCTCTGGGGACCCTTCTGGTGAAAGCAGCTATCGGAACGTGAGGAGTTAGTACAGGAGGATGGAGCGTCTCAGCCACTCTGGGCGCTGCCCAGGGGAACAGGGACCCACCCACACACAGAGCAGCCCCCTGAGGGGAGTTAATGTCTCACACTGACTGGGGAAAGGAAAAGTCAGTCAGGGTCTGGGAGACACTGGATAGTGTAAAAAGAAAAGGAGTACTTGTGGAACCTTTGTTAGTCTCTAAGGTGCCACAAGTACTCCTTTTCTTTTTGCAGATACAGACTAACACGGCGGCTACTCTGAAACTGGACAGTGTGAGGCCCAGATGGTGTGAAGCCCTGCCTGGGATGTGAATCTGAAGTGGGGCAAGTCACCCTGATCAGCAACCCTGTGAATTTTAATGGAGACAAAGGGGAAAACAAATGGTTCTCAAATGTGAGTGGGAAAGTTGATCACTGGGGAATTTAACCCCTCTGCAACCTCCACTATAGAGAATGACTCAAGGCAACAAGTTCCCTCCAAACAGGAGAAGGGTCTGAACAATATGGAGAACACCTCAAAGCCTAAGAGGATTTTTTTAATTCAATAATTTATGGGAAATGCTAAAATCCGAAATGTGACATCAGTGTTCAGTAATTAAAAAGAAAAAGGAGCAAATATGAGGAATTTGTCACAAATTAGACGAAAGTGGAAAAGTCTGAGGGATTTTATATCAATAGTTGATACAAGATAAAGAGGTAAAATCTGAGTGGATTTCATATCAATATTTGATCATTAGGGAGAGAAAGAGAAAAACGTACAAGGATTTTATATTAATCAATATTTAAGAATTTAAGAAAATGACATCTGAGGAGATTTGATGTTAATATCAAATGATTAGATGGGGAAAAACTCAGGGGATAATAAATCATCGATAACGAGAGAGAAAATGGGGCAAAACATTCAGGAATTTTGCGTCAATATTTTAGAACTGAGGAGAAAATGGGGCAAAAACGAAACATTTCCTAATATAAGAGGAAAACACCAACACCTGAGGGGACTTGTCAACACTGAAGAATTGGAGGGAAAAGTGGGAACGTTTAAGGGGATTTGTGATGGGATGCAGCTGGCCTTTGCAGCTCCCTACAGGAGACCCCACGATCCTACTACATCCTGCCCCAGGAAACAGCAAAGGTGGGTCCTCTGGGCCTCTCTAGGGCCGACCCAGGCCTCCCAGAAGCAGCCACTCAGAGCCCGGGAGGCTCAGAGAAAAGGAGCGGCGGGCACAGCAGCTCAGTCCCTGGCTGGACGGAAGGAGTAAAGCAGGGGGGCTCTTCCCTGGCCTGGTGCGAGAGAAGAAGCGGAGGACGGCGCCCCTGCGACAGGGCTGCAGACGGAAGGGCCCCGTAGGAAGAGGCCCAGGGAAACAGCAGGGATGGACTGGAGCGAGCAGTACGTGGCCGCTGTGTCGAGGGTCCCCAGGTTGGAACCTGGGGCAATGGCTGGGCCTGGGTTCCCCTGGCAACAGGGAAAATGGTGTAACCCCCAAAAGGGGACAGGCCTCGTTTGGGAGCCTGACCGAAGGGCTGAATGTAACGGGCCGGGAGCTGGGGCTGAAGGCCCTAGCCGGGGAAGCAGACTGCTTCTTGGGGGGACTCTAATACCCCGGCAGGGCTCACTGGGACTTTGGGCCTCGGCCAGGCGGCCGACCACGGAATTCCCCCCAAGCCGGCCGGCGGCCTGCAGGGGACGCCGGGGGAGACGAGGTCTGGGATGCTGCACCCCGCTGCTCCGAGATGCTCCCGAGGCCAGTGCCCCACCGGGCCCTTATCCGGCCACGTACAACGAACAGCGCAAGGCGATGGGTCCCCCTTGCCTGACAGCCACGGGGCGGCGGGGAGCCCTGGGCCGTGCTGCCTTCCCGGGAGCAGGGAGCGTGGAGGAGCCGGGAGGCCCCGGGGGTGGGCAGTGGGGTCTGGCAGCTCCTGGCTGAAGGGGCCGGGGGAGCAGCGGGGCCGGGCAGAGAAAGCGGCACAAGCCGTGGCCGAGAGCGGAGGACTCCGTCGCGGGAGGCGAAGGGGAAGCGACGGGGGTTTTACTCCCCATGGCTCACGCCGGAGCAGCGGGGCCGAGCCGGGAGGGTTGTGTCGGGCCGGGCGGGGGAAGAGGTGACACCAGAGGGGATTTCACCGCCCCCCCCGTGCGGGCCCCGGCTCTTCCCCCCCCCCACGGAAGGTCCTGGCTGCACCGAGCTGGGCAAAGCCACCGCAGCTCACACGCTCTCTCCGCCCTGTCCCGGGGCAGCCCCGGCCGGCGCAGACCCAGCGCGGGAGCAGACCCCGGCCCGGCCCGGCCCCTCGGTTACCTGGTCTCCGGCCCGGGGCGAGGCCCAGCCCCGCGGGGGAAGCCCGCTCCGGCCGGGCGCAGCAGCCGCGGCCCCGAAGGTCTCCCCGTGGCCCAGCCGCGTGGAGCGGCCGCTGCTCAGCCCGGGCTCCCGGCGGAGGGAGGCAGCAGCGCCCTGCAACGTCCCACCCCCAGCCTGGGGCGGCTGGGACCTGCTCGGCCCTTTGTTCTCCCCAGCGCCGCCCGCCCGCTCCCGCCTCCCGGCCCCGCCCGCTCCGCGGCTCCAGCCCCTCCCCGGCCCCCCCCGGGCGGGCAGAGTCTGGGCGGGGGCAGACCAGGTCCCAGGAGGGGCAAAGAGCTGGGGCCGGGCGGGGGCAGGAGCCGGGGTGAGCATGGGGCAGGGGCGGGGGGGCATTTTCCCCTCTCCCAGGATGGTACGTTTCAGCAGCGGCTTCCCAGGGCTGCCTTCTCAAAGGCCCAGTGCGTCCCAGCGCCTGGCCTGGCTGCTCTGCCCTGTCTGACTTCATGTATTCAGCTACCAGAGGAGCGTGGACTCGGGGAAATATTTTACATACACCCCTCAAGGTACAATGGCCATACGCATTTTTAGTGTTTAAAAGAATCCTTCCTCAGCCACGTGTCCACATAAAGCCGCATAACAGTTTACAAATCTGTCTTAGCTACCCTTCTGATTCCCCGAATCGGTCTCCTTTTCTTGTTAGCCGCTGTCAATGTAGTTTCACTCTACCAATGTAAAGGCTTGTCCCCTTACTAGCATTCAGTGGGGGTGTTTGGCGGGCGAGCTCCCACTACCAAAAGGGGAGAGGCCAGTGCTCCAGGTCAGCCCGAATGACAGGGCGGGCAGGCTAACCAGGGAGTCAGGAGGGTCCCCTCCTTCCTGTGAGCTGGAATTGCCTGGGTCAGACAGAGTGGGGCCGAGCTAAGGAGAAAGCAGGGGCCCGAGCTGAGCTGGGGAGTGGAGCCGTGCCAGCCAGCAGAGTCACAGACGCAGCCCAGGGGGAGCAGATCCTGTGCTGGGCGCAGAGCTGCGGGCGCAGAGCCAGGTGTGGTGAGCAACTGGGGCCAGCCAAGGGGGGACCTTGGGCAATGGGCCCAGCGCAGAAAGACACCCCCAGCCAAGCGTCCTTGCAGGCCAGACTGGGAGGGGGATCTTAACCCAAGGCTGACGATGGGAAGAAGGGTCCCACCACCCAAAGCCTGGAGGGGTGTGGCCGCCACCATTGCACATGTCCAACTCGCAGCATCCCTGCAGCACAGCCAGGGCCGGAGAAGGAGGCCTGGGACCTACAAGGAACAGACTGTGAACTGCCCTGACGTCTAGAGACACTGTATGTGATGTTCCCTGTTACAGGGCGAGGTGATGTGTTTCCTTTAACCTTTCCCATTTTTCCTTGTTCTTTTTTTAAATTAATTGTTAAACAACTTGTATTTGCTTTAAATTGTATGAAATGATCAGTGGGTCAGGGAAGTGCCCAGTGCAGAGAGAGTACCCCAGAGGGGGGACACCCTAGCCCCTGTCCTAGGTGATCACAGCAGGGTTGGGGGTTGAGCCCCCCAGGAATCATGGGCCCAGCCTTGTCGGGGTTATGAGGACTCTGCCAGACAGGAGAGTGGAAGGGGAGCCCTCAAGGGCAGGGAGGCCTCTGGGTACTAAGCAAATTCATTGCAACTACAGTGAAGAACAGAATGATCAGACTGGTAGATGAACACAATTTGTTGAGGAAGAGTCAACACGGTTTTTCTAAATGGAAACCAGGTCTCATTTATTAGAATTCTTTGAGGGAGTCAAGAAACATGTGGACAAGGGTGAGCCAGTAGATATAGTTTACTTGAACTTTCAGAAAGTCTTTGATAAGGTCGCAAAAAGAAAAGGAGTACTTGTGGCACCTTAGAGACTAACCAATTTATTTGAGCATAAGCTTTCGTGAGCTACAGCTCACTTCATCGGATGCATACTGTGCAAAGTGTAGAAGATCTTTTTATACACACAAGGCATGAAAAAATACCTCCCCCCACCCCACTCTCCTGCTGGTAATAGCTTATTTAGATAAGCTATTACCAGCAGGAGAGTGGGGTGGGGGGAGGTATTTTTTCATGCTTTGTGTGTATAAAAAGATCTTCTACACTTTCCACAGTATGCATCCGATGAAGTGAGCTGTAGCTCACGAAAGCTTATGCTCAAATAAATTGGTTAGTCTCTAAGGTGCCACAAGTACTCCTTTTCTTTTTGCAAATACAGACTAACATGGCTGTTACTCTGAAACCTTTGATAAGGTCCCTCTCCAAAGGCTCTTAAGCAAATTAGGCAGTCATGGGATACGAGGGAAGGTCCTCTTGTGGATCAGATTAAAAGATAGGGAGAAAGGGTAGGAATAAATGGTCAGTTTTCACAATGGACAGAGGTAAATAGCCGGATCCCACAGCGATCTGAACTGGGACCAGTGTTCTTCAACATATTCATAAATGATTTGGAAAAAGGGGTTAAGAGTGAGATGGCAAAGTTTGCAGAAGATACCAAATTTACTCAAGATAGTTAAGTCCAAAGCAGACTGTGAAGAGTTACAAAGGCATCTCACAAAACTGGGTGTCTGGGCAACGGAATGGCAGATGAAATTCAAAGTTGATAAATGCGAAGTAATGCACACTGGAAAACATAATCCAAACTATACATACAAAATGACTAGGTTTAAATTAGCTGTTACCACTCAAGAAAGAGATCTTTGCGTGATTGTGGATAGTTCTCTGAGAACATTCACTCAACATTCAGCAGCAGTCAAAAACACTAACAGAATGTTAGGAACTATTAGGAAAGGTATAGATAAAAAGATAGTAAATATCACAATGCCACTGTATAAATCCATGGAACACCAACACCTTGAATATTGTGTGCAGTTCTGGTTCCCCATCTCAAAAAAGAAATATTAGAAATGGAAAGGGTACAGAGAAGGGAAATAACAATTATTAAGTATATGGAACAGTTTCCGTATTAGGAGAGAGAAAAATGACAGGGACTGTTCAGGTTGGAAAAGAGATGACTAAGGAGGTACATGATAGCGGTCTGTAAAATCATGAATGGTGTGGAGAAAGTGAGTAAGGAAGTGTTATTTACCCCTAGACATAAACACAAGAGCCAGGAGTCACCCAATTAAATTAATAGGCAGCAGGTCTAAAACAAACCAAATACAGTAGAAGCCCGTTTATCCGACCCTCCATTATCCGGCTCTGTGTATTAACTGCACAACCAGTGTACATAGGTCCTCGGGTGCTCTGTTCTGTGGGCACTGGTGGCGATGCAGCATCACACTTATCTAGTCTCTGAATTATCCAGTTTTTTTAATTATCCGATCTGGCCCTGGTCCCTATTCGATCGGATAAACAGGGTTCTGCTGTACTTCCTCACCCAACACACAGCCAAAACTATAACTGGGTTCAAAAAGTAATTAGATAAGTTGATGGACCATAGGACCATCAATGGCTATGAGCCAAGATAGTCAGGGATGCAACCCCATGCTCTAGGTATCCCTAAACCTGTGACTGCCGAAACATGGGATGAGATGACAGGGGATGGATCACTCAATAAATTTCCCTGTTCTGTTCACCACTCTGAAGCATTTGGCACCAACCACTGTAGGAAGACAGGATACTGGTCTGAGTCAGTATGATCATTCTTATGTTCTTAACTTTGTTCTTGACACTGTTTATGCTCCCCATCTTTGGGGAAATCACATGCCTGATTGCCTCAGAAATCTCTGCCCCCACAGTTAATTTGCCAAAACAAAACTAGTTAGCAGTGGACCTGCAGCAGTCAGGAGTAGATTACTTCTAGACAGTTATAGCATCCCGCTTCTGGACCAACTTCACCCCCTTCTTGCATGTCTTCTGACACTGCAGAGTCAGGGCAAGCTGCTCATAAAGCTCCAGAAACATCACTTTCTGCATATGAAAGTTCTGGAGCCACTGCTGGTCCTCCCAGCTCTGCACGACAACGTGATCCCACCCGTCTGTGCCTGTGGCCCTTCTCCACAGGTGCTGGACTACATAGGGGGCATCAGCAGCTTTTCCAAGAGTCATGAGCAGCATCAGCCAGTTGACATGTATCCTCCTCCTGCGACAGGAGCCTTCACCAGCTCAGAAACTGCCACCAGCATCTCACGGATGTTCTGCCCACTGCATGAAACGAGTGAAAATACAAGCAGGGCAAATACTTCAAATGGGGCCTCACCCATGTTGCTGGCTCCAGTGGCTGGCAGCTTGCAGACCCAAAACACAGCTTGGCTGGCTGTATTGGTGGGGGAGACAACTTCTGATAAAGCGCTGTGGGACACAAGGAACAAAGGGCTGAAGAGGCTACAGCTGGGAGAGCACGAGGAAGCCTGGGAGAGGCTGATGTGACCTGGTCTGCGCCGTGCACGGTGGGCACGTGAGCGCTGGAATGAGACTCGGGTCTTGACATTCTCAACCCAGGGTCACCGTTCAGTGTGGACTCTCCAGTGTGGACTGAGCCTGCAACTCGAGTCCCACACACCCCGGCTCACATTGCAGTGACTGTTACAGTCTGACGGGGAGACGGTTACACAACTTGTCTCCCTCAGGAACTTTCCTCTTCACAGAAAGTTTATTTTAAAGCTGATCAACATAAATTCCATTTGAAATAGAAATAATTAAAGTCTATATTGGGTGTCTATTGTCCTATATGCTACTTCTCTCAACCCCTTTGGAGTGAGATTTTACTTCAGCACTGCTTAATCCAAAGCGGCTGAATTACATCAAATAAATTTTTGAGTATTAGTCACCGTTTCCTATAATACTGATGCAAAAAAAAAAAAAAAAGGGAAGAAAACCAGTATAATTTGCAGTTTTACAATATAATTCTGGTTATCACATAATCAGTCTCTTAATCTGTAATAATTAACATCATGTTTAATTCTATTATTACTGGTAACAACAAATGTATTCAAAGATTACAAAATCTTATCATATGCATTATTTTTCTCTCAATCCTCATTTCCTCCAAATGAGCCCCATGTAGTGCTCCGTTCTCCACTAACACAGGTGCCTTCCATTTCCATGAGTTCATTTGTCTCTGGGGTATGTCTACACTGCAACATAAACCTGGTCTTGAGCCCAGGCTCAAGCTTAATCCCCCTTGTATCTACACTGCAATTGCACTAACCCAGGGCTCAGACCGAGGACCCTGCAGGGCCCAAGCTGGATTTATCCGAGATCCAGGTTCTGGGTCCCATTGCATTGCAGTGTAGATATGGCCCCGCTTGACAGGGGTCCCAGGAGTCCACTGGAAGTATCCCACCTCTCGCACTGAGAATATCTTTCTGGTGGAGGGAACTACAGATATTAGGAAGGGACAGGTACTAGTAATGGGCAGTTTGATCATCAGAAACATAGATAGCTAGGTTTGCGATGACTGGGAGAACTGCATGGTGACTTGCCTGCCTGGTGCAAAGATTGCGGATCTCTCGAGACATCTAGATAGACTTTAGTGCTGGGGAGGAGTCGGTGGTTGTGGTACATGTAGGTACCAGTGACATGGGGAAGGAGAGGAGAGAGGTCCTGGAGGCCAAATTTAGGCTGCTAGGTAAGAGATTGAAGTCCAGGACCTCTATGGTAGCATTCTCTGAAATGCTTCCAGTTCCATGCGCAAGGCCAGTTAGACAGGCAGAACTGCAGGCTCTCAATGTGTGGATGGAGATAATGGTGTAGGCAGGAGGGGTTTAGATTTATTAGGAACTAGGGAAACTTTTGGGGAAGGGGGAGCCTATACAGGAAGGATGGGCTTCACCTAACCCAAAATGGAACCAGACTGCTGGCACTTAACATTAAAAAGGTCATAGAGCAGTTTTTAAACCAAGGGCAGGGGGAAAGCTGACAAGTGCGGAGGAGCACATGGTTCGGACAGAGACATCACTTAGGGGAGGATCTATTAATGGAGATTATGTCCTAGTAAAGGAGGAGAGAATGGAAGACAAAATACAGGTAGGATCTGATGAGAAAGTCAAATTAAAAAAGTCCCATTCAATTACATCATGTAATGGCAGACAGCTGAAAAGTGACAAGTTTTTAAAGTGCTTACATACCAATGCTCGGAGTCTAAATAATAAGATGGGTGAACTAGAGTGCCTCGTATTAAATGAGGATATTGATATAATAGGCATCACAGAAACTTGGTGGAATGAGGAAAATCAATCGGACACAGTAATACCAGGGTACAAAGTATATCGGAAGGACAGACTAGGTCGTGCTGATGGGGGAGTGGCTCTATATGTGAAAGAAGGCGTAGAATCAAATGAAATAAAAATCTTAAATGAACCAAACTGTATCATACAATCTCTCTGGATAGTAATTCCATGCTCTAATAATAAGAATATAGCGGTAGGGATATATTACTGATCACCTGATCAGGATAGTGATAGTGACTGTGAAATGCTCAGGGAGATGAGAGAGGCTATAAAAATAAAAAACTCAATAAAAATGGGGGATTTTAACTACCGCCATATTGACTGGGTATATGTCACCTCAGGACAGGATGCAGGATGGGATAATGTTTCTTGGTACCTTAAATGACTGCTTCTTGGAACAGCTAGTCCTGGAACCTACAAGAGGAGATGCAATTCTTGATTTAGTCCTAAGTGGAGCACAGGATCTGGTCCAAGAGGGGAATATAGCTAGACCGCTTGGTAACAGTGACCATAATATAATTAAAACACCACAGCAGCCCAGCACTGTAGCATTTAATTTCAGAAAGGGGAACTACACAAAAATGAGAAAGTTAAACAGAAATTAAAAGGTACAACGCAAAAAGTGAGATCCCTGCAAGCTGCATGGAAACATTTTAAAGATACCATAATAGAGGCTCAACTGAAATGTATACCCCAAATTAAAAAACATAGTAAGAGAACCAGAAAAGTGCCACCGTGGCTAAACAACAAAGTAAAAGAAGCAGTGAGAGGCAAAAAGGCATCCTTTAAAAAATGGAAGTTAAATCCTAGTGAGGAAAATAGAAAGGAGCATAAACTCTGGCAAATGAAGTGTAAACATTAGGGCTGTCAAACGATTAAAAAAATTAATCACACGATTAACAAAATTAATCACGATTAATCGCACTGTTAAACATTAATAGAATACCATTTATTTAAATATTTTGGATGTTTTCTACATTTTCAAATATATTGATTTCAGTTACAACACAGAATACAAAGTGTACAGTGGTCACTTTATATTTATTTTTGATTACAAATATTTGCACTGTAAAAAAACAAAAGAAAAAGTATTTTTCAATTCACCTAATACAAATACTGTAGTGAAATCAGTTTATCGTGAAAGTTGAACTTACAAATGTAGAATTATGTACAAAAAAACCTGCATTCAAAAATAAAACAATGTAAAATTTTAGAGGCTGCAAGTCCACTCAGTCCTTCTTCTTGTTCAGCTAATTGCTCAAATGAACAAGTTTATGTTTGCAGGAGATAATACTGCCTGCTTCTTATTTACAATGTCACCTGAAAGTGAGAACAGGCATTCGCATAGCACTATTGTAGCCAGCATCGCAATATAAGCTTAGCGAAAACTAAGATACAAGAAGCTTGTAAGATACACTTAAATACAATAGCTTCTTAGTGTTGTGCTATCCCTGGTTACTACAATACAGATGGGATTAGGAAAGAGAAAGTCTGTAACTTCTGTAGTGTTAGCCAATATTAATAATATATACACTGCCACAAATAAAAGAAATTACTGTTGTACTAAATGGTCATTTGTCCCAAAATCCTCAGTAAGTCAGAGGTACATTCTGTCAAACAAAGGTAATATCTAATTGTGAGACCAAACCATCTTCAGGAAAGAGAAAAACTCACAACACAGAGGGCTTTAAAACACCTTTAGTTTCATATAAAATGAATTTCAAGAGCTGGTTATATCTGACAAATCAAAACAGATTCTCCCATTGCGTTCTCCTCTGGTCCATTCAAACTTTCTTCACTCTGTGCCACCTCATTATTAATGTCATGTTCTGTACAAAAGATTTAAGCTTCACCACAAGGGGGAAAAGCAGCCAATCTTCCCATCTGCAAACAATCCCAACTCAGCAGGAAAAAGCCCAGAAGCAGCTTTGCCAATAGATGGAAGCACAGATGAAAGCACAGAATGATTACTCTGTGTTTGGGATCTATTCAAATCCCCCTTCTAGGTCTGTGACACTTTCATCTCTAGCCCCAGCGAGTCTGATTTAGGTTCAAAGTGTGATACCTAAGCACAGAGAGCGCTCAGAATACGGCATCATGTAACACACTGGGAGGTGCAGCGGTAAAACGTGGGGAGGATAAACGCTATTGTGGCTCACACAGAAGCTAATGCTGCTGGGGTGAGAGGGGATTGTGAAAGTGATGGGGAAGGAGGGAATCCCTTTGACTCACCCCATCTCCTTCGGGTGTCACAGAGGCTGAAATGAAAAGGAGGACTTGTGGCACCTTAGAGACTAACCAATTTATTTGAGCATAAGCTTTCGTGAGCTACAGCTCACTTCATCGGATGCATACTATGGAAAATACAAAAGATGTTTTTATACACACAGACCATGAAAAAATGGGTGTTTATCACTACAAAAGGTTTTCTTTCTCCCCACCCCACTCTCCTGCTGGTAACAGCTTATCTAAAGTGATCACTCTCCTTACAATGTGTATGATAATCAAGGTGGGCCATTTCCAGCACAAATCCAGGGTTTAACAAGAATGTCTGAGGAATAGTGGGGGGGGGGAAGGAATAAACAAGGGGAAATAGGTTACTTTTTATAATGAATCAACCATTCCCAGTCTCTATTCAAACCTAAGTTAATTGTATCCAATTTGCAAATTACACATTTCACGCCCCTCCTACTCCTGCTCTTTGTTCTATTTCAATCTATTTTAATTGAGGAAAATTGTAGAAAAAATACTTCTGTCCAGCACAACCCTGAGCAAGGTGAGAACAACTGGGATTGAGACAATCTGTCCCCAAGGGGGAACACGGTGACTATCAATCACTTTGTAATGGGGGAATGGTATCAACGTGATCCTCAGGGTTTATCTAAACTAGGAAAAACGATGCAGGTGAGCTCAGGTCAAGGGGAAAGCTAACCCCAGCCACTCTACTTGGGTTATGACTGCACTGAAAATGTACTTTTGTTGTTACAAGAAGATTGCTAAGCTGAGCAGCTACCTCCATGTACAATCCCAGTGGAGACAAGGCACAGGTAACTTTTACCTCAGTGTAGCTAATCAAAGTCAACCCCATCTCCCCCACCTGGAGCTGATGGATATTTCTGACAGGAGGAGGACACTGCCAAAGACAACGGAGTTGATATAAAGGATCAGGAAAATCACCCCAAAGAAGGGGGAGGTGCAAAATAGAGGCAGGCAACTCACGTGGAGCTGAGACACCACACTGAAGAAAACTTGTGCAAACTTTGTGGTAATTCGCTAATGTATTTTACAAAAATTCTTTGACCAGCCCTAATCAAGACATTTATGGCGTTACTCGCCTATGTGGATTCTCTTATGTTTGATGAAAGTTGAGCTCTGACTAAAACTCTTCCCGCACTCAGGGCAGGTGAAGGGTCTCTCTCCTGTGTGGATCCTCTGATGTGTGATGAGGGTTGAGCTCTGACTAAAGCTTTTCCCGCACTCAGAGCATGTGTAGGGTGTTTCTCCTGTGTGGACTCTCTGATGTGTGATCAGGTTTGAGTTCCGATTGAAGCTTTTCCCGCACTGAGAGCATGTGTAGGGTTTCTCTCCCGTGTGGATTCTCCAGTGTGTGATGAGGTGTGAGCTCCGGTTGAAGCTTTTCCCGCACTCAGGGCATGTGTAGTTTGTCACTCCTCTATGGATTCGCTGATGACTAATAAGGGCTGAGCTCCGACGGAAGCTTTTCCCACACTCAGAGCATGAGGAGAGTGTCTTCCCTACATGGATTCTCTGATGTGTGATGAGGTTTGAGCTTCGACAGAAGCTTTTCCCGCACTCAGAACACGTGTAGGGTCGCTCTCCCGTGTGGATTCGCCGATGTGTGATAAGGTGTGAGCTCTGGCTGAAGCTTTTCCCGCACTCAAGGCAGGTGTAGGGCGTCTCTCCAGTGTGGATTCGCCGATGTGTGATCAGGTTTGAGCTGTGGTTGAAGCTTTTCCCACACTCAGGGCATGTGTAGGGTTTCTCTCCTGTGTGGATTATCCAATGCCTAATAAGATCTGAACTCTCACTGAAGCTTTTCCTGCACTCAGAGCACGAGTAGGGTGTCTCACCTGTGTGGATTCGCTGATGTGTGATAAGGGCTGAACTCCGACAGAAACTTCTCCCACACTCAGAGCACGTGTACGGTGTCTCTCCTGTGTGGATTCTCCGATGTTTGATGAGGTTTGAACTGTGATTGAAGCTTTTCCCACATTCAGGGCATGTGAAGGGTGTCTCTCCAGTGTGGATTCTCTGATGTGTGATCAGGGCTGAGCCGTGACTGAAGCTTTTCCCACATTCAGGGCATGTGTACGGCCTCTCTCCAGTGTGAACTCTGTGATGTGTGATAAGGGTTGAGCTCTGACTAAAGCTTTTCCCACACTCAGAGCATGTGTAAGGTCTCTTTCCTGTATTAATTCTTTCATGTCGAATAAGGTCTGAGCCACTACGGAAGCTTTTCTCTGGCCTATGCTGACTCTCACAGGCTTTTGCCTCTGCACAACTCCAAGAAACTTTCCCTTTGGATCTTCCCGCTAATGTCCCATGCGGTTCAACTTGCTCAGCATCTTCCTGCTGGGAATACTCCTTGTTCTCACTCACCATCCCATCTCCTGGAAAGACAGAGAGAGAATCCAGACATAGGTCACTCCCTGTGCTGGGGAGAAAGGAAACATCAGAGAGAGGAATGGGAAAAGGTGGGAACAAGCTCAAATAAGTGCTGGAGAGACCAAACAAAACAGAATTTAATTTCCACCGTTCTTCCCTCCTCCACACTCCCCCCAAGCCCTTCCCTGGAGGACAGAGAGAAGAGGGTCAATTCTCAGTCCACAGCCCATTCAGGAAGAAGGAATATTAAGGAGGGAGCTACAGCCTTATGTCAGTCAGGAGAGGCGGGAAATCATGAGTGACATCTGCCATGAGGATGCCACACCTGCTGGGAACAAATCTGAATTTGGAGAAGTCGCAAGATCTTTGTACGGAATCCCAAATGTTTCCTTCATTCATGGACAGTTTCTGAGTCGGTTTAACAGATGCCTCACCTGTCTTGGCACCTTTCTGGAGCTCTTTCTCCTCAGAGCCCTGGAGATCTGGGACCCATGGCTCTTCCCCTCGTTCCAGCCGGGAGATCACATCAGGTTTGGAAACTGGAAACCCTGCGTAAGAGAACAAAAACAAGAGAGATCAGCTGAATCTGTGGGATACTTGTCACAAAGAACAGTCCATGGTTTTACTCGCCACTCATTTTTAAGCATCCCGAGGCCAGCTTCCTGGGATCCAAGCAGCAGGACAGTTTATATAATCAATCAGGTTTATTACAGTAATGCCTAAGGGCGAATAAAAAATTGGTCCCCTAGGCACTGTATAAACAGAGTATGAGATTGTCCATGCCCTGAGGAACTTACAATGTATATCAGGGGTCTCAAACATGCGGCCCATGGGCTGCATGGATTATTTTCTGCGGCCTGCCAGCTCCCCACGTCCCCCCGCCCCCTCCCAGCATTTACCTAGAGCAGCTCCGGCCTGGCGCACACCAGGGGCAGGGCAGGCTCCCTGCCTGCCTGCCCTGCCCCCGCGCCGCTCTGGAAAGCGGCCAGGACCTGGGGCGGGGGGGCCACAGGGGTCTCTATGTTGCCCTGGCCGCTCCTCCAGGTACCTCCCCCAAAGCTCCCATTGGCCGGGAAATGTGGGAAGGGGTTGGAATGGGGGCAGGGAAGGGGTGGGAAGAGGCAGGGAAGGGGTGGGAAGAGGCAGGGAAGGGGTGGGGCCTAACAGAAGGGGTGGAGTGGGGGCAGGGCAGCGGGGGGGATGGTCAGCTGTGCGGCCCTTGGGCCAACATACTAGTCCTCATGTGGCCCTCGTGGTCATTTGAGTTTGAGACCCCTGATCTATACAGACAAGACACACACCAGGTGGGGGAAGGGTTAGAATACATGAGTAGAGTGAACAATGTAATGGCAGACAGATATGATGAACACAGGCATAACCTGATACTATTGTATTTAACTGTGATGGGGTACACAATTCCCACACTGGGCCTGATGGGGTTAAAGGACATTACTGGGCACAGGTAGCCCTGCCCCCCACAGCTTGTGAAGCATGCCTCAGCTGGAGGAGCTGGTTAAAAAGGAAATGGGGGGGCTGAAAGGAAAACAGATCTTTCTCCTGAAAAGCCACTTGGAAGATTGGAGCTGGGATGGAAGCATGATGTTGGTGAGGCCCACAGGCAGTGCTGTCTCCAAACCCCGCACCCACTTTTCTCACAACCAGCAGACCCTACGGGGCTCTGCTCTTTTGAACTCTGAGCGGGAGCTTGAGTGGGAGATTGGTCCTGCTTTGAGCAGGGGGTTGGACTAGATGACCTTTTGAGGTCTCTTCCAACCCTGATCTTCTATGATTCTATGAGACACCAACTAGAGACCTTGGAAGAGGCTTTTGCTATGGTGGAGAGCTACCTGATGTCCCTTGGGTCCATAGCTGAAATACCAAAAGCTAGTCTTGTACAGCCCTGGGGCCCCAAGTACCACTGACCCACACCTCACTGAAGCTATCCAGGGGGATTTGGGTACTGAAGCCTGGTAGAGGGGGATAAAAAGGCCTATAGAGGAGCCTGGAAGCCCACCCTCAGCTAGCCAAGAGCCATTTAGGTCAAACAGAGCAGCCTCATTAGATGGGGCCATCCCACTCAGGAGAATTAATGGTGAAACCTCTTTTTCCCATGCTAGCTGCATGTGAGCAGCCAGGCCATTTCAGATGGGACTGCCCATTCATGGACTATAATTATGGGCAGGCCTGGAGAGCAGATAACTGGGCTCAGAAAAGGGGCCCAGGGAAAACATTAGTCCCCTTGCTAGTGAATGGAGTAAAAGTACAAGGACTGATAGACTCTGGCTGCAGCCAGACTTTAGTCAGGGAGAGGTTGGTGGGGTTGGGAGGAGAATCTAGATGCATGATCTACCTCCAGTGTATCCACGGGGACATACAACCCTGTCCGATTAGACTGGTGCAACTCACTGTGCAAGACCACACCAAGCCAGTACAGGCCAGAGTAGCCAAAGACCTGGCCTATCTGGTCATACTTCGGCATGACTGGAAGTTTTTCAGGGAGGACGTCCACGGATGGCCTGGAGCATCTGTAGAGGGACTAACGCGCGGAATGGAAGAACCAGGAGGACAGTAGATGGCCATGGAAGCCAAGAGGAGGTGCCATGAGGAGACAGCTCCACTGGAGGCCAAAGATCCAGGAGAAGGACCACCCTCATTGGAAAATGACTTTTCACCTGAACTTAACTGGAGGAGTAGGGGCCTGCTACCACCTCTGAACCTGGACCTGCTGTCTAGCAAATAAACATTGTGGGAGAGCAAAGGAGGGACCCAACCCTAAGTCAGGTTTATGAATGTCTCACCCATGTGGATGACAAAATGTTAGACCCACAGCAGCTGAAATAGTGGCCCTATTTTGAACTGCTAGAGGAGAGATCATATCGGGTGATGAACCACGCTGAGACAGGGCTGGTCAAATGCAGCTTCGGTACCAATGAATTTCCAAAGGGGAGGTGCTTCAATGGGCCCATGCAGTGCTGTGGCGGGGCTCTTGGGGACAGAGAAGAATCATAGAATCTCAGGGTTGGAAGGGACCTCAGGAGGTCATCTAGTCCAACCCCCTGCTCAAAGCAGGACCAATCCCCAATTAAATCATCCCAGCCAGGGCTTCGTCAAGCCTGACCTTAAAAATTCTAAGGAAGGAGATTCTACCACCTCCCTAGGTAACGCATTCCAGTGTTTCATCACCCTCCTAGTGAAAAAGTTTTTCCTAATATCCAACCTAAACCTCCCCCACTGCAACTTGAGACCATTACTCCTTGTCCTGTCCTCTTCTACCACTGAGAATAGTCTAGAACCATCCTCTCTGGAACCACCTCTCAGGTAGTTGAAAGCAGCTATCAAATCCCCCCTCATTCTTCTCTTCTGCAGACTAAACAATCCCAGTTCCCTCAGCCTCTCCTCATAACTCATGTGTTCTAGACCCCTAATCATTTTTGTTGCCCTTCGCTGGACTCTCTCCAATTTATCCACATCCTTCTTGTAGTGTGGGGCCCAAAACTGGACACAGTACTCCAGATGAGGCCTCACCAATGTCGAATAGAGGGGGATGATCACGTCCCTCGATCTGCTGGCTATGCCCCAACTTATACATCCCAAAATGCCATTGGCCTTCCTGGCAACAAGGGCACACTGCTGACTCAACAGACACTCAACAGAGTGACCATGGAGTTCTACTGGCCAGGCATCCACCCCAGAGGTACGGGACTATTGTGCCTCCTGCCCCAGGTGCCAGTGGGTGAGCCAGAAAAAGATCTCAAAGGCCCCCCCGGTACTACTTCCCACTGCAGGGGTCCTCTGATTGGCAGGTGCTGGGATTGGGGGACAGGGGAATGATCACTGGATGATTGCCCTGTTGTGTCCATTTCCTAGGAAGCATCTGGCATTGGGCCCTGTCAGAAGACAGGATACTGGGCTAGATGGACCATTGGTCTGATCCAGTATGGCCATTCTTAAGTTCTTATGGATAGGTGTCCAACTGGTGGGCCCGATGAAAATGTCTGCAGCCAGGTACAAATATACATTGGTGATCCTGGATTGTACCACCAGAGAGCCTGGGGCCATTCCCCTCTGGTCAGAAATGGCAGTTGTCGTTGCCAGTAAGCTCATAAAAGTATTTGCCTGAGTAGGTACCTGCAAGGAATTATTGACAGAGCAAGTGACAAACGTCACCTCACAGTAGTGAATGAATTTCGCAACTTGATATGGGTCAAGTCCTGGAAGACGTCAGTATAGCACCACCAAACCGACAGCGTGGTGGAACAGTTTAACAAACCATTAAAGAGTTGTGATAGTTCAATCCACTGACTTGTGACCACCCCACCTATCCTGCTCACTGCCTGCGAGGTTCCCCAGGGATACACAGGTTTCTCCCCATTTGAATTACTGCATAGGAGGCAGTCATAGGGAATCCTGGATCTCCTCCATGGGATGTGGGAAGGGCAGAACTCCAGAACAACTAAGTTATACCGTCAAGAAAGAAACTGCAGACCCTAGGGGCACTTGTGAGGGAAAACCTGCAAATGGCACAACACAATGAGGAGCAGGTGAACAGCAAGGCCTGTCTCTGAGAGCTCCAACCTGGAGACCGAGCAATACTTCTACTGCTGACAGTTAAATCCAAGCTTCTGGCCTGATGGCAAGGCCCTGCCAAGGTGGTAAAACAGGTGTGGGAGACTGATTCTGAGGTCCAGTAACCCAGAAGGAAGAAGTCGACCCAGGTATATCATGTCAACCTTCCCAAAGCTTGGAAGGGACAATAGGGCCTCCTTGTCATCCCACTCCCTCCAGACCCGAAACTTGGCCCTCAGGCCCCCACACCCGAGATCATACCCCAGTGCTGGTAGGGAAGAACCTGCGGCCCAGCCAAGAGCAGTGAGGAAATGGAGTAGAGTGAACAGGCTGGAGGGAAGCCAGGTCCTTCTCCTGAAATGCCACACGGAAAGTTGAACCTAGGAGGGAACCACGATACTGGTGAGTCCCATCTGCAGTGCCGTCACCAAACCCTGCCCTTTCCTGTGAACTGGCAGGCCCTGCGAGGCTCTGCTCATCTGAACTCTGTTCAGGTCCAGATTGTTTGGACTCTAGGGGACCATGTCCCGAGCTGAAAGAGAGAGGTAGGAAGCAGCTCAGAGTGGCCGATTCTCATACTCTGCATGGAGGAGTCAGCTGCTGTTTATTCCCCCACGGTCCTGGGCTGGAACCCAGTACAGAGGGAGGTCTTAGGCCCCCCTACCATGCCCCGCTTGAGAGCTAACCCAAAGATGGGCCAAAGCTGTGATGCCTGTGGCCTAAAGGCAGGGGTAGGCATCTCTACATCCACCCCACTTTGGGGCAAGAGATGAGAAACCAGATATGCTAGCCATTAGGACACCTAACCTCCCTGAACAAACTTTAATATTATGAATTTTACCTGCATATTTGAACTAGCCCTTGAAAGCATGAAAATGTCACTGAGATACGCCAGATTATATCGGCCCATAGAATATTCACACACCTTTGTATCAGTGTGTCATGTATTTGTGTGTTCCTGGCTGGTGGGTGGGGAATAGGTTTCCTGTGGAATTTGCTATCAGCAGGGAGTCATTAATGCCAAATTCCAAGGCTGATTATGCAGATATCCAGCGTTTGAGGCTTTGTCCCCCTTCAGTAAGAGCAGTGACTGGTGTTACCTGTTTAAGGAGACTGGGGAACAAAGACAGATTTAGGGGCATAAAAGGCTGTTTGAGCTGACTGAGGGGGTGTCCTTGAGTACATCTACACTGCAGAAATAAAATCTGACAGGGAGGCTGGGTCTGCAGACTCGGGCTCGCAGGGCTCACATTACAGCACTAAAAACAGCCGTGTACTTTCCTGCTCAGGCTGGAGCTCAGGATCTGAATCCTGGGGTGGCACGTAGGTCTCAGAGCCTGAGCTTCAGCCAGAGCTGGACCATCAGTATGGCTATTTTTAGCACCGCATCATGAACCCCATGAGCCCGAGTCTGTAGATCCAAGCTCAGAGGCTTCCTGCTATGTGTATTATTTTGCCGCGTAGACATACCCACTGTCTTTCTGGATCCTCTTTAACAACCCCTTCATACCAACCCAGCCGCTTCATGTTTCCTCCTATGCTGCTTGAGCAGTTTTTTTAACCCTTTTGCACCCCCTGGCTAGTAATCCCTAGGCAAGTAGGTCACTGCTGTGCATATCATTCATAAAAATTATACAGAAAATTCTCACTTCATCACGTCTCTTCCTCCTTTCAGACAGAACTAAGCAGGGTCACTTTAACTGATGACCTCAAGAATCCCAGAATTGTTATCCATGGATGCCAAAACCAATCTCCCATCCCCTTGGTAGCTGTCCTAACAGGCATGTCATAGAATCATATGATCAGAGAAACACAAGGTTAGAAGGGACCGCGAAGGTCCATGATTTTTACAGTACGGTTTTCAAAAGAACATAAAAACGGCCATACTGAGTCAGACCAGTGGCCCATCTAGCCCAGCATCCGGTCTTCCCACAGTGGTCAGTGCCTGATGCTTCACAGGGAGTGAACAGAGAAGGGCAATCTATTGAATGATCCATCCCCGGTGGTCCAGTCCCATCTTCTGGGAGTCAGAGGCTAGGCACACCCAGTGCATGGAGTTGTGTCCCTGACCATCTTCGTTAACAGCCATTGATGGACTTATCCTACATAAGCTTATCTAATGCTTTTCTGAACAGCACTGATCCCAGTACAGATTCCTGAAGGATCCCGCTATTTGCCTCTCTCCACTATGAACACTGACCATTTATTCCTACCCTTTCTTTCCTACCTTTTAACCAGTTACTTATCCATGAGAGGACTTTCCCTCTTATCCCATGACTGCCTTGCTTAAGAGCCTTTGGTGAGCGATCTTTCAGAAAGCCCAAGTGCACCAAATCCACTGGCTCACCCTTGTCCAAATGTTTGTGGAATCCTCAAATAATTCTAATAGATTACTGAGGCACGATTTCCCTTTACAAAAGTAGCAACAAGTCACGTTAATTTATGTATTTGATAATTGTGTTCTTTCCTACAGTTTCAACCAATTTGCCGGATACTGAAGTCAGGCTTACCAGCCTGCAATTGGCAGGGTCGCCTCCGGAGGCTTTTAAAAAGAATCAGCATGACATGACCTACATGAAAGTCATTTGGTACAGAGGCGGATTTAAGTGACTGGGGTGTGGTATTCACCCCACACTAGCCTAGAAGGGGTTAGTGAGGCTGAGACAGGGCCAATTCACCAGATGGGCCACAGCTGAGGGGAACTGAATGGCCCAAGTCAGGGGTGGCCAACCGGTGGCTCCTGCCAGGAGCCAACTCTGGGGAAAAAATGGGGGGTGCTCAGCACCCTCCAGCAGTCCTCTGCCCCTCCCCCAGCGCCTCCTGCCTGCCGGCGCCACGCCCCCATCAGCTCCTGCCCCACCGCCGCGATCAGCTGTTTTGCGGCATTGAGGCGGCTCTGGGGAGAGAGGGAGGGAGGGGGGCTGTGTGCCGTGTCCTCGCTCCTCCCCAGAGCCGCCACAAGACCGCGAAACAGCTGATAGCGGCAGACGGGAGCCCCTGGGGGAGGGTGGAGTGAGAACCCAGTGCACAGCCTCCCCCCTCCCTCGCCGCCTCCTCCATCCCCTTGCCTGCTGCCCATGTTTTGCACCAGGAGGCTCTGGGAGAGAGAGTGGGAGGAGCAAGGACACAGCTCACTGAGAGAGGGGGCAGGAAGAGGCGGGGTGGAGGCGGGGCAGGGGCAGGTAGGGGCAGGGTGGGGACTTGGTGAAAGGGGTGGAGTGGGAGGTGGGGCCTGGGGCAGAGCCAGGTGTCCAGCAACCCCTGGCTGGAGCCTGTGTCTCCTTCAGTAAAGTACACAAGTGACTACTAGTTGGTGTGGAAATTTTTAATCAAAATTTTTCTGACACCATCTATCAATGGAAGACAAGTGCAAACAGAAAAGAAAATACACAGAGGAAAATCGAGGCTTCGAACAGGAGTAGGAGCATAAATACTTTTTTTGTTGAACGTAACGGTAAGGCCAAGCATCTTCTTTGCCAGACGTGTGTCTCTCACTTCAAATCTTCAGACTTGCCACGTCATTTCGCTTCTAGCCATTCACATAAGGATCAAGAATTCCCAGAAGGTTCTGAACTCCACACTTTAAAACTGAAAGCTTTGAAAAAAACCACACAGATGTAGAAGACGAGTTCCTCACCCGATTTGCCAACCAATCGCAGACTGTAACGTTAGCCTCCTATTATGTGGCCTGACACACAGCCCATGCAAAGAAGCCCTACTCTGAAGGCAAGTTTATAAAAATGTGCCTCACTGCTAGGACTGAAATCACATCACCAGAGAATGAGAATCTACAGAAGAAAATTTCTGGCCTGCAGCTTTCACACCACACAGTAGAACGCAGAATCTCCGACCTGAACAGTGACATTGAATCGCAACTGCACTTGAAACTTCAGCAGTGTGAGTATTTGAGCATCGCTTTGGATGAGTCGTGCGATGTACAGGATAAACCTCAATTATCGGTATTTGTTCACACTGTGTCTCACGACTGTGTTGTAAGGGAAGAACTCCTCGATATCGTGCCACTAAAGGACAGAACTTGTGGACGAGATATGAAGGAGGCACTGATGTTGTTAGTTGCAAAACACTACTTCCCTTTACAGAAGCTCACTGCCATTGCAACAGACGGGGCTCCGTCCGTGTGGGGATCTGTGAATGGATTAGTAGGGCTTTGTAAGTCTGATGAGAGCCTTCCTGAATTGTGGACGTTTCACTGTATTATTCATTGGGAGCAACTGGTATCTAAAAGTCTCAAATTTGATCACGTCATGAAACCCGTCTTGCACATTGTGAATTTCATTCACTCAAATGCACTCAATCACAGACAATTTCAAAATCTAATAGAAGAACTGGATGAAGACGACTTCCCTGACGATTTGCCATTTCACTGTGCAGTTTGATGGCTCCTGAGAGGTAAAGTTATTTCCTGTTTTTTTGAGCTCCTGGAACCAGTAAAATTGTTTATAGAGGAGAAGCAAAGAATACACCCTGAACTTACAGATCCTGGGTGGGTCCTAGACTTGGAATTTCTTGCAGACATGCTGCTGCATTTGGATAAACTAAACGTGGACTGACAAGGAAAATTCCGGTTGCTGTCTGATCTATTGCAAAGTGTATTTGCGTTCATGAACAAACTGCAGTTGTTTCACAGACAAATGCTTGAGGGAGAGCTGACACACTTTCCCTCAATGTCACAACTTCCAGACAGATCAAAAGAAGATGCAGCAGAACCCCTAAAATGGCGCACAACTAGATATGTGAGCATGATTAAAGATCTTAAGAACAGTTTTGAGGAAAGATTCCAAGATTTGTAGCAGAAAATCAGATTTCGGATTGACCCTTTTAGTGCTGAAGCCAATTGTATGAAGCCCCCTTTAGTTCCTGACAAAGCAACATCCCAGATGGAAATAATAGAACTTTTGGAAGATGACAGATTGAAATCTGTTCAGAAGACTGAGGAGACCCGTACTTTCTGGAAATCTGTACCAAACGGATAAATACCCCAACATCAGAGGTGCAGCCCTAAAACTGATCTTGAAGTTTGCCTCAACCTATCTTTGGGAGTCTGTTTTCTCAACACTCAAACATGTGAAATCCAAGCACCGATACATTTTGACAGACAGTCACTTAAGAGAACTGCTGCATGAGCACAACTGAACACAAACCAAACTTCAAGGGAATTGTTGAAAGCAAAGATTGCCAGAAGTCCCACTAAGTAAAGCGTTAAGACAAATTGTTATTGTCGTTAACTATACATTATAAATGCGTAATAAATATACATTATCAAATTATATAATGATTTTGTGTGAAATATACACACACACACACACACACATAATCATTACATAATACTGTGGCTCCTTGGCAATGTACATTGGTAAATTCTGGCTCCTTCTCAGGCTCAGGTTGGCCACCCCTGGCCTAAGTAAACACTTGAATGATGGAGCCAGCTCAGAAGGAACAGGAGAGGCTAGGATAAAGCCAGGAAGGTGGCAGCAAAAAAGGACTACTGTGAGGAAGCATGCAGCCATTTTCTGGACATTGGAGAGGGAGGCAAGGAAATCCTAGTGGGAGAGGGTGTAGCAAAGGCTCAAGGAGATGGCAGCACAGTTTAAGATGGTGCAGACCTTGCCTGCTGATTACAGGGTCCCTGAGCTGGAACACGGAGTAGGGGGTGAGCCCGGGTTCCCCTACGAGCCACTGGGGAAGTGGCGCTGACCAGGCAGTGGATGGGAAGACAGCCAAAGACATTGTGCATGGAGAGACTTTGATAGCTGGCAAAACATATAGTGATCTGGCTAGAGAGCCAATCCACAGAGAGAGAGAGAGAGAGCGCGCACCCGGACTCCCAGAGAGTGGGACAGAAAGGCAGCAGGGTGTGCAACGAGCTGCAGAAGTAAGTGTCCCCTTCTATACAACTCTCTTTTGTCAGGCCCTACTAGCCTAGGTTTTCTCCCTCTTTCCTGCTTCTCCCCCCTTGCACTTCCTCCCTGTGCTCTTCTATCCAATCTCCTCGTTACTGGGTTAATTAGCTCATTAGCTTCACTGCCCCAGTCTGATCTGGCAATCAGGAGCTCCTCTCTTAATCAGGCCCTGCCCAGGGCCTAATGGGTTAAACAATGACTAGAGCGCTGGTTCAACTGCTGATTCCCAGCTCTCCGTCACAAACTCCAAGAAAAGACTCTGAACAGGGAATCCCTCAGGCCTGAGCTGAAATCAGTGAAACACCCGGATCACGAAGAGACAAAAGCCTGGGACTCTGTAAGAGAAGAACGGCCACAAGGCGTTATCCATTACAGAGGTGACATTGCCAGTGTGAGTGGCTCATGAAAAGCGGATCCCAGTCCTCTGCTCTGGACAAGTGCGGTAAGGCCTGACCAGTGTGGGAGGAATACATTTTTGTTCGACTGGAGCGGATCTGGGTAATAAGTGTAGGCTCTAGATCAGGGGTCGACAACCTTTCAGAAGTGGTGTCCCGAGTCTATTTATTCCCTCTAATTTAAGGTTTTGTGTGTCAGTAATACAGTTTAACATTTTTAGGTCTCTTTCTATAAGTCTATAATATATAACTAAACTATTGTCATATGTAAAGTAAATAAAATTTTTAAAATGTTCAAGAAGTTTCATTTAAAATTAAATTAAAATGCAGAGCCCCCCGGACCGGTGGCCAGGACCCGGGCAGTGAGTGCTACCGAAAATCAGCTTGTGTGCCGCCTTTGGCATACGTGCCATAGGTTGCCTACCCCTGCTCTAGATTGAGGTTTATATTTTTCTTTTATCCAGAACCTTGTGTTTCCAATCCCCTTACTTGCCCTTATTTTGGATCTTTGCCTTAAGCTGAGTTAAATACAATTCTAGTTGGTTTATTATAGCCACAACCAAGTGCCTGACACTAAAGAGTGTGTTAAGCTGGGGCGGGGGGGGGGGGGGGAGGGGGGGGCTGGTGACCCCAGCGTGCACTGCTTCCCACCGAGGCAGCAGATTGCTGTACAGAGCGGATGCCCAGACAAGAGACTGGGCACTTCAGTGTAACAAGGTGGGGTGCGCTAACTGCTAGCTTGCAGAGGGAACATGTAGGGCTCATGGAGCAGAGTGGTGTGCGTGTGCTCCCTGCAGGTTTGGGAGGACTTCCCCCAGTGGGCACAGTCAAGACTCTCTCACCCTGTGCGCAGCTGGTAGTGATTCACCCGAGATACCTCAGGTAAGCCCGATAGTGTCACAGTGAGATCCTGGAGAACCCCCTCCAAGCTAGCCCCCGGCTCCTTCCTGTGTCTGCACAGGGACATCAGTGGGGTTTTTACCACACAGGGTTTGACAAGGGGTCTCTCATTCCCAGCATCTCTCTACCCAAGCAATGTCCCCCCAGTAACCACCTTCCACTCCTGCTGGGGAGGACGAGTCTGAGCACACCAGACATGTGCCCAGTGCCTGGGGCGGGAGCTCATCCTCCAGCTCACCCTCTGGCCCAGAGGAGATGGCTGTGTGACTGCTTTCCTCTGGAAGTTCGGTCACATAGCTCAGTAGATGAGGCTCAGCTACAGGAAGTCGTCTTGGCTGGACACAGGATGGGTGAGCCTCTCAGCCCCAGACACACCCCATCTTCTACAGCCTTGAGCAGCGCACCTGTTTATGCTCGGTTTTCCTGCAGATGCCACATGTCAGGTCTTTGGGATCCCTTGGAGCTGGTCTACCTGCATTGCCTGTCACCGCTTGTTTCAATTTACTTGAATCCCACTTTTAGGGTGCCCTTTTGGGTCCCCAACTTGGTCCAGTTACCCTTTGGTTTTTCTCACTATAAGTCCTACTGTCCACAAACTCATCTGCCAACTGGAATGTGCTACACCGATCCTCAGGCTTCTTGTCCACTAACCACATTAGAAGCTCATGGAGACACATCTCACAGAGTTGCTCTAACCTCACCAGGTCATATAAACTTTCCAGCATAGTGGCACCTGCACCTTTACCCCCTTTGCAGATATTTCACCACCAGGGCGGTAGTTTCTATATACAGCAGGGGTTGGCAACCTTTCAGAAGTGGTGTCCCCAGTCTTCATTTATTCCCTCTAATTTAAGGTTTCGTGTGCCAGTAATACATTTTAACTTTTTTAGGTCTCTTTCTATAAGTCTATAGTATATAACTAAATTATTGTTGTATGTAAAGTAAATAAGGGTTTTAAAATGTTTAAGAAGCTTCATCTAAAATTAAATTAAAATGCAAAGCCCCCCGGACAGGTGGCCAGGACCCGGGCCACTGAAAATCAGCTCGTGTGCTGCCTTTAGCATGAGTGCCATAAGTTGCCTACCCCTGATATACAATTAACCCTTATATAATGCACATTTATACAACACGTTTTTGACATAACGTGGGGGTTTTTTATGTTGCACGCATTATTTTTATATAGCGCACGCCCATGGGAGGGAGTTTGGGCATGGGAGGGTGCTCGGGGTGCCAGATCTGGGGGGCGCTTGCCTGGGGCGGCTCCCCGTGCCTGCTGTTCCTGGCGGAGGCATGGCCAGGGGGCCCTGCACACTGCCTCTGCCTGCAGCCAACAATCAGGGAAGGATGGGGGCAGCGCACAAAGCCACCTAGCCACATCTCCGCCAGGAACAGCGGGCACAGGGAGCCACCTGAAGTGAGCACCCCCGGATCTGGCACCCCAAGCCCCCTCCTGCACCCCAACCCCCTTCCCTGAGCACCCTCCAACATGTACAACTATGTCATGTCTGGGAACCTAACCCTGTTTTTCCCATTTATTCTTCCGTTTATAGAACGTGTTTTTATAGAACACGCAGTTTTCCAGGAACATAACTACTGCGTTCTATAAGGATTTACTGTACATCATACCCTGGGTCTTTGCACATCCCAAAACCTGTTCGTATAAACCACAGGTATCAAATCAATCTTAAGCAGTAGAGCCCCACTGAACTGTTCATAGTCCCAAGTATCAACTCCACTCACCTAGCTATATATCTCTATCAGTTTGGCACTGAATCAGAAGTAAGACAGCAGAGTCGGCCCACAGGATCAACCTGGTTCCAATCACAAGCTTTCTCAAAGGCAGTGAGGTAAGCACCTATAGCCGCCTCTCATTAAACTAGGCCAACCATTTGGCATCTAGGCTGCTAGGGACCTGGCTTCCCGTGATCCCTCCCCACTTTCCCCTTATGGGACTTGCTTCTCCATACCAACTCCATGCTATCACTGCTCTTTTTCCTCTGCTGCTCCTCAGGTTTCCCCTTTTTCTCTCGATCGGCTCGCTCCCTTTTGCGGTCTGCTAGTCTCTGTTCCTCCATCTGAAGTCCCTTTGCTTTCAGCTCCAACTCCCCCTGCTTCAACTCTAGCAAACAGAGACCCGGATCGTCAGGAAGCCCCCCCCCGCAGGTCCCTCTGTGGCCCTGGGACTCTCTCAAAATCCAACCTGGCTTTGGACCCTAATTGTTGATCCGATCATCCTTCTCCAGCCATGCAGTCAGCTGAGCCTTGTGTAAATTTCCAACACTGAATGTTCTCCCACCGTTCTGCTCTGTGGTGCTCTTCTTAGGGAGATGGATATACACCATTTTCTTGCTGTTTCCTTTGACTAATCTTGTTTTTATTGCTGCAAGTCACTTCTTGCAAAATCCTCCTGTTGCATTCAGAATCCCACCAGCTGCCCCCAACTTGTCATGGATCCTCACGGTCTGTCCTATGCCCCAGCTTTTAAACAGTCCCTAGAGGAACCCCTTCACTGTGCCAAATCCCCAAGGGGTCCCACTCTTCTCTCAGGGTAGGCCTTGCAGCCTCAATGCCTCCGAGACTGAGCCTCTGAGCTCCAGCTCTCCTGCTTCACACAGTGAGCTGTGCCCAGCAAGTCCAGCTGAGATAGACTCCTGGTCAGAGACTGTTAGACTCTTCAGGGATTAATACACCCAGCAAGTATCTGCAGTGACACTGCTGGATCACATTAAAGAAGTTCTGTATTAAAATCACAAATGAGTTTGATTCCCCATAGTTTAAATTCCAGGGTATTACTAATTAAGAGCTCTCTTGGTTTTTGGTACTGTTTCTCTCCCTCTATGTGTGAAACTTGCAAGCTGCTAATTGTGTTAGTACATTCTAAGACAGAGTCTGTTCTCAAAGCAATTCTTTGTAACAACAACCACTCACACAGAGAGAGACTCAAAGCAATACTCTGTAACAATAGAAACAGCACCCAGAGACTCCCCGCCCTTTTGTTGTATTCATCTCGCTTTGTTAACAATTGTAATTAAAATAGAGATAGAGGATGTATGTGGATGGATGCTTGGTGTGGATAATAACTGAATGATCAGGGAGGTGCCAGCCTAAGAATCCAGTGTCCATTGGCTGAAGAAGGCATCAAGTGGAAATAACCAGAGGACCCCCGGAGGGCAGACTGGAATCTACCCAACAGCCTCAAGAATGGGAGAACCAAAGAACAAGATAACATCTGGCAGCACGGAGCCACCAGGAATGTGACATCTGCTGACTGATTCAGCAACAGCATGATGAAGCAATTCCCATAGACTGGCATAGAAAAAAATTCCTATAAAAATGGACTCTGGAAAGTGAGAACTTTGGGGTCTGATTCTGCAAACCAACTTCCAGGAGCATCAGATGTGCATCTGACAAGGCGCTGCTCCCTCCTCATGTCCAGGCCACCTGGCCAGTGGCTTGGCATGAGCAACTCTAAGGCTGATAATTATGATAACAACCTTGCAGAACCTGTGTGTGTGTGTTTGTATGAATGAATGTGTGAATAAATATGAGATTGAATGGAATTTTATAGCTATAACTAACTGCTTACTATGATTCTTTCTGTATCCACAATAAATGTGGTATTTTGCCTTTTCCCCTTTAATAAGATCCTGCTGGTTTTTATTTTACTGGTATAATATTTTGGTGGAGAATTGCGAAAGGGGGAATTTTGGTAAAAAACCTCAGTTATCGTAAATATTGGTGTGCACACCGCCAGCTCTGTTGAGCTAGGCATTTCTATTAGGTTAACCAGACCTGCTGGCCTCCAGAAAGGTAGCAGGGGACCTGCTGGCCTCCGGGAAGGTAGCAGGGGAAAAACACATAAATTAAGCTACAATTACTAAACCTAAGTCCTATTGCTCACTGAGGTAACAGGGGCAGCAAGAAGGCCTAAGGGCCAGGCTAAGCTACTCGCTGGAATAAGGAGTAGCAGGTTTAGAGAATCTAGGCTGTGTCACTCGCTGACCTGTGTCAGGTGTGACGAGGAAATTTGACAAGCTATGATTTCAGAATATAGGCTGTTGTCACTTGCAGGAGTGACAAAGAGATTAAAATATCCGTGTTAAGATGTTTCAAAGAAAACAGGGTAAGCCAGTACCAGAGGGAGGAATGGAGTCAGGAGGAACTCCAACCTCACCTTTTGTAAAAAAAATTAAAAAAAAAAAAATTACACCTTTTAAACAAATCCTTCAAAAATGTGGGCACAGTCCTTGGACTAAACAAGCCCTAGCTGATGTCTGCACTATTTCAGACCTAGAGGATAGATTGGCTCAGTGTATCCTCATATACAAACCTTCTAGTGCTGCCAACACAGATGCAGCGGCAATTTGGTTGTTGTGGGAGGCATGTAAGGATTCTTACCTTCACTTGTCCTCATGTAAAGAGGAAAAGGCACAAACGGAAAAGGGAGCAGGCAATTGGAAGGTGCTGACTACAAATACCCAAAGCCAGCGGAAAATAGTGAAAGAGGCACTCCAGGAATGCAAAAAGAGAGTGAAAAAGTTAACTCTGCAGAGGCTGGAGGGACACAGGTAAAGGGGGAGAAGGTCCAATGTACGGCACCCCCAGTCATAATTACAAAGAAAAAAGAGAGTAAAAAAAAGTTAACTCTGCAGAGGCTGGAGGGAATTAAGCAGCTAAACTTTGCAAAAATGTTAAAAAGGAAAAGTGTTACAGAAAGAGCATTCTTGGTTTCTTTGCAGCCATTCTGAAGGGAAAATGGGCCCTTTTCCAAAGGAATGTCTGTAAATTAGCCAGGCAAAAATAAACTATCTAATTAAAATCATTTGACTGGACAATTTAGTCAAATTTGCTAAAAGAACATAAGGGGGTTCTATTGGAACTTAACTGCCTCAAATGTATAAAGGGAATGTAAGATGTAAAAAACAGAGCAGTGTGGAAGGGATGTTAAGGAAAAGAAAATGTGTTTGTATCTATCTGTGTTGGATCATATTAAAGAAGTTCTGTATTAAAATCACAAATGGGTTTGATTCCCCATAGTTTAAATTCCAGGGTATTACTAATTAAGAGCTCTCTTGGTTTTTGGTACTGTTTCTCTCCCTCTATGTGTGAAACTTGCAAGCTGCTAATTGTGTTAGTACATTCTAAGACAGAGTCTGTTCTCAAAGCAATTCACAGAGAGAGAAACTCAAAGCAAAACTCTGTAACAACAGAAACAGCACCCAGAGACTCCCTGCCCTTTTGTTGTATTAACAATTGTGATTAAAATAGAGATAGAGGATGTATGTGGATGGATGCTTGGCATGGATAATAACTGAATGATCAGGGACGTGCCAGCATAAGAATCCAGTGTCCATCGGCTGAAGAAGGCGTCAAGTGGAAATAACCAGAGGACCCCCGGAGGGCAGACTGGAATCCACCCAACAGCCTCAAAAATGGGAGAACCAAAGAACAAGATAACATCTAGCAGCACGGAGCCATCAGGAATGTGCTATCTGCTGATTGATTCAGCAACAGCATGATGAAGCAATTCCCATAGACTGGCATAGGAAGAAATTCTTATAAAAATGGACTCTGGAAAGCGAGAACTTTGGGGTCTGATTCTGCAAACCAACTTCCAGGAGCATCAGATGTGCATCTGACAAGGCCCTGCTCCCTCCTCATGTCTAGGCCACCTGGCCAGTGGCTTGGCATGAGCAACTCTAAGGCTGGTAACTATGATAACAACCTTGCAGAACCTGTATGTGTGTGTGTTTGTATGAATGAATGTGTGACTAAATATGAGATTGAACGGAATGTTATAGCTATAACTAACTGCTTACTATGATTCTTTCTGTATTCACAATAAATGTAGTATTTTGCCTTTTTTCCCTTTAATAAGATCCTGCTGGTTTTTATTTTATTGGTACAACATTTTGGTGGAGAATTGCGAAAGGGGGAATATTGGTAAAAAACCTCAGTTATTGTAAATATTGGTGTGCACACCGCCAGCTCTATTGAGCTAGGTTTCAGAGTAACAGCCGTGTTAGTCTGTATTCGCAAAAAGAACAGGAGGACTTGTGGCACCTTAGAGACTAACCAATTTATTTGAGCATAAGCTTTCGTGAGCTACAGCTCATTCATCGGATACTATTGAGCTAGGCATTTCTATTAGGTTAACCAGACCTGCTGGCCGCCGGGAAGGTAGCAGGGGACCTGCTGGCCTCTGAGAAGGTAGCAGGGAAGAACAGGTTAACCAGACCTGCTGGCCTCCGAGAAGGTAGCACGGGACTTGCTGGCCTCCGAGAAGGTAGCATGGGACCTGCTGGCCTCTGAAAAGGGAGAAATAGGTTAACTGGACCTGCTGGCCTCTGAGAAGGTAGCAGGGGAAAAACGCATAGATTAAGCTATGATTTCAGAATCTAGGCTGTGTCACTTGCTAAGTAATACCAGGAGTGACAAAGAGATTGAAATATCCTTGTTAAGATGTTTAAAAGAAAACAGGGTAAGCCAGTACCTGAGGGAGGAATGGAGTCAGAAGGAACTCCAACCTCACCTTTTGTTAAAGAAATTACACCTTTTAAACAAATTCTTCAAAAATTTGGGCACAGTCCTTGGACTAAACAAGCCCTAGCTGATGTCTGCACTATTTCAGACCTGGAGGGTAGATTGGCTCAGTGTATCCTCATATACAAACCTTCTAGTGCTGCCAACACAGATGCAGCAGCAATTTCGTTGTTCTGGGAGGCATGTAAGGATTCTTACATCCGCTTGTCCTCATGTAAAGAGGAAAAGGCACAAATGGAAAAGGGAGCAGACAATTGGAAGGTGCTGGCTACAAGTACCCAAAGCCAGCTGAAAATAGTGAAAGAATACAAAAAGAGTGAAAAAGTTCACTCTGCAGAGGCTGGAGGGACGCAGGTAAAGGGGGAGAAGGTCCTATGTACGGCACCCCCAGGCATAATTACAAAGAGAAAAGAGATTAAAAAAAAGTTAACTCAGCAGAGGCTGGAGGGAATTAAGCAGCTAAACTTTGTGAAAATGTTAAAAAGGAAAAGTGTTACAGAAAGAGCATTCTTGGTTTCTTTGCAACCATTCTGAAGGAAAAATGGACCCTTTTCCAAAGGAATGTCTGTAAATTAGCCGGGCAAAAATAAACTATCTAATTAAAACCATTTGACTGGACAATTTAGTCAAATTTGCTAAAGGAACATAAGGGGGTTCTATTGGAACTTAGCTGCCTCAAATGTATAAAGGGAATGTAAGATGTAAAAAACAAAACAAAACAGAGCAGTGTGGAAGGGATGTTAAGGAAAAGAAAATGTGTATGTATCTATCTGTGTGTGTGTAAATATGTAAAGCTCTAAGGACCAATTGGTTTTGTTTTTGTTTTAAATAATGCCACTAAAAATCCATTTGACTTTTTAATTCAAAGTTGCAAAACTGAAAGACCTTTTTGCTAGACACAGGTAATTAGTGTTGTTTGGCTTTGGGATTTGGCATTTAACCCTTAAAAGGTAACTCAATGCTTTACAGAATTTAAAATGTTTTTAAGTTGTGGCTGCAACAGGGCAGTCAAAATCAGGAGAATAGAAAAAAAAATTCTGGATTCTTTTTGTTTGTTTGTTTTTGTAACAAAATAGCAGATGAGAGTTGTGGTAAAAAAAAAAAAATAAAAAAAAAAGACAGTGCCCTTCTGAAGCAACAGCAGGGGTGAGGTGCACAAAACAAAAAAGAAGCAGTGTTAGAAACACTGAGTCTTAAAATGGCTCTGAGTAATCAGACTGTCACTTTGATAAAGGTACATGAAAACTCTGTAAGCAAAAAAAAAGAAATAGTTACACCTTATGTAAAAATTGATATGGATAATGTTACAGAAGTTAAACTATGCAAGGAATGTGCATTTGCCCCAGAACACGTGCTGGGTATATTGTAGAAGGGGCAAAAGAAATGTAAACATACCATGCTACTTAATTAAAATGCTATTAGGGCTCCAAAGGGAGCCACAATAGGTTGGGATTTCTTTTTTCAGATTGCTGTGTGTTTTGGAAGCAGAAGTTAAAAGTAATCAAAACTCTGGTGAAAGTTGATTGTGTCCCTTTTAAGATAGAGTCTCTGAGCTGCTGATGGCTTTAAATCCAAAAGCAGGAAGCGTCTGTGAAAATGCAAATGACATTCCTAAATGATAAAGGAAAGAAAGAAGGAGCAGCAAAAAGGAGCTGCAGATAAAGGACACACCTGGTCAGCAAACAAATTGTCTAAATACAAGGCACTGTATAACAAGATAATTTTAATAAATTTAATGATAATAAGTATCCCTGTAACAATGTATAGTGTGTATGATTTTTGGAAAAACCCTTTAAGGTTGTATGGTAATGATGCTTCTCAGTTATTACCTGTAAGTAAAACTTAAAGCTTAACACAGCAGGAAAAATATTATAAACTTGGTCTGCTGTATAAGAAGGAAAACTCAGGGATTTAAAGACTAAACAGTGGGATAATTTCCCCATAACCCTTAAAAGATAAAAGCCATTGAAACCTGGTCTGCCTATAGAACAAAAACAGGAAAATGTGGGGGCAATTCCTCTGTTTTGCCTACAATCAGCAAGGGTATTTGTAAAAGACATATTTTAAGCAATAATCTGCCACCCCAAAAGGGGTAGAAACATGTTTTTTGTCTTTCAGAAAATCAGGAAAAGCTGATGCCAGCTGAAAAGCAACCCAATACCATGAATCTACTGTCACAATAGAAATTGTGTTTTGTGTTCTATGTTTGGTCTTGTGTTTTGTCTTGTTGCTAGCACTGTTGTGTGTTTAAAAAAAAAAAATACTGAAGACCTGCAGGAACTTAAAAATAAATTAAGCTTTCTGTCCCAGCTACAGGACAGCCTGATACAAAAACAAGTACATGCCAATGTAGACTTGGTCCAAATTGGTCTGGGTAACCTAAAAGGCTGATGGAATCTTTGGTAATGGCTTAATACTACCACATGGCTTATGCATAAGAAAAAAAAAATATTAGAAATAGGAAACTACACAGCCATAGCTATGGGATGCACTGAAATGCAGATACTTGCCCTAGCTACTTTGGAACACAAAATGTTCTGGGTCATATTGGGAAATATTAAGGGTTTGATGCATTTGTTAAAAAAGAAAGAGATCAATGTTTGACACTTATCAATATGAATGGATGCAATATGTTTCCAGTATTGTAAACCAGACTTGTTAATGGGAGAAATTGTTGTCAAAATTGCACACCAACAGTCCCTGGAGGCAAAGATATTGAAGGTTAACCCACTCCCCATATTACACATGGGATCCTTCTGGCTACCCTGCACCTCAAGCCAGTGGGCTGGGGAGGGAGGGAAGCTATTGGACACTAGAGGTTGTACCGAATGGACTCCTCAAAAGTGGGTGTGCCTCATCTTGCCTGTTGCCCCAGAACCTTGCAGTAAAGGTACATCACTAGGATCATGTATGTGGCATGAACTGGAATCACAAACTCAAATTGCCTCACAGTACCTTCTCTTGAATAGGCTACATAGAAAGTGACGCTGACGATTATAAATCTTAGTGTCAAAAGGGGGATTATGTTGGATCATATTAAAGAAGTTCTGTATTAAAATCACAAATGAGTTTGATTCCCCATAGTTTAAATTCCAGGGTATTACTAATTAAGAGCTCTCTTGGTTTTTGGTACTGTTTCTCTCCCTCTATGTGTGAAACTTGCAAGCTGCTAATTGTGTTAGTACATTCTAAGACAGGTTTCAGAGTAACAGCCATGTTAGTCTGTATTCGCAAAAAGAAAAGGAGTACTTGTGGCACCTTAGAGACTAACCAATTTATTTGAGCATGAGCTTTCGTGAGCTACAGCTCACTTCATTGGATGCATACCGTGGAAACTGCAGCAGACATTATATACACACAGATATCATGAAACAATACCTCCTCCCACCCCACTGTCCTGCTAGTAATAGCTTATCTAAAGTGATCATCAAGTTGGGCCATTTCCAGCACAAATCCAGGTTTTCTCACCCTTCACTCCCCCACACACAAACTCACTCTCCTGCTGGTAATAGCCCATGCAAAGTGACAACTCTCTTCACAATGTGCATGATAATCAAGGTGGGCCATTTCCAGCACAAATCCAGGTTTTCTCACCCCCCCACCCCCATACACACACAAACTCACTCTCCTGCTGGCAATAGCTCATCCAAACTGACCACTCTCCAAGTTTAAATCCAAGTTTAACCAGAACGTCTGGGGAGGAGGGGGGGGAGGAAAAAACAAGGGGAAATAGGCTACCTTGCATAATGACTTAGCCACTCCCAGTCTCTATTTAAGCCTAAATTAATAGTATCCAATTTGCAAATGAATTCCAATTCAGCAGTTTCTCGCTGGAGTCTGGATTTGAAGTTTTTTTGTTTTAGGATAGCGACCTTCATGTCTGTGATTGCGTGACCAGAGAGATTGAAGTGTTCTCCGACTGGTTTATGAATGTTATAATTCTTGACATCTGATTTGGACACAAATCAGATATGGACACAAATCAGATGGCCCAACTTGATGATCACTTTAGATAAGCTATTACCAGCAGGACAGTGGGGTGGGAGGAGGTATTGTTTCATGATCTCTGTGTGTATATAATGTCTGCTGCAGGTTCCACGGTATGCATCCGATGAAGTGAGCTGTAGCTCACGAAAGCTCATGCTCAAATAAATTGGTTAGTCTCTAAGCTTCCATTCTAAGACAGAGTCTGTTCTCAAAGCAATTCACAGAGAGAGAGACTCAAAGCAATACTCTAACAACAGAAACAGCACCCAGAGACTCCCCGCCCTTTTGTTGTATTAACAATTGTGATTAAAATAGAGATAGAGGATATATGTGGATGGATGCTTGGCGTGGATAATAACTGAATGATCAGGGAGGTGCCAGCCTAAGAATCCAGTGTCCATCGGCTGAAGAAGGCGTCAAGTGGAAATAACCAGAGGACCCCCAGAGGGCAGACTGGAATCCACCCAACAGCCTCAAGAATGGGAGAACCAAAGAACAAGATAACATCTAGCAGCACGGAGCCATCAGGAATGTGCTATCTGCTGATTGATTCAGCAACAGCATGATGAAGCAATTCCCATAGACTGGCATAGGAAGAAATTCCTATAAAAATGGACTCTGGAAAGTGAGAACTTTGGGGTCTGATTCTGCAAACCAACTTCCAGGAGCATCAGATGTGCATCTGACAAGGCCCTGCTCCCTCCTCATGTCCAGGCCACCTGGCCAGTGGCTTGGCATGAGCAACTCTAAGGCTGGTAACTATGATAACAACCTTGCAGAACCTGTGTGTGTGTGTGTTTGTATGAATGAATGTGTGACTAAATATGAGATTGAATGGAATGTTATAGCTATAACTAACTGCTTACTATGATTCTTTCTGTATTCACAATAAATGTGGTATTTTGCCTTTTTTCCCTTTAATAAGATCCTGCTGGTTTTTATTTTATTTATTTATTTTACATCTCTGTGTGTGCAAATATGTAAAGTTCTAAGGACCAATTAGTTTTGTTTTTGTTTTAAATAATGCCACTAAAAATCCATTTGACTCTCTAATCCAAAGTTGCAAAACTGACAGTCCTTTTTGCTAGACACAGGTAATTAGCGTTGTTTGGCTTTGGGATTTGGCATTTAACCCTTAATAGGCAACTCAATGCTTTACAAAATTTAAAATGTTTTTAAGTTGTGGCTGCAGCAGGGCAGTCAAAATCAGGAGAATAGAAAAAAATTCTGGATTCTTTTTGTTTGTTTGCTTGATTTTTGTTTGTTTTTATAACAAAATAGCAAATGAGAGTTGTAGTAAAAAAAAATTAAAAAAGACAGTGCCCTTCTGAAGCAACAGCAGGGGTGAGGTGCACAAAACAAAAAGAAGCAATGTTAGAAACACTGAGTCTTAAAATGGCTCTGAGTAATTAGACTGTCACTTTGATAAAGGTACATGAAAACTCTAAGCAAAAAAAAAAAGAAATAATGACACCTCATGTAAAAAAATAGATATGGATAATGTTATAGAAGTTAAACTGGGAAGGAATGTGCATTTGCCCCAGAACATGTGCAGGGTATATTGTAGAAGGGGCAAAAGAAATGCAAACATACCATGCTACTTAATTAAAATGCTATTGGGGCTCCAAAGGGAGCCACAATAGGTTCGGTTTTCTTTTTCAGATTGCTGTGTGTTTTGGAAGCAGAAGTTAAAAGTGATCAAAACTCTGGTGAAAGTTGATTGTGTCCCTTTTAAGATAGAGTCTCTGAGCTGCTGATGGCTTTAAATCCAAAAGCAGGAAGCGTCTGTGAAAATGCAAATGACATTCCTAACTGATAAAGGAAGGAAAGAAGGAGCAGCACAAAGGAGCTGCAGATAAAGGACACACCTGGTCAGCAAACAAATTGTCTAAATAAAAGGCATGGGATAACAAGAGAATTTAAATAAATTTAATGATAATAAGTACCCCTGTAACAATGTATAGTGTGTGTGATTTTTGGAAAAATCCTTTAAGGTCATATGGTAATGATGCTTCTCAGCTATTACCTGTAAATAAACTTAAAGCTTAACACAGCAGGAAAAACATTATAAACTTGTTCTGCTGTATAAGAAGGGAAACTGAGGTACCCCACCTCAGGGATTTAATGACTAAACAGTGGGATAATTTCCCCATAACCCTTAAAAGATAAAAGCCATTGAAACCTGGCCTGCCTATAGAACAAACAGAGGAATTACCCCCATATTTTCCTGTGTTTTGCCTGCAATCAGCAAGGATATTTGTAAAAGAAATATTTTAAGCAATAGTCTGCCACCCCAAAAGGGGTAGAAACATGTTCTTTTTGTCTTTCAGAAAATCAGGAAAAGCTGATGCCAGTTGAAGAGCAACCCAATACCATGAATCTACTGTCACAATAGAAACTGTTTTGTGGTTCTATGTTTTGTCTTATTGCTAGCACTGTTGTGCGTTAAAAAAAAAAAAAAAATACTGCAAACCGGCAGTTACTTAAAAATAAATTAAGCTTTCTGTCCCAGCTACAGGACAGCCTGATACAAAAACAAGTACATGCCAACGTAGACTTGGTCCAAATTGGTCTGGGTAACCTAAAAGCCCGATGGAATCTTTGGCAATGGCTTAATACTACCACATGGCTTATGCATAAGAAAAAAAAAATTAAGAATAGGAAACTACACAGCCATAGCTCTGGGATGCACTGAAATGCAGATACTTGCCCTAGCTACTTTGGAACACAAAATGTTCTGGGTCATATTGGGAAATATTAAGAGTTTGATGCATTTGTTAAAACAAAGGAAGAGATCATTGTTTGACACTTATCAATATGAATGGATGCAATACGTTTCCAGTATTGTAAACCAGCCTTGTTAATGGGAGAAATTATTGTCAAAATTGCACACCAACAGTCCCTGGAGGCAAAGGTGTTGAAGGTTAATCCACTCCCCATATTACACATCGATCCGTCTGGCTACCCTGGACCTCGAGCCAGTGGGCTGGAGAGGGAAGGGAGCTATTGGACACTAGAGGTTGTTCCGAATGGACTCCTCAAAAGTGGGTATGCCTCACCTTGCCTGTTGCCCCAGAACCTTGTAGTAAAGATACATCACTAGGATCATGTATGTGGCATGAACTGGAATCACAAACTCAAATTGCCTCACAGTACCTTCTCTTGAATAGGCTACATAGAAAGTGACACTGATGATTATAAATCTTAGTGTCAAAAGGGGGACTATGTTGGATCATATTAAAGAAGTTCTGTATTAAAATCACAAATGAGTTTGATTCCCCATAGTTTAAATTCCAGGGTATTACTAATTAAGAGGTCTCTTGGTTTTTGGTACTGTTTCTCTCCCTCTATGTGTGAAACTTGCAAGCTGCTAATTGTGTTAGTACATTCTAAGACAGAGTCTATTCTCAAAGCAATTCACAGAGAGATAGACTCAAAGCAATACTCTAACAACAGAAACAGCACCCAGAGACTCCCCGCCCTTTTGTTGTATTCATCTCGCTTTGTTAACAATTGTGATTAAAATAGAGATAGAGGATGTATGTGGATGGATGCTTGGTGTGGATAATAACTGAATGATCAGGGAGGTGCCAGCCTAAGAATCCAGTGTCCATCGGCTGAAGAAGGCGTCAAGTGGCAATAACCAGAGGACCCCCGGAGGGCAGACTGGAATCCACCCAACAGCCTCAAGAATGGGAGCACCAAAGAACAAGATAACATCTGGCAGCACGGAGCCACCAGGAATGTGACATCTGCTGATTGATTCAGCAACAGCATGATGAAGCAATTCGCATAGACTGACATAGAAAGAAATTCCTATAAAAATGGACTCTGGAAAGTGAGAACTTTGGGGTCTGATTCTGCAAACCAACTTCCAGGAGCATCAGATGAGCATCTGACAAGGCCCTGCTCCCTCCTCATGTCCAGGTCAGCGGCTTGGCATGAGCAACTCTAAGGCTGGTAACTATGATAACACTCTTGCAGAACGTGTACGTGTACGTATACGTGTGACTAAATATGAGATTGAATGGAATGTTATAGCTAAAACTAACTGCTTACTATGATTCTTTCTGTATCCTCAATAAATGTTGTATTTTGCCTTTTCCCCTTTAATAAGATCCTGCTGGTTTTTATTTTATTGGTATAACAACACCCGGCAACCTTTTCAAAAATGGTAGGGTTTATTAGCCAACTGGAACGCAGCAGAGGCAAATCCTTAGGTTAGCACGCAGAAGTAAAGGTTAAGACATAATCCATACTGGCCAAAGCCCTTGAGCCATGCTGCTGTAGGAACCATCTTGGTGTCCTTTTCCTGTATCTGTCCCTTTGTCTTAGTTTCAGGAAAGCTCCCTGTTTCTGAGAGCCCAGTTCTTCCTGCTCCTCAAAACACACTGAGTTCACGTGCGCTCCACCCAGACAAGCTGGGAGCCTCTCATTGATAGGTGTCAAGTGTTCAGTCCTGGGGGTTACCATGGACTCTGTAAGGTCTTCCACTGATATGGGTTAGTCATGGTCAGTGCCTTCATGAGCCATTTGTATCACCTTATGACAGCTCTTCACACTCAGAGCAGAGCAACACCAAATACAGAGGGCAGCTGAGGCGTGTACTGGAGTAACAGAAATATTGCCAAAATTCCCACATCTGTCACACACACACACACACACACAGACCTTGGAGAGCTGGACATGCACAAGTCCATGGATCTGGATCAAATGCATCCAAGGATGCTGAGGGAGTTAGCTGATGTGATTGCAGAGCCATTGGCCCTTATCTTTGAAAATTCGTGGTGATCGGGGGAGGTCCCAGACGTTTGGAAAAAAGGCAAATATAGTGGCCATATTCAAAAAAGGGAAGAAAGAGAACCTGGGGAACTATAGACGAGTCAGCCTCACTTCAGTCCCCGCAAAATCATGGAGCAGGTCCTCAAGGAAGCCATTTTGAAGCACTTGGGAGGAAGGTGATCAGGAACAGTCAACATGGATTCACCAAGGGCAAGTTATGCCTGACCAACCTGATTGCCTTCTATGATGAGATAACTGGCACTGTGGATATGGGGAAAGCGGTGGATGTGATATATCTTGACTTTAGCAAAGCTTTTGATACAGTCTCCCACAGTATTCTTGCCAGCAAGTTAAAAAATATGGATTGGATGAACGGCCTATAAGGTGGATAAAAAGCTGGCTAGATTGTTGGGCTCAACGGGTAGTGATCAACAGCTCAATGTCTAGTTGGCAGCCAGTATCAAGCAAAGTGTCCCAAGGGTCAGTCCTGGGGCCAGTTTTGTTCTGTTACGAATTACACCTGGTAGGACACGCACACAAGTGCTACGAATTATACCTGATAGGACACGCACACCAGTGCTGCGAATTATACCTGATAGGTCACGCACAGTTCGAATCTAGGCTGAGGCACAGAAACAAAGTCCACAACTGCAGAGTTCCCAAAAGACACTAAGTTTATTACGCTCGAGCGTGGTGCCCCCCTGCTAGCCAGGAGGGGACCCTGAATGCAGATTATACAAAGATTATATACCTTTTAGCAAAGCATGTTGCCCTCGTGCATCGGAAACCTTAGCCAATAAACAAACCCTTGTTTTATCTACCACCTATCCCTGCTTGGTGCATTCCTCGTGCTATACCAGTATGTTAATTACACAGCATGGTCCTAAAGCCATGCATCAGTAACTTTTATTATCAGGATGGGAGGCCTCACATCAAGGCCAAGAAACCGGGAGTTAAAGACTGACAGAAACCAGATACTGGGAGACAAGGCAGGCTGGAGACAAGGAGGAGGATTTTCACAGGGATTCAATATCTAAGGATTACTCCTCCTGGTGTATGATGTGCTGGCATTTAAACAATGGTGGGCCCCAAACCAAAATGGAGTCACATGTGCTAACTTTTCCTTAACAGTTCAACATCTTTATTAATGATCCAGATGATGGGATGAATTGCACCCTCAGCAAGTTTGTAGATGACACTAAGCTGGGCGGAGAGGCAGATATGTTGGAGGGTAGGGATAGGGTCCAGAGTGACCTAGACAAATTGGAGGATTGGGCCAAAAGAAATCTGACGACGTTCAACAAGGACAAGTACAGAGTCCTGCACTCCGGAAGGAAGAATCCCATGCAACACTACAGGCTGGGGACCAACTGGCTAAGCAGCAGTTCTGCAGAAAAGGACCTGGGGATTACAGTGGACGAGAAGCTGGATATGAGTCAGCAGTGTGCCCTTGTTGACAAGAAGGCCAACGGCATATTGGGCTGCATTAGGAGGAGCACTGCCAGCAGATCAAGGGAAGCGATTATTCCCCTCTGTTCGGCACTGATGAGGCCACACCTGGAATGCTGCGTCCAGTTTTCATCCCCCCACTACAGAAGGGATGTGACAAATTGGAGAGAGTCCAGCAGAGGGCAACAAAAATTATTAAGGGGCTGGGACACATGACTTACGAAGAGAGGCTGAGGGAACTGGGCTTATTTAGTCTGCAGAAGAGAAGAGTGAGGGGGGATTTGATAGCAGCCTTCAACTACCTGAAGGGGGGTTCCAAAGGGGATGGAGCTCAGCTGTTCTCAGTGGTGGCAGATGACAGAACAAGAAGCAATGGTCTCAAGTTGCAGTGGGAGAGGTCTACGTTGGATATTAGGAAACACTATTTCACTAGGAGCGTGATGAAGCACTGGAATGGGTTACCTAGCGAGGTGCTGGACTCTCCATCCTTAGAATTTTTAAAGGCCCGCTTGACAAAGTCCTGGGATGATTTAGTTGGTGTTGGTCCTGCTTTGAGCAGGGGGTTGGACTAGATGACCTCCTGAGGTCTCTTCCAACCCTAATCTTCTATGATTCTGTGAGAGAAAGCAAAGCACAGGGGTTGGACTTTAAGCCAGTGAACGCAATGAAGGGCAAGGGGACTGCAAGCCTCAAACCTTGGTCGAAATGCAGAGGCACCTATGTCCCTGCCCACAGACAGGTGATGGTTGGAGGCCTGGTACCTGAGAGGGCATTTCTTGAGCAGACCTCAGAGGGGGTCAAAGGTGTAGCTCCCCCAGACGTGTGACATCAGATAAGCATATTTTGGGGAATTATGGAGTCTAGTGAGTCAGATGCAGTAGGTGGGAGTATTAAAAACTCCTCGTGTCTGCGGAAGGCTGGGGAATTAGACACTATAATTCAGGAGCAACAGACTCTAATTCCGCTGGAAAAGGAAAATGTAAGAAACAAGAACTGGGCCACGTGCCCTCGGAAGGGACTGGCTAAAAGATCCAAAAAGCCTGGAGGGAAGACAGACCATGGCTACTGGAAGTGGGGGAAAAAAAGACCTAGCAAGTCACAAGAACTCTCACTGCCACCCTGTGACATCATTGACAAAGTGTACATTTGTGACGGGGCAGCGGTTGTCCTCTGGGAGGGAGGAACAAAGCAAGGACTCAGGAATGGTGGCCAGGGTCGCAGTGGGTAGATACGGGGGGAGGGGTTACATGGGGGGCAGTGAGTGGTGGACGGAGGACAAGAGTTTAGTATTTGTTAAAAAAAAAAAAAAAGTTAAGTAAAAATGGCCAATATCAAAAATACACATGTCTGGGGAAGGACACAAGGCAAAAAGTAGGGCATGAAAACGTGTCAAAAATTACAGACTGAGTAAAGATCTAGAGTTATTACTACTCGGGGTTCTGTAGAGATCCCACTGCTTCTAATAACAATAAAACAGGAATCCTTACCCAGTGAGGCCACAGTAGCATAGTTCTCCTGCATGACCTCCCTGTAGAGGGCTCTCTGAGCAGGGTCTAGCAGAGCCCATTCCCCCTCCGTGAAGTACACAGCCAGCTCCTCAAAGGTCACTGGCCCCTGAAAGAACAAGAGTCGCCCACTCAGTACCTGCTACCCAGTATTCACAGGAGAGCAGGGCCAGTAGAATGAATGCTCTGCGAGGGACACGGTAGCAGAATCCCAGCCCTGTACCACTCAGGGCAGCCAAGAGGCATTGGGGTGAGGGAAATAAGAGAGAGAGAGAGCCCCTTGTCCCGGCCAGCACACAGAGGGAACAAGGATCTTCACTTTTATCACACACCTACTAGCCAGGGGCTGGTACAGGAGATGGAACCCCAGTAGGGTCCAGGGAGAGTCCCCTGGTAGGAATTCCAAAACTCTAACCATAAAAACACAATAGACACCAAACGGAATAAAGGGGAAGTCAACAGGAAAGAATGCAAATCAGCAGCTTCGAATTGTAGAAAATTCATAAGGGAAACAAAGGGTCAGAAGGGGAAATCTAAGGCCAATAGGACAGATTTTTTTAAAAGTATATTAAGAACATAAAGAATCCTAACAATGGTACTGGTCCATTACTATGATAGAATTATCAGTAATCATATAGCGAAGGCAAAAATGTTCAATTAATACTTCTGTTCTTGTACCTGGGGAAAACTCTTTCCATTCCAATAACTCATGACGATGTTAAACAGCAGCTATTAAAGTCAGACATATTTAAAATCAGCAGGTCCAGATAACTTGCATTCAGGAGTTTTAAAAGAATTGGCTGAGGAGCTGCTGGACCATTACAGTTGATTCCCAATGGGTCTTGGAACACTGGGAAAACTCCAGAAGAATGGAAGAAAGATAGTCCTGTGTCAATGTTCAGAAGGTTTAAAAGGGATGACACAAGTAATTATAGGACTGTCCATCTGACATTGATACCAGGAAAGATAACGGAGCACCTGATAAATGTACTAATAAAGAATTAAAGAAGGGTAATACAATTAATATCAATCAACACAGATTTAGAACCTATCAAACTAAGTGCATGTCTTTTTGGATGAGATTAGAAGTTTGGTTCATAAAGACAGTAACGTTGATGTAAGATATGTAGACATCTGTAAGGCATTTGACTTGGTACAGAAAGATCTTTTGATTAAACAACCAGAAAAATTCAAAATTAACATTGCACACATGAAATAAATTAAGAAGTGGCTGATAGGTCTCAAAACATAATTGTAAGTGGAGAACCATGGTTGAGTAGGTGTGTTTCTAGTGGGGTCTCACAGGGATTAGTTCTTGGCCCTGTTCTATTTAACATTTTTATCGATGACCTGCTCCAGCACTGGGAATCTGGAAAGTTTTCCCAGTTCTGGCCAGGGGGGTTATTTCCTGTTCCACAAACAGGAGAAGTCCCACTCCCAACCCCCATGAGTCTGTTCCTTGAAAGCAAGGCCCAGAGTCAACTAGCTCCAGCAGGATGGTCACACCCTGTCCCCTCCCTTTCCCCATATTGTCTATTTCCTTCCCCCCTCCTCCCACCTCCAGCAGCTCCCATCCTCCTGTATATTTACTGCCCCTCTCCCTCCCGCCAGAACCCACCAGCAACTCCCAGACTATCCCTTACCTGAGCCAGCTGCACTGATGCCATTTCCTTTCCCCTGGGAGTGTGGGATGATCTGGAGCAAAATACAGATGTTATCTTGCAGCCTGTCAGGGTGAGAAGGGCAATTGGAGTGATTTCAGAGGGGGTTTTGTCTATTTTACATTCTCTATTCGTTGTAGGCGTTCTCCCTGAAAACAGACATTCTACGTTCTGCTTCACTGAGAAACACTTAGGGTACATCTACACTGCAACAAAACCCATGGTTAGCCTACAGGCTACAGAGTTAACAAATTGCAGTGTATATACGTCCAGGATCAGGATCCAGCCCCACAACCCGATTCCCATGAGTCCAAGTCAGCTGACAGGGGCATGCCACAGATGTTTTATTGCAGTGCAGACATACCCTTTGTGACTTTATTACAGCACAGACTCAGCCTCTCCCACCTGGATTAACCCTTCGGGACATGGTTAAATGCTCTCTATAATACAGTCTCTGAACCAAATGCTAGAGAAGAGCGGAATCAAAGAAGATGATTAGGAGGATTCCCCCATCACTGTCCCGGGGCTCTGGGCAAACACCCACTCCCTCCAGGCTCCGGGCAAACACTCATTCCCTCCGGGCTTAATCTTTTGCAGGTTTACGGGGTCTTTTACCAGTGAAAGAGCTTTACACAGTAATAACCTACTTAACCTCTATTTATTAACAATTACCAAAACAGAATGCACACGCTTACACATACAATGCTCACCACTCCCAATAAGACAGATGAACTTTTCGTGATGGCCAGTCAGGATCAAGTCCATCTGGGGGACTCCAGTTTCTGCACAGTGGCACAGTGTTGAGGTCTGGTAGCTCTGATTGGGCTGTGCCCTGGAGTTGGTTCCCAAAGAACTCCCTTTTGGACCCCAGTTTATATTAAGGCTGGCGGGAATGGGTGCATAAATTGACAAGGTTACTCCTGACCCCTAGGAACAGGGTACGGGTAGGTGCCTAAATTAAGAGGGTTACATCTTGAGCCCTAGGAACCAGGTAGAGGTGGGTGCTCTAAAGTGCAAGCAACAGAAAATTGTGTGTGGTTAACACTCCCCCGTGGAACCACCTCAGCAGGAGTCCAATCCACCTCCTTGAACGTTGTTGGGGTCGTGCACAAACTGCATGCTAAGGGCATCATGCTCCATGACCAGAATGCAGTCCTCCAGGCCCAGGTACAAACCCAGCCAGCATCTTCTGTCCCCCCGTGACACTGGTAGACCAAGCGCCAGCTTTTGCCAAGGCTGTAGGCATCAGCTGAGCACTGACAAATTCAGAGCAGGAAACCAGACCAGCTCACCTGTATGTTAGTACTGCTCAAGATAGGTGTTCGACTTGTAAGAACATGTTTAGTCTCTATACAATGCTTATGAGTTGCTGAACATCAAGAAGGCCTATCAAAACTAAATGGCCATTGTGGAACACCACAATGCAAAGACTACTTAATGGCCTCTCGCACCCATGAAGGTGAAGACCTTTCTGGAGCCCTAGGTGTGACGTTATGTGATTAAAATATGACCATGTATATCATTTTTGCTACCACTGTTATGCAATTGCAACAAATCTGGTACAAAGTATGTCATGTAAGGTGTCAATGGAAAAGTTGTGGTTTGCTGAATGAGATTATCCTATCTGTATGCATGTATCATTGTTGTACCTGAAGTTATGAATATTGACTGTATACTTGTATTTCAAATGTGCTTACTCCTGGGTAACACAAGTTGACATCCAGTCTAGCCAGCACATTCTGAGTGAACCATTCAAGTTGATAGCCCATTAAGTAAAACAATGGGTCATAGAAGAAGCATGTCTCCACTCGGTGGGCGTTCCTGGGACCTTGTAGCCCAAATAAGGACAATGGCTCCTACTATGACTCATCGAAGCATGCAAGGGCATTTGACAATGGACTTTGTCTTGTGCCTGTATATTTCCACTAACTACTGTACCGAGAGCATCTCCACATGGCAGAAAGTACAAAAGGCTCTGGAAACATCTTCATTTTGCCTCTTTCCTGCTCTGGTCTCGGGACTATGGTCTTACAGTAAAAGGAGCATTGCAACCAATGGACTGAGGACCTTTCAATCTTTTGGATGTTACCAGAGACATTATAAGCCAGCAGTTTATTCAATCACTGCTATAAAACTAATCCAAGAATTTTGCAATGATTGTGTGTATTTGATTCCTTTGACCATTTTAACTCTCTCCTCTTTCTTTTCTCTAATAAATAAACCTTTAGATATTAGATACTAAGGGATTGGCAACAGTGTGACTATTGGGTAAGATCCGAGTTATACACTGACCTGGGTATGTGGCTGGTCCTTTGAGATCAGAAGAACCCTTTGGTTGATGAAACCGGTTTTAAATAACCACTCATCATTTAGTCTAGTATCTGGGTGGTGAAACCAGGGCTAGGATACCTAAGGAGACTGCATTTCTGACTTCTTGTTGGCCAGTGTGGTGAGACAGAAATTTACTTTTGTTGCTGGTTTGGTATATCTCATGGAAGAATAACCACCAGTTTAGGGTGAGTCTGCCCTATTTCTCAGCAGTTTGTCCTGAATCTGGCATCCTCAGCTGTGACGTACTGAGACACGGGGACACTAGGCATAATTGAGGCTACGTCTACACTGCACTTATGTCATTAAAACTTTTGTCGCTCAAGGGTGTGGAAAAAAAAAACAAAACACGCCCTCAACAACAAAAGTTCTAAACATGAAAAGCACCGATGTGGACAGCGCTATGTCGGTGGGAGACACTCTCCTGCTGATGAAGCTACGGCCCCTCTCTGGGGTGGTTTTATTTTGTTGTCAGGAGAGCTCTCTCGTGCCAACAAAGGGTGGCTACACTGCACACCTTACAGCGGCAATGCTTTAGCAGCACGGCTGTGCCACTGGAAGCTGTGCAGTGTAGACATAATAGTATGAACCAAAGGCTGTGAATCAGAGAACATCTGGCCTTGGCAGAATAGCAACACAGTAGGTATTAGCTAACACCTCGTAAGCACAAGCCTGATCTCAGAGGATGGTACAAGAACACCCAAAGTTCTCATCTAACTACGTAAACATATTCCCAAGACATGGTACAGGAGGAGATGACATAATAATGGATAAAGATGTTTTGTTCAAACGAGCAGGTACAAGGATTACTAGCACTGCAGAGTTGTAGCAATAACAAAATCTAGAGCATAATAGGTAACTTGTTTGTATCTCTGTATAAAAGGAGAAGTCATACCATCTTTTTTCTGGTCCAGGGGATAGTGTCATGTTACGTTGATTGAACTGGTACCTTGTGGCGGGCACACCTGTGTTAGTGTCCCTGTAGCTCCTATGGGGCACCAGTGCTGGGCTTTGTTGACAGTAAACCTGGCTGTGTGCCACGTCACTGAGCTAACACTGTGGCCTCTCTTAACGAAGAGCACTGAGATGCAACCTGCACTCCCTGCTAGTGCAGAGAACACAGGAGCGCCAAGAACCACAGCACTGACAACTCTGCAGTGCGAGCACCACTCCGCAGCGCTAACAACGCTGGTGACCCGACCGCTGCTTTGGTAAGTGGTGAGCTGCCGGCTCTGGGGTTCACAGCCTAAGATGGCACAAAGCTCCAAGCTAAGGAATCTCCCCATCCCCCAGCTACAGATCCCCCCGGAGTCTGATAAGGTTTGGACAGGCTGGGTAACGAGTAGAGGCGGTCCATATGAGGTAAAAAAAGAAAGTGGGGAAACATGAACTGGATTTTATAAGATTATGGCAGAGACTGTAGCCTTGAAGAAGAAGAACAACAGTAAGAAATGTAGAATACTGCAAACTCTGGGCATGGCTGTTAGACGGCTAAGACAACAAACAACAAAATTGGCAGGGCAAGTAACAGAAAAACAAACTAACAAAAAGAGATAACAGAAGCAATAGATTTGTCACAGCAAGCTGAGAAACAGAACAGAAAACTGGAAACAGCTGTAGAAAATCTGCAAAAAAGAGAAGTGCTACTATCCATCTTGGTGGGCAACAACAGGCTCCGGGTACTTAGATAGTGCCTGATGGGTGGGGACAGAAATGAAGAAAGGCGGCCCTAGCAAAACTAAGGGATGGAACCTGGAATTATTGGAATGGGCTTTGGAATGGGAGCATATGGAATGACCCAGACCAAGAGCCACTAAGCAGTCCATGGGTAGCGGTTACCACTCTGCAACCATCACCGTATGACGAGAGCCATGCTCCAGTGAAACCGAAACCCAGACGGGTGCCTTGTCAGAATGGGAGAAGTAAGCGCACAGGAGGAAGAAGTTGCCAACAATACTTTCCCTAGATTGGTAAATCAGATGGAGGAGGAAACGGAATAGGTCACAGAGCACATTAGGCAACAGGGGCTGCTCTTGATCACAGGAGAGTGGATAAAAAAGGATTTCAAAGTAAAACACCTAGAGTACTAGGCCAACACCGGGAATTAATGCATTGTCAGAAAAAATGCAGCCAGCAAGAGGTAAAAATTTAGGCTGGCAAACACAGTCTAAAAATCTTTAAAGTATGCATGGAGTTCCCCAGAAATGGCTAACTGCAGCAGGGAACCCCAGCAATCCATTTGCCATGCAAGCAAAAGCAACAGGCATTGGGAGAACAAATTCAGGTTTTGTGGAAGCAGGTAGCAACCCCGACTCTCCTCCCAGAGCCGGGATCAAAACCATGGGTACAGATATCCAGCCAGTGATGAGCTGCCAAAATCTTAACAACTGGTTCCCTCCTCACCCCATGAGGGGGTCGTGGCCTGCCCCTGCCCCCCGGGATCCCTGCCCCATCCACCCACCTCCCCTGTCCCCCCACTGCCCCCAGAACCGGGCAGGAGGGTCTCATGAGCCACCGTAGAGTGTGCCCACCCGACCCCTAAGAGCCAGAGGGTCCTGCTGGGGGTGAGGTGTGGAGTCCCGGCGGTGCTTACCTGGGGCAGCTCCCAGGAAGCATCCGGCAGGTCCCTCTGGTTTCTAGGGATGGGGTAATGTAGCTGGGGGGGGAGCAGGGGGAGCGGCCGTGGGGCTGGAGCACCCACGGGGAAAATTTGGTGGGTGCTCGGCAGCTCCTCGCCCTGCACCTGGCCCCAGCTCATCTCCGCTCTGCCTCCGCCTCCTCCTCTGAATGCACCGCCCTGTTCTGCTTCTCTGCCCCCCCTCCCCGCCCCCGGCTTCCCGCAAATCAGCTGTTCGTGTGGGAAGCCGTGGGAGGCAGAGAAGCAGGGGGCGGTTTCACGCTCAGGCCCAGGGAGGCGGAGGTGAGCTGGGGCGGGGAGAGGTTCCCCTGCACCCGCCCGGCCCCCCCGGGTTACCTGCTGCGGCGCAGGCGGCCCTCCTCGTGCCACCACGCCCCAGCTCCCCTCTGACTCCGTGGCCCTGAGCGCAAAGCCGCTGCTTGCTTCTCAGCCCCACCCCGCTTCCCGCGCGAACAGCTGATTTGCGGGAAACTGGGTGCGGGGGGAGAGAAGCAGAGCTGGGCAGTGTGTTCAGGGGAGGAGGCAGAGCGGAGGCGAGCTGGGGCAGGGCGGGGAGCTGCCGGTGAGTGATCTGCATCCACCAAATTTTCCCCATGGGTGCTCCAGCCCCGGAGCACCCACGGAGTCGGTGCCTAAGGCGCCACTTTTGGCCGGTTATTAAATTTAGAAGCCCTTTTAGAACAGGTTGTCCCTTCCGGTTCTAAAAGGGCTTCTAAATTTAACAACCGGTTCCAGTAAACCAGTGCGAACCAGCTCCAGCTCACCACTGTATCCAGCCCTCTGCTTTAACCCACAAAGCCCCACTCAGAGCTAATTATAGAACCTTTTTGCTCAACTATTTTACATACCATTAAGGGTACTTTTATATCCTCTCTCAGTTCGCTAAACTCACTGCTGCTACCTGTACTTTAAAATTTCCTCAGAGTTAATTAATCTCTCCTGACTCATGTCTCCCTCCCTTCCTATATTGCTCTCCACCTGCTTTCACCTCACTTCTGCCCTCTTGGTTTTCAAAAGTTATAAAAGTGATCAACCCCTCGCAGGAAGAAACGGAGCAAGGCTGTAAGGTGGTAACTTAACTCCAGTAAAATAACTATTCTAACGCTTCAGGAATGCAACAGCTGAAGAGACTCTTAACTTTTTTGCAGATATGGTTGCTAAGCAACAGAAATGAGAACTCTGCTTCTAATCGTAGCCCCTAACTAACATATAAAATGTAGGTTTTCCTTAGTTCCATAGGATAGCATCCTTAAAAGCACACAAAGTCATAGCAACTGCATTAAGTTCATTAAATTAATACAACAAAGTGGTCAAATAACTTGAATTTTTACAAATTTTTATTAATTAAAACTTTTAATAAGATAATAACTTTCTTCTTTAAATATTCAACTCTTTTCTTTACTCATTTGTTTCTAAAATGCATTGCCTAAATAACTTTAAGCACTTAATGTCTTATCTTGGCATTAAAATACCGTTCATTAACACAGTTCCCCCAGATACTGTGAGGCCCCTGCCTGGGATGTGTTTCTGAAATAGGGCAAGTCTCTCTGATCAGCAACCCTGTGGATTTTAATGAAGATAAAGGGGGAAACAAATGATTCTCAGATGTGAGGGGGAAAATTGATCACTGGGGAATTTAACCCCACCGCAACCTCCACTGTGGAGAATGACTCAGGGCAACAGGGTCCCTCCAAAAAAGGAGAAGGGATTTCACATGAAAAACAAGGGGAACTCCTACAAGATGAAAGGGATTTTTTAAAATCAATAACTGATAATTCACCTGGAAATTAAAAATCTGAAATGTGACACTAGTGTTCAGCAATCAAAAAGAAAAAGGGGAAAATATGAGGAATCTGTCATAGATTAGAGGAAAGTGGAAAAATTTGAGGGATTTTATATCAATAGTTGATACCGTTGGATCATATTAAAGAAGTTCTGTATTAAAGTCACAAATGAGTTTGATTCCCCATAGTTTAAATTCCAGGGTATTACTAATTAAGAGCTCTCTTGGTTTTTGATACGGTTTCTCTCCCTCTATGTGTGAAACTTGCAAGCTGCTAATTGTGTTAGTACATTCTAAGACAGAGTCTGTTCTCAAAGCAATTCACAGAGAGAGAAACTCAAAGCAAAACTCTGTAACAACAGAAACAGCACCCAGAGACTCCCTGCCCTTTTGTTGTATTAACAATTGTGATTAAAATAGAGATAGAGGATGTATGTGGATAGATGCTTGGTGTGGATAATAACTGAATGATCAGGGAGGTGCCAGCCTAAGAATCCAGTGTCTATCGGCTGAAGAAGGCGTCAAGTGGAAATAACTAGAGGACCCCTGGAGGGCAGACTGGAATCCACCCAACAGCCTCAAGAATGGGAGAACCAAAGAACAAGATAACATCTGGCAGCACGGAGCCATCAGGAATGTGCTATCTGCTGATTGATTCAGCAACAGCATGATGAAGCAATTCCCATAGACTGGCATAGGAAGAAATCCCTATAAAAATGGACTCTAGAAAGTGAGAACTTTGGGGTCTGATTCTGCAAACCAACTTCCAGGAGCATCAGATGAGCATCTGACAAGGCCCTGCTCCCTCCTCATGTCCAGGCCACCTGGCCAGTGGCTTGGCATGAGCAACTCTAAGGCTGGTAACTATGATAACAACCTTGCAGAACCTGTGTGTGTGTGTTTCTATGAATGAATGTGTGAATAAATATGAGATTGAATGGAGTGTTATAGCTATAACTAACGGCTTACTATGATTCTTTCTGTATCCACAATAAATGTGGTATTTTGCCTTTTCCCCTTTCATAAGATCCTGCTGGTTTTTATTTTATTGGTATAACAATACAAGGTAAAGAGGTAAAAGCGGAGTGGATTTCATATCAATATTTGATAACGGAGAAAAGGGGCAAGATGTGGAAGGATTTTATATCAATCAATATTCAAGGATTTAAGAAAAGGACAACATCTGAGGAGGTTTCATGTTAACATCAGATGATTAGATGGCGAAAATCTCAGGGGAAAATAAATCAGATATCAAGAGAGAAAATAGGGCAAAATGTTCAGGAATTTTCTGTCAATACTTCAGAACTGAAGAGAAAATGGGGTAAAAACAAAGCATTTCCTAATATAAGAGGAAAACACCAACACCTGAGGGGACTTGTCAACACTGAAGAATTGGAGGGAAAAGTGGGAACGTTTAAGGGGATTTGTGATGGGATGCAGCTGGCCTTTGCAGCTCCCTACAGCAGACCCCACGATCCTACTACATCCTGTCCCAGGAAACAGCAAAGGTGGGTCCTCTGGGCCTCTCTAGGGCCGACCCAGGCCTCCCAGAAGCAGCCACTCAGAGCCCAGGAGGCTCAGAGAAAAGGAGCGGCGGGCACAGCAGCTCAGTCCCTGGCTGGACGGAAGGAGTAAAGCAGGGGGGCGCTTCCCTGGCCTGGTGCGAGAGAAGAAGCGGAGGACGGCGCCCCTGCGACAGGGCTGCAGACGGAAGGGCCCCGTAGGAAGAGGCCCAGGGAAACAGCAGGGATGGACTGGAGCGAGCAGTACGTGGCCGCTGTGTCGAGGGTCCCCAGGTTGGAACCTGGGGCAATGGCTGGGCCTGGGTTCCCCTGGCAACAGGGAAAATGGTGTAACCCCCAAAAGGGGACAGGCCTCGTTTGGGAGCCTGACCAAAGGGCTGAATGTAACGGGCCGGGAGCTGGGGCCGAAGGCCCTAGCCGGGGAAGCAGACTGCTTCTTGGGGGGACTCTAATACCCCGGCAGGGCTCACTGGGACTTTGGGCCTCGGCCAGGCGGCCGACCACGGAATTCCCCCCAAGCCGGCCGGCGGCCTGCAGGGGACGCCGGGGGAGACGAGGTCTGGGATGCTGCACCCCGCTGCTCCGAGATGCTCCCGAGGCCAGTGCCCCACCGGGCCCTTATCCGGCCACGTACAACGAACAGCGCAAGGCGATGGGTCCCCCTTGCCTGACAGCCACGGGGCGGCGGGGAGCCCTGGGCCGTGCTGCCTTCCCGGGAGCAGGGAGCGTGGAGGAGCCGGGAGGCCCCGGGGGTGGGCAGTGGGGTCTGGCAGCTCCTGGCTGAAGGGGCCGGGGGAGCAGCGGGGCCGGGCAGAGAAAGCGGCACAAGCCGTGGCCGAGAGCGGAGGACTCCGTCGCGGGAGGCGAAGGGGAGGCGACGGGGGTTTTACTCCCCATGGCTCACGCCGGAGCAGCGGGGCCGAGCCGGGAGGGTTGTGTCGGGCCGGGCGGGGGAAGAGGTGACACCAGAGGGGATTTCACCGCCCCCCCCCCCGTGCGGGCCCCCCCCGGAAGGTCCTGGCTGCACCGAGCTGGGCAAAGCCACCGCAGCTCACACGCTCTCTCCGCCCTGTCCCGGGGCAGCCCCGGCCGGCGCAGGCCCAGCGCGGGAGCAGACCCCGGCCCGGCCCCTCGGTTACCTGGTCTCCGGCCCGGGGCGAGGCCCAGCCCCGCGGGGGAAGCCCGCTCCGGCTGGGCGCAGCAGCCGCGGCCCCGAAGGTCTCCCCGTGGCCCGGCCGGGGCTGGGGACCCGCTCGGCCCTTTGTTCTCCCCAGCGCCGCCCGCCCGCTCCCGCCTCCCGGCCCCGCCCGCTCCGCGGCTCCAGCCCCCCGGGCCCCGCCCGCAGTAGCTCCCGCGCCGGGCACGTTGGCTGGGGAGACCTCGGGCCGGGGCCGGGCAGGAAAGTGCCTCTGCTCGCCCGGCCCGTCCCCGCCCCAGCCCCGCTCCCCGGCCGGGGCCGCCGGTCCGAGAGCTGCTGCCGGCGCCCGACACGCGGGGCCGGGCCGGCTCCTCCGGCTGCTCGGTCCCGTCGGCTGAGGCGCCGGCCCGGGGCTGGGCACGTGCCCTGCTGGCCTGGGGCCCCGGGGAAGCCCGGCGGGGCGGGGGCAGACTGGGTCCCAGGAGGGGCAAACAGCTGGGGCGGGGCAGGAGAGGGGCCGGGGGCAGGAGCCGGGGTGAGCATGGGGCACAGGCACCGCCAGAGAGGGGGAGGGGGAAATCTGGGGGCCGGGGGGCAGAGAGGGTAAAAGTGCCCCAAATGGGGTGACCCATCTGCACTGGCTGACAACATGGAGAAAGGGGGGCAGAAGGTCACGCCTGGCCTCTGGGCCAGTGCCCCCCACCCCGGAACTGTGGACTCCCCTCACCGCCTCCTGACACTGCAGCCCCCGCCGGGCTCCCTCTGGTGGGCCTGGGACTCACCTGTCCCCTGCAGAGCCTGCCTGGCGCCCTTGGGTGAGACCTGCCCGTGGGGAGCCGGAGCAGCCCCCCGCACGCTCCCAATTCTAGCGGGGTGGGGGACTGCTGCTCTGAGGCAGGGGCTCTGCCCCCTCTGTGCCCCATGGCAGAGGCTGGGGTGGGGGTTGTGCTGGAGTCCTAGGCCCAGAGCATGGGAGGGAATTCCACACCCGCCTACCCTACAGAGACCAACCAGGGGTTTATCCAGCGAAGGGCAGGGAGGCTGCACCAGAAGAGTCATTAAGAACTGCCAGATTGCAATTATTAAAGCCCTATCCAACGCTAGAATAACCCTTCTCCCAGGTGGAGTCAGCGACAACAGGGGCTGGGTTCAATATCTAGGAGTTCCTCTTAACAACAGAAACCGGAACCGTCTTGAGCTGTCAACTAGTAATCTGGGAAAATTTACCACCACCATGTGATACCGAAGAGGCAATACTCCCTCTCTTGCAAGCACTGAGTCTGTGTAACAAAAGACACTTTTAGGAAGAGGGAAAAGGCAACCTAGCATTTATTTGGGAAAACACCACAAGCACGGTTCAAAAACATGTGACCACAAGCCTCCCCACCCAGTACATGAGGAAATGTCCTTTGCCTGTTTCTCACCTTGCAATGTGAAATTCTGACAATAGGGTTGCCAACTTTCTGATTGCAGAAAACCAAACACCCTTGCTCTGCCCCTGTTCACTCCATCCCTCCTCCTAGGTCACTCACTCATTTTTACTGGGCTGGGGCAGGGGGTTGGGATGCAGGAGGGGGTGAGGGATCCAGCTGGGGGTGAAGACTCCAGGCTGGGGATGAGAGGGTTGGGGTGCAGGAGGGAGATCCAGGCTGGGGGGTGGGGCTGAGGAGTTCAGAGTGTGGGAGGGGGCTCCAGGTTGGAGCAGGGGGTTGGGGTGTGAGAGGGGGTATGGGCAGTGGGCTGGGGGTGTGAGCTCTGGGATGGGGCCAGAAATGAGGGGTTCAGGGTGCAGGAGAGGGCTTCAGGCTGGGGAGGGAGGAGGGCTCTGGCTGGGGGTGCGGGCTCTGGGGTGAGGCTGGGGATGAGGGATTTGGGATTAAGGAAGGGGCTCAGGGCTGGAGCAAAGGGTTGGGGTGCAGGAGGGGGCTCAGGACTGGGGATTAAGTAATGGGAGGGGATGGGGCATGGTGTTTGGGTGCAGAGTGCAGGCTCTGGGAGGGAGTTTGTGTAGGGGCTCGGGCAGGAGGCTGGGGTCCGGGGGTTGGGGGGTGGGCTCCAGGCAGCGCTTACTTCAGGTGGCTCCCAGGAAGCAATTTCCAGCAAATGGGAGCTCCAGAGCTGGCACTTGGAGAGGGGGTGCCTAGGAGCCAGAGGGACGCGCTGGCCACTTCCGGGAACCACGCGGAGCCGGCTGCTGTGGCCAACCGGACTTTTAGCGGCCCAGTCAGCTGTGCTGACTGCAGACACCAGGGTCCCTTTTCGACCAGGTATTCCAGTTGAAAACTGAATGCCTGGCAACCCTAAAACAAATGCTCCTTTAACACACCACTCCCTTCTCCTGCACTGCAACCCATTCACAGTTTGCCAACCAAGGACAGCCAAGACCCAGAGTGCAGAGGTGCGTTCATGTGGGTTCAGCCCCAGCCCCTGAGGGGAGCAGCAACCAATGCAACTCGCTCACAGAGGTGGGGCTGGGTCACTGGAATCTCTGTGCTAACCCCATGTCCTGGGGTGGGCGGTGGAAAGGGGAACTCTTAGTGCTCAGACCTGTGGGTGCCCCCACAGTTCATTGACACCCAGTGACTGTGAGAGCTGCAAACTGCGGAGCCTGGAGTTCAGGGCAGGCTGTGGCTGGGGGGCTAGGATGCAGGGCCCTGTGTACTGGCTCCCTGGAGGGAGAGAATGCAAGCCCTGTCCTGGAGTTGCTGTAGGGGTAGGGGTTGGGGAGGCTGCAGTGGAGGGTCAGATTATGGCAATCTCCCCAGGACTGCTGGACCCCCTCTGCCAGTGACCCCGCAGGAGGACCGCATGCTTCCAAACTCCAACGAGCTCCAGCTTGGGGTCTCCCTCTCTGTGATCTCAGGAGGAGCTTTACTCCTGTCCTGGGCAGGTGGCTGCGCTTGGAATGCCCAACCCAGCCAAAGCACTCAGTTGGTGGAAGTGCTTTATTCCCTGTTAGCCCCAGCTGCCCCAGGGCACTGACGGGCCCTTTTACCTGAGTAGCTGTTCCCCCTGGGGCAGTGCTGTGTAATCATCACCTTATTTAACTAGAGCCTCAGAGCACAGGATACTCTCCACTGTGGGACGCACCATGTGGAGTCTGAAATGGATTTCACACAGAGCTGCATTAAGGTTAATCTAGTGCAAAAAGAGATCGTTGCCAGTATATATTTAAGGCAGTCAGTTACCAGACTGTGTCTCTGATACTCCAGTGTTGCCAACTCTCATGATTTTATTGTGTCTTTAGATTTGTGGAGTTGTTGCTGGAATCCTATTACAAGAGCAAAGCTTGGGGATGTGAAGCAACTAAACCCTAAAGGCTCAAAAGCCAGAAGACAAATTACAAGAACCCAACATTTATTTTGGAAAAAACCCTCATGATTGCTAGGCCAATCTGATGATTTGTCCGGGGAAACCCGGTCTTTTCCTTGCAGGTTGAAAACAAATGCACCCCAGCACCCAGGTCCCTTCAGAATGCCAGCTGTGGTATCCAGCCTCTCATCAAGGGATACGCACAGAAATCTCAGAAACTCTATTCCCATAGCAACAATGTAAGTACTGTAAGGGCCCTACCATCAATCAAACCCTAACCTCACCCTTTGACCCCTTAAAACCCGCCCACTTGTCACCAGAAGTCCTGCCCCATGGGGGTATTACTTCCGGGGTCAAGGCGGACACATGGCCGGAAGCAAGTTGTGGCTCGTGGCATTCAACCAACTCCTGGGTTGTATTAAACTGTCCAACAGCATTCTACCAACTCCTGAGGTCATATTTAAACCTCCAATAGAGTTCTGCCAAGTCCAGGGGTTATATTTAAACTGTCCAATAGCATCTGAGAATTCCTGAGGTTTTATTTCATTTCATATTAATCAGAACTCACCCACCTCCCTTACTATGGGTGCACCCCCATCAAATTTAACCCTATGGCAACAAGGGTGAGTAATCACAGTCACCCTGGCTTTTCAGTGGGGGTGTGGTTAAAATCATTCAGTTCAACATGGTAAGTCAGCTCTATTGTACTCAAACACATGTCTGAACCATCCCTGGTGTTTTTTTTTATTGTAAACACATTTTTAGGATTTTTTTTTCCCCTCCCACAACATAAATTTCAGCTTTTTGCTGTAAATGGGTCTCTTTTACACAAAAACACAAGAGCTAGGTTCTCACAAACTATTTATTTTTTATTTAAAAGACATACAGTTCCTTGAAAACAAACCAAGATGCTTCATTAAAACTTTTAGCTCACGTAAGGGCCAAAGTCCTTCTAACACAAACACAGATAGTCACAAAGCCCTTTTCAATGTTTTTTTTTTTAAATTTACAGCTACCAAGTTTTATATCGCATGTTTGGCCCCTCACCATTCTCTAACTTAATCGTTTTAGATTTCTTACAAATAGCCTTTTTCCTAAGCAGGGTTCTGTAACTTTTTGTGCAGACTAGACGGTCAATATAGTGCTGCAAGCAGGCATCTTCTGGTTTGGTCATTTTCTTTAAAACACGGTCAGGGTCTCCACTGAATTGCACAGCATTTATCAAGGTCACCCATTGCGCTAAATGTTCTTGGGTTAGGCACAGACATTGCGTAGCATAACCTATGGCAATCACAGTGTTTAGTAAGCTTTCCAAACCCAGCTCAGCACACAGGCCCCGGAGCTTGCAGTTTATATCCACTGAAGTCCAAGTCACACAGTCACGGTGCCACTGGCCTGGCGCATCTAGGACACAGCCCTCACAATCTTCAAAAAGCTTTTCCCTAAGACAGTGGTTAAGGACAGTATAAACAGCAACGCGTACAATAGTCCGCATGACTTTTTTACGCTCACGACGTGGCACTGGCTCAGTTAGTTCCATGCCAAGCCTCCTCCTAAACTCCTCATAGCCGTCATCCTCGGAGTCCTCTTCAACAACTTATATCGGCGTTGAGCAAAAACAAGGTGGGCCCGGTTCATCTTCGCTGCTTGATGAAACGCTGTCCAGGGCCTCCAGGTCCTCTAGAAAGGCATCGTTGAGCTGTCGAGAGATTTTCAGACAAGAAACAAGTGTAAGTTCCCACTGCTTGTTTTTAGATTTACACAACCCCCGGTTCCTAACCCATTACACCCCATCATCATCATAGAATCATAGAATATCAGGGTTGGAAGGGACCTCAGGAGGTCATCTAGTCCAACCCCCTTGTCAAGGTTCCTCCCCCACTCTGAACTCTAGGGTAGAGATGTGGGGACCTGCATGAAAAACCTCCTAAGCTTATCTTTACCAGCTTAGGTCAAAACTTCCCCAAGGTACAAAATATTCCACCCTTGGTCCTTGGATTGGCCGCTACCACCACCAAACTAATACTGGTTACTGGGGAAGAGCTGTTTGGACACGTCTTTCCCCCCAAAATACTTCCCAAAACCTTGCACCCCACTTCCTGGACAAGGTTTGGTAAAAAGCCTCACCAATTTGCCTAGGTGACTACAGACCCAGACCCTTGGATCTTAAGAACAATGAACAATCCTCCCAACACTTGCACCCCCCCTTTCCTGGGAAATGTTGGATAAAAAGCCTCACCAATTTGCATAGGTGACCACAGACCCAAACCCTTGGATCTGAGAACAATGAAAAAGCACTCAGTTTTCTTACAAGAAGACTTTTAATAAAAATAGAAGTAAATAGAAATAAAGAAATCCCCCCTGTAAAATCAGGATGGTAGATACCTTACAGGGTAATTAGATTCAAAACATAGAGAACCCCTCTAGGCAAAACCTTAAGTTACAAAAAAGATACACAGACAGAAATAGTTATTCTATTCAGCACAGTTCTTTTCTCAGCCATTTAAAGAAATCATAATCTAACACGTACCTAGCTAGATTACTTACTAAAAGTTCTAAGACTCCATTCCTGGTCTATCCCCGGCAAAGACAGAATATAGACAGACCCACAGACCCTTTGTTTCTCTCCCTCCTCCCAGCTTTTGAAAGTATCTTGTCTCCTCATTGGTCATTTTGGTCAGGTGCCAGTGAGGTTACCTTTAGCTTCTTAACCCTTTACAGGTGAGAGGATTTTTTTCTCTGGCCAGGAGGGATTTTAAAGGGGTTTACCCTTCCCTTTATATTTATGACACCCCTGCTCAAAGCAGGACCAATCCCCAATTAAATCATCCCAGCCAGGGCTTTGTCAAGCCTGACCTTAAAAACTTCTAAGGAAGGAGATTCTGCCACCTCCCTAGGTAACGCATTCCAGTGTTTCACCACCCTCTTAGTGAAAAAGTTTTTCCTAATATGCAACCTAAACCTCCCCCACTGCAACTTGAGACCATTACTCCTTGTCCTGTCCTCTTCTACCACTGAGAATAGTCTAGAACCATCCTCTCTGGAACCACCTCTCAGGTAGTTGAAAGCAGCTATCAAATCCCCCCTCCTTCTTTTCTTCTGCAGACTAAACAATCCCAGTTCCCTCAGCCTCTCCTCATAAGTCATGTGTTCCAGACCCCTAATCATTTTTCTTGCCCTTCGCTGGACTCTCTCCAATTTATCCACATCCTTCTTGTAGTGTGGGGCCCAAAACTGGACACAGTACTCCAGATGAGGCCTCACCAACGTCGAATAGAGGGGAACGATCACGTCCCTCAATCTGCTCGCTGTGCCCCTACTTATACATCCCAAAATGCCATTGGCCTTCTTGGCAACAAGGGCACACTGCCGACTCATATCCAGCTTCTCGTCCACTGTCATCCCTAGGTCCTTTTCCGCAGAACTGCTGCCTAGCCATTCGGTCCCTAGTCTGTAGCTGTGCATTGGGTTCTTCCATCCTAAGTGCAGGACCCTGCACTTATCCTTATTGAACCTCATCAGATTTCTTTTGGCCCAATCCTCCAATTTGTCTAGATCCCTCTGTATCCTCTCCCTGCCCTCCAGGGTATCTACCACTCCTCCTAGTTTAGTATCATCCGCAAATTTGCTGAGAGTGCAATCCACACCATCCTCCAGATCATTTTTGAAGATATTGAACAAAACCAGCCCCAGGACCGACCCCTGGGGCACTCCACTTGACACCGGCTGCCAACTAGACATGGAGCCATTGATCACTACCCGTTGAGCCCGACAATCTAGCCAACTTTCTATCCACCTTATAGTCCATTCATCCAGCCCATACTTCTTTAACTTGCTGACGAGAATACTGTGGGAGACCGTGTCAAAAGCTTTGCTAAAGTCAAGAAACAATACATCCACTGCTTTCCCTTCATCCACAGAACCAGTAATCTCATCATAGAAGGCAATTAGATTAGTCAGGCATGACCTTCCCTTGGTGAATCCATGCTGACACTTCCTGATCACTTTCCTCTCATGTAAGTGCTTCAGGATTGATTCTTTGAGGACCTGCTCCGTGAATTTTCCGGGGACTGAGGTGAGGCTGACTGGCCTGTAGTTCCCAGGATCCTCCTTCTTCCCTTTTTTAAAGATTGGCACTACATTAGCCTTTTTCCAGTCATCCGGGACTTCCTCCGTTCGCCACGAGTTTTCAAAGATAATGGCCAATGGCTCTGCAATCACAGCCGCCAGTTCCTTTAGCACTCTCAGATGCAACTCATCCGGCCCCATGGACTTGTGCACGTCCAGCTTTTCTAAACAGTCCCTAACCACCTCTTTCTGCACAGAGGGCTGGTCCCTAACAACCTCTTTCTGCACAGTTTATAACCATCCATCACTTCTTCATCATTCATTCACCTGAGCGACGTCTTTTCGGTTCACCTTGTCCGCCGGTGACTCCCCCGAGCTGAGTTCACCTTCTTCCTCCAGGGGGTGGATGAGAAGAGGCCGTCACACTCATCGGGGTGTCTCACAAGCAGGTGGGTTTCAAGTTCAGGTTCTGGCATATCCATCAACGGCTGGGCCAAAGGGCTCCCCTTGGTCACTCCCTCCTCCTCCTCGGAACTGTAGCTGTATATCTTTACATTTAGCTGCATGAAAAGCATATTGCTTGCACCGATTTCACCAAGCAATCTAGCTTGCTGTGAATCAGTGACCTGTCCTCTTTATTTTTCACCACTCACAAAATTTTTGTCACCTGCAAACTTCATCAGTGATGATTTTATGTTTTCTTCTGAGTCATTGATGAAGATGTTAAATAACATAGGGCCAAGAAACGATCCCTGTGGGACCCCACTGGAAACACACCAGCTTGATTATGATTCCCTGGTACAGTGACATTTTGAGACCTATCAATTATCAAACTTTTAATCCATTTAATGTGTGCCATGTTAATTGAATATCACTCTAGTTTTTTAATCAGTGTAGTGAGGTGAGATACAAGGTCAAATGCCTTACAGAAGTATAAATAAATTACATCAAAGCTATTATCTTTATCAACCATACTTGTAATCTCATTAAAAAAAGATATAAAGTTAGTTTGACAGGATCTAGTTTCCATAAACCCACGTAGATTTGCATACATTATCCTACTTTTTTCCTTTATTAATTGAGTCCTGTGTTAGCCACTTCATTATCTTGCGCAGTAGCTATGTCAGGCTGACAGGCCTGAAATTATTCAGGTCATCCTGTTTAGCCTTACAAAAATTGGCATAACATTAGCTTTCTTCCAGTCGTCTGGAACTTCCTTTGTGCTTCAAGATTTATTGAAAATCAACATGAAAGTTTCAGTGAGCTTCTCAGCCAGCTCTTTTAAAACTCTTGGATGCAAGCTATCTGCACTTGTGATTTAAAAGTGTCTAACTTTAGTAGCTTCTGTTTAACATCCTCCAAAAATACTAGTGGAATGAAAAGAGTATTATCACTATATCATGAGACTCCATCATCTATTTTTTCCCCAAATACAGAACAGAAATATTTATTGAACACCTCTGCCTTTTCTGCATTATTATTGACAGTTCTACCATTTGCATCTAGTAATGGACCAATACCATTGTTAGGATTCTTTTTGTTCCTAATATGTGTTTAAAAACTTGTAGACTCAAGACTTTCAGGCCAGAAGGGACCACTGTGTTTATCTAGACTGAGCTCCTGCACATCTCTTTTCAGCTTTGTGAAATTGGTCATATTAAATTCTGGCTGTCACACTTTAGGAAAGGTGTGGATAAACTGGAGAGAGTCCAGAGGAGGAGAGAAACAAAAATGAGAAAAGGTTTAGAAAATCTGACCTATGAGGAAAGGTTAAAAAAAACAGGACATCTTGAGTCTTGAGAAAAGAAGTCTGAGAGGGGACCTGAGAACATTATGCAAATATACTAAGGGTTGTTATCCGGAGGATGGTGATCAATTGGCCTCCATGTCCCCTGAAGGTAGGACAAGAAATATTGGGGATAATCTGCAGCAAGGGAGGTTTAGGTTAGATATTAGGAAAAACTTTCAAACTATAAAGGTAGGTAAGCTCTGGAAGAGGCTTCCAAGGGGGTTGTGGAATCCTTCTCATTAGAGGTTTTTAAGAACAGGTTGGACAAACATCTATCAGGGGTAGTCTAGATTCTTATTGGCTTCAGCTCCCAAGAGCAAAGCCTGACTCTATGCTACCTGGCTGGTCTTCCGTGGGAACATCTCCTGGCTGGGCCTGAGCCCCCTTCCGAGGAGCGATGGGGTTCGGCGGGTCTGTGCTGTGTCCTCTCCGGAGGGTGAGGGAGGATGGTGAGTGACACCCCTGTGTGCAGATGATCTCCTCGCTCGGTGGCTGCCAGCGCTCTAGCCCAGCACTGAGTGTCCCAGAGAGGAGCAGGGAGAGGCCAGGCCGGGTTGGGATTTTGGAGGGGTGATGTGGTTGGTGCGGAGGGTAGTTTGGGTCTCGGGATTGCTGGGTGCTCTGCTCCTCTGACCTCACAGGTGCCTTGTGCAGTGCGACTGTTGTCACCAGTGAGCCCCCCACAGATGGCACCCCTGTGCGCTAGGCCCTGTGGGGGCTGTGAGAGCAGGAGTCAGAGCGGGTCCGTGAGGGTTGGTAGCCTCCTGCCCCGAGTCTCAGAGACCCTTTCCACCACAGAGGTGGCTGGACATTTCATCTCAGTGCTCCCCTCCGGTTGCCAGCTGATGCCCCTGAGCTAGCGTGTTCCGCTCTCTGTCCTGTGGGACCCCTCTCGCAGGCGGGGTCTCCAGAGCCCCATGCTAAGGGGCTGATCTCCCGTGCTAGGCAGGGGGGACACGGCCATCCAGGTGAGGTGATGGGCCTTGAGCTCGGTGACCAGGAATGTGCCCTGCACTGAGCTGCCAGCATGGCAGGGGCTGGCCTGTGGGGGCAGGTGGGCTGCTCTGTCTCCCACTCAGGCCCCTCTGCAGCTTCCTGACTGGGAAAGTGACTTTGAAAGAGCATCTCGATGGCCAGGGGTCGATCTCTTCTGATTGCTGAGAGGGAGCTGCCCGGCCACCCCTCCTCGCGCCGTCCCTGCAGCACGGCCTGGCTTAGTTCACTGGTGCAGGGAGAGATCCCTGCTGCACCGAGGAGTGTCACGGGCGAACGGCTAGACAATGCCAGGCAAAACAAGTGTCATGTTACCCGCACAGCCCCTGAGCTAGCGCGAAGGAGACCCTGTGCCCACCCCCTGCTGCCACTGACCTACCCCTGCCGGCCCCTCCCAGAGAGTAATGGGGTCATGTGCTTCCAGGGGCCTTTCATCGGAGGTTATGCAAACTCCGTGACATAAGTGGGTCAGCGTTGGTCCTGCCCCTCTGTCCCTGCCCCTGCGGCTGTTGCAAAGAGGCCCGGTGGGCTGGGGGCAGGCGAGGGAGGGGAAGGGGAATGGGCAGTGTGGGGGAGGGCAGCAACGGGTGGGCAGGACCTTGAATCAGCGCAGGCTGAGAGTTCACTTTCTGCACTGTCCCCCAGCTGCCAAGGGGCCAGATGAAGCCCAGCGCCTCCGTGAATCCTGGCTGAATGCTGGGAACGGTCCCCACACACAGATAAGGAGAGTCCTTCTCTCACCCTTCGTGGCAATGGAGACCCCAACCCCTGCTGGCTGACGGGGCACATGCAGCCGAGCCGGGCGGCCTTGGCGAGGAGGGGTACCGCAGCGCCGGCTCCTGGAGACGTTCTCTGCCTAGGACAGTGCACTGTGTGCGCACTGTGCAGCCTCCACGCTGGAGTCGTTACTCTCCGTCCTCGCAGCCCGAATGGAATTACACGTCACAGCCCTGGAGGGGGAAATGCCAAAGAAACCCACCGCAGGAGCATCGAACCTCAAAAAGGGGAACTGCACAGAAATGGGAGGCTAGTGAAATGGAAATTGAAAGCAACATGCCAGGGTGAAATGCCAGCAAACGGCATGGAGACTATTTAAAAACACCATACTAGAGGCTCACACTAAACCTATACCACTAATTAAAAAAACTTGTATGAGGATCCAAAAAATGCCACCATGGCTAAACAGCAGAGTAAAAGAGACACTTAGAGGCAAAAAGGCCTCCTTTAAAAATTGGAAGTCAAATCCTAGTGAGGAAAATACAAAGGAGCATAAACTCTGGCAAGTCCAATGAAAAGTATAAAAAGGCTGGCCAAAAAAGAATTTGAAGAGCAACTAACAAAGGGCTACCAGCAACTACCAGCAAATTTATTTTTTAAGTACACGAGAAGCAGGAAGTCTGTCAAACAGCAAAGCCACTAGAGGATTGAGGTGCTAAAGGAGCATTCCAGGAAGACAAGGCTGATGTGGAGAAGCTAAATGAATTCTTTGCATCAGTCTTCATTGCAGAGGATGTGGAGGAAATCCATACACACCAGCCCTTCTTTTTTAGATGACACACGTTAGAATCATAGAATTATAGAACCATCAGGTCAGAAGGGACTGCAAAGTTCATCTAATCTAACCCCTACCAAGATGCAGGACTTTGTGTGTCTAAACCACTCCAGCTGGAATCCCTTGACTGCAGGAGCTCCCAGATGCCCTAGCTCTCCTCTTTCCCTGACATCCTTCACTTCTCTGGCCATTGGTTTGCTGCATCTTTGAATCCTCTCTCTATATCATTTGGCTCCAGCAGCTAGTTACCCAGGCTACACTCCCATTGCCATCCGTGGGGGTATCCTGGACTGTGAGGGCTGCAGGTTTTGGCCCATGGTCAATGCACGTGCGATGGCTGCTGCACACCTACATGGTGATTCCTGCAGCCCATCGTGAATCCTGGCAGTGAGAATGGAGAGGTGGCGTCTGCAGGCAGAGCTTTCCATGGCTTCCTGAATGGGAGCCTGACAGGGCTTGTGTCCTTGGTGGTGAAGGGCCCAGATTCAATCCTCACCCGTCCCCATGGTGTCATAGGGTAAGAGGGAAGGTCCTCTCATGAGTAACTTGTTAAAAGATACAAAACACAGGGTAGGAATAAATGGTCAGATTTTAGAATGGAGAGAGGTAAATAGTGGTGTCCCCCAGGGGTTTGTACTGTTCAACATATTCCTAAATGATCTGGAAAAAGGGGTAAACAGTGAGGTGGCAAAGTATGCAGATGATACAAAACTATTCAAGATAGTTAAGTCCAAAGCAAACTGCGAAGAGCTACAAAGCGATCTCACAAAACTGGGTGACTGAGCAACAACATGGCAGATGAACGTCAATGCTGATAAATGCAAAGTAATGCGCATTGCAAAACATAATCCCAACAATACATATCAATGATGGGGTCTAAATTAGTTGTTACGACTCAAGAAAGCGATCTTGGAGTCATCGTGGGTAGTTCTCCCAAATCATCCACTCAATGTGCAGTGGCAGTCAAAAAGGTGAACAGAATGTTGAGGAATCATTAGGAAAGGGATAAATAACAAAACAGAAAATATTATATTGCCTCTATTTAAATCCATGGTACGCCCACATCTTGAATACAATGGGCAGATCCAGTCGTCACATCTCAAAAAAAGATATATTGGAATTGGTAAAAGCATAGAAAAGGGAAACAAAAATGATGAGGGGTATAAAACTGCTTCCATATAAGAAGAGATTAAAAAGACTGGGACTTTTTAGCTTGGAAAAGAGAAAACTAAGGGGGAATGTGATGAAGGTCTGTAAAATCATGATTAGTAAAAAGTAAATAAGGAAGTTTCTCATATCAGAAGAACTAGGGCTCATCAAACGAAATGAATAGGCAGCAGGTTTAAAACAAACAAAAGGAAGTATTTCTTCACACAACACACAGTCAACCTGTGGAACTCCTTGCCAGGGGATGTTGTGAAGGCCAAGATTATTACAGGGTTCAAAAAAGAACTAGATAAATTTATGAAGGATCGATCCATTAATGGCTATTAGCCAGGTTAGGCAGGGATGGTATCCCTAGCATCTCTTTGGCAGAAGCTTGGAGTGGGCAAGAGGGGATGGATCACTTGATGATTCCATGTTCTATCCATTCCCTCTGAAGCATCTGGCCCTGGCCACTGTCAGAAGACAGGATGCTGAGCTAGATGGACTTTTGGTCTGACCAAGTATGGCCATTCTTATGTTCTTCTTACGTTTTGTGTGTGGCCATGGTTTTCCTTACCCTTTGGTGTAGGCTGTTGAGGAGGTGGAGGAGAACCTGGCCATGGAGGAGGCAGTGTTTTGGGGCCTCAGCAGCACCGGGGTTGGGGAAGCTGGGTGGGAGGTTCTGATACGTGAGGTTTCACATGGGGTCCATGGAGCTGGAGAGGACAGAGCTGGGCCCAGAGTCCCGGGGAAGCTCCTCAGTTAGTTCCTGGAAGACCCAAAGGAGAATGTGAGATTCAGGCCTCACTGATCCCTGGGCACTTGCCAAAGAAGAGGCTGCCCAGACACAGCCAGCAGAATCCTCTGGCAACACAGCTGGGCCCTGCCCTCCCGATTCTTTCCTTCCCCTCCAACTTGACCCCTCTTTTGCCCTTCAATGTCTTCCAGTTGCCCCCTATCTCTCCACCACCAGCCTCAGCTGCCCTCCAGCCCCACAATTTCCCACTTGTCCTCTATCACTCACACCCAGAATTACCCCTTCTCTGCTGCCCAGTCCTCAGCCCCAGGAATCCCTACTCCCTGCTGCCCCCTTCACTCCACTGATCTCTCCCCCCAGCCCTGGGGAGTTCTCTTCTCATCCCGGGTCTCCTGCCCTCCCTGCAGGTACCTGGTCCCATGTCCCACTCACCATGACCCTTTCCTCCAGGCTACTTTAGAGTTGGACATCTCCAGGGTGTCCTGCCAGCTCTTCTATGCTGCGAAGTACACCGGCAATGCAGGAAGTGGATCTGCTCAGCCATGTCCTGAACCCTGCATGATGGGAGCCGGACATAGAGAGTCTGTTAGCCAGAGATACCTCATGCCATTTGTGACGAAGCGGGACTGTTCTTAATGTTTCCTCTGAATATTGTGGGGGTGCCTCAGTTTCCCCTGTGCAGTTCTTAAGTATCTAGGTGCTGGGATAAGGGTGTATGATCGTTGCAGAGCCCTAGAGGGCAGGTGTGTGCACGGGTCTGGACACAGAGAATGGCCAACACCCTGTTTCCTGGCAACTGATGGCCTGGGCCCTTCCCCCCTGCAAGGTGAGAGCTAGAGGGCTGGAGAACAAAGGAATCAGGTGCCCTCCTGGCCCGGGAAAGGGACAAAGCCCAGAAGAGGAGGGGCTGGAGAGAGTTTTCGGTTTGGGGCTGGCTGGGGACATGAAGTGAAGTGCAGATGTGGTTGTCTGGCTCACTGCCCCCCAAAATGGACCCAGCGAGCGGTCCTGTTCTCTCTACCTACAAGCTCTGTGTTAGACCATGTACCTGTTGTCTAATAAACCTTCTGTTTTACTGGCTGGCTGAGAGTTGCATCTGACTGTGAAGTTGGGGTGCAGGACCCTCTGGCTTCCCCAGGACCCCGCCTGGGCGGACTTGCTGTGGGAAGCACGCGGAGGGGCAGAGGATGCTGAATGCTCCGAGGTCAGACCCAGGAAGGTGGAATTTGTGTGAGCTGTGTGTCCTGAAGACAGTTTGCTCACAGAAAGGAGACTGCCCCAGAGTCCTGACTGGCTTCGTAGGGAGCAGTTCCAGAGCATCGCCCGGGGACTCCGTGACACCATTCAAACCGGCTCTGGGTCTCATGCCCACCATGGGGGAGGCCAGGAAAGGGCCCCCCTTTCCCAAAACCAGCACCTCCTCCATCAGAGGCAGGGACAGGAGCTGGGACATGGCCTGTGGAGGGAGGGGACCCTGGATTGTGTGGGACAAATGTCCCCTTCTTAGGGGATCTCAAATCTTAGGGGAGAAGCATCACCAGTAGGGGCTGTGGATTGTCAGGGACTAGAGCCCTCCACAGGGAGCGAGCAGGGCTGGGACGAGGGGCAGGAAAGATTCGGTTCCCACTAAGATAGGCCATGTTAATACCTTGTCTGCACCCTGGAGTTGTTCCATGATGACCTCTGGGCAGCTTCCTCAATGGCATCCTCCTCCTCCTCCTTCATTATCAGGTCCAAATTCCTCCTCTTTGTGTTCCTCCTCCTCTTCCACTCTGTCCAGATCTTCCTCCTTCTCTTCCTCATAGACTTTAAGGCAATAGGGACCATCATGATCATCTGGTCTGATGTCCTGCACATTGCAGGCCACAGCACTTCACCCACCTACTCCTGTAACAAACCCAGAAACTCTGGCTGAGTTACGGAAGTCCTCAAATCATGATTTAAAGACTTCCAGTTACAGAGAATCCACCATTTATACTAGCTTAAACCAGCAAGTGACCTATGCCCCATGTTTGCAGAGGAAGGCAAAAAACCCAGGGTCTCTCCCAACCTGACCTGGGGGGAAATTCCTTCCTGACCCCAAATATGGAGATCAGTTGGACCCTGAATATGTGGACAAGACCCAGAAACCAGGAAACAATTCTCTGTAGTAACTCAGAGCCCTCCCCATTTAGTATCCCATCACTGGTCGTTGGGGATATTTGCTAATAGCAGTCGCAGATGGGCCATATGCCTTTTAGGCAACCTTATCAAACCATCCTCTCCATAAACTTATCAAGCTCAGTCATGAAACCAGTTATGGTATTTGCCCCCAGGAGCTGTTCCATAACTTCACTCCTCTGATGGTTAGAAACCTTCATCTAATTTCAAGCCTATATTGTTGATGGCCAATTTATATGTATTTGTTCTTGTGTCAACATAGGCTTTTAAGTTAAATACCTCTTTTCCTTCTCTGGGTTACCCCTCTGAAGTATTTATAGAAAGCAATCATATCTCCCCTGAGCCTTCGTTTGGTTAGGCTAAGCAAGCCATGCTCTTTGAGTCTCCTCTCCTAAGCTAGGTTTACCATGCCTCTGATCATCCCTGTAGCCCTTCTCTGCACCTGTTCCAGTTTGAATTCATTTTGCTTAAACACAGGAAACCAGAATTGCACATAGCATGCCACATGAGGTCTCACCAGTGCCTTGTATAATGGCAATAACACTTCCCTATCTCTACGGGAAATACCTTGCCTGCTGCATTCTAGAATTGCATTAGGCTTTTTCACAACCTCATCACATTGGCGACTCATAATCATCCTGCGATCAATCAACACACCCAAGTCTTTCTCCTTTTCTGTCACTTCCAGCTGATAAATCCCCAGTTTATAGCAAAAATTCTTGTTGTTAGTCCTTAAGTACATGACCTTGCACTTTGCACTATTACATTTAATCTCATTTCTATTACTCCAGTTTTCAAGGTCCTCCAGAGCTTTTTGTGTGGGATTCTGGTCCTCCTCCATATTGGCAATGCTTCCCAACTTTGTGTCCTCTGCAAATTTTATTAGCACACTCCCACTTTTTGTGCCAAAGTCATGAATGAAAATGATAAATATGACTGGTCTCAAGACCCATCCCTGAGGAACTCCACTAGTAACCTCCCTCCAGTCTGACAGTTCACCTTTCAGTAGGACTCGCTGGAGTCTCTCCTTTGCCCAATTCCGTATCCACTTTTCAATTCTCATATTAATCCCCATCTTCTCCAGTTTAACCAATAATTTCCCTTGTGGAACTGTATCAAATGCTGACATCCAGGTAGATTAGATCTACTGCATTTCCTGTGTCCAAAAATCAGTCACCTTCTCAAAGATAGTGATTAGTCTGATACAATCTCCATTTTGTAAAACCATGTTCCATTTTATCCCAATTACCATTGACCTCTACGTCCTTAACTACGTCCTCTTTCAAAATTTGTTTCAAGTCCTTGCATACAGTTGAAATCAAACTAACGGGCCTGTAGTTCTCTGGATCACTTTTCCCCCCTTTCTTAAAAATAGGTACTATAGTAACAATTCTCCAGTCACAGCGTACGACCCCTGAGTTTATGGATTCATTAAAAATTCTTGCTCTTGGGCTTGCAATTTAATGTGCCAGTTACTTCAGTATTCTTGGATGGAGATTATCCAGCCCCCCTGATTTGGTCCCATTAAGTTGTCTGAGTTTGACTTCCACCTTGGATGTGGAAATGTCTACTTCCATATCCTCATTTCCATTAGCCACCCTGCCACTACCCCTAAGCTCTTCATTACGCTGGTTAAAAACTGAGGCAAAGTATTTGTTTAGGTGTTGGGCTATGCCTAGATTGTCTTTAATCTCATAGAATCATAGAATATCAGGGTTGGAAGGGACCTCAGGAGGTCATCTAGTCCAACCCCCTGTTGTATGTAACCTGTTGCTTAAATCAGCCTGTGTGCAAAATAACGGTGACACCAATTTTTAAAAAAGGCAATCCTAGCAATTACAGACTGGTAAGTCTAACTTCAGTACCCCGCAAATTGGTTGAAATTATACTAAAGAACAGAACGATCACAGACACAGATGAGCACAATTTGTTGGGGAAGAGTCAACCCAGCTTTTGTAAAGGGAAATCATGCCTCACCAATTTATTAGAATTCTTTGAGGGAGTCAAGAAACGTGGACAAGGGTGAGCCAGTGGATATTGTGTCCTTGGACTTTCAGAAAGCCTTTGAAAAGATCCCTCACCTGAGGCTCTTAAGCAAATTAGGCTGTCATGGGAGAAGAGGGTAGGTTCCCTTGTGGATCAGTAACTGGTTAAAAGGCAGGAAGCAAAGGGTAGGAATAAATGGTCAGATTTCACAATGGAGAGCGGTAAACAACAGGGTCTCACAAAGATCTGTACTGGGACCAGTGCTGTTCAACATATTCCTAAATGATCTGGAAAAAGGGGTAAGCTAGTGAGGTGGCAAAGTTTGCAGATGATACAAAACTACGCAAAATAGTTAAGTCCAAAGTAGATGGCAAAGAGTTACAAAGGAATCTCACAAAAGTGGGTGACTGGGCAACAACATGGCAGATGAAATTCAATGTTGATAAATGCAAAGTAATGCGCATTGGAAAATGTAAATCCCACCTGTACATACAAAATGACTGGGTCTAAATTGGATGTTACCACTCAAGAAAGAGATCTTCGAGCCACTGTGGAGAGTTCTCTGAAAACTTGTGCTCAACAGGCAGCAGCCATCAAAAATGCTACCAGAATGTCAGGAGTCATTAGGAAAGAGATAGATAATAAGACAGTAAATATCACAATGCCACTATATAAACCCAGTGTACACTCACTCATTGAATATTGTGTGGAGTTCTGGTCACCCCATCTCAAAAAAGATCTATTAGAAATGGAAAAGATACAGAGAAGGGCAACAAAAATGATGAGGGGGATGGACCAGCTTCCGTAGGAGAAGGTTAAAAAGACGGAGACTGTCCATCTTGGAGAAGAGACGACTGAGCGGAGACGACTGAGCAGCAGGGTGACCAGATAGCAACTGTGAAAAAATGGGACGGCCGGGCGGGGAGGGGGGGGGAATAGGCACCTATATAAGAAAAGGTCCCAAAAATGGGACTGTGCCTTTAAAAACAGGACATCTGGTCACCCTACTGAGGGGAAATATAGAGGTCTGTAAAATCATGAATGGTGTGGAGAAAGTGAATAAAGAAGTGTTATTTACCCCTTGACATAACACAAGAACCCAGGGTCACCCAATGAAATCAACAGGCAGCAGGTCTAACACAAAGAAAAGGAAGTACAGGAAAACCCTGTTTATCCAACCATCCCTATAACCAACCAACCAGTGCATGCAGGTCCAGAAGCCGGTGATCTCTCCTGTGCCCACTAGATGGCGATGCAGCCTCACACTTTTTCATTCTCTGGATTATCCAAATGTTTGATTACCCGATGGGGCCCTGGTCCCACTTAGATCAGATGAACAGGGTTCTGCTGTACTTCCTCACCCAACACACAGCCAACCTGTGGAACCAAAATGTTGTGAAGGCCAAAACTTATAATGGGTTCAAAAAAGAATTAGATAAATTGATGGATAGGTCCATCAATGGCTATTAGCCAAGATAGTCAGGGATGCAACCCCATGCTCTGGGTGTCCCTAAGCCTCTGACAGCCAGAAGCTGGGGATGGATGACAGGGGATGGGTCACTTGATGGTTGCCCTGTTCTCTTCATTCCCTTTGAAGCCTGTAGCATTGGCCAGTGTTGGAAGACAAGATACTGGGCTAGATGGACCATTGGTCTGACCCAATGTGGCCATTCTTATGTTCTGAAGTTATGTTCTTGACATTGTTTATGCTCACCACCTTTGGGTAAATCTCATGCCTGATTGCCTCAGAAACCTTTGTCCCCAGTTAACTTGCCAAGACCAAACTGGTTAGCAGTGGACCTGTAGCTTCCAGATGGCTATAGCAACCTACTTCTGGACCAACTTCGCCACCCTCCTGCATGTGTCCTGACGCTGCAGAACCAGGGCAAGCTGCTCGCAAAACTCCAGAAATGTTGTTCTTCACAGGAAAGTTCTGGAGCCACTGCTGGTCCTCCCAGGTCTGCACGACGACGTGATCCCACCTGTCTGTGCCTGTGGCCCTTCTCCACAGGTGCTGCACTACACAGGGGGCATCAGCGGCTACACCAAGAGAAATGAACAGCACCAGCCAATTGACATGTATCCTCCTCCTGCGACAGGAGCCTTCAGTAGGTCAGTGTGAAGGAGCAGACAAACTGCTTCCTGGCAGAACAGGGGTTAAATAAAACCCATGGGTTCAGCTAGCCCTGCCGAGCTATCCCTGCAGCCAATGCCAGGCCTGGAAGGGGAGAAAAGAAGGGAGCCTGGCTCAGTTGGGGGCTGACTGGCAAGGAGGCAGGAGCTCTCTGTCCTACCCAAAGGGATGGACCAGTGACCTGCCACCCAACGCAGCCACTGGAGACAAGTACGCCTTTCGCTGCCCAGTGCAGCCTGCGGGTACGCGCCAACTGCAGGGTGACTGGGCCAGCGGGGACACGCCCCAAACTAAGCAGGCTTTCGTAGGAAGTAGCCCCGGGAAATGGGTCTTGAACCCGCCCCCTCCCCCGGCTAGGCGGGAGAAACATCTCCCCTGTTTCGGGTTGAACTACACAGGGCCCTGGGCTGGGATCTGGTGGACAGGGAGGGCCCAGGTCCCCTTACAACCCTCCCCTGACCAATGACCCAGCCACTAGGCCGCCCAGCCACCGAAGGCTCTATCACAGTCAGAAAATGCCACCAAAATGTCCACAGCATCTCACAGATGTTCTGCCCAACGTATGAAACAGGAGTGAAAATACAAGCAGGGGAAATTCTTTAAATGGGGCCTCACCCAGGTTGCTGGCTCCAGTGGCTGGCAGCTTGCAGACCCAAAACACAGCTTGGCTGGCTGTATTGGTGGGGGAGACAACTTCTGATAAAGCGCTGTGGGAGGGACACTCAAGTGTTTCCGTGGGGCACAAGGAAGAAAGGGCTGAAGAGGCTACAGCTGGGAGAGCGCTAGGAAGCCTGGGAGAGGCTGATGTGACCGGGTCTGCGCCATGCACGGTGGGCACGTGAGCGCTGGTGTGAGACTTGGGTCTTGACATTCTCAACCCAGGGTCACCGTTCAGTGTGGACTCTCCAGCACAGGCTTAGACACACTGAGCCTGCAACTCGAGTCCCGCACACCCCGGCTCACATTGCAGTGACTGTTACAGTCTGACTGGGAGATGGATGAATGCACTATAGGGTGGGTAGAAAGCTGGCTAGATTGTCGGGCTCAACGGGTAGTGATCAATGGCTCCATGTCTAGTTGGCAGCCGGTGTCAAGTGGAGTGCCCCAGGGGTCGGTCCTGGGGCCGGTTTTGTTCAATATCTTCATAAATGATCTGGAGGATGGTGTGGATTGCACTCTCAGCAAATTTGCGGACGATACTAAACTGGGAGGAGTGGTAGATACGCTGGAGGGGAGGGATAGGATACAGAAGGACCTAGACAAATTGGAGGATTGGGCCAAAAGAAATCTGATGAGGTTCAATAAGGATAAGTGCAGGGTCCTGCACTTAGGACGGAAGAATCCAATGCACCGCTACAGACTAGGGACCGAATGGCTAGGCAGCAGTTCTGCGGAAAAGGACCTAGGGGTGACAGTGGACGAGAAGCTGGATATGAGTCAGCAGTGTGCCCTTGTTGCCAAGAAGGCCAATGGCATTTTGGGATGTATACGTAGGGGCATAGCGAGCAGATCGAGGGACGTGATCGTCCCCCTCTATTCGACATTGGTGAGGCCTCATCTGGAGTACTGTGTCCAGTTTTGGGCCCCACACTACAAGAAGGATGTGGATAAATTGGAGAGAGTCCAGCGAAGGGCAACAAAAATGATTAGGGGTCTAGAACACATGACTTATGAGGAGAGGCTGAGGGAGCTGGGATTGTTTAGCCTGCAGAAGAGAAGAATGAGGGGGGATTTGATAGCTGCTTTCAACTACCTGAAAGGGGGTTCCAAAGAGGATGGCTCTAGACTGTTCTCAATGGTAGCAGATGACAGAACGAGGAGTAATGGCTTCAAGTTGCAGTGGGGGAGGTTTAGATTGGATATTAGGAAAAACTTTTTCACTAAGAGGGTGGTGAAACACTGGAATGCGTTGCCTAGGGAGGTGGTGGAATCTCCTTCCTTGGAAGTTTTTAAGGTCAGGCTTGACAAAGCCCTGGCTGGGATGATTTAACTGGGAATTGGTCCTGCTTCGAGCAGGGGGTTGGACTAGATGACCTTCAGGGGTCCCTTCCAACCCTGATATTCTATGATTCTATGATTCTATGATTCTATGGTTACACAACTTGTCTCCCTCAGGAACTTTCCTCTTCACAGAAAGTTTATTTTAAAGGTGATCAACATAAATTCCATTTGAAATGGAAATAATTAGAGTCTATCTTGGGTGTCTATTCTCCTATACGCTACTTCCCTCAACCCATTTGGAGTGAGGTTTTACTACAGCACTACTTAATCCAAAGAGGCTGAATTACGTCAAATAACTTTTCAGAATTAGCCACCATCTTCTAAAATACTGATGCAACAAAAACAACACAAAAAAGAAAGAAAAGAAATAAAAAACAATATTTGCAGTCTTACAATATAATTCCTGTTATCACATAATCAGTCTCTTATTCTGTAATGATGAACTTCATGTTTAATTCCATTATCACTGGTAACAACAACATATTCAAACATTACAAAAACTTAACATATGGGTTAGTTTTCTCTCAATCCTCATTTCCACCAATGAGCCCTGTGTAATGCTCTGTTCTCCACTAACATAGGTGCCTTCCATTTCTGAGAGTTCATTTGTCTCTGGGGTATGTCTACACTGCAGCATAAGCCTGTGATTGAGCCCAGGCTCGAGCCTAAGCCCTTTGCATCTACCCTGCAATTGCACTAACCCAGGGCTTGGACCCAGGGTCCCAGGACCCTGCAGGGCTGGAGGGCCCAAGCTCAAGTTAAGCTGAGACCCAAGGCTGAGCCCCATTGCTTTGCAGTGTAGATGCAGTCCCGCTTGACTGGGTCCCAGGAGTCAGCTGGAAGTATCCCACAATTCCATGGGACAAATTCCTTAGTCCTCTCTACCCCAACAACCTCCAATCCACTCTACTGAAAACAGAAGCCTTTCCTGCTTTGAAAATGGCAGCAGCTCAGGTCAGCATTAACCCATTCTCTTCTGACTACTCATCTGGAAGCACGCTATCAGAGTCTCCTGGGTGTGCAAAGGAGAGAGAACCCATCAAGTCTTTGACAAAGCAAGAGCCTTCCTGGTAACACGCAGGGTGGGTGGTAAATTTTCCCAAAGTGCACCACAGTCCTAGAACTAGAGCAGCTACTTTTGGGGGGTGGGGGAGACGCAAGGGAGTATGGGATGTGGCTACTTTGACTTGGGTCTGCGCACTGCCGTGTGGCCGCCACAACCCTAGGTTCCAGCACACGTTAGAAAAGTCTAACACACTCAAGCTCAGGATTTCTTCACAAAGGTCAGACTCAAGTCCCACTAAGCCTGGGATTACATTGCAGTGTAGATATACCCGCTGTCTTCTGCTGTAAATCTGAGGTACATTCTGTCAAACAAAAGTAATATCCAATTATGAGACCAATCCGCCTTAAGAAAAGAGAGGAAAAACCCAAAACACATAGGGGTAGAAGACACTTTCAACTTCATATAAAATGAAATTCCAGAGCAGGATATAGCTGATAACACAAAATCAAAAGAGATTCTCCCATTGTGTTCTCCTCTGATCCATTCAAACTTGCTTCACTCTGTGCCACCTCATTATTATTTCAGAGTAACAGCCGTGTTAGTCTGTATTCGCAAAAAGAAAAGGAGTACTTGTGGCACCTTAGAGACTAACCAATTTATTTGAGCATAAGCTTTCGTAAGCTACAGCTCACTTCATCGGATGCATATGATGAAGTGAGCTGTAGCTCACGAAAGCTTATGCTCAAATAAATTGGTTAGTCTCATTATTATTGAGTCATGTTACTTATAAAAGTTTTAGTTTCATCACAAGGGGGAAAAGCAGCCAACCTTCCCATCTGCAAACAATCCCAGCTCAGCAGGAAAAAGCCCAGAAGCAGCTTTGCCAAGAGATGGAAGCAGAGATGAAAGCACAGAATGATTACTCTGTGTTTGGGATCTATTCAAATTCTCCCTCCAGGATTGAAACTTTCATCTCTAGCCCCAGTGAGTCTGATTTACGATCAAAGTGTGACACTTAAGCACAGGGAGCATGCAGAACACGGCATCACGTGACACTTTGGGAGGTGCAGGGGTAGAACGTGGGGAGGATAAACGCTATTGTGGCTCACACAGAAGCTAATGCTGCTGGGGCGAGAGGGGATTGTGACAATGATGGGGAAGGAGGGAATCCCTTTGACTCACCCCGTCTCCTTCGGCTGAAATGACACATTTTTCCTGCTCTGCTCTTTGTTCTATTTCAATCTATTTTAATTGACGAAAATGGTAGAAAAAATACTTCTGTCCAGCACAACCCTAAGCAAGGTGAGAACAACTGGGATTGACACAATCTGTCCCCAAAGGAACAACAAGGAGTCCGGTGGCACCTTAAAGACTAACAGATTTATTTGGGCATAAGCTTTTGTGGGTAAAAATCCACTTCTTCAGTTGCATCTGAAGAAGTGGTTTTTCACCCCGAAAGCTTATGCCCAAATAAATCTGTTAGTCTTTAAGGTGCCATGAGACTCGTTGTTTTTGTGGATACAGGCTAACACGGCTACCCCCAATACTTGTCCCCAAAGGGGAACTCGATGACTAATAATCACTTTGTAATAGGGGGATGGTATCGTCGTGACTCTCGTGGTTTGTTTAGAGTAGGAAGAATGATCGAGGTGAGCTCAGGTCAAGGAGAAACCTAACCCCAGCCACTGTACCCAGATTATGTCTGCACTGCAAATGTAGTTGTGTTGTTACAACAAGATCACTAAAATGAGCCACTACGTCCATGCAAAATCCCAGTGGAGACAAGGTAGTTTCTACCTCAGTGTGGTTAGTCAAGGTCAGCGCCATCTCCCCCACCTGGGGCTGATGGATATTTCTGGCAGGACAAGGACACGCTCCCAGGACTTGTAAGACAAAGGAGTTGATAAAGGATAAAGACAAGGCTGAGAGTCTTTCACAAAGCTCACGGAAGTCACGGATTACGTCACTTTCCGGGAGCTCCCATGACTTCTGCAGTGGCTGGTGTGGCTGACCCTGGGGCCGCCCAAGCTGCACTGACTGCTGCTTGGTCAGCCCCAGGCAGCTGGCTCCGGGGGCTGCCGGAGCAGCCACAGTGGGGCCCAGGTCACTCTCTGCCCCAAGCAGCAGCAGCAGCAATGGGGCCCCAGGCTGAAGCCCCCTGCCAGCATCTGCAGTGCCCCAGAGGTGCCCCCCACGCCTGCAGAGCCCCGGAGGCCCCACCCCATGCCTGCAGTGCTCTAGAGCCCCCCCCAGCACCTGCAGTGCCCCAGAGCCCCCCCCAGTGCCTTCAGCACCCCGGAGCCCCCCCTCAGCACCTTCAGCACCCCGGAGCCCCCCCTCAGCACCTGCAGCGCCCCGGAGGCCCCCCCCGGCACCTGCAGCGCCTCGGAGGCCTCCCCCCAGCACCGGCAGCGCCCTGGAGCCCCTCCTCCAACACCTAAGATTTAGTCAGGGGTATTACATTATAAGTCATGGGCAGGTCACAGAACATGAATTTTTGTTTATTGCCCATGACCTGTCCATGACTTCTAGTAAAAATACCCATGACTAAATCGTAGCCTTCATCATGGGATTCACCACAAAGAAGGGGGAGGTGTGAAAGACAGAGGCAGGCAACTCACGTGGAGCTGAGAGACCACACGGAAGAAAATGGTGCAAATGATGTGGGAATTAGCTAATGTATTTTACAAAAAAATCTTTGTCCAGCCCTAGTCAAGACATTTACGGCATTACTGTGTAGGTTCTCTTATGTCTGATAAAAGCTGAGTCCTGTCTAAAACTTTTCCCCGCGCTCAGGGGCATGTGAAGGATCTCTCTCGCATGTGGATTCTCTGATGTTTCCTGAGAGTCGAGCTCTGGCTGAAGCTTTTCCCACACTCGGAACACGTGTAGGGTCGCTCTCCTGTGTGGACTCTCTGATGTTTGATCAGGTCCGAGCGCCGACTGAAGCTTTTCCTGCACTCAGAGCACGTGTAGGGTCGTTCCCCTGTGTGGATTATCTGATGTGCGATAAGGTGTGTGCTCAATCTGAAGCTTTTCCCGCACTCCAGGCATTGGTAAGGTCTCTCTCTTGTGTTCATTCTTTCATGTCTAATAACATGTGAGCTGCTACTATAGCTTTTCTCTGGCCTTTGCTGACTCTCACAGGCTTTTGTCTCTGCACAACTCCAAGAAACTTTCCCTTTGGATCTTCCTGCTAATGTCCCACGTGGTTCTACTCGCTCAGCATCTTCCTGCTGGGAATACTCCTTGTTCTCACTCACCATCCCATCTCCTAGAAAGACACAGAGAGAATCCAGACATAAGTCATTCCCTGTGCTGGGGAGAAAGGAAACCTCGGGGACAGGAATGGGAAAAGATGGGAACAAACCAAAATAAGTGCAGGAGAGACAAAACAGGATTTGATTTCCACCCTCTCCCCTGCCAAAGCCCTTCCCCACATGACAGAGAGGTGGCCAATAAATTTTCACACAGTACACCATGGTCCAAGAGCTAGAGCAGTCACATTTGGGGTATGAGGGTACAAGGGACTTCGGGATGTGGTTACTTTGACTCGGGTCTGCGCACTGCTGTGTGGACGCCAGAGCGCTAGGTTCCAGCACATGTTAGAAAAGTCTTAACGTAGGATTAAAATCTATCGCAGACACTCAAGCCCGGGGTTTCTTCACATGGGTCATCTGACTCAAGTCCCACTAAGCTGGGGTTACACTGCAGTGTAGACATACCCGCTGTCTTCTGCTGTAAGCGTTGGTGGAAGGGGTCTCATACTATGTGAGAAGATTTGCATCATGAGAAAACCACCTGTATTTTATTTTCACATTTTCTAATCTGTCAAGGAAGCAGGAGGTGGAGAAGTGATACAAATGCATAAGACACAAGAGCAAAGCTAAGAGACGAAAGCATAGAACTGGGACTCAACATTCTTGTATCCTGCAGTTTGAACTTGGAGTCTGACACATTCAGTCCTTCACTGACCGTCATCACGTGCACAGCATGGAAGTGCTCCTTGTCCAAAAAGGCCATCAGATGGTGAAGGAATGTACACTGAAGGCATCAATTATTTATCTCTTTGCCTCATTAAGCTTTCAACCCAAAAGGCAAAGGACAATTGCTCCCAGTTTAACCATGGCATCCTTTGGCACCAGAATGAATGCCCCTGAACTAAGAAGTAGTGTTCTGAAAATAAATAGTTTAGCTGTGTCATGGGATATCATAGTTTCCATTTCTGGGGTGAAAATCAACCACTGGGTATCTGCTATTTCTACCTGAGTTCTTGTGTACTCCTAGGCCTTGGTTGGGGTAATTTGACACTTCTCCGGATTAGCATCCTTACCAAACCACACCAAATGTCAGTAGTGATAGTGAGGAATAGCTTCCCCAAACATGCCTGGTTTATTTATTTAATCTGGTGCCACAGATCTAGGAGACTAAATTCAGGCCTGGATCAGAATCCCTGTAACCCAGGGATTTTGGGGTGTTTATTAAAAACAGGTATAATCCTGCAGCTGTCTCACATTCAACACTGATTTCATTTTATACATATTTGCAGCATCTACAAGGGATGAGCTCATTAGCGATTATCTTTAAAAAGTCATGGAAGACAGGACAGACTCCAGAAGACTGGAAAAGGGCAATTATAGCGCCCATCTATAAAAAGAGAAATAAGGACAACCCGGAGAATTACAAATAGTCAGTTTAACTTCTGTACCTGAAAAGATAATGGAGCAAATAATTTGCAAACACCTAGACGATAATAAGGTGATAAGTAACAGTCAGCATGGATTTGTCAAGAACAAATCATGTCAAACCAAACTGATAGCTTTCTTTGACAGGGTAACAAGCCTTGTGGATAGGGGGAAAGCGGTAGATGTGGTATATCTTGACTTTAGTAAGGCTTTTGATACTGTCTCGCATGACCTTCTCATAAACAAACTAGGGAAATGCAACATAGATGGAGCTACTATAAGGTGGGTGCATAACTGGCTGGAAAACCATTCCCAGAGAGTAGTTATCAGTGACTCACAATCATGCTGGAAGGGCATAACAAATGGGGTCCCGCAGGAATCGGTTCTGGGTCCAGTTCTGTTCAATATCTTCATCAATGATTTAGATAATGGTATAGAGAGTACACTTACAAAGTTTGCGGACGATACCAAGCTGGGAGGGGTTGCAAGTGCTTTGGAGGATAGGATTACAATTCAAAATGATCTGGACAAACTGGAGAAATGGTCTGAAGAAAACAGGATGAAATTCAATAAGGACAAATGCAAAGTATTCCACTTAGGAAGGAACAATCAGTTGCACACATACAAAAAGAGAAATGACTGCCTAGGAAGGAGTACTGCGGAAAGGGAACTGGGGGTCATAGTGGACCACAAGCTAAATATGAGTCAACAGTGTAACTCTGTTGCAAAAAAAAGTGAACATCATTCTGGGATGTATTAGCAGGACTGCTGTGAGTAAAACACGAGAAGGAATTCTTCCACTCTACTCCGCACTGATTAGGCCTCAACTGGAGTATTGTGTCTAGTTCTGGGTGCCACATTTTAGGAAAGATGTGGACGAATTGGAGAAGATCCAGAGAAGAGCAACAAAAATTATTAAAGGTCTAGAAAACGTGACCTATGAGGGAAGACTAAACATGATAACAGTTTTCAAGTACGTAAAAGGTTGTTACAAGGAGGAGAGAGAAAAATTGTTCTTCTTAACCTCTGAGGATAGGACAAGAAGCAATGGGCTTAAATTGCAGCAAGGGAGGTTTAGATTGGACATTAGGAAAAACTTCCTAACTGTCAGGGTGGTGAAGCCCTGGAATAAATTGCCTAGGGAGGTTGTGTTTTTTATTTACGTTACAGAAAGAGATAGGTGAAGTATTGTAATTTCAGGGCTAGGCACAAACATAACAGAAAAATAAGTAATGCTAGGCCTGGAATGTTCAAAACAAAATTCTAATCTTGTGCTTTTGTTTAATATCTGCATAACCGTCAAAATATAAAATATATGTCATGTTTAAACTTACAACATATCCCCTACATGGAAGGTGTAGCAATTACTATCTATGAAAAACATGTCACAGAAAATAGAGAAAATATTAGCTAAAGTGATGTAGGGAAAATTGTGAAACTCCCCCCAGTTAGGTATAAATACAGGAGGAATAAGCACAGAATCTCTCAGACACTGTGAGCACTGTAATCCTGTCTTCCACAGGGATTGGTAATGTAGGTACTCTTCCTTTCTGTATTAAGCTGTATTAATCTTTGACTAATAATCATTGATTAATCAATTGATTAAGCCTAGTTATTGGACATCTCTTCTTTTTAATTCATAATGTACCCACAACAAGTGTGAATGTGTCCAGTTACTTCAATTCGTTGCACAATCTGTGGTATGCCTCTCTTCACTGTTTCAGAGTACACATTTTAAAATGGTTGTTTCCTTGGGAGCATGCCCAATAGTTTGCAGTCTTCTTTCCCAATTATTAAACTGCACTTGAACTTCCTCCATGTCACCATACAGAGGTGGGGAAAAGACACATATAAAATAAGATATTATGATTTTAGCAAGCGGTCATTTGTCTCAAAGTTCCCAATAAATCTGAGGTACATGCTGTCAAACAAAGGTAACCTCCATTTATGAAACCAAACCGCCTTCAGGACAGAGAGAAAAACACACAACACAGAGGGGTAGAAGATACTTTCATATAATATTAAATTCCAGAGCAGATAATATCTGATAACTCAAAATCAAAACAGATTCTCCCACTGCGTTCGCCTCTGATCCATTCAATTTTCCTTCACTCTGTGCCACCTCATTATTATTGAGTCATGTTACTTACAAAAGATTTAGTTTCATCACAAGGGGGAAAACAGCCAACCTTCCCATCTGCAAACAATCCATGCTCAGCAGGAAAAAGGCCAGAAGCAGCTTTGCCAAGAGATGGAAGCAGAGATGAAAGCACAGAATGATTACTGTGTCTTTCGGATCCATTCAAATCCCCCCTCCAGGCATGTGACACTTTCATCTTTAGCCCCAGTGAGTCGGATTTAGGATCGAAGTGTGACACCTAAGCACAGAGAGCGCTCAGAACATGGCATCACGTGACACTTTGGGAGGTCCAGGGATAGAACATGGGGAGGATAAACGCTATTGTGGCTTACACAGAAGCTAATGCTGCTGGGGCAAGGAGGGATTGTGACAGTGATGGGGAAGAAGGGAATCCCTCTGACTCACCCTGTCTCCTTCAGGAGTCACAGAGGCTGAAATGACACATTTTGCCTACCCCACTCCTGCTCTTTGTTCTATTACAATCTATTTTAATTGAGGAAAATGGTAGAAAAAATACTTCTGTCCAGCACAACCCTGAGCAAGGTGAGAACAACTGGGATTGAGACAATCTGTCCCCAAGGGGAACACGGTGACTAACAATCACTTTGTAATGGGGGAATAGTATCAATGTGATGCTCGGGGTTTGTCTAGACTAGGGGAAATGATGGAGGTGAGCTCAGGGGAGAAAGCTAACCCCAGCCACTGTACCCGGGTTATGTCTGCACTGCAAATGTAGTTGTGTTGTTACAACTAGATCGCTAAGATGAGACACTGCATCCATGCACAATCCCAGTGGAGACAAGGCACGGGTAAGTTTTTACCTCAGTGTGAGCTAGTCCAGGTCAACCCATCTCCCCCACCTGGCACTGATGCATATTTCTGGCAGGGGAGGACACTCCCAGGATTTGTAAGACAAAGGAGTTGATAAAGGATGATGGGATTCACCGCAAATCAGTGGGAGGTGGGGAGATGGAAAAGACAGAGGCCGGCAACTCACGTGGAGCTGAGAGACCACACTGAAGAAAATGGTACAAACTGTGGGCATTAGCTAATGTATTTTACAAAAATTCTTTGGTGAGCCCTAGTCAAGACATTTATGGCGTTACTCACCTGTGTGGATTTTCTTATGTTTGATAAAAGCTGAGCTCCAACAAAAGCTTTTCCCGCACTCAGAGCACGAGTAGGGTCTCTCTCCTGTGTGGATTCTCTGATGTATGCTGAATGTTGAGCTCCCACTAAACCTTTTCCCACACTCAGAGCATGTGTAGGGTGTCTCCCCAGTGTGGATTCTTTGATGTGCCAACATGTGTGACTTGTGTTTGAAGCTTTTCCCACACTCAGAGCACGTGTAGGGTCGCTCTCCTGTGTGGATTCTCTGATGTGTGGTAAGCTGTGACCTCTGGCTGAAGCTTTTCCCGCACTGAAGGCATGTGTATGGCCGCTCTCCTGTGTGGACTCTCAGATGTGTGATGAGGTGAGAGTAGAGTTTGAAGCTGTTCCCGCACTCAGAGCACAAGTAGGGTCGCTCTCCTGTGTGGATTCTGTGATGTGCGAGAAGGTGTGATCTGTTTATAAAACTTTTCCTGCACTCAAGGCATGTGTAGAGACGCTCTCCTGTGTGGATTCTCTGATGTTTGTTGAGGCTCGAGCTCTGGCTGAAGCTTTTCCCACACTCAGAGCACGTGTAGGGTCGCTCTCCTGTGTGGACTCTCTGATGTTTGATCAGGTCTGAGCGCCGACTGAAGCTTTTCCCACACTCAAAGCACGTGTAGGGTCGCTCTCCTGTGTGGATTATCTGATGTGTGATGAGGTTTGAGCTCTGACTAAAACTTTTTCCACACTCAAGGCATGTGTAGGGTCTCTCTCCCATGTTAATTCTCTCATGTCTAATAACGTCTGAGTCGCTACGGAAGCTTTTCTCTGGCCTATGCTGACTCTCACAGGCTTTTGCCTCTGCACAACTCCAAGAAACTTTCCCTTTGGTTTTTCCTGCTAATGTCCCTCGTCGTTCTACTTGCTCAGCATCTTCCTGCTGCGGATTCTTTTCCTTGTTCTCACTCAGCATCCCACCTCCTGGAAGGATAAAGAGAGAATCCAGACATAAGTCACTCCCTGTGCTGGGGAGAGAGGATACCTCAGGGAGAGGAATGGGAAAAGGTGGAAACAAACCAAAATAAGTGCTGGAGAGATCAAACAATCAAGATTTGATTTCCAACCTCTCCCTTGCCCTTTCCAAAGCCCTACTCTGGAGGACAGAGAATAGAGGGTCATTTCTGAGTCTACATCCCACTCACGGGGAAGGAAGATTGGGGAGGGAGCTACAGCTACGTGTCAGTCAGGAGAGGCAGTAAGTCATCTTCCTTGAGGATGCCACACCTGCTGGGAACAATTCCGAGTTTGGAGAGCTCACAAGATGTTTGTAGAGAATCCCAAACATTTCCTTCATTCATGGACAGTTTCTGAGTTGGTTTAACGAATGCCTCACCTGTCTGGAGCTCTCTTTCCTCAGAGCCCTGGAGATCTGGGACCCATGGCTCTTCCCCTCGTTCCAGCCGGGAGATCACATCAGGTTTGGAAACTGGAAACCCTGCGTATGAGAACAAAAACAAGGAAGATCAGTTGAATTTGTGGGATACTTGTCACAAAGAGCATTCCATGATTCTACCCTCAGCTCATTTTTAAGCATCCCAGGCCACCTTCCTGGGCTCCAAGCAGCAGGACAGTTATTTTTATTAATCATGTTAATTACATTAATGCCTAAGGGACAATAAAAAACGGGGCCCCATTGTTCTAGGCATTGTGTAAACACAGAGTAGTAGATTGTCCATGCCCTGAGGAACTTACAGTCCAAAAAGACAAGACACACACTGGGTGGGGGAAGGGTTAGAATACATGAGTAGAGCGAACAATGTAATGGCAGACCGATATGATAAACACAGGCTTATGTTGATACTAATGCATTTAACTGTGATGGGGGTACACAAACCCCACACTGGGCCTGATGGGTTAAAGGACACTACTGGGCACAGGAAGTCCCTCCCCCAGGCCTGCGGAGCATGCTTCAGCTGGAGGCGCAGGTTAGAAGATGCTCAGAAGCCCAAGGAAATGGGGGAGAGGGAACAGGCTAAGGGAAAACAGGTCCTTCGCTTGAAAAGCCACTTGGAAGGTTGGACCTGGGATGGAAGCACGATGCTGGTGAAACCCCCAGGCCGTGCCTTCTCCAAACCCAGGCCCCCCTTTTCTCACAACCAGAAGACCTCACAGGACTCTGCTCTTTTTAACTCCAGGGGGAAGCTTGAGTGGGAGATGAGACACCGACCAGAGACCTCGGCAGAGGCAGTTGCCATGGTGGAGAACTACCTGATGTCCCTTGGGTCCAAAGCTGAAATGCCAAAAGCCAGTCTGGTGCAGCCCTGGGGCCCCAGGTACCACTGACCCACACCTCACTGAGGCTATCCAGGGGGATTTGGGTACTGAATCCTAGCAGAGGGGGATACAAAGGCCAATAGAGGAGCCTGGAAGCCCACCCTCAGCTAGTCAGGAGCCATTTAGGTCAAGCCGAGCAGCCTCATTAGAAGGGGCCATCCCACACAGGAGAATTAATGAGAAATCTCTTTTTCCCATGGGGGCTAGTTGCACGTGAGCAGCCAGGCCATTTCAGATGGGACTGCCCATTCATGGACTATAATTATGGGCAGCCTGGAGAGCGGATAACTGGGCTCAGAAAAGGGGCCCAGGGAAAATGTTAGTCCCCTTCTAGTGAATGGAGTAAACGTACAAGGACTGGGGCTCTGGCTGCAGCCAGACTTTAGTCAGGGAGTGGTTGGTGTGGTCAGGAGGAGAATCTAGGTGCATGGTCTTCCTCCAGTGTATGCATGAGGACATACAACCCTGAGTATTTGCCTGAGGAGGGATCCCCAAAGAATTGATAGAGCAAGGGACAAACGTCACCTCACAGTTAATGAAGGAGTTGTGAAACCTGGTGTAGTTCAAGTCCTTGAAGACGTCAGTATACCACCACCAGACCAACAGGCTGGTGGAACAGTTTAACAAAACATTAAAAAGTGGAGGAAGTTCATGACCACTCACTTGTGACACTGGGACCACCCCACCTGGCCTGCTCAGCACCTGCGGGGTGCCCCAGGCATCCACAGGTTTCTCCCCATTTGAATTATTGCATGGGAGGCAGTCAAGGGGAATCCTGGATCTCCTCCATCAGACATGGGAAGGGCAGAACTCCAGAACAACCAATGTAGTGCGGTATGTTATACAGTCAAGAAAGAAACTGAAGACCCTGGAAGCACTTGCGAGGGAAAAGCTGCAAAAGGTACAACACAACCAGGAGCAGGTCTATAACAAGGCCCATCTCTGCGAGTTCCAACCTGGAGACCGAGCGATACTTCTGCTGCTGACACTGAAATCCCTTTCTTTATCAAAGCCCTTTTATACCCATAAAAGGTGATCAATTGTTTCTTCCAACTTACAGAGCACACATAATCCACCTTTGTGTCTATTTACTCTAAATAGACTTTTGTTTATGCCACAGTGGCCAGTTAGTACTCTAAACAAAATTGTTTCATTTTTCCTAACCAGGCCCTGATGTACGTCCTTATGCTCAACTCCAGGGCACAATTCAAAAATTGTTCTCTCTCTTCTTTTCTTAATCCAAAATTTTTGACATTCCTCTTTGTTGTATTTTTCTGTACTAGGCTTTCATTTCCTACAGCATTTTTAGATAATTTATCTGCCATTTCTTTTCCTGTTATCCTGATATGCTGCAGGATCCAAGCTAACACTACATGTAACTCCATCTGCACTCTGTTCTTAGAAATATAATGTCATTGATTAAATCACTTCTACATACTGAGACAGCCTTTTTTAACACCATAAGGCCTGAGACTGAGTCAAAAAAATGACTTCTGTTGTTGGGCATATAACCCAGATCCAGTTGAATGTTCTTTTTATTGCTGCTAGTTTGGCCGTCAGCCGCAAAATCAGATATTCTTTTAGATATACTAATTCCAATTTTTGGTGTACAATATTTTGCCCCTACTCTTTCTATTTTTTCTTGTTTGGACCTATCTGTATATATTTCACAAAACTGACTCCACTTTTTGTCTATGTATTGGTACACTTCATTTTTAATAGCTACTGTGACACTGTATGGAGTATGTGGGACACTTTATGATAATTGTTGATACCAATTTATAAAACTGCAAGGAATCTCACCAGATACACCATGTGAGGTGTCTGCAAAAATGTTATAATTTGCAAAGTATGATAATCTTGTTTATGTCACCTTTGTATTATGAGCTATAGGTATGTGGGCTATATCTGTATTTCCAAATGTGTGCTGTGTTTCTGGGTGACAGCCCCAGACAGATTGGCATCAGCCCTGCCTCGCCTGTTCAATGGCCCATCAGGGGTGATCAGCTGTACAATGAACCCCTTGAAAGGAGCCACAGAGTACACCTTACGCCTCAGCAGGACTTGTAGGAGCATGCCTATGGACAGGGAGCTCTAAGGCTTTTCCATGCCATGTGCTGTGAAGCTTGTGTTTGGGACAAAGGAAGTATGAGCCACATAGCAAAATTATATAAAAGGCAACCCCCTCCCATACCCCAATCCCCAGCCCTGAGTCCCCTCCTGCACCTAAACTCCCTCCCGGAGTCAGCATCCTGAACACTCTCCCATGCCCCAACCCTGTGCCCCAGCCCTGAGACCCCCTCCCTGCAGCGGGGCCTGCAGCCAGGGCCACACCCCCCCGATTGATCTGCAGCTTGCGAGGGGGCTGGAGCCAGGGGCCATGCGCCCCCGACTGATCTGCAGCTTGCGAGGGGGCTGGAGCCAGGGCCGTGCGCCCCCGACTGATCTGCAGCTTGCGAGGGGGCTGGAGCCAGGGCTGTGCGCCCCTGACCAATCCGCAGCAGGAACCGGAGCCAGGGCCGTGTGCCCCCAACCAACCCATGGCTTGTGGCAGGTGGCTTGCGGTGGGACTGCTGCCAGGTGCCGGAGCCAGGACCATGCACCCCTAACTGACCCATGGCTTGCGGCGGGCGGCTCGCAGCAGGACTGGAGCTGGAGGCTGCAGCTGGGGCCATGCACCCCCAACTAACCTGCGGCTTGCAGTAGGGGCCAAAGCCAGGGCTGTGCGCCACCGACCGATCCGCAGCTTGTGGCAGTGGCTTGCAGGGGGACTGCTGCCAGGTGTCAGAGCTGGGGCCATGCACCCCCAACCCATGGCTTCCTAGGACTGTATGCCCCCCTCCCCCACGGCTCCGGTGGGGGCTGTGAATCTGTGGTTCCCCTCCCCCCTATATGTCCCGATATTTTATTCTTGCACTCTGGTCACCCTACACACTCCATATATGGGCAGTCTTTTTTTAATATGTCCCTGCCACCCCCACTTGTTATATACCATCACCCAGGATGCCCCTAGTGTTCCCCTGGCCTCCGCCCTCTTCTTCTCAGAGCCCTTTCCCGCTGTAACTTCTCTGCTCCTCCTGCCTGGATCCTGACCCTTAAGCTGCCGACCCCTTCTGGGACTGTCTGCCTCTACAAACTCCTCTGTTAGTTAACTGCCACATCTAGGGTGACGGTTTGATGGACCTGAACCATGTTGGGGTCCTCTCTGGGAGACTCTGAAGGAATGGTTCAAGAATGACAGTGTCCATAGTATTGGCCACATGTTGGGTGTCTGGCCTTAGCCAATGAGTGGCCCAGTCTGTCAGTTTTGGGGCAAATGCCTGGGGCCCTAATCCTCCCATACATTCTGTGGTTCGAAATCTTTGCCAATACTTTTCTGCCAAAAGGCCCACCCAGTCTAAGACAGCTGCCTGAACTACGTCGTAGTCTCTTGCCTGCTTGTCACTGAGCACCAGGTAGGCTGCCTGAGCTTCCCCTGTTCAATAGGGAGCTAGCCATAGGGCCCAGATTCCCTTATCCTGTCCTGCCCCCATAGCCACTGTCCCAGAAGCACCAGCACAGTAACATCACCTTCCTGAGCAGCGTTGAGCCATGGTCAATATACGTAAGTCTAGTGGTTCCACGCTCTCGAGTTGGGAGGGAGGCCACTCTGCCTCACTACGGGCAGACTGCAAGTCACAGTTAGTAGCGGAAACTCCAGCCCCCTGTGCAGGGCAGAGCCACACACTCTATGCCCCAGAACCTTCTGGCTGGGGCCAACCGTAAGTAACAGTCTAAGGGAGCTCTGGCTCCCCGCGTGGGGCAGAGCACAAACATTCTGTCAACTCTGGGCCCTTTAGGCAGGGGCAGAGCAGACACAGCACACGAAGCAGTCAGGGGTGTGGCATCCTGGCTGAGGTGCACGGCAGACGAACACAGGCCTCTGTCTCCTTGGGCTAGTCGGCCACCGGCAGTCCTCACAGCTCCTCAGTGCATTTGTCTGATGGTGGTCCTGGCAGCTCCTCAGGGCACTCATCTGTCTCCTCCGGCCGTAGCTCCACTAGGGGCCTAGTTCAGGATCCTGTTGAGAGCCCAGGTCCCTAGAATGATTGGTTAATCTGCTCCCTCCAGTGCACCAGCCCCAAATGTGTGCCGGGGCTCTCCTTTTCTACTTCCTGTCCCACTCAGGACTTCCAGTGAGGGATTTAGCTCAGCCACCAGGGGGAGTGTAGTGGTCCCTCATTCTCCTGCTCAGAGGGAGGCAGCTACACACCACACTACATTCCCCCCTCAAGTCCATCTCCAGGAAACCTGAGATGGCAAAATCTCCTTCCCCAGATCGGGAGAAGAAATTAGCATTGGTATGGTCCCTACCAGTCCGATGGTGCACTGTGAAAGCATAGGGCTGCAAGGTGAGGTATCCGTGCATCAGTCGGGGGTTTGTTTCCTTGACCATTTTCGGGTACTTCAGGGGGCTCCTAGGAGGTAGTATCTTAAGGCATCCACGGCCCACTTGACAGCAAGGGTCTCTTTCTCCACGACCAAGTAGTTCCTCTCTCAGGTAAACACCTTGCAGCTAATATACAGGATGGGATGTGCCTCCCCTTCCTGTGAGAGGACAGCTCCCAGTCCTACCTCTGAGGCATCTGTCTGCAAAATAAACTCCTGTGTGAGGCTGGAGCAGAACAACACTGGCTCCCGGGATAGGTGCTCTTTGAGGGTTTTGAAGGCCTGGTCACACTCTTCTATCCAAGGCATATGTCAGGGGCAATCCTTTCTCAGGAGCTCTATTAGTTGGGTGATAATTGAGGCGAAATTGGGGATGAACCGGGGGTAATAGCCCACCAACCCTCTTTGTTGTCAGTGGTCAGTAGGCTTTTAAAGGTTGGACCTTCCCCACCAACGGGCGTACCTGGCCTCTCCCCAGGGCGTACCCCAGATAGGCTAGCAGGAGACTACCTATTTTGCATTTTCGAGGATTTATGGTCAGCCCAGCAACACGTAAGGCCCTAAGGATGGCGGTGACCTGGTTAAGGTGGTCCTCCCAGTGGCTACTACATAATCATCACATCACCCAGATAGGCAGCAGCATATATGCAACCCATCAGTCGCTGGAAGGTGGCTGGTGCCCCATGAAGTCTGAAGGGCATCTGGGTAAATTAATACAGCATGGTTAGAGTGGCAAAAGCAGTCTTCTCCTTGGAGCTCGGGTCCAGGAGGATTTGCCAATTTCTCTTAGTGAGATCCAAGATGCTGATGTAGTAGGCCTCCCTGAGTCAGTCCAAAAGCTCATTGATTCATGGCATCAGGTAAGAATCTAATTTAGAGATGGTGTTAACTCTCCTAAAATCAATACAAAACTTAACTGTCCCATCTGGTTTCAGGACTAACACAATGGGGCTGCACCACTCACTTTGTGATCTTTCAATTATACATAATTCCGTCATGGTCTCGACCTCCTTCTCGGCTATCCTGAAGGTCTGTCGTAGCAAGGGCTAGTAGTTTCTTGGACGACTTCCTCTGGATTCATCAATATTGCATGATGAATGAGGGTGGTCAGTTCAGGCTGGGCTATAAAGGTTTTGGGGAATGCCTTCTACAAGCACCTAGCCTGCCTTTGCTGCTCTTCGGTCAGAATATCGCCCAGCTGGGGCCCTTCAGAGTCAATCAGGCTGGGGAGATGACGTCCTAAGTCTGCTTCCAGGGGCAGTTAACAGCTCCTCTTGTTCCCACCATGCCTTTAAAAGACTGATGTGATAAATCTGTTGCTTTTTCTTCCAGTTGGGTTGAGATAGTTCATAAGTGACTGGACCTACCTGGTGAATAACCTCATAGGGCCCTTGCCACTATGTTTGGAGTTTCGACTCCTTGGAGTAGAATAGGAGGAGGACCCTTTCGCCAGGCTCAAAGGTTCTTCTGCAGACCCTCTTGTTGTAAGTGTGTTCCTGAGCTGCTTGGCCCTTCTGGAGGTTTTCCTTCGCTAGATCCGCAACCTGGGCTGACTGCCCCTAGAGCTTCAGGACATACTGCAGGAGACCTTGGGATGGCGACGACGTCCATTCCCAGTTCTCTTGCGTGAAGTTGAACAGCCACCAGGGTCGCCGGCCATACAATAGTTCAAATGCGGAAAACTTAGCGGATGCCTGGGGAACTTCTCTAATGGCTAGTAACAGGTATGGGATAAGCTGGTCCCAGTGGCAAAGATCTTCTGGTGGAAATTTCTTAGCATCTCTTTAAGGGTTCGGTTAAAGCTAGAGTGCCTTGTATTAAATGAGGCTATTGATATAATAGGCAAACCAGAAACTTGGTGGAATGAGGATAATGAATGGGACACAGTAATACCAGGGTACAAAGTATATCGGAAAGACAGAACAGGTCGTGCTAGTGGGGGAGTGGCATTATACGTGAAAGAAAGCATAGAATCAAATGAAGTAAAAATCATTAATGAATCAAACTGTACCACAGAATCTCTATGGTTAGAAATTCCATGCTCTAATAATAAGAATATAGCAGTAGGGATATATTACCGATCACTTGCCCAGGATGGTGATAGTGACTGTGAAATGCTCAGGGAGATTAGAGAGACTATTAAAAATAATGGGGCATTTCAATTATCCCGATATTGACTGGGTAAACGTCACCTCAGGACGGGATGCAGACAAAGTTTCTTGAACCCACCGGAGGAGAGGCAATTCTTGATTTAGTCCTAAGTGGAGCACAGGATCTGGTCCAAGAGGTGACTATAGCTGGACTGCTTGGGAATAGTGACCATAATATAATTAAATTTAATAACCATGTGGCAGGAAAAACACCACAGCGGCCCAGCACTGTAGCATTTAATTTCAGAAAGGGGAACTACACAAAAATGAGGAGGTTAGTTAAACAGAAATTAAAGGGTACAGCGCCAAAAGTGAAATCTCTGCAAGCTGCATGGATACTTTTTAAAGACACCATAATAGAGACTTAACTTAAATGTTTACCCCAAATTAAAAAACATAGTAAAAGAACCAAAAAAGAGCCACCATGGCTAAACAAAGTAAAAGAAGCAGTGACCCAAAAAGTAATAGCAATTTTTTTTTAAAGTACATCAGAAGCAGGAAGCCCACAACCCGTGGGGCCACTGGACGATTGAGGTGCTAAAGGAGCACTCCAGGACGATAAGGCCATTGCGGAGAAACTAAATGAATTCTTTGAATTGGTCTTCACGGCTGAGGATGTGAAGGAGATTCCCAAACCTGAGCCATTCTTTTTAGGGTGACAGATCTGAGGAACTGTCCCAGATTGAGGTATCATTAGATGAGGCTTTGGAACAAATTGATAAGTTAAACAGAAATAAGTCACCGGGACCAGATGGGATTCACCCCAGAGTTCTGAAGGAACTCAAATGTGAAATTGCAAAACTACTAACTGTAGTCTGCAACCTATCATTTAAATCAGCTTCTGTACCAGATGACTGGAGGATAGCTAATGTGACACCAATTTTTAAAAAGGGCTCCAGAGGTGATCCCGGCAATTTCAGGCCTGTAAGCCTGACATCAGTACCGGGAAAACTGGTTGAAACTATAATAAAGAACAATGTTGTCAGACATATAGATGAGCATAATTTGTCGAGGAAGAGTCAACATGGTTTTAGTAAAGGGAAATCATGCCTAACCAATCCACTAGAATTCTTTGAGATGGTCAAAAAGCATGTGAACCAAGCGGATACAGTGGATATAGTGTCCTTAGATTTTCAGAAAGCCTTTGACAAGGTCCCTCACCAAAGGCTCTTACGCAAAGTACGCTGCCGGGGGATAAGAGGGAAGGTGCTCTCATGGACTGGTAACTGGTTAAAAGATAGGTTGCAAAGTAGCAACCGTGTTAGTCTGTATCTGCAAAAAGAAAAGAAGTACTTGTAACACCTTAGAGACTAACAAATACATTTTTTAGAGATTAACAAATTTATTTGTTAGTCTCTAAGGTGCCACAAGTACTCCTTTTCTTTTTTTTATTAAAAGATAGGAAACAAAGGGTAGGTATAAATGGTCAGTTCTCAGAATGAAGAGAGGTAAATAGTGGTGTCCCCCAGGGGTCTGTTCTGGGACCAGTCCTATTCAACATATTCATAAATGATCTGGAAAAAGGGGTAAACAGTGAGGTGGCAAAATTTTCAAATGATACAAAATTACTAAAGATAATTAAGACCCAGGCAGACTGTGAAGAGCTACAAAAGGATCTCTCAAAACTGGGTGACTGGGCAACAAAATGGCAGATGAAATTTAATGTTGATAAAATGCAAAGTAATGCACATTGGAAAGCATAATCCCAACTATACATATAAAATGATGGGGTCTAAATTAGCTCTTACCACTCAAGAAAGTTCTTGGGAGTCAGCATGGATAGTTCTCTGAAAACATCCATTCAATGTGCAGCGGCAGTCGAAAAAGCGAACAGAATGCTGGGGACTCATTAAGAAAGGGATAAATAATAGGACAGAAAATATCATGTTGCGCCCCTATATAAATCCATTGTACGCCTGCACCTTGAATACTGCCTGCAGATGTGGTCGCCCATCTCAAAAAAGATATATTGGACTTGGAAAAGGTTCAGAAAAGGGCAACAAAAATGGTTAGGGGTAGGGAACGACTTCTTTATGAGGAGAGATTAATAAGACTGGCACTTTTCAGCTTGGAAAAGAGACAGCTAAGGGGAGATATGATTGAGGTCTTTAAAATCATGACTGGTGTAGAGAAAGCAGATAAGGAAGTGTTGTTTACTACTTCTCATAACACAAGAACTAGTGATCACCCAATTAAATTAATAGGCAGCAGATTTAAAACAAATAAAAGGAAGTATTTCTTCACACAACACACAGTCAACCTGTGGAACTCCGTGCCAGAGGATGTTGTGAAGACCAAGATCATATCAGGGTTCAAAAAAGAACTAGATAAGTTCACGGAGGCTAGGCCCATGAATGGCTATTAGCTACGATGGGCAGGAATGGTGTCCCTAGCCTCTGTTTGCCAGAAGCTGGGAATGAGCAACAGGGGATGGATCACTTGATGATTACCTATTCTGTTCATTCCCTGTGGGACGCCTGCCATTGGCCACTGTCGGAAGACAGGATACTGGGATAGATGGACCTTTGGTCTGACCAAGTATGGCCATTCTTATGTAAAGCATCCTATCAACCTGGTAGTCTGTGGGTGGTACACATCTGTAACATTTTTATTCCTAAGAGGTCACAGACCTGTCGGAATAGCTTTGAGGTGAAATCGGTGCCTTGGTCTGTTAGGACTTCCCAGGGGAGACCTACCCGGGAAAATATCCTCAGAAGCTCTGCGACCAGCGTTCTTGCCATGATGTTTTGAAGGGGGATCACTTCTGGGAAAGGGTGGCATCATTGAGCACAACTAAGATATACTGAAAACCTGCAGTGCTCTTCAGGAGATGCCTTATCAGGATCCACGTGATCTTCTCGAAAGGGGTGTTAATCACTGGTAGAGGGACAAGAGGAGCCTTTGGTACCCCCCATGGAGTTGCGAGTTGACACTCCAGACAGGAGTCACAAAAATCCTTTACCTCCCAGTGCACTCCTGGCCAGAAAAGCTGCATCAGGATCCTGGCTATGATCCATGCCCCAGATGCCCCACTGCAAGAATGCCATGGGCCAGCTGCAGAATGGCCCGTCAATGGCATTGCGGAACTGTTGGGTCCGGATGTCCTGGGTCTGGGAATCACAATCAACCCGATCGAGATGGTCACTGGTCAACTCGAAGTGGGGGTATTGAGTCGTTTGTCGTGGGTCTGTAATCGTTCCATCAACATAAGCCAACTGCTCATAGGCCTGTCCCAGGGTGGGGTCCTTCCGTTGGTCACAGCTAAAGTATGTGACTAAACTGGCGGGCTCACCCTCAGTGAGAGGCTTGGACTTGTCCCTATCATCAGGGGGTGGGTCCCACTCAGCCTCAGAGTTTCCTGGGGTGCCTGGGTTGGAGTCTCTGAGTGTCCCATCTGCCCCTTCGAGAGGTTTTCCATCAAGCACCACCCAGGGTTGTTGGGATTCAAGGCTTGTGGTGTGTAGGGCCTCGCGGTGTTGACCTAAAATGACTGGGTAGACCAGCCTTTAGGCCAGGCCCGCCACCATAACCCTCATCTCTCCCCTCACAGTCAAGGTGGCTCAGGCTCGAGGATAAGGTTTCTTGTGCCCATGGATGCACTACAGCCTAATGACCCCCAACTCTGGGGATTTGATGAGGTCCTGATGTACCAGAGTCTGTCCACAACTGGAGTCGATGAGGGTGGAGACCCAAATTCCATCTACGTCTATCAGGGTTGTCACCTGCCCAGGGGCCACTTATGTGCCCGAGATTCCCTGGTCCAGCCTCGTTTGAAACTGAGGAAGGCCTCTGGGTCATCCTCGGAACCTGCCTTTGCCAGGAGCACAGGCCCCACGGGGCCGGGTGGAGTCACTGCCTTCACAGGATTGGAACTGCTAGGTGTTGCAGGCACCGCCGCTGCTGTTGGGCCCGCTGCTCTTGGATCAGTTGCTGGTGCTAGTGTCCAAGCTATTGCAGGAGCTCCTGCTGCCGGAGCTGCATCACATGCTGTTGCTGTCGTCTTCCAGAAAGCCACTGGATGAGTTTCTCAACCTCCACTCTTCCTAGCTGGAGAGGGTCACTGTCTTATCTTCCAGCAAAGGGAGAATTTGCCTCGCTGTTGTGCTGGGCTAGTCCCCTTGTTTCAGGGCTGGGGCATTGCCCACAAAGCGTCGTGGTCACTTGCTCTTGAGTGGGGAGGGAGGTCGCTCTGCCTCACTACAGGCAGACTGCAAATCACAGTTTGTAGGGGAAACTCCAGCCCCCTGGGAGGGGCAGAGCAAAAACCAGTTTATAGCCCAGCAGCTTCGGGCAGGGGCAGAGCAGACACAGCAGACAAAGCAGTCTGGGGTCCTGCTGAGGTGCACGGCAGAGGAACACAGGCCTCTTGGGTCTCAGGTGGGGAGGCGGCCACCCCAGGGGTGGAGTGGCAGGAAACAGGGTGATGCGGCACACCTGCCTCCACCATGTCCCAGCCCAAGGCCCTAACAGAGGGGGACTCACGCTGACTCGCACTCCAGCAGCAGAATCGGACCAGCGTCTGGTTCCTCTGCACTACTTCCTACTGCAATCTGGGTGTCGGGCTCTGTAGCCTAAAGGTCCTCTGTCTCCTCGAGGTACTCAGCCTCTGGCAGTCCTCACAGCTCCTCAGGGCACTCTTCTGATGCGGGTCCTGGCAGCTCCTCAGGGCACTCTTCTGTCTCCTCTGGCCACAGCTCCATTCGGGGCCTAGTTCAGGATCCTGTTGAGAGCCTAGCTCCCTCTGGTGTGCCAGCCCCAAATGAACACCGGGGCTCTCCTTTTATACTTCCTGTCCCACCCCGGGACTTGCGGTAAGGGGGGCAGGATCGATTTAGCTCCACTCACCAGGGCAGTGTTGTGGTCCCTCGCTCTCCTGCTCAGAGGGAGGCCACTCCTCCTCATTACCATGGGTCAATGCAGCATGATTGTAGACACTAAGTTACTTATGTCAACCATAACAAGACCTGCTGAGTCCCCAGAACTCTCACTACCACCACATGACATCACTGGCAAAGGGCACATTTGTGCCGGGGCAGTGATCGTCCTCTGGGAGGGAGGAACACAGCAAGGACTCTGGAATGGTGGCCAGGTCTCTGGAATGGTGGCCAGGGTCGCAGTGAGTACTCTCAGCCCACCCCAGCACATCTACTCCCCTTCTCCTCCCCTTCCACTGCTCTGTTTCCCTGTCACCCATGGACTCCTGAGCGACAACCCCCTACGCTCGCCTATCAAAACATGGGCTCACCTGACTGTCACGCCGTCCATGTACCTCGTAGTTCCCCTGTTTACTGGACTGTATCTAGAATCGTACCAGCTGCAGAGAGACCCCATCAAATGAGGAAAGGGGTGAACGCTCTAGTTATTCATTACTTTTAATGCATCCAATAAGGATAAATTAAACTAAATTTTATAAATCATATTTTTTTCAAAATGGCCGACATTAAATACACACACACCCACAAATGACACCGGGAAGGACATGAAGCAAAAAGCCAGGCATGGAAACTTGCCAAAAATTACAGGCTGAGTAAAGGTCCAGAGTTATTACTACTCAGGTTCTGTAGAGACCCCACAGCTTCTAATAACCAGGGCACAGGAATCCTTACCCAGTGAGGCCACAGTGGCATAGTTCTCCTGCATGACCTCCCTGTAGAGGGCTCTCTGAGCAGGGTCTAGCAGAGCCCATTCCCCCTCCGTGAAGTACACAGCCAGCTCCTCGAAGGTCACCGGCCCCTGAAAAAAACAAGAGTCGCCCACTCAATACCTGCTGCCCAGTGACAACACCAGTATTCACAGGAGAGAAGGGCTAGTAAAATGAATGCTCTGGGACGGACACGGTAGCAGATTCCCATCCCTATCCCACTCAGAGCAGCCAAGAGGGTGAGGGGAGAGAGAAAGAGCCCTTTGTTCCTGCCAGCACACAGAGGGAACAAGGGTCTTCACATTTATCACACACGTACTAGCCAGGGGCTGATACAGGACGTGGAACCCCAGCAGGAATCCCAAACCCACACCATAAAAAAGCAATAGATATCAAACGAAGGAAAGGGGAAGTGGTCAGGAAAGAATATAAATCAGCAACTGGGAATTGTAGAAAATTCATAAGGGAAGCAAAGGGACAGAAGGAGAAATCTATGGCCAGCAGAGTTAAGGAAAATATGAAGGGTTTTCTTGTAAATATATTAACAAAGAATCCTAACAATGGTATTTCTCAATTACTATAGAATTATCAATGATAATACAGAGAAGGCAAAAGTGTTCAGTGAATACTTCTGTTCTGTACCTGGGAAAGAGACACAAAGATGATAGTAATATCATATGATGATACGGACACACTCTACCTTCCAGTAACAACTAATGAGGATGTTAAACAGCAGCTATTAAAGTTAGACATATTTTAAATCAGCAGGTCCAGATAACTTGCATTCAGGAGTTTTAAAAGAATTGGCTGAGGAGCCGCTGGACCATTACAGTTGATTCTCAATGGGTCTTGGAACACTGGGAAAACTCCAGAAGAATGGAAGAAAGATGGTCCTGTGCCATTACTTAGAAGGTTTAAAAGAGATGACACAAGTAATTATAGGATGTCCATCTGACATTGATACCAGACAAGATAATGGAGCATCTCATAATTGTATTAATAAAAGATTAAAGGAGGGTAATATAATTAATACTAATCAACATAGGTTTAGATCCTAGCAAACTAACTGCATGTCTTTTTGGATGAGTTTAGACGTTTGGTTGATTAAGGTAATTACATTGATGTAATATACATAGACTTCTTTAAGGCATTTGACTTGGTACAGAACGATCCTTTGATTAAGCCACCAGAAAAATTCAAAATTAACATTGCACACATGAAAAAAATTAAAATGTGGCTGATAGGTTTCAAAACGTAACTGTAAGTGAGGAATCACGGTTGAGTAGGTGTGTTTCTAGTGGGATCTCACAGGGATAGGTTCTTGACCCTGTGCTATTTATCAATGAGCGGGAATAGAACATAAAGTCGTCATTGATAAAGTTTGCAGATGACACAAAGATTGGGGGAGCGGCAAATAATGAAGTGTATCGGTAGGTTCAGGCTCCAGCACTGGGAGTCTGGAAAGTTTTCCCAGGGAGGTTATTTCCTGTTCTATAAACAGGAGAAGTCCCACTCCCAAACCCCATGAGTCTGTTCCTCGAAAGCAAGCCCCAAATACAACCAGTTCCAGCAGGATGGTCACACCGTCTTCTCCCTTTCTCTACATTGTCTATTTCCTGCCCCCCTCCTCCCACCTCCAGCAGCTCTCATTCTCCTGTACATTTACTGCCCCTCTCCCTCCTGCCAGAACCCACCACCAGCTCCCAGACAACCCCTTACCTGAGCTGGTTCCTCCGACGCCATTTCCTTTCCCTTGGGAAGATGGGATAATCCAGAGCAAAATATGGATGTTATTCTGCAGCCTGTCAGGGCGAGAAGGGCAATTGGAGTGATTTCAGAAGGGGTTTTGTCCATTTCACATTCTCCATTCATCCCAGGCGTTCTCCCTGCAAACAGACATTCCAGGTTCTGTTGCACTGAGAAACACTTAGGGTACATCTACACCAGACCAATACAGCTTTGATTTCCTACTTTTGAGAGGTCTGAATTTTGCTGAACTCAACACGCTGGAAGGGCACAAGACAGCACTGGGCACCCTTAGCGCTGCATTAATGAAGTTGTCAGGGAAAATGGGTGTTTAATAAACAGAAGACGATGGTTCCCCACCCCACCTGCCATTCACACAGGTCACGGTGTGGGGCAGCAGCTGGGACTGGGTAACCTGGGGCTGGGCAGTCTCCATGTGGGAGATTTGCTTCTCCCTTCCCCTCATGTGCCCCTTCCATGCCCCATTGCCAGCAAAGACTGGCCAACCTGGGGAATGGTTCAAGGCAACAATTCCGTACCTATTCCCTACCAATTGTCCTATAAGGACAAAGCACTGCAGATCCAAGGGGTAGGAAACACCCCAAATCTGAGGAGAATTTAAATTGACATTGGAGAATTAAGAGAGAAAATGGGGCAAAGGCTGAATGGAGAAATTGTAAATAATTTGAGAGAAAAGAAGAAGAAATCAACATAGATTTTATATCCATATTTGATAATTACACGACGGAATCAGAGAGAATTTTATAAATCTTTCAGAGGGAAGTGGCAAAATCACAGGGGATTTCATGCTCCCTCGCCCCTGTAATTTCCTGACTGCTCCCAACTCACACTGTCTCTCCCTCCATCTCTGTCCCTCCCCGACCCTTCCCTGCCTAGCACCTCCACACCCCAGACACGCAAAGGGGAACCCCACGGAGCCGGTCTCTTCCACTCCTCAATCCCCAGTTTTGCCACTAGGCAGATCCTAGCAGGAAATCAGTGGCTTTGGTGCTGTTAAGGCAACTTGGATTCCACCCACAGGTGCATTAACAACAAGTAGAAGACTCCCACGGTCTGTGAAATACGAGGCTCCTGGTGACATTTGTGCAGAGTCACTTTTCTGATCATCCTCTTGTCTCTCTCAGTCACCTGAAGTCTCTGGCTCAGCAGTTGGGGTTGGCAGAGCCTAAGGCTGCCTTAGGGGGCTCATTCCAGCCATTGGAGGAAGTCCCCTGTGACGCTCTGTACCTCAGGGTAACACCCTACACCCCCATGTTCATCTTTATAAAATAACTGTGTGGTATCCAATGCAAAGTTTGTCATGTTGGGTGTCTTTGGAAGACTCATGATGCACTGAGCATTGTTGTTATAGTAACTGTTACAGTAATGTTATAGTCAGGTTATAGGTTATAATTTAATGTATATCGTTATGAGGCTGAAAATGTAACCTCATGGCTAAAGCAAGCCCATGCAAAAACTCTCCAAGAACAAAAAGAAAAGGAGTACTTGTGGCACCTTAGAGACTAACCAATTTATTTGAGCATAAGCTTTCGTGAGCTACAGCTCACTTCATCGGCTGCATAAAGTGGAAAATGCAGTGAGGATGTTTTATACAACCAGACTATGAAAACATGGGTGTTTATCACTTCAAAAGGTTTTCTCTCCTGCTGGTAATAGCTTATCTAAAGTGATCACTGTCCTTACAATGTGTATGATAATCAAGGTGGGCCACTTCCAGCACAAATCCAGGGTTTAACAACATCCTCACTGCATTTTCCACTTTATGCATCCGATGAAGTGAGCTGTAGCTCACGAAAGCTTATGTGCAAATAAATTGGTTAGTCTCTAAGGTGCCACAAGTACTCCTTTTCTTTTTGCGAATACAGACTAACACGGCTGCTACTCTGAAATCTCTAAGAACAGAGAGAGACAGTTCATACCTCGTCAGGGCATGGATGGGACAAACCCAGCCCAGCCTCACAGGAACAATGGACACTGGCTTAGGTAGCAACAAAAGAATCTGTTAGACCCTGGAGGGAGTAACCCCCTTCCTTTGGGCAGTTTGGGACTGCACTGAGGTAATGCTCACCCGACTCTGAGGTGGGGGGGAGGGGCACAAAGCCATGAGGGAATAAAGGACATGATAAAAGGGAGAGACATTTTGCCATGCTCGCTCTTTCACCTACATCTACAGACACCACCAACACCAAGCAACTGAAACGCTGACCAAAGGGGAGAGCCTGACTGAAAAGCCAGACTCTGGTGAGAAGCATCTAAGTTTTTAAGGACACCGAAAGTGTTAAGATCAGCTCAGAATGAGTTTTGCTTTTATTTCATTTGGCCAAATCTGACTTGTTATCCTTTGACGGATAATCACTTAAATCTACCTTTATAGTTAATAAATCTGTTTATTCTACCTGAAGCAGTGCATTTGGTTGGCAGTGTGTCAGAGACTCCCCTCGGTGTTATCTGGACCGGTGATCTGCTAGGCCTCTCCAATCCTTGACACTGGGAGCCAGCCTTACTCTGCTCTGCTGTGAGAACCCCCACTCCTGGGCTGGTCACACACAGCCTCTGGCATGTCAGCTGCTCCCAGCTACTTGCAAACAAATGACACTAGCCAATATCCCCGGTCCCAGAAACAACCCTAGGAACCTCTGTCTTGCAGTGTCTAGCTATGCCCCCTGGACGCTGCAAGCTCCTATAGGCAAGTCAATTTAACAAAAAAATTGTTATGTACCAGGCTTATTCTCCCAAGGGGAGTCTCTGGGCTGCTGCTCAGGTGTATAACCAGGGTTACATTCAAACACAATGATGTCTCTGGCTCTGTAGACAGGCTGTACCCCATTTGTTCCTCCATTCTCCACTTCTGGGCTTACACATTTCGCTACAAAAGCTGCGGTGGACCAAGAAGTTATTGAATATCATCTTCTAAATCACTTCCAGTTCCCATTTCAAGATGGGACAGACATGAGGATCCTGAGCAGAGGAAGATAAAAGTGGTCCGCTTTCTGCTTTAAGTTACAGAAATTCCCCTCAGCAGACCCATGGCTCTTGGCAACTTGGGTCACTTCTCGCAGCTGGTGCAGTTTGAGGAATCCTGACCCCCCAGTGCGTTGCGGGAAAGCACAAGGCTTGCAGCACACAGAAAGGCTATGGAGACAAAGGCAGCCAGGGAGGAAGCTGCACACCGAAGGGCCATGGAAGAAAAAGAGAAGGAAGAAAGAGAGTGAAAACGGCAACTGGACCTGCTAGAGAAGAACTAGAATGCCCCAGGACCCCAATCATTCCAAAAATCCACAAATGGGAACACTTATGTCCTACAAACAGTGAAGACAATGATATTGCTGAATAAGCTTCGAAAGGCTGTGTGTAATACATGAAATCCCTGATAAGAGAGCTCCTACCCAGATCACAAAATTAACTGAGAAATCGTGTGGTCATCCAGGAGAGCCGGAGAATGGCAGAATTAACAGATATCCTCTTTGGATCAACCATCAACTTTACATGTGAAGAAGGGCACCAGTTGATTGGACAGCCTTACAGACGATGTGAGATTTCTGGCATGCGTGTTGCATGGAGCAGTGATTTATCCATTTGTGAGCATATTCTGTGTCATCCCCAATGGAAGACACACTGGCAGGTTCATGAAAAACTTCTCTAATGGGTCAGCTGTAACTTATACATGTGACAATGGTAACCAGCTCACTGGAGAGCCCTCGGGGCTCCCTTAGGGGGCTAGTTCCAGCCACTGCAGGAAGTCCCTGGCTGGGCATGGGGGAGGCTTTAATGAAAGTCTCTCCACAGCACAGACCCTGCCGAGGAGCAGCAGCAGCTCAGCCTGGGCTCCCAGAGCACAGGTGAGGCAGCACCATCCCACCTGAGAAACTCAACCCTGATATCTTGAGTAAAGAGAGACAGAGAGAGCAGCCTCCCCTCCCTTAGCAACAGCCAGAGCCCTCTGGTGACAGCAACTAAGGACACCACCTTCCCGATCTTATCGGCTCCTATGTTAATCCAGAGTCACTCCTTTTCCTTCCTTGCACCGACTCTGGAGTCAATGAGACCAGAAATGTGACATTGGGGAGGGGAAGACGCCAAAATCTGTTTAAACACATCCTGGGAGGGGAGGTTCCAGGCCTTCCCTCCTCCCCCATTCCCCATATCTGGAGCAAGGACTCAGGGCAACTATCTTCCCTCCAAACCCTGAACATCCGACATCTCTCTAAAGGGGGAGAGAAACAAAATTTGTGGTGATTTTATATTAGTATTTGACCAATGGAGAGAAAGTTATCACTGCCCCCGACCGGCCATTCACACAGCCCTGGGCAATGCTGCTTTAACAGGAGAGGGGAGTAGATGGAGGAGCCAGACGATTCAATAAACTTCCGTGTCCTCTCACTGGCTAATAATGACCACCATAAACCCACCCCAGAGGCGGCTGGGTCTCAGCACTGCAGGAAGAGACCCCTCATGGTGACTGTTCACCACGGGCTCTGGAGATCCTTTTGGTGAAAGCAGCTATCGAAATGGGAGGAGTTAATACAGGAGGATGGAGCATCTCAGCTGCTCTGGGCAATGCCTGGGGGGAGGAACAAGAACCCACCCACGCACAGAGCAACCTGCTGAGGGGAGTAAACCCCTTGTCTCGCAATGTCTGGGGAAAGGAAATTCAATCAGGGTCTTGGAGACACTGGATAGTGTGAGGCCCACATAGTGTGAGGCCTGCCTGGGATGTGTATCGAAACGGGGCAAGTCACTCTGATCAGCAACCAAGTGGATTTTAATGGAGACAAAGGGGGAAACAAATGATTCTCAAAGGTGAGTGGGAAAGCTGATCACTGAGGAATTTAAACCCTCTGCAACCTCCACTGTGGAGAATGACTCAGGGTAACAGGTTCCCTCGAAAAAAGGAGAAGGGTCTGCACATGAAAAACAAGGGGAACTCCTACAAGCTGGAAGGGATTTTTTTAAAATCAATAACTGATAATTATCTGGAAATGGCAAATTCTGAAATGTGACATCAGTGTTCAGTAACTAAAAAGAAAAGGAAGCAAATATGAGAAATTTCCTCAGAACAGAGAAAAACGGAAAAGTTTGAGGGATTTTATATCAATAGTTGATACAAGGTAAGAGATAACATTTGAGTGGATTTCATATCAATATTTGATAATTAGGGAGAGAAAGGGCAAAATGTGCAAGGATTTTACAGCAAGCAATATTCACAAATGTAAGAAAAGGACAAGGTCAGAAGATTAGATGGGGAAAATCTTAGGGAATAAATCATAGATAACTAGAGAAAAATGGGGCAAAATGTTCAGGATTTTATATCAATATTTTAGAACTGAGGAGAAAATGGGGCAAAAACTAAACATTTCCTAATACAAGTGAAAAACACCAACATCTGAGCAGACTTCTTGATATTAAAGAATTGGAGGGAAAAGTGGGAACGTTTAAGGGGATTTGTGATGGGATGCAGCTGGCCTTTGCAGCTCCCTACAGGAGACCCCACGATCCTACTACATCCCGTCCCAGGAAACGGCAAAGGTGGGTCCTCTGGGCCTCTCTAGGGCCGACCCAGGCCTCCCAGAAGCAGCCACTCAGAGCTCAGGAGGCTCAGAGAAAAGGAGCGGCGGGCACAGCAGCTCAGTCCCTGGCTGGACGGAAGGAGTAAAGCAGGGGGGCTCTTCCCTGGCCTGGTGCGAGAGAAGAAGCGGAGGACGGCGCCCCTGCGACAGGGCTGCAGACGGAAGGGCCCCGTAGGAAGAGGCCCAGGGAAACAGCAGGGATGGACTGGAGCGAGCAGTACGTGGCCGCTGTGTCGAGGGTCCCCAGGTTGGAACCTGGGGCAATGGCTGGGCCTGGGTTCCCCTGGCAACAGGGAAAATGGTGTAACCCCCAAAAGGGGACAGGCCCCGTTTGGGAGCCTGACCGAAGGGCTGAATGTAACGGGCCGGGAGCTGGGGCTGAAGGCCCTAGCCGGGGAAGCAGACTGCTTCTTGGGGGGACTCTAATACCCCGGCAGGGCTCACTGGGACTTTGGGCCTCGGCCAGGCGGCCGACCACGGAATTCCCCCCGTGCGGGCCCCGGCTCTTCCCCCCCCCCCGGAAGGTCCTGGCTGCACCGAGCTGGGCAAAGCCACCGCAGCTCACACGCTCTCTCCGCCCTGTCCCGGGGCAGCCCCGGCCGGCGCAGGCCCAGCGCGGGAGCAGACCCCGGCCCGGCCCCTCGGTTACCTGGTCTCCGGCCCGGGGCGAGGCCCAGCCCCGCGGGGGAAGCCCGCTCCGGCTGGGCGCAGCAGCCGCGGCCCCGAAGGTCTCCCCGTGGCCCGGCCGGGGCTGGGGACCCGCTCGGCCCTTTGTTCTCCCCAGCGCCGCCCGCCCGCTCCCGCCTCCCGGCCCCGCCCGCTCCGCGGCTCCAGCCCCCCGGGCCCCGCCCGCAGTAGCTCCCGCGCCGAGCACGGCGGCTGGGGAGACCTCGGGCCAGGGCCGGGCAGGAAAGTGCCTCTGCTCGCCCGGCCCGTCCCCGCCCCAGCCCCGTTCCCCGGCCGGGGCCGCCGGTCCGAGCGCTGCTGCCGGCGCCCGACACGCGGGGCCGGGCCGGGCCGGCTCCTGCGGCTGCTCGGTCCCGTCGGCTGAGGCGCTGGCCCGGGGCTGGGCACGTGCCCTGCTGGCCTGGGGCCCCGGGGAAGCCCGGCGGGGCGGGGGCAGACTGGGTCCCAGGAGGGGCAAACAGCTGGGGTGGGGCAGGAGGGGGGCCGGGGGCAGGAGCCGGGGTGAGCATGGGGCACAGGCACCGTCAGAGGGGGGAGGGGGAAATCTGGGGGGCAGAGAGGGTAAAAGTGCCCCAAATGGGGTGACCCATCTGCACTGGCTGACAACACGGGTGGGTCGATGGTTCCCCCGGCCTGCAGTGTCGGAAATGACTCCCCGTAGCAATGTGATCCCTGTAGCAGTTAGGGAAATGTAAGGTAGAAAACTGCTGTTGTCAAAGACGGCTGTCTGCTGTAGCAAATGCCGACAGATAGCAGTTTGTCCCCTGCACTCTTGTGTTGGCCCCTGCACTCCTGTCAGGACTAAGTGTTATCTAGACCATCCCTGACAGGTGTTTCTCCAGCCTGCTCTTAAAAATCCCCAATGATGGAGATTCCACAACCTCGGTAGGCAATTTATTCCGGTGCTTAACCACTCTGACAGGAAGTTTTTCCTAATGTCCAACCTAAATCGCCCTTGCTGCAGTTTAAGCCCATTGCTTCTTGTCCCATCTTCAGAGGTTAAGAAAAACAATTTTTCTCCCTCGTCCTTGTGACAACCTTTTATGTACTTGAAAACTGTTATCATGTTTCAATCTTCCCTCATAGGTCATGTTTTCTGGACCTTCAGTCATTTTTGTTGCTCTTCTCTGGACTTTCTCCAATTTGTCCACATCTTTCCTGAAATGTGGCGCCCAGAACTGGACACAATACTCCACTTGAGGCCTAATCAGCACGGAGCAGAGTGGAAGAATTCCTTCTCGTGTCTTACTTAAAACACGCCTGCTAGCGTATCCCAAACATACGCCTGCTAGCGTATGTTTGTTTTTCTGCAACAGCGTTACACTGTTGACTCATGTTAGGTTGTGGTCCACTATGACCCCCAGATCCCTTTCCGCAGTACTCCTTCCTAGGCAGTCATTTCCCATTTTGTATGTGTGCAACTGATTGATTGTTCCTTCCTAAGTGGAGTACTTTGCATTTGTCCTTATTGAATTTCATCCTATTTACTTCAGATCATTTCTACAGTTTGTCCAGATCATTTGAATTTTAATCCTATCCTCCAAAGCACTTGCAACCCCTCCCAGCTTGATATTCTCCGCAAACTTTGTAAGTGTACTCTCTATGACATTATCAAAATCATTAATGAAAATATTGAACAGAACCAGACCCAGAACTGATCCCTGCGGGACCCCACTCGTTATGCCCTTCCAGCATGACTGTGAACCACTGATAACTACGATCTGGGAACGGTTTTCCAAACAGTTTTGCACTCACCTTATTGTAGCTCCATCCAGGTTCCATTTCCCAAGTTTGTTTATGAGAAGGTCACACAGGACAGTATCAAAAGCTTTACTAAAGTCAAGATACACCACATCTACCACTTCCCCCTTATCCACAAGGCTTGTTACCCTGTCAAAGAAAACTATCAGGTTGGTTTGACATGATTTATTCTTGACAAATCCATGCTGACGGTTACTTATCACCTTATTTCCTTCGAGATGTTTTCAAACTGATTGCTTAATTATTTGCTCCATTATCTTTCTGGGTACACAAGTTAAGCTGACTGGTCTGTAATTCCCTGGATTATCCTTATTTCCCTTTTTATAGATTGGTACTATAATTGCCCTTTTCCAGTCTTCCATGACTTTTCAAAGATAATTGCTAATGGCTTAGATATCTCCTCAGTCAGCTCCTTGAGTATTCTAGGATGCATTTCATCAGGCCCTGGTGACTTGAAGACAACTAATTTGTCTAAGTAATTTTTAACTTGTTCTTTTCCTATTTTTGCCTCTGATCATCTCTCATTTTCACTGGCATTCACTATGTTAGATGTCCAATCAACACCAATCTTCTTGGTGAAAACCGAAACAAAGAAATCATTAAGCACTTCTGCCATTTCCACGTTTTCTGTTATTGTTTTTCCCCCCTCATTGAGTAGCGGGCCTACCCTGTCCTTGGTCTTCCTCTTGTGTCCAATGTATTTGTAGAACGTTTTCTTATTTCCTTTTATGTCCCTAGCTAGTTTGATCTATGCCTTGGCTTTTCTAATTTTGTCCCTACATACTTGTGTTATTTGTTTATATTCATTCTTGTAATTTGACCAAGTTTCCACTTTTGGTAGGGCTCTTTTTTGAGTTTTAGATCATTGAAGATCTCCTGGTAAAGCCAGGGTGGTCTCTTGCCATACTTCCTATCTTTCCTATGCAGTGGGATAGTTTGCTCTTGTGCCCTTAATAATGTCTCTTTGAAAAACTGCCAACTGTCGTCAATTGTTTTTCCCCTTAGACTTGCTGCCCATGGGATTTTACCTACATGAAATGTAATGGAAACCGTGGGTAAGAAAATGCTTTGTTGACCCTCACTGCTTGCGTAGCCTGCCACCTACTCTGGTTCAAGGTGCAAAATTCAGATGTGGAGCTATGAGCAGATCACAGGATTGGGAGAGGGGAAACCAGGGGCCCAAAGTCCCATCATTTACACTAGTATTAATCTCAAGTAACTGTACTAAAGCCAATCGGGTCACACTAGTGTAAAAATCAGTATAAGTTAGAAAAGAATCAGATCCTGGGCTTCTATTCCTGGATCTAACACAGACATTCTGTGTGACCTTGCATTGAACACAGTCCTCACCTTTTCTTTAATAATGGGCTTCTGAAAGCTCTCAGAAGTCCCCTCCAGCACATTTCTATAATTTTGAGCCAGTCTCTGAGTCTATATTTCCTCAGCTGTACAATGGGAATAACAACAAATAGGTAAGTGCTATCTCAAAGAGATATTGTAAGGCTAAATACACATCTGTAAACTGTAGAGAATCTCAGATGGAAGGTGCAAAATATTACCTGGATATCAAACTCCCCATAATTCAGGTGGGGAGTGGTGCTTAGACTTGCTTCCCATGGGATCTTACCTGCCAACTCCCTGAGTTTGCTAAAGTCTGCCTTCTTGAAATCCATTGTCTTTATTTTGCTGTTCCCCCTCCTACCCTTCCTTGGTATCATGAACTCTATCATTTCATGATCACTTCCACTAAAGCTGCCTTCCACTTTCAAATTTTCAACCAGTTGCTCCCTGTTTGTCAAAATCAAATCTAGAACAGCCTCTCCGCTAGTAGCTTTCTCCACCTTCTGAAATAAAAAATGGTCTCCAATACATTCCAATAACTTGTTGGATAATCTGTGCCCTGCTGTGTTATTTTCCCAACAGATGTCTGAGTAGCTGAAGTCCCCCATCACCACCAAAAACATAAGGTTGTTTTTATTTGCTGACTTGTCCTACTTTGCTAAAAACGGCTAGCTGATTTAGCTAATTCTGACAGATAGCAGTTTCTTACACCATAGGATGTATGAAACTACTATTTGTAGGAATTTTGTTACCATTAGCAATTACTGATAAATAAGGTTGTTCTTATTTGCTGACTTGTCCTAATTTGCTAAAACTTTACAGTGGTGTGGGATGGAAGCATAAAGTGTTCGGCTTCCAAACGACCCAGCCTGGATTTATTGTAGTGGGATGCCGGACGTGTGGAGGATAATTTAAACTCTTAAATTCCTTAGGGTTCGCTGTTAGGATATAGATATTCAGGTCTGTCTGTAAAGGCCTATACTCCAAGAATTTAGGTGTATTCTTATCACTTGGCTAGTTAGAGAGAGATAAAAGTAAGAATCAAAATCACTGTCTGCTGGTGTAAGGGCCTTCTCTTACTGTGATAGTCTGAGGCCCTGTTCTTAGGCTAAGGCCTTTGGCTAAGCAACAGGCAGACATAAACTGGGAAGCGAACAGTCACATCCTCACATTCCAAACTAGTCACATTGAAATAAGGTGGTATTGGGCTGTTAGGAATACAATCCTGTCCTGATAGTGCCTATCACCTCCAGAGAAAAGGAAGTGCCTAGAAAATGTAAAAGGAAACTTAGTCTGATAGCATCCTGTCTGGCAAGAACTCACTTATCAATAGCTGGGATGTGAAATCCTCACTTCTGTATTGTTTTGTCATTATAGTTCCCACTTCGCTATTGTTTGTCTGTATAATCTCTGTCTGGTTCTGTGATTGTTCCTGTCTGCTGTATAATTAATTTTGCTGGGTGTAAACTAATTAAGGTGGTGGGATATAATTGGTTACATAATCATGTGACAATATGTTAGGATTGGTTAGTTAAATTTCAGGAAAATGATTGGTGAAGGTATAGCTAAGCAGAACTCAAGTTTTACTGTATAGTCTGCAGTCAATCAGGAAGTGAGGGGGTGGGTGTTTGGGTGGGGGAGATGGGAACAGGGAATGTGGGTAAGGAAATTGGAATCATGTTTGGCTAAGGGCAGGAATGGGAACAAGGACACAGGTGTAAGGCTCTGTGGTGTCAGAGCGGGGAAGGAGGACACTAAGGAAGGAAACTGGAATCATGCTTGCTGGAAGTTCACCCCAATAAACGTTGAATTGTTTGCACCTTTGGACTTCGGATATTGTTGCTCTCTGTTCATGCGAGAAGGATCAGGGAAGGAAGCGGGTGAAGGAATAAGCCCCCTAACATTCACCTTCAATATATGTCTAGGCTGGTGCAATCTCTGGCTGTTACAGTTCATCAACTCGGCAGGCAGGCGCAGGTAGCAACGCACTTGTCCTGTTGCCTTGACTGAGAAGAGTTTCTGATCAAAGGGAGCGTAGATTCCAGCCAGCTCCTGGGGGTAATATCTCATTGGGGATGCAAGGGCTTGGTCAGAAAGAGATTTTGAAGTCTGAAGGGTAAAAACGAGCCAGATGGCTTTGTCTCCATGCAGCTATATCTTATTCTCTTGGGATTGGGTAGAAAGGAGAGAGAAGTATTTTTCATTTCCTGTTTCCCTTACTGAAGGCCAGCTAAACTCACCTGAAATTTTTCCTGGCAGAAGCAGTTCCTATCTGTTTATTACAGGGTCAAAACCTGGCTGCCATCACACCGAGGCATTAGTGGTGGTGGAGGTGAGAAGAGGGCCAAAATGCCCTTTCCTTCCCCCAAACACTCCCATGCATGTGGAAGCTATAATGTTGCTGCTGCCTAAATACCCTGATGGCAGACGGAGAGGGGCAGATGGCCCTACCAGCTGTTCTGAGCACCCCAGAGGAGCCAGGCACTGTGGAGTGTAGGCTGCTACGCCCATTCTGTACTGGTGAGGGCAACCCTCACTCCCCAGTGCTCCTGGTGGCCCCAGAGCTTCCCCGGCTTCCACCAGCACAAACACCGCTCCTACCACTGCTGCCTGAAGATGTACCACCGTCTCCTCCTCCACACCCTTGCTCAAGCTTTAGAGCCATACCTGAGCCTGCAGTTGGTAAAGTGCTCATGAGCTCTATATAACATGGCATAGGATGATTATAACTGTTGCTACTGAGGATCTCAAACTCAGACAAAGCTTGGTGAGGAGGCAAAGAGTTCGATTGAAAAACTGACGTGGAGTTTTCAGTGAGGTGAATAGCTCTTTAGAGGTTCAGGCTTCTCCCACAATCAAATGAGTCAGCGAAGCAGCCTAGCAAAATAAACCAACCTACCCTGCTATTTACATTAGGAGGAGAATTGATGCTGAATAGTGCAGTTGAGAGAATGTGATATGAACAAGTATCGCACAGAAAATATATTTCACTGCAGTGCTTTCCACAGAAATTAGGGTGTGAGTTCAAAAATACAGGGGGAGGGGTGAGGACCGATGAGGGGCGAAACTGTAAGGGCAAAGGTGGGCTGTATGGCACCATAGTAAAAACTGAAAAATGTTTTCACAACCATTTTATTAGATTTAACTCATGCTTTTAAATCTTCACACAAATTACAGTTGGCTATACAAGCCTAATATGAAGCACTGTACCTATATCCTCCTTGGTTTCATGTAATTTTGGACAACTCTGTTAATTAATTTCTCGAATGCAGTGCATTCATTTTTGGTGGCTTCCCGTGTGTCAGGGACTGCCAGTCCTTCATGATATGCTCATGATCAGGCACAAGGTGATTTCTTTCAGAACACAAAATTCTATTCAATGAGGAAAAAGAACGCCCAACTGTAGCTGTTGTGACTGGGAGTAGAAAGAGATGAATTCCTACTTCTTTCATCCCAGGAAACATAGCACAAAAATGGGTCAAACCATTAGCGATGACAAAGAAGAAGTTGAAATCAAATCTACATTCGTTCATTGTATGATATTCCACTCTGTGTTCAAATTCTCTATATACTGTCCTGATCACATGGCAGCCCCATTGCTGGTAGTGCCTCACTCCACTCAACTGTCGGTGTTTTATAAGACAGGCATCTGTACAAGCTACGTAAAGGTTGATGGGATCCAAAAGTTGTTGTGGAGATGTAAGAATCAAGTCAGTGTACTTTACTTTTTCAGCTGGCTTAACAAACACTTCTTGTCTTCATTTAAGGAGTTAATATAAGTGCCCTAATTAGTCAACTTCTGAACTGAAGTCTTTGCTTCTTCCAGTACATTTTCAATGGATATCTCTCTGACTGATCCAAGTGTAGCTTCCATTGCTGGACAGAGATCTACTACTGTTGTAGCAGATGGCTGGATGGCATTGTTTAATGACCCAAGTGGTTTCAACAGTAGACTTACAAGAGAGAATGGCGATTGTCTTCTCTGAACTTAGCAGCAAAAGTAGTCCACCAGCCTCGCCACTTAGATCTGTCCTATCTCGGTAGAAACTTTCCAAAGCCAATAATAATGGTTGTAGTAATTTTAAGACAATAGCCAAGGACCGTTCATGAGAAAGCCAGTGGATTTTCCCAGGTTGGACTAATTTGAACTTCTGTCCCAATCTATCTTCTATATTTTCCACGATGTTCAGTCCTTTTGGACTCTTGCTGAAAAAGTGTATAATGAAGACATTAAATGTATAGCTTTTTAAATGCCTTTTTAAGATCATGCAGCTTGTACTAGCGCTAATTGGAGTAGATGGCCTCTGCAGTGTATTTTGGAGAGATTAGCGTTACACTTTTCTCTGAGCAAAGCTTGTACTCCACTATGCCTTCCAGAGAAGTTTGCAGCTCCATCAAGTGCACAAGCAGCCATCTGTGTGGGGTTCAGTTGACAAGCATTTAACTCTTCTAAGACGTGGGTTGTCACAGATGCAGCTGACGTGTCTTCTGTAACCTGAACATCTAGAAGTTCATCTACTGACCTACCACTGATATCGAGATAACATACACAGTGACTTAATACTTGACACCCATTTCCATCGGTGCATTCATCAGTCATGTATGCACATTTTCTGAATGCAGTGAGAGAGTTCTTCACTTTTTCAACTGCTGAGTCTTTCACTGTTGCACCGCATGCTTCTAGCCAGTCAGCTGAGTTTCTTGCAGAAAGATAGTGTGCATTTGCTGGTCTTGGTTGTAACCAGCGTCCAACTTCAGGATTATCAAATGACAATGCACTTAACATTGGCCTCCAGTTTGTAGTGTGTGGTATCTCTTACTTAAAGAGAGAGGATGATGTGACAGCCATGTTTGTTCCCATAAACTGTGTTGTGTCTCCAGCATTCTTAACAGCCTCATTAAGTAGTTCTAAAATTGGCTTTGACCATGACTGGCTTATAAGGCTTTCTGCATGTCAATGCAGTCCCGAGGATTGGTGTTTTGCAGCCTTTTCACAGAATTTGTCAGCATTGGCTTTGCTGACCAGCCTGGCAAACCAAGCTCCTCCACTTTTATTATATAAATCCATGGTATGCTCACATCTTGAATACTACGTGCAGTCCTGATCACCCCATCTCCTAAAAGATATATTGGAGTTGGAAAAGGTACAGAAAAGGGCAACTAAAATAATTAGGCGTATGGAACAGCTTCCATATGAGGAGAGATTAAAAAGACTGGGGGACTTTCCGGCTTAGAAAAGAGACTGTAAAGGGGGGATATGATAGAGGTCTATACAATTTTGACTGGTGTGGAGAAAGTGAAAAGCTCCCTCACATTACACAAGAACTAGGGGTCACCCAATGACATTAATAGGCAGCAGATTTAAAACAAACAAAAGGAAGTATTTCTTCACACAGTGTACAATCAACCTGTGGAACTTTTTGCCAGGGGATGTTGTGAAGGCCAAAGCTAGAACAGGATTATAAAAGAACTAGATAAATTCATGGAAGATATGTCCAACAACGGCTATTGGCCAGGATGGGCAGGGATGCAACACCAAGCTCTGAGAGCCTCTGTTGGCCTGAAGCTGGGAGTGGATGATAGGGGATGGATCACTCAATAATTGCCCTGTTCTGTTAATTCCCTTTGAAGCACCTGGCATTGGCCACTGTCGGAAGATTACAGGGCTAGATGGACCATTGGTCTGGCTCAATGTGGCCGTTCTTATGTAAAACTTAATTATAATAAAAATGTTTAGGTTGGAAACTCCCAACAGCAGCCAAAATTGATAGCTGAGTTCGTGTAAATACAGTCAGGTCCTGAAGCCTTCCCCCTCCCCTGGCTTATCATTAGCTGTCAGGGGAGAGCTCATTCTGACCTTGCTTACAAATCATAATGTTAAATTATAAGGCTGGACAACATTGCTGAAACGAATGCACCAACATTATCAGCAAAAACAACAGCTGTGTGAGGAAGCTAGTCTTTATTCATACTTTTCAAACCTATTATAAAATACTTGTACTTGAAAAAGTAGCATACATTTTCTATGCTTTTAAAGTGTGTATTTTCAGTTCAAATTTCCAACCAATGACTAAACTGGCAACACTGCATGTGACTAGTTGGGGGGTGTTGGGGAAGTTCAGGGGAGTCTAGGGGAGGCCCGGTTTCACTGAATTAAGTCTCCTGCTGGAGCATCTCAGTCGGTTCCATCAGACAAAGAGGAGCTGCAGTGACTAGGCATTTGGATGCCTGTGTCTTTAAGAACCCAGCCCTGGGAAGCCCGCGCTGAGAGGTGCTGTCTGTGGGAGGGGAAATAAAAAAGCCCCTTTGCTCCCCACACCCTATCATAGAATCTCAGGGTTGGAAGGGACCTTAGGAGGTCATCTAGTCCAACCCTCTGCTCAAAGCGGACCAATCCCCAATTTTTGCCCCAGATCCCTAAATGGCCCCCTCAAGGATTGAACTCACAACCCTGGGTTTAGCGGGCCAATGCTCAAACCACTGAGCTATCCCTCCCCCCAAACCCTGATGACTCAGTCCAGTGGGGGTAACTGTTACCTCCTCTGCCCCTGCCTGTGCCCTCTGTCACCCTCTGGCAGTGCCTCACCGCTGGGCTTAACCCCAGCTCCTTCCCCCACCATCCCTGATTTTGCCTTCAGCCCCTCTCCTAACTTGACCTCCAGCTGCTTGACTCCCCTGACCAATCAATGTCCACCCCCTGCTCAGACCCTGGTCACCCCCCTCCTCCGATTTTCCCCTTTGGAACCCCCCGTAGAAAGCAGTCTGCAGAATCTTACGGCTAATAAGGGCAGGGTGAAGGGCAGTGGCTTCAGGAGATGTTACTGAGCATGCTCAGTTCACGTGAGCATGCTCAGTCCCCCGTAAGTAGCACATTCCTACAGGGAGCAGTTTCCTGTACCACACCTGGGCACAGAGCCGCATGGCCTGAGAGAGCCTGGCTGGGAGGCAGCGGCAGCCCACTCCCTGCCTCAGCTCAGGTGCAGGGGGAGGGGACTCCAGCTCCCTTGGCCCCTGTCCCCATAGCAAGGCCTGGGGGGGGCAGCCTGCTGCCACCCCAGCTGCCAGGGACAAGGGCCAAGTGAGCCAGAAACATGCTGTAGGGGGGAGAGGGGACTCTGGCTTGCTCACCCCGTGCCTGGCAACTAGGGCGGCTGCCCCACACCTGGCCCTGCTGCAGGGACAGGGGCCAAGTGAGCCGGAGCCCGCTCCCTTCCCCGGAAACCGAGCCCAGGCTGCCTCCACGCCAGGCTCTCTCAGGCAGAAGCGGCTCTGTCCTGCTCCCTGCCTGGCTGCCAGGGAGAGCGGGTCGAACTTGCGTGGGGGAGGGAGGAGGCACGGGGAGAGAAGGACAGAACCCCCTGGGCTCCTCCCCACAAGTAACCTGGGGTGGGGAGAACGCAGTGTTCCCAGGCTGGGTGGGGGAGCGGGGGTTTACTCGGCAGGGGAGACACGTGGGGCGGTCACATGTCTTCCCCCCCTTAGCTTGTGCCCCCCAGTTGTAACTTGCTGCTGGGGGATGACGACCATAGTGGCAGTGCAAGGATTGGATTTAGCCCTCTGAGTTGGAGACAGAGGGTCCACTGGCATTTAATAGAGGCTCTGGTGTCTTAACAGGGCACATCAACCCCCCTCGCAGACACTCTGCCTCCCCAGAAGGCTTCCTTGGTATATCCCCAGCTGTGCGGCTCCCACCTCCTTCTGAGCATAGGAAGGGTGGCTGGGGTTAAAATAATGGAACCATGAATGGTGAGACATTTGGCGGGCTGGGATGCTACCTGTGGACTTTCCCATGAGCAGGAATTCCTGTTCACAAGCCTGACATCATCTCCTGCCTAGAGCTAGGAGAGGAGCCCTTTGTCCCAGCTGCCCAGGGCCTTGAAGAACCAGAGACCCTGAGAAGCATCTACACAGATGCGGGATGGGATAAAGCACCTATGAACCCACCAACGAATGAAATTAAATGTTGGGACCCTGGGAAAGCGGCATGAGTTCCCCCAGCACTGCCTCCTCTTGTGAGCTCTGCAGAGGCAGGTCTCAGCTGGAAATGTGCAGTGTTTGCCATCCCATGGCTCTGAGCAGCCCTTTCTGCCTGGGGGGATTCACCCCCTGAGTACCAGAGAGTTGTGGAGCCGTAAAACAAAACATAAATGTAGAGTCCTGAGGCTAGAAGGGACCATTACGCCCATCCAGTCTGGCCTTCTCAATCACTCAGGCCGTAGAACCTCCTCTGGAGAATCCTGCATCCAGCCCAGTCATTAGTGACTGAGCCAGAAAGGATCTTAGGGATCCAAAGAGAGAGAGAGACCCCTGCAGCCTTCCCTCCTCCCGCCCAGGCCCATCACCTTCCCTTCACTGTTCCCTTTCCTAGTTGTCCTCGCCCATCTCCTCCCCTCGGCAGATGGATGTTGTGCATTCAGCTCTGGGGTTCATGCCCTGGGAGCAGTGGTTATCGGTGACACCCCTGTGTGCAGTTCCTATTCCTGAGTTCCCTGTCTTCCACTCCCAGGGGACAGCTCAGGCCCAGACAGCCTCTTTATCCCACATGATGACAGGATTGCGTCTCCAACTTGAGAGTCCTCACCTGGGAATCCCAACTGGAGATCAAGCGAAGCAGTGGGCACCCTCTGGAGCTTCACAGAGAAAAGCCCCATCCGTGCACTGACTGTGGGGGACGTCACAGCTGATGTTGCATCAGAGACACCTCTCACAACCTCAGGGGTTCCTCTGGGGAAGGCAGATCAGCACTGCATATTGCTAACGCTGTTGCAAGCATCGCAAAGCATTTTGGGGAGGGTCAAAGGCGTGAGTGAAGAGTGAAAGATTCTTTTGCAGGCTGCAAGAGGCCAAAGAGGGAAGGAGAAAGACAGCAGAGAATGGGTTAACTCAACACTGCAGCTAGCAAGCTCAGTCCAACGATAAGAAGCTGGCCTCAGCCCAAGGACGCTGCTCACAGCCGAGAAAGACGGGGGCGTGAATGTGCCCAAACAGCCATGACAAAGAAAAACCCAACTGCACAGACCTGCAAGGCAGCGAGGCCAGCAAAGAAGAAAACAAGGTTTAAGACTGCAGAGATTGAAAACAGTGGCGAGACCGCAAGAGGGGGAGCCGAGCCTTGCGTCCCTGGAGCCGGGGTGTTTTGAGAAAACTGAAGACACCATGGAAAGCCGGTTTGGACTGGCCCAGAGGGCACCAGGAGCAGAGGTCCCTGAACGAAGCACCCACCCCAAGGAGCCTGGGACTTAAAACCCTCCTGAGAGCTGGAGCAACTTGGAGATCACAGCGGACCCAGACAACCTGTGCGCACAGGACAGAACTCCCTCCACCCTTCCCCCTCTTCTTATGTTACACCCAGGCCTGGCCAGCCTCGGGTAGTGCCTGTGTGAGTATGAAAGTGGGTTAGGGCTTGGGGCACTAACGCTTTCTTTCTTCCTCTGAGTGACGTGGGGAACACCCCCCGCCAGCACTCTTTGCTGTTATTTTATTATTTTATCAATAAAGCTTTAAAATTTAGACACTTGATGTGTTACGTCATCTCCTGTCTTAATGATCCTGTGGCCTCAGACTGATCACCTGACAGATTGGTCACAAAAATCTGTCACACACCCTGTCATGTCCTCTGGGCCCACGGGGCCCCATCCCACCAGACATGTTCTGCATCACACGCCATTCGAGGCATGTCGGGTCAGCTGTGAGTTGTGGGATTGGGGGAAGGGAGCACATTCCTGGGGTGATTAATTGCTTGGGAATTATGTAACAGGGGGCATTGGGATACAAACCAGAGAGGATTCCTGGCTGCACCAGTGGCCTGCTGGGTGACCTTGGGCAAGTCACTGCCCAGCTCTCTGCCTCAATTTCCCTATTGGTAAAATGGGAATAATGTTACTGACCTTTCTAAAACACTTTGAGGTCTAGTGATGAAAAGCACTAAATAAGAGCTGGGTCTTATTACTATTTTTATTTTATTACTAAGGAGCAGCAATGATGAATAAGCCCAAGATGCTTAGGTGCCAGTGACCATGACTTGATTACATTTGTCATGTGCAAACAGAATAATGTCCAAACCAGTATAATTCTATCTACACTGGTGTTTTAAAAGTTTCAAAAAGCTGAAAACAGTGATGAGTCAGATGAACTGGGAGAAAGGATTTAATCAGAAACTTGTAAATGGTATTTTGGAGTTGTATAAGAACATTGTGCTAGATGCCCCAAAAGCCCAAATTCTCCAAGCTAGAAAGAAGGCTACACAGGTGGGGGAAAAAACAAACAACCTGGCTGAGAGGAGAAGTGAAAGCAGCTATAAAAATATACAATATGTAACATATGGGGGAAAATATAAATTAGACGCTAGGGATTGCAGAAAATTGCTAAGGGAAACAAAAGGACACAAGAAGATTATCGATGGCCAGCCGAGTTAAGGACAATAAAAACACATTTTAAGAATATTCAGAACAAAAGGAAACCTATCAATGGTATTTGTCCATTACTAGGTGGAAATGGTAGAGCTGACAGTAATAATGTAGAGAAGGCCAAAGCATTCAATAAATATTTCTGTTTTCCATTTGGGAAAATGCCAGATAATGTATTCATGTTATATGATAGTGAGAAATATTTTCTATTCCAAGAGTGACTAAGGAGAATGTTAACAGCAGCTACTTTTAAAGCAGCAGATCCAGATAACTTGCATCTAGGAGTTTTAAAAGAGCTGGCCGAGGAGCTTGCTCGCCCATTAATGCTGATTTTCAATAACTCTTAGTACGCTGGGGAAGTTTCCAGAGGACTGGACGAAAGCTAATGTTGTGCCAGTATTTTAAAAGGGTAAATAGGACACCCTGGGTAATTGTAGGCCTGTCAGATTGGCATTGATCCGAGGCAAAAGAATGGAATGGTAGATATCCAACTCAATCAATAAAGAATTAAAGGAGGGTAATATAATTAATGCCAATAGCACGGGTTTATAGAAAATAGATCTGCTCAAACTCACAAGTTTGGTTGATAAAGGTAATAGCGCTGATGTGGTGTACTTAGAATTCTGAGAGGCATTTGACTTCTTAACACACAACATTTTGAGGAAGAAACTAGAACAGTGCGAAATTAACATGCTAGCACCCACTAAGTGAATTAAGAACTGGCTGGCTGACTGGTCTCACAAGGTAGCTGTAAACTGGGAATCCTCATTGATGGGTGTTTCCCCAGTAGGGTCCCACAGGGATCGGAGCTTGGCTCTAGGCTGTTCATTTTTATTGATGATTTGGAAGAAGGCAAATAGTGTCACTGATAAAGTTTCAGACGATGCAAACATTGGAGGGATGGTAAATAACGAAGAGGACAGGTCACTGATACGGAGCAGTCTGGATCACTTGGTAAATGGGGCACAACCAATCAATATGTGTTTTAATATGGCCAAATGTAAATGTCCAGCGAGGAAAAAAGAATGCAGGTCACGCTCACTGGATGGGGGCCTCTATCCTGGGAAGCAGTGACTCTGAAAAAGACTTGGAGATCATCTTGGACAATCAGCTGAGCATGAACTGCCAATGTGACACTGTGCCAAAAGGCCTAATGTGATCTTTTGATGTATAAACAGGGGAACCTTGAGAAGGAGCAGAGAGGGTATTTCACCTCTGTGTTTGGCACTGGTGTGACTGCGGCTGGAATCCTGTGTCCAGTTCTGGTGCCCACAGTTCAAGAGGACATAGAAACATTGGACAGATTCAGAGAAGAGCTGCCAGAATGATGAAAGGATTGGAAAATCTGCCTTACAGTGAGACTTAAGGAGCTGTGTCTATTAAGCTTATCAAAGAGAAGGTTAAGGGGTGACTTGATCATAGTTTCTAAGTACCTGCTTCGAAGCACAAATTTTATAATGGGCTCTTCAATCTATCAGGCAAAGGTCTAACAAGATCCAATCTTTGGAATTTGGAGCCAGACAAATTCAGACTGGAAATAAGGCACACATTTTTAATAGCCAATCATTGTGGCAGACTCCCCATAACTGGCTATTTTTAAACCAAGCCACTCTCTGAACTGTTTTGTAATGTATTGTGGGAGAACTTGTCTGTCCTCAGCCCGTGTGTGGAAGTGTTTTTAGCCCACTGTGAGGTTCTGTACCTCGGGGGAACACCTTACACCCATATGTTCATCCTTATAAAAGGATTGTGTAGTATCCAATGCAAAGTTTGTCATGTTGGGTGTCTTTGGAAGGCTCATGATGCACTGAGCATTGTTGTTATAGTGATGTAATGTGTTAGGTTGTAATTTCATGTATATAGTTATGAGGCTGAAAATGTGGCCTCATGGCTTAAAACAGGCCCAGGCAAAACTGTCCAAGAGCAGAGGGGCAGTTCACACCTCATCAGGACATGTATGTCTCAAACCCAGCTCAGCCTCACAGGAACAAAGGACACTGGCCTACGCAGCAACAAAGGATCTGTTGGACTCTCGAGCGAGTCACCCCCCTTACTTTGGTCAGTTTGGGACGGCGATGAAGTAATGCTCACCTGACTCTGAAGGGGGATGGCAAAGCCAAGAGGGAAGAAAGAACATAATAAAGGGGAGAGGCGTTTGCCATGCTCTTCCTCTCTCTTCCACCTCCATCTACAGACATCACCACACCAAGCAACTGAAGTGCTGATCAAAGGGGAGAGCCTGGCTGAAGGGCAACCAGCCAGCCTGTGGTGAAAGCATCTAAGTTTGTAAGGACACTGAAAGTGTTAAGATCAGGGTGGATTTGATTTAAATCACTAGTAAGGAGACTCGATTCATCATGGATTTCTACATAAAAGTGCATTTTTGTTGGTTGTTATAACCTTAATAAATATTCTTCACAACTCAGAGATAGATGTAAGTTTCATTTTTAGAAGGTAAACACGATACATTTTTAAAGTGATTTATTTTGAAAACTTTTCAGATTAGTTTTACAGCAAAATCAGAAAATGAATGATTGTTTGGTTATTTCATTTACCAAACATAATTGAAGCAGATATTTATGAAGTCGTTGGGAGGTGAACTATCATTAATATTTGGAGGATTTTCTTGCCATGCTGTATCACAGGGATCAGCAACCTTTGGCACGCAGCCTGCCAGGGAAAGCCGCTGGCGGGCCGGGCCGGTTTGTTTACCTGTGGTGTCCGCAGGTTCGGCCGCTCCAGGCCAATGGGGGCTGCGGGAAGTGGCATGGGCCGAGGGACGTGCTGGCTTCCCTTCCCGCAGCCCCCATTGGCCTGGGATGGCAAACCGCTGCCCGTGGGAGCTGCGAGCGGCCGAACCTGCGGACATGGCAGGTAAACAAACCAGCCTGGACCTCCGGGGCTTTCCCTGACATGCCACGTGCCAAAGGTTGCTGATCCCTGCTGTATTAGAAGGAGAAGAGACATTTAAATTGTTTTATTTAACCAAAACAACAACATTATGTATTCTGGATTTTTTTTTCTTCAACAGCAAACATACAATATTTTAACAAAAAATATGAATTTTTGAATGTAGTTAAACATTCAAGTTTTTTAAAATCAGGTTTTTTTGTTACAATTGTTTTTAACTAAAATAGTTAAATGAAATATTTTTTAAGAAATTTAATTGACTGTGTCAGCCAGGTCAACATGAGAAACTTAAAATACTGGCTTCTGCAGCTAACTCAGTCGTCTTCACCTTCATTTCCCTGTTTGTTCATAATCTGGAAAAGAAAAACAAGCTTCCCTGCTTGTTCAGGTCCCAAACAATTTCTCAATTTGGAATGAACCAGTCCGAAGGAAGAGAATATTCTTTCTACACTGGCAGAATCATAGAATCATAGAATATCAGGGTTGGAAGGGACCCCTGAAGGTCATCTAGTCCAACCCCCTGCTCGAAGCAGGACCAATTCCCAGTTAAATCATCCCAGCCAGGGCTTTGTCAAGCCTGACCTTAAAAACTTCCAAGGAAGGAGATTCCACCACCTCCCTAGGCAACGCATTCCAGTGTTTCACCACCCTCTTAGTGAAAAAGTTTTTCCTAATATCCAATCTAAACCTCCCCCACTGCAACTTGAGGCCATTACTCCTCGTTCTGTCATCTGCTACCATTGAGAACAGTCTAGAGCCATCCTCTTTGGAACCCCCTTTCAGGTAGTTGAAAGCAGCTATCAAATCCCCCCTCATTCTTCTCTTCTGCAGGCTAAACAATCCCAGCTCCCTCAGCCTCTCCTCATAAGTCATGTGTTCTAGACCCCTAATCAGTTTTGTTGCCCTTCGCTGGACTCTCTCCAATTTATCCACATCCTTCTTGTAGTGTGGGGCCCAAAACTGGACACAGTACTCCAGATGAGGCCTCACCAATGTCGAATAGAGGGGGACGATCACGTCCCTCGATCTGCTCGCTATGCCCCTACTTATACATCCCAAAATGCCATTGGCCTTCTTGGCAACAAGGGCACACTGCTGACTCATATCCAGCTTCTCGTCCACTGTCACCCCTAGGTCCTTTTCCGCAGAACTGCTGCCTAGCCATTCGGTCCCTAGTCTGTAGCGGTGCATTGGATTCTTCCGTCCTAAGTGCAGGACCCTGCACTTATCCTTATTGAACCTCATCAGATTTCTTTTGGCCCAATCCTCCAATTTGTCTAGGTCCTTCTGTATCCTATCCCTCCCCTCCAGTGTATCTACCACTCCTCCCAGTTTAGTATCGTCCGCAAATTTGCTGAGAGTGCAATCCACACCATCCTCCAGATCATTTATGGAGATATTGAACAAAACCGGCCCCAGGACCGACCCCTGGGGCACTCCACTTGACACCGGCTGCCAACTAGACATGGAGCCATTGATCACTACCCATTGAGCCCGACAATCTAGCCAGCTTTCTACCCACCCTATAGTGCATTCATCCAGCCCATACTTCCTTAACTTGCTGACAAGAATACTGTGGGAGACCGTGTCAAAAGCTTTGCTAAAGTCAAGAAACAATACATCCACTGCTTTCCCTTCATCCACAGAACCAGTAATCTCATGATAAAAGGCGATTAGATTAGTCAGGCATGACCTTCCCTTGGTGAATCCATGCTGGCTGTTCCTGATCACTTTCCTCTCATGCAAGTACTTCAAGATTGATTCTTTGAGGACCTGCTCCATGATTTTTCCAGGGACTGAGGTGAGGCTGACTGGCCTGTAGTTCCCAGGATCCTCCTTCTTCCCTTTTTTAAAGATTGGCACTACATTAGCCTTTTTCCAGTCATCCGGGACTTCCCCCGTTCGCCACGAGTTTTTAAAGATAATGGCCAATGGCTCTGCAATCACAGCCGCCAATTCCTTCAGCACTCTCGGATGCAACTCGTCCGGCCCCATGGACTTGTGCACGTCCAGCTTTTCTAAATAGTCCCTAACCACTTCTATCTCCACAGAGGGCTGGCCATCTCTTCCCCATTTTGTGATGCCCAGCGTAGCAGTCTGGGAGCTGACCTTGTTAGTGAAAACAGAGGCAAAAAAAGCATTGAGTACATTAGCTTTTTCCACATCCTCTGTCACTAGGTTGCCTCCCTCATTCAGTAAGGGGCCCACACTTTCCTTGGCTTTCTTCTTGTTGCCAACATACCTGAAGAAACCCTTCTTGTTACTCTTGACATCTCTCGCTAGCTGCAGCTCCAGGTGCGATTTGGCGCTCCTGATTTCATTCCTACATGCCCGAGCAATATTTTTATACTTTTCCCTGGTCATATGTCCAACCTTCCACTTCTTGTAAGCTTCTTTTTTATGTTTAAGACCCGCTAGGATTTCACCGTTAAGCCAAGCTGGTCGCCTGCCATATTTACTATTCTTTCGACTCATTGGGATGGTTTGTCCCTGTAACCTCAACAGGGATTCCTTGAAATACAGCCAGCTCTCCTGGACTCCTTTCCCCTTCAAGTTAGTCCCCCAGGGGATCCTGGCCATCCGTTCCCTGAGGGAGTCGAAGTCTGCTTTCCTGAAGTCCAGGGTCCGTATCCTGCTGCTTACCTTTCTTCCCTGCGTCAGGATCCTGAACTCAACCAATTCATGGTCACTACCTCCCAGATTCCCATCCACTTTTGCTTCCCCCACTAATTCTACCTGGTTTGTGAGCAGCAGGTCAAGAAAAGCGCCCCCCCTAGTTGGCTCCTCTAGCACTTGCACCAGGAAATTGTCCCCTACGCTTTCCAAAAACTTCCTGGATTGTCTATGCACCGCAGTATTGCTTTCCCAGCAGATATCCGGAAAATTAAAGTCACCCATGAGAATCAGGGCATGCGATCTAGTAGCTTCCATGAGCTGCCGGAAGAAAGCCTCATCTACCTCATCCCCCTGGTCCGGTGGTCTATAGCAGACTCCCACCACTACATCACTCTTGTTGCACGCACTTCTAAACTTAATCCAGAGACACTCAGGTTTTTCTACAGTTTCGTACCGGAGCTCTGAGCAGTCATACTGCTCCCTTACATACAGTGCTACTCCCCCACCTTTTCTGCCCTGCCTGTCCTTCCTGAACAGTTTATAACCATCCATGACAGTACTCCAGTCATGTGAGTTATCCCACCAAGTCTCTGTGATTCCAATCACATCATAGTTCCTTGACATCACCAGGACCTCCAGTTCTCCCTGCTTGTTTCCAAGGCTTTGTGCATTCGTATATAAGCACTTGAGATAACCTGTTGATCGCCCCTCATTCCCAGTATGAGGCAGGAGCCCTCCCCTCACAGACATTTCTGCCTGTGCTTCCTCCCGGTATCCCTCTTTCCCACTTACCTCAGGGCTTTGGTCTCCTTCCCCCGGTGAACCTAGTTTAAAGCCCTCCTCACTAGGTTAGCCAGCCTGCTGGCAAAGATGCTCTTCCCTCTCTTCGTAAGATGGAGCCCGTCTCTGCCCAGCACTCCTCCTTCATGGAACACCATCCCATAGTCAAAGAATCCAAAGCCTTCTCTCCGACACCACCTGCGTAGCCATTCGTTGACTTCCACGATTCGACGTTCCCTACCCAGGCCTTTTCCAGAAGAAGCGACTGCTGTTAAAAGTGAGATTATCACTTCATCAGTCTCTGAATCCAAGTGCTTAAGTGAATTCCACAAGTTCACTGGTGTGACTTTCTTTAAAACATCATCAGCAAACCTATATTTCTCGAATGGTTCACCCTTAGCTCTGAAGTTTATTCTAGTTGGCATTCTGGAGGGATGATTGCTGGATGTCCATGTCATAGCCAACTCGTCTTCTTCAGCAGTTAAGATTTGACCCTGGTACCAAGTATTGAGAATATTTGCAAGAAAATGAGCTGGAGATAGTGCTTGTCCCGTTTGTTTTTTTTTAATGCTTGTAATTTATCTCTGTCATTGCATATTTCTCTTTTTAAGATCTCACCCGGTTCCTTCCAAATTTCAACAGCATCAGCAGTAAAACAGCTATTTCCCTGCGTTCAAGGCTACAGAAATAGGCTTCAGGGTACTCAGCATGCGTTCAACATTTCTCTTAAGCCCAGTGTTGAGAACTTTGGCTGTGACAGCACCATCTATTTTTTCAGGATTTTGTTCACAAACTGTCATCAGATTAGGCAAGATCTCGATCTAGTGCTCAAAACAGTCCACTACTGAGTTCCATCGCACGTCTTGTGGGAGAGTTAGCTTGGTTCCTCCCACTTTTTTCAGAGCAGCTACTGCAAAGTGTTTTTTTGCAATTTCAACAACATTAGCCTTTATTTCTGAAACACTGAAGTCTTTGGCTAGGAGGTGCATCAAATGAGCACTGCAACCATATGTTATTAGCTTGGGACTCTCTTCACTCTCTTCAAAATAATTTCTTCTCATCTTGGATACATTTGCAGCATTGTCTGTGACCAAGCTGCGTACTAGACATTTGAATTTTTTTTCACAGTTTGGTATAGCTTTCACTGCTACTTGTTGTAAGTATTCTGCTGTGTGAGCATTTCCTGATGTATCAATTGTTTCTGTAAAGAAGACATTCCCTTCTTCTGTTGTCACACAAGCACATACAACAGGAGCATTGTGGACATTGCTCCATCCATCAAGACTCAGGTTAACAATTTTGGTCCCTAGACCTTTTGCACACTGCTCAGTTTCTCTTTCATACACATATTATCCAGCAATTTGCCTGCGACATCTGTTCTGTTGGGTGGACTGTATCCTGGTCTTAATGACTGAACCATGTTAATGAAGTGTGGGTTCTTGGTCATGTGGAGAGTTTGTTGCATAAACAAACAGGGCAATTTTTTCATCAATTACCTCTCTTTGTAATCTGCTGGTTCTTATCACAAACTTATCTATGGTTGTTTCTGGATGATGGAGATTTTTTTTTCTTTTTGCTACAGGTGATATACTGTGGCTGTGTGACATACTTGATGTGACTGAAACACTATCATTGGCAGATGGCTCTAAAACTACAGAAAATGATGGTGATCTTGAAGGTAGATAGTCTTCAGAATCCTGTATGTTGAGGATGGATTCTCCTAAATAAAATAAGTCAATGCAGTTATTTATTATTACCATACTGCTCATTTTGTATGACTCATTGCATTCACTGACACTCAGTACTACTTTAAAGGTGAAATTGTAAAAGGAAGATCCGCCCATTTCAGCTGTTTATTTTTTTATTATAACTGCATCTAAAGTGACAGTACCATAGAGTAACAACTATATTTTTTGCTGAAACATGAGAATTCAAGAATAGTCCAGAAGAAAGACAGGCAGCCCTTAAGAGAGAAGTATGAAATAAAAAAGTTTACCACCCTGAAGATCCTGCATGTTCAGACATGTTCCTCTCATCATCTTCAATACAGCTTCCTCCTGAGAAGGAACACTTCTCATGATGTTGTTTTATTTGGGCAACCAGGCCTTGCAATTCTTTGTTGCACCGTTTGCGTTTTACACGCATGCCTGTCTTACTCACAAGTAGAGGAACTTCATTAAAATATTCCCAAACTGGGTCTCTTTTACAGCCTGCTGCCATTATAGGTTTTCCTTTCTAGTGAGAGAATGGTATGGTACATGTCAAATCAATGAAGGCTACACTCAGAAAGACCTCAAGACTTCTGGAATATGCTGCTCAAACAGTTTGACTTTTGTTTCTACTGCCTGTCCCTCCCTTCTCACATTTATCTCCAGACTTCTTCTCCTTCTCCAGATCTATTCCACCCCCAACAATCTTCTGTGCATTGAACTTTTTGAAACTTTGCACTTTTAGTGAGAGGTAAGGGATTGACTCTGTGTACAGAAATTTGCAGAGGGACAATAGGGTTGAGGTCTCTTGTTTCTCACCTCTCTATATTTTCTATTTTTTTATTTATTTAAAACATTTTTGCTGTTAAGAAGCATGTTATCTCTGGAGACACAAATCCACAGTTTGAGAACTACAAAACTAAGCATCTTCATGGTATCTTCTAGACTGATCACTGAATCCCGTTGGGTAGATAGAAAGATTACCCTAAATAATCTATACAGAAGCCTCTGGAACCCCATAAGATTGGGTCCCTAATCCATGAACTATTGGAACTCATTTACAAAACTTTTCTTAAACATTACATGAATATATTGCCTCAAACTAGAGAATTTATAATCCCTATTCCATGATGAGACATCTTTGAGCTATAGTGATTCTTAATTAAAACTATCTTTAGAGAGGTTTATTCCCTCAAAAATCCGATTTAAATAAAAAAATCTGATTTTTGTTATTTATTTTTTTTAAATCATTATTGTTTTTATCCACCCTGAATAGCGGCCCACTTTTGAAGAATGAAGTAGAATGGATCTGTAAATTCTTGTAAAATGGAGACAGGTATCTCTTATACATTTCCATCCCTTGCTTAGTAACAAGTGATTAAATTATCCTCCATCCACAGTTATAAGGAGAGATGAATTAAGATAATTTATAATCTTCCCCACTGCTTACTCTGTATGGGTGACAGTGCAGCTAAGCTATAGGCCTGATCTCAGGAGATGTAGGGTCAATTCCTGGCTTTGCCACTTCTTTTGGGGTGCTGGGCAAGTCGCTTGGACCCCAGTTCAGCAAATATTTAAACGTAGGGCTAACTTTAAGCATGTCAGTAATCCCATTAAAACTGATAAGACAATACATGCGCTTAAAGTTACTCACACGCTTAAGTACCTTGTTGGACTGAGGCCTTAAATGCTGTCCCACAGTTTCCCATCTTTAAAATGGAGATAATACTTCCTTTCTCCCATTCTTTGTCTGTCTCATCTAATTAGTCCCTGCCCTGAAGCTCTCTCGATCACTTTCTCACTCGGTGTGTACTAACTCTATGGGGTTTGTACTAACTCAGTGGTGCTTTGATCTCCACTGGTGTCTCTAGGGGCTACTGTAATTCAAATAATCGTTTCTATGCTACTTTCTTTAAGAAAATGATCCACAAATATTCTCCTGTTTTCAACTTCATATTGCAGAAAGATGGCTGTCCCGTCTTCTTTCCAAAGGCAAAGCTATTTCAGTTCAGGGTACACCTTCTTTCCCTGAACCCATTGCAACAACAAAATAAAAAATCACTAGCCACACATTTGGTTTGTAAATCTTTTTATTAAAAGAGTTGTCTTTCCACGGTAGTAAAGCTTTGGCACTTACAGTATAAAAAATAATCACCGATCATAATTACACCAAATTCCTCTTTGTCAACTGCATACTAAGTTTCTTCAATACATTTTTTCCCATATAAAAACACTTGAGGGATAGGGAACAAAACGGATAAATAACAGTATGAGATACAAAGATACAGCTAGAAAAACAATAGGATCATTTAGAAAGAATTAGGACAGTGCATATTTTAAATGTCACAGTGATGTGGTATGCAGTCACTTAGGTTATTGCTGGCTGCACGCTTAGATGAAAGTAGAAGTGTTCAGTGGACTTTCCTTTCTCTAAACATTAGTAGTGTCATTTTTGTTTGCATGGCAAGGGAGCCTTCCATCCCATTTACTCCCCCCACCCCAGTATTATTTTGATCCCCAACCAATTCACAATTAGTTTAAAAAAAAAAAAAGGATCCAGTATCTCTCTCCATTTTCCCAGTTGTGGCTGCCTCTGCCAAGGCCACATTCTTTGGTCCTCATTTAAAAAGATATTAAACTTCATAAACACATAGAAGTACCCAAAGGGTTAAATGCTAAATACCAAAGCCACCTCATACTAGCTGGCAAAAAGAAAAGGAGTAATTGTGGCACCTTAGAGACTAACCAATTTATTTGAGCATGAGCTTTCGTGAGCTACAGCTCACTTCATCGGATGCATACCGTGGAAAGTGCAGCAGACTTTATATACACACAGAGAATATGAAACAATACCTCCTCCCACCCCACTGTCCTGCTGGTAATAGCTTATCTAAAGTGATCATCAAGTTGGGCCATTTCCAGCACAAATCCAGGTTTTCTCACCCTCCACCCCCCCACACAAATTCACTCTCCTGCTGGTGATAGCCCATCCAAAGTGACAACTCTTTACACAATGTGCATGATAATCAAGTTGGGCCATTTCCTGCACAAATCCAGGTTCTCTCACCCCCTCACCCCCCTCCCAAAAACCACACACACAAACTCACTATCCTGCTGGTAATAGCTCATCCAAAGTGACCATTCTCCCTACAATGTGCATGATAATCAAGGTGGGCCATTTCCAGCACAAATCCAGGTTTTCTCACATCCCCCCCACCCCCATACACACACAAACTCACTCTCCTGCTGGTAATAGCTCATCCAAACTGACCACTCTCCAAGTTTAAATCCAAGTTAAACCAGAACATCTGGGGGGAGGGGTTAGGAAAAAACAAGAGGAAATAGGCTACCTTGCATAATGACTTAGCCACTCCCAGTCTCTATTTAAGCCTAAATTAATAGTATCCAATTTGCAAATGAATTCCAATTCAGCAGTTTCTCACTGGAGTCTGGATTTGAAGTTTTTTTGTTTTAAGATAGCGACCTTCATGTCTGTGATTGCGTGACCAGAGAGATTGAAGTGTTCTCCGACTGGTTTATGAATGTTATAATTCTTGACATCTGATTTGTGTCCATTTATTCTTTTACGTAGAGACTGTCCAGTTTGACCAATGTACATGGCAGAGGGGCATTGCTGGCACATGATGGCATATATCACATTGGTGGATGTGCAGGTGAACGAGCCTCTGATAGTGTGGCTGATGTTATTAGGCCCTGTGATGGTGTCCCCTGAATAGATATGTGGGCACAATTGGCAACGGGCTTTGTTGCAAGGATAAGTTCCTGGGTTAGTGGTTCTGTTGTGTGGTATGTGGTTGTTGGTGAGTATTTGCTTCAGGTTGGGGGGCTGTCTGTAGACAAGGACTGGCCTGTCTCCCAAGATTTGTGAGAGTGTTGGGTCATCCTTTAGGATAGGTTGTAGATCCTTAATAATGCGTTGGAGGGTTTTAGTTGGGGGCTGAAGGTGACGGCTAGTGGCGTTCTGTTATTTTCTTTGTTAGGCCTGTCCTGTAGTAGGTAACTTCTGGGAACTCTTCTGGCTATATCAATCTGTTTCTTTACTTCTGCAGGTGGGTATTGTAGTTGTAAGAAAGCTTGACAGAGATCTTGTAGGTGTTTGTCTCTGTCTGAGGGGTTGGAGCAAATGCGGTTGTATCGCAGAGCTTGGCTGTAGACGATGGACCGTGTGGTGTGGTCAGGGTGAAAGCTGGAGGCATGCAGGTAGGAATAGCGGTCAGTAGGTTTCCGGTATAGGGTGGTGTTTATGTGACCATTGTTTATTAGCACTGTAGTGTCCAGGAAGTGGATCTCTTGTGTGGACTGGACCAGGCTGAGGTTGGTGGTGGGATGGAAATTGTTGAAATCATGGTGGAATTCCTCAAGGGCTTCTTTTCCGTGGGTCCAGATGATGAAGATGTCATCAATATAGCGCAACATCAGCCACACTATCAGAGGCTCGTTCACCTGCACATCCACCAATGTGATATATGCCATCATGTGCCAGCAATGCCCCTCTGCCATGTACATTGGTCAAACTGGACAGTCTCTACGTAAAAGAATAAATGGACACAAATCAGATGTCAAGAATTATAACATTCATAAACCAGTCGGAGAACACTTCAATCTCTCTGGTCACGCAATCACAGACATGAAGGTCGCTATCTTAAAACAAAAAAACTTCAAATCCAGACTCCAGTGAGAAACTGCTGAATTGGAATTCATTTGCAAATTGGATACTATTAATTTAGGCTTAAATAGAGACTGGGAGTGGCTAAGTCATTATGCAAGGTAGCCTATTTCCTCTTGTTTTTTCCTAACCCCTCCCCCCAGATGTTCTGGTTTAACTTGGATTTAAACTTGGAGAGTGGTCAGTTTGGATGAGCTATTACCAGCAGGAGAGTGAGTTTGTGTGTGTATGGGGGTGGGGGGGATGTGAGAAAACCTGGATTTGTGCTGGAAATGGCCCACCTTGATTATCATGCACATTGTAGGGAGAATGGTCACTTTGGATGAGCTATTACCAGCAGGATAGTGAGTTTGTGTGTGTGGTTTTTGGGAGGGGGGTGAGGGGGTGAGAGAACCTGGATTTGTGCAGGAAATGGCCCAACTTGATTATCATGCACATTGTGAAGAGAGTTGTCACTTTGGATGGGCTATCACCAGCAGGAGAGTGAATTTGTGTGGGGGGGTGGAGGGTGAGAAAACCTGGATTTGTGCTGGAAATGGCCCAACCTGATGATCACTTTAGATAAGCTATTACCAGCAGGACAGTGGGGTGGGAGGAGGTATTGTTTCATATTCTCTGTGTATATATAAAGTCTGCTGCACTTTCCACGGTATGCATCCGATGAAGTGAGCTGTAGCTCACGAAAACTCATGCTCAAATAAATTGGTTAGTCTCTAAGGTGCCACAAGTACTCCTTTTCTTTTTGCGAATACAGACTAACACGGCTGTTACTCTGATAGCTGGCAAAAGGGTCTGTCAAAGTTGCAACTTTGGATGTGAGATTCAAATGGACTTTTAGTGGCATTATTTTTTTATTTAAAAACAAAACAAACCCAATTATTCTTAAACCTACAAACAGGATTTTACAAACCATGAGTGTTGGTTTAGGTCCTTAAAACCTTACATCATCACACAGAAATATTTACACACACAAATTATTTTTTGCCTAATATCCCTTGCACTGCTCTGATTATTTTTTTATAATACTGTACCCTGATTACATTCCCATTTTGTATAAACAAGGCAGTCAAGTTAAGTTCCAAAAGAAACCCCATTTATACACACACACACACACACACATCTAGTGATTTTGATGACAAACTATTCCCATTTCCCCTCTGTTAGGGGCAAATTCCTAAAGCTGTGTTTGTAAGGCTATTAGTATTATGATTTATTGTTTGTATGGAACCCATTTTGTTATCTAAAATGGAGGACTTGGTCATGTGATCAGGAGGGCAGTTGGAGAGTTTTCCTGCCCTTTCCAATGGTCAGGGGCCCAAGTAGTAAACAAGTTCCAGTTTTAACTGGATTTTCCCGGGGATTCTATGGGGTTTCCCTAAGGGGTTTTGCGCTGCAGAATCTATATAACAGCAGCCATTACCTCAGTTGGGGGCTGTCCATCCGAGTGGCAGGTGCACGTGGGTTTGCTTCCACAGGTGATGGAAACTCCGGGCAAGTGCCACCTGCAGCTATTACTTACCATCTGTGGCAGTTAACATCCATCGCTGTCAGTCGCCTGTGAGCACCCTGCTGTCATCTCGTGAGCCTGCCGTCGTGTCACTGAAGCCAGTGAGAAGGACGAGTCATTGCACATATATTTATATTTACATAACTGGGTATTATTATTAAACCAAGAATTCCCTTTTTATAACACCACAACTGTTACTTTTTAACATTTTCACAACTCCTAAGTGTTTACTTCCCTACAAAGTCTGCGGTATTAATTTTTGCAAAAGCTACTTGTAACTCTTCACTTATTTTGAATCATTTACTTCTGCATTCAATTCTTTAAGGTTCAATTCAGCTGCCTTACCCTGGGCCTTTTTTTTTTTTTTTTTTTTTTTTTGCGCTTTTGTTTGCACCTCAGTTGAATTGCAGAAGTGCCATTCTCTGTTACAGTTAATTGTTTCTGAGCAACTTCCCGGGTTAACCCACTCACTCTCCCTTTTTCACTTCAAAACCATTTTTTTCCTCTTTTCTTCACTACGACCAAATCCTCCAAACCCTGTTGTGCCAAGTTATCTTTAACCACCCCAAACTTTAATTTACAGTCCTCCAGTTGCCTTTACTGGAGTAGCACCAAACTTTAAAAAAAAATTACTGTCCATCTCTCATAATGCTGCCTTTATTCTAAACCTCTTACAAGTGGACTTAAGTGCCTCCTTTCCTTCACCCTCTCCCCTGGCTCTTGTCACACAGACAGAGAGCAGAAGACCAGAAATCCGAAGTGCAGGTGTAAGCAGAGTCAGGATGAGCTCTACCCTGACATCTGGTGGCAAGTCATGGTGGGTTGTGGAAAAGAACTTCAGAGGCTCTCAAGGTTCCTTCCCCACTCTGAACTCTAGGGTACAGATGTGGGGACCTGCATGAAAACCCCCTAAGCTTATTTTTACCAGCTTAGGTTAGAACTTCCCCAAGGTACAAACTATTTTACCTTTTGCCCTTGTACTTTATCGCTGCCACCACCAAGCGTCTAACAGATATATAACAGGGAAAGAGCCCCCTTCTAAACGTCTTTTCCCCCAAAATCCTCCCCAAACACGACACCCCCTTTCCTGGGGAAGGCTTGATAAAAATCCTCACCAATTTGCATAGGTGAACACAGACCCAAACCCTTGGATCTTAAGAACAAGGAAAAAAGCAATCGGGTTCTTAAAAGAAGAATTTTAATAGAAGAAAAAGTAAAAAGAATCACCTCTGTAAAATCAGGCTGGTAAATATCTTACAGGGTAATCAGATTCAAAACATAGAGAATGCCTCTAGACAAAACCTTAAGTTACAAAAAGACACCAAAAACAGGAATCTACATTCCATTCAGCACAACTTATTTTCTCAGCCATTTAAACAAACAGAATCTAACGCATATCTGGCTAGATTACTTATTAGGTTCTAAGACTCCATTCCTTTCTGTTCCCAGAAAATGCACCACACAGACAGAGAGAGCCTTTGTTTCTTCCCCGCTCCAGCTTTGAAAGTATCTTCTCTCCTCATTGGTCATTTTGTTCAGGTGCCAGCGAGGTTATCCTAGCTTCTTAACCCTTTACAGGTGAAAGGGTTTTTCCTCTGGCCAGGAGGGATTTTAAAGGTGTTTACCCTTCCCTTTATATTTATGAGACACCCCCCAAATCACAGATAGGGTGAAATGCTGGCTGTGATTTCTTCCTGGAGCTCTAGGAGAAAACAGAGTTAATAAGGCACATGTACCTCTAAATATACTACCAAGTATATAAAGACTAAACAATATTTTCCACATCTGAAGGACGATTTTAACCAGTTGATTCTGGGAAACTTTCATGGGAGAGTGTATCAGCCACTTTGTTAGAAGCTCCTCAGATGTGTTGGATGTTGAAATCAAAATCTTGGAGAGCTAAACTCCACCGAATAAGTTTTTTGTTATTTCCCGTGGTGGTACGAAGCCACTGTAGCGCAGCATGGTCGGTTTGCAGGTGGAAACGCCTTTCCCAAACATATGGGCGTAGCTTTTCCAGAGCGTAGACAATGGTGTAACATTCTTTTTCACTGACTAACCAGTTGCTTTCCCTCTCAGACAGCTTCTTGCTGAGAAACACTACAGGGTGGAATTCTTGATCCGGTCCTTCCTGCATTAAAACTGCTCCCACACCACGCTCGGATGCATCTGTGGTTACTAGGAACGGTTTGTCAAAGTCTGGGGCCCTTAGCACAGGGTCAGACATGAGTGTCGCTTTAAGCTGGTTAAAGGCCTTCTGACACTCTTCGGTCCACTGAACGGCATTTGGCTGTTTCTTTTTGGTTAGGTCTGTCAGTGGGGTGGCGATTTGGCTGTATTGTGGTACAAATCGCCTGTAATAACCGGCCAAGCCTAAGAAGGATTGGACCTGTTTCTTTGACTTTGGTACAGGCCACTTTTGGATAGTATCCACTTTGGCATGTAGGGGGTTGATAGTTCCTTGACCCACCTGGTGTCCAAGGTAAGTCACTCTGTTTAGGCCTATTTGACACTTCTTAGTCTTAACAGTTAGTCCTGCCTCCCTTATGTGCTCGAAGACTGTTTGTAGCTGTTCCAGGTGTTCTGCCCAGGAATCCTAAAATATGGCGACATCGTCAAGGTAGGGGACTGCATATTTTCCCAATCCTGCTAGGAGACCATCTACAAGTCTTTGGAAGGTGACGGGTGCATTCCGCAGCCCGAAAGGGAGTACATTAAATTCATACAGCCCGACATGGGTGGTGAAGGCTGACCTTTCCTTGGCAGATTCATCTAGTGGTACCTGCCAGTACCCCTTGGTTAAGTCCAAGGTAGAGATGAACTGGGCCTGTCCCAGTTTCTCTAATAGTTCATCTGTGCGTGGCATTGGATAGTTGTCTGGGCGAGTTGCAGCATTTAGCTTACAGAAGTCCACGCAAAAACGTATCTCCCCATCTGGTTTGGGAACTAGAACCACTGGAGATGCCCATGCACTGCCAGAGGGGCAGATTACACCCATCTGTAACATATCCTGGATCTCCCGGTCTATAGCAGTTTTAGCTTGAGGAGACACCCGGTAAGGTTGGACTTTAATTGGGTGAGCATTACCTGTGTCAATGGAGTGGTATGCCCGTTCAGTCAGTCCTGGGGTGGCTGAGAACGTCGGCGCATAGCTAGTGCACAGCTCCTGGATCTGCTGTTGCTGTATACGCCCAAGGGTCATGGAGAGGTTCAACTCTTCCACTCCACCAGCACATTTTCCTTCGTAGCAGACACCTTCAGGCCACTCAGCGTCATCTCCTCCCTGGGCTGTAAACTGACAAACCTTTAATTCTCTGGAATAAAAGGGCTTTAGAGAATTAATATGGTACACCTTAGGCTTTTGATTGCAGGTGGGGAATGCTATGAGATAATTAACAGCTCCCAGGCGCTCCTGGACTGTGAATGGCCCTTCCTATGATGCTTCCATTTTATGGGCCTGGAGCGCCTTTAAGACCATGACCTGGTCCCCTACTTTGAAGGAACGCTCTCTGGCATGTTTATCATACCAGGCTTTTTGCTCTTTTTCAGTATCCTGTAGGTTTTCTTTAGCAAGGGCTAGAGAGGTTCGGAGGGTGTTTGTAGGTTGATTATAAAGTCCAATATATTAGTTCCTGGAGAAGGTGTAAATCCCTCCCATTGCTGCTTCACCAACTGTAATGGCCCCTTAACCTCGCGGCCATATACAAGTTCAAATGGTAAAAACCCTAAACTGGGACGTGGTACAGCTCAATAGGCAAAGAGCAACTGCTGCAACACTAGGTCCCAATCATTGGAGTGCTCATTTACGAATTTACATATCATGGCCCCCAAAGTTCCATTAAACTTCTCCACCATGCCATTTGTTTGATGGTGGTAAGGAGTGGCAACCAAGTGATTTACCCCATGAGCTTCCCAAAGGCTTTTCATAGTTCCTGCAAGGAAATTAGTTCCTGCATCTGTGAGGATGTCGGAGGGCCAACCTACCCTGGCAAAAATGTCTGCTAGTGCCTGGCACACACTTTTAGCCCTGGTGTTGCTTAGAGCTACTGCTTCCGGCCATCGGGTGGCAAAATCCATGAAAGTCAGTATGTACTGCTTTCCTCTGGGTGTCTTTTTCGGAAAAGGACCCAGAATATCCACAGCTACTTGCTGAAATGGAACTTCAATGATTGGGAGTGGCTGGAGAGGGGCTTTGACCTGGTCTTGGAGTTTTCCCACTCTTTGTCATACTTCACAAGACCAGACATAGGTAGAAACATCCTTGCCCATTCCCTCCCAGTGCAATGACCTCCCCAAACAGTCTTTGGTCCTGTTCACCCCAGCATGGCCACTAGGATGATCGTGGGCTAAGCTCAAGAGCTTGACCCGGTACTTAGTTGGAACTACCAACTGTCTCTGAGGATGCCAGTCTTCCTGGTGTCCACCAGAAAGAGTTTCCTTGTATAAAAGTCCTCTTTCTACAACAAATCTGGATTGATTAGAAGAGCTGAGAGGCGATGGGTTGCTCCGGGCCAGCGTCCAAGTTCTCTGGAGGCTTTCATCTGCTTCCTGTTCGGTCTGGAACTATTCCCTTGATGCTGGAGACATCAGTTCCTCATTGGATTGTGGACCTCAGCTTGGTCCCCCTGGAAGCGATGTAGGGATGGGGCTGTTTCCGTTGACTGTGACTGGTGCACTATGTTGGGGTTCAAGCTCCGGCTGAGCCTCTTGTGTAGTGTTATTGGCTGCTGCCGGTTCAGGTTCGGTGGGGTCCTCTGGTGTTGGGGTTGCAAGTACTGGATTCAGTGCTGGCAATGGGTCTGGTGCTGGTTGTTCCGCCAGTTCCGGTTCTGGGACTGGATCCACTACTGCTGTTGCAGACATTGGCCTGGGGTCTGGGTCCATCACCTCTGACCGGATCCCGGTAGAAGTTTCCAGAACAGAGCTAGGCATGACGGCTTGTTTAGCCTGGCTGTGGGTGACCATTCCCATCCTCTTGGCTAGCTTCACATGATTGGCCAAGTCTTCTCCCAACAGCATGGGGATGGGATAATCATCATAGACTGCAAAAGTCCACGTTCCTGACCAGCCTTTGTACTGGACAGGCAACTTGGCTGTGGGCAAATTGCAAGGGTTGGACTTGAAGGGTTGAATCATCACTTGGATCTCTGGGTTGATTAAATTGGGGTCCACTAAGGAAGCATGGATAGCTGACATTTGTGCTCTTGTGTCCCTCCAAGCGGTGACCTTCTTCCCGCCCACACTCACAGTTTCCCTCCAGTCCGATGGTATCTGGGAGGTATCTGGGCCTGAGGACCTCTGGTGTGATTCCGGTGCAATGAACTGTAATCTGTTGGGCTTCTTGGGGCAGTTGGCCTTTACATGCCCCGGCTCGTTACATTTAAAACATCGTCCAGCTGACGGGTGACTGGGGCGAGGTGGGTTGCTGGATAACGGTGTGGCGGGACAATAAGGTGTCTGGAGGGTTCCTTGGGGGGTAGTTGGGGCCTTGGGCTGCCCCAGGTAGTAGGGTGTGGTCTGAGGATGTCTCTTCTGGTATCCGCTCCAGCTGCGACCAGTTTTTTTCTTTTCTGCCACCTCCACCCATTTGTCTCCAATCTCCCCCGCCTCAATTACAGTTTTGGGCTTCCCATCTAGGATGTATCTTTCTATTTCTTCAGGAACACCCTCTAAGAACTGCTCCATTTGCATTAGGAAGGGCAAATCTTCTGGAGATTTCACACTTGCTCCCGATATCCAGGCATCCCAATGTTTCACAATGTGGTAGGCATGTCGGGTAAATGACACGTCTAGTTTCCACCTTAGGGCTCTGAACCACCGACAGGAATGCTCGGGTGTTAGCCCCATTCTGACTCTCGCCTTGGTTTTAAACAGTTCATACTTGTTCATGTGTTCCTTAGGCATTTCAGCCGCCACCTTAGGTAAGGGTCCACTGAGCTGCGGCTTCAGCTCTACCATGTATTGGTCTGTAGAGATGCCGTACCCAAGGCAGGCCCTTTCAAAGTTTTCTAAGAAGGCCTCGGTATCATCGCCTGCCTTGTAGGTGGGGAACTTTTTGGGATGGGAAGTGGTACCTGGAGAAGGATTGCTAGGGTTTGTTGGTATATCCTGCTGAGCCTTTGCCTTCTCCATCTCCAATGCATGCTTCCTCTCTTTTTCCTTCTCCTCCAGTTCTTTGTCCATTGCCTCCATTTCTTTTTCCCTTGCCTCCATTTCTCTCCTGTGGCAGCCACAATTTCTTTTTCTTTGGCCGCTTGTACATCCATCTCCCTCTGTCGGAGTTCTACCCATCTTTCATGTTCCTTTTGTCTTTCCTCAGCCTCCAATCTGGTCAATTCCAGCTTCTGTTGAACAGTGCAGTCTATCATCCTAACCTCTCTGGTTTTTAACTAACTTTACACCCGAGAGTTAGAAAGAAAACAAAAAAAAAACGTGGCTTGTAAAATTTTGCTGTGCTGTCCGGGTACCTATGTTCTCTGATAGTGATTGTCAGCCTACAGAAAAATCCTTAAAAAAAAAAAAACCTAACACCTTTGTCTCCAGGTAAATAGGCAGAAAACCCCTCTAGTTGCTCTTAGGGAAAAAAAAAAACTTCTTCGGGTCTGTGAAGACTTATGAATTTCCCTGCAGGAGGTTAACTACCCTGCCTTTAGGTAGAGAAAACTCCAGCTCACAAAAGACAATCCCCTTTTGTCTCTGCTGTGGCCCCCCAGCAGAAAAAAAGACTCTAACTGCTTTCAGCTTAAAACCTGCTTTCCAGCAGCCCAAAGGAAAAAAATATTTCCTTTTAAAATTTCTGCTTCAGGTTCAAAAAATCTCAAATTGATCTCAAAATGATTTCAAGTTAATCCCACCGCTCTGCCACCATGTCAAGGTTCCTTCCCCACTCTGAACTCCAGGAGACAGATGTGGGGACCTGCATGAAAACCCCCTAAGCTTATTTTTACCAGCTTAGGTTAGAACTTCCCTAAGGTACAAACTGTTTTACCTTTTGCCCTTGTACTTTATCGCTGCCATCACCAAGCGTCTAACAGATATATAACCGGGAAAGACCCCGCTTGGAAACATCTTTCCCCCCCAAATCCTCCCCAAACCCTACACCCCCTTTCCTGGGGAAGGATTGATAAAAATCGTCACCAATTTGCATAGGGGAACACAGACCCAAACCCTTGGATCTCAAGAACAATGAAAAAAGCAATCAGGTTCTTACAAGAAGAATTTTAATAGAAGAAAAAGCCAGTAAGCAATCTAGTTAGATATGCATTAGATTCTGATTGTTTAAATGGCTGATAAAATAAGTTGTGCTGAATGGAATATAGATTCCTGTTTTTGTGTCTTTTTGTAACTTAAGGTTTTGCCTAGAGGGATTCTCTATGTTTTGAATCTGATTACCCTGTAAAGTATTTACCATCCTGATTTTACAGAGGTGATTCTTTTACTTTTTCTTTAATTAAAATTCTTCTTTTAAGAACCTGATTGCTTTTTCCTTGTTCTTAAGATCCAAGGGTTTGGGTCTGTGTTCACCTATGCAAATTGGTGAGGATTTTTATCAAGCCTTCCCCAGGAAAGGGGGTGTAGTGCTTGGGGGGATATTTTGGGGGGAAGACGTTTCCAAGTGGGCACTTTCCCTGTTCTTTGTGTAACACTTTGGTGGTGGCAGCTTTTAACCTAAACTGGTAAGAATAAGCTTAAGGGGTCTTTCATGCAGGTCCCCACATCTGTACCCTAAAGTTCAGAGTGGGGAAGAAACCTTGACACATATTCATAGCTCTACCCGCTGGCACAGTCTGTTCCCCAATATTCCATTCCCAGCTCTGATGCTGCAGAGCCTTGCCTGTGTCCCCATTCCATCATCTCTTTTCCAGTTGTAAGTGTGCCTTAGTGGGTCACAACTGAGGATGCCAAATTCAGGACAAACTGCTGAGAAATAGGGCAAACACAACCCAAAACTGGTGGTTATTCTTTTAAAAGATATACGAAACCAGCCACAAAAGTAAACTTCTGTTTCACCACACTGGCTAACAAGAAAACATAAAGGCAGTTTCCTCAGGCATTCCAGTTCTTATATCACCACCAGAAACAATGGATTCAGAGATGAGTGGTTCTTTACAAGCAGTCTAATCAAATAATAGGTTCTTCACATGCCAGAGGACCAGTCACAGACCCAGGTCAATATATAACTCAGATCTTACCCCAAAATCACGCTGGTGCCAATTCTTTAATATCTAAAATTCATTTAAAAAAAGGGGGGGGGGGGAAGGTGAGAGTTAAAATTGGTTAAAGGAATCAATTGCATGCAGGATGGCAAAGTTCTTGGTTCAGGCTTGTAGCAGTGATGGAATAAACTGCTGGCTCAAGTCAAGTCCCTGGAGTACGTCCACAGCTTGGATGGGTCATTCAGTCCTTTGTTCAGAGCTTCAGTTTGTAGCAAAGTTCTTCCAGGGGTAAGAGCAGGATTGAAGACAAAAGGGAGGTCTTTCCAGGGTCTTTTACAGCTTTTGCCATGTTGAGGGCATCCCATTGTTCTTACTGTGGAAAATTATAGCAACAAGATGGAGTTTGGAGTCACATGGGCAAGTCATACGTTCATGCCCAATTTCCCTCACTCTTTGTAGGAAGCCATTACCTACACTCCAGACAGCACCTTTACATGACGGCCCATTCAGTGTAGATCAGCGTCTCCCATGGTTCATTGTCAATCAAGCATTCCTTGATGAACCACTTAATTTGAACAAAAAGAAAAGGAGTACAAGTGAGCTGTAGCTCATGAAAGCTTATGCTCAAATAAATTTGTTAGTCTCTAAGGTGCCACAAGTCCTCCTTTTCTTTTTGCGGATACAGACTAACATGGCTGCTACTCTGAAACCTGTGAATTTGAACAGTCCCTTCAAGATGTGCTGGCTAGCTACCTTGTGGGCTGTACCCTAGGAGCCAACATTTGAAATCCAGGTATAGAGCCAATACTCATAACTTCAAATACAAAAACGATGCATGCGTACAGATAGCATAATCCTAACCAGCAAATCCTAACCTTTCCATAGACACCTCACTGAACAGTCGCAGCTCATTGGCAGGCTCCCCTTGTGTTAGGATTTATAAGGGCTGATGTTGTGCTGTATTACTCTGATGATTTCACTAAATTGATGACACTTTATTCCAGTGCAATATCCTTGTTAATTCGTTGATTCACTGATTTGAGCATAACTGTATAACTGTATCGTTTAGCCCTTAGTTAGTTCTATAGTGTTTACAGTAATTTAGCCTTAGTGATGTGTGGTCTCGATTTGTTCTCTTTAATAAACTGTATAATAGGGACATTGGATCTTTGTTTTTTCAATTAGCAACATGGACCGGGACCATGGAGAGCCTAGATGGAGATCATCCTGTCCAGCCTGGAGCCTAATCAGCTCTCTCAAAATTAACTCTTTGGTTTCCCCAAGGGAACAGCTGAGTGGGCACCATTCTTAGATCCAGATGCTCAGAGCATCACAAGAGAAAATAAGCTTCCCCACCCAGGCTTTCAGAATTGAGGGGGGCAATGTGGGTGAGTGAGCAGGGGTCAGTGAGGTGGGGGTATTCCTCTGAGTGGGAGGGTGGCTGGCTCTGCAGTCACTCTCAGCCAGGCCCAGCCTGTGTCACCATCTGGCTTGCCCAGGGGTTGTGCCGTGTCAGGCCCAACTGAGAGTGTGGGTCTGTTTAGAGTTGCTGTAACTGGAGGTGAAAAGCTCAGACACTTCAGCCACCATGGTGTTGGCAGAGCAAAACGTATGTGTGTTACCAGGGCATATTGGGACATTGCTGAGAGAGAGCAGAGTTAAGGGTGTGGGAGCATTTCCTGATGTTCAGAGGTTTGAGTTTTGGTGATGTTGATGTTCTGCAAGGGGACGACATCTCACCAGGCAACCATAACTCTGCACTGAAGAAGTTTTTTCCCCTGACTGCCCACTAGATATTAGCCATTTAGGCAGGGCTAGGATGACCATATTTTCCCAAAGGGAAAATGAGACACCCCATGGGCCAGCCTGAAGCCAACCAAATGGGGTCAGCCCAAGCACTCCCTGCTTCCTCCCATGTGGGGCCAGCCTGATGTCCCCCTGTATCCCCCACACAGTGCCACCCCAGTGCCTGAGCCCCACCCCACCCCCGCTGCCCACCTGCACACTGGGCCACCCAAGGCTCCACTCTCCTCCCTGCATGCAGGGCCAGCCCCAGCCCTCCCTGCCTCCCATCTACACGGGGCCAGCCTGAGGTCCCCCTACCTCTCGGTGTGCAGGGGCAGCTTGTGCTCTCCTGCAGCCCACTCGTGTGTGGGGCCAGCCCGAGCCACTCTCCTGAGCTCTCCCTCCAGCTCGACCCCGCTTCATGCATTTGGGTATATTTTTGCCAAAAAAGTGAGGAAGGGCCTAAAAAAGGGACTGTTCCAGCCAAAACGGGACGTGTGGTCACCCTGAGCAAGGCCGATTCCAGGGCTAAACACTAAGAAAGAAAAGAATGAAAATAGCCATTGGTCAGGATCCTCTCCCTGCTAGCTGCCCTGGTAAAGGTGGGAAGAAGCAAAGGAAAGTGACTCAGAGCCATTCCTTCAGGGGAGAAGTGTCACCACTTCCATGCTGAGTATCTTTAGGATAAGGAAGAAGAAGAAGTAAAACAAATGAGAAGGAAGAAATTAGCAGATGTCCTTCCCCTCCCAGGCCCCTGAGGACAAACTGTTCTACACACACCCCTTTGCCTTATATTTAACTTCTCCCATTGCTCTGAATGACTTCTAGAAACACGCCCTAGCTGTGACCCCTCCAGAGTTTCAATGGGCTTAGGATCCGATGAGTAATGTCCATTCCTTTCCCCTTCCCCCTGCTCCAGTGCCCTAGCTTCCTATCTCCTGCTAGACAAGGTAACTTCCCAGTGCAGGCTCAACCTGCTTTCTGCTTGGCCACATTGACTCCCCAGCATCCCGAGTCTCATGCCCCTCTGGTGTCGGGGGAAAAGGAGAAATACAGTGAGAGGAGAAGCAAGAAGCCATGTCAGTGACACTGCCTGTTTGGCCTCAGTGGTTTGTCTGCACTGCTGGGAGGTGATATTGTACCATTTTGGCGCTGGGTGTGTGTTTGTGTTTCAATCAGTTCCGGTCATTTCCTCCATCGCCCAGCACTGAAGTCAGTTACTCAGGGGCAGGTCCTGCGTGGATCTATTTCTCTTCCTGCTGCCTTTTTCCCACCGCATCTGTATGGTTTGGGGCTATGGCAGGACACGTGATGGACTGTGGTTCTTTTTGTGGAGTTGTGCTATGAAAATCTCCTGTGTCAGGAGAGCCTGAAAGTATGTGGAGCCCCCAGTGCTGAAAAGCCCTGTAGCACCATGCACCAGACAGCGACAAGGAGACAGTGCTTAGGATGGAATGACCCTACTGAGGTGCAAACATCTGGGACAATGGGTGAGCTGCATCCTTCGCAAACACGTGCAGATGGCTCCTGAAGGGAGCAGGGAAAGCAGGAGCCGTGGAACCTTATAAGGAGAAAAACAAAAGGGACCAGATGAGAACGTGGGGGCTTAAAATAAAGAAACACACAGGAACAGGGGCCAGACAGGAAGAGGAAGTGAGGGGTGGGGATGGGAAAGAGAGCAAGGACACAGAAGTTGGAAGAAGGGTCCAGGAGAGAGGCCATCTAACATGTAGAAGCCTTATGAGGAGTGTGGGGGGAGGAGCTGCCTACTCTGGCCCAGGACTCTGGCTAATCCAGGGTCTTGGACCCAGCACAGAGAATCCCCTGGTGTGATGAGGAAACTGAGGCAGGGACCCAGATTTAGTTTTTATTGTTTTGTATGATTGTACTCTCGTCTGCTTTACATGATGAAGTCTAAAAGTCTCAGCACAGGAGTCAGCAAGCAGCTGAACAGAGGGGAGTTTCTGTAGGACTTGGTAAGGGGAGCTGGGGGGAGGGACTGACTGGTGTTTGGTTGGTTGCTTTTTTTTTGGAAGAGACAATGAAGATGACCGGATATGGGAGCTGCGACATGTACGTTATCCTGGAGCAGGAACCTGAAAAGAGCTTCCTTTGTATGAAGAACCTACCCACACCCTTCTAAGCTTCCCAGGGATCACCTCACTCCTCAAAAGGCTCTGGCCAGTGACCAGGCCTTCACACCCCTCCTGGCCGGGTGTCTGTGGTTACTAGTTCATCAGAAGCACTGTGGTCCAGAACAAGCATACTCAGGAATCTCTGAGTCGCTCTTGTACCCGCTAGAGCCCTCTCATCTTGTCTTCATGCTACAGGTGATGAGCAGTCAAGGGTCTTTCACCAGGATGGAGCTTCAAAGGCTTGGTCTGAGAGTGAGACATTGTCTTCCCTTCTCCCATGGATTTCCTAGGAATGACACTTACCTTTGTTTCTCTAGCACATTGTTTCAGAGACCCTTGAAGCTCATAGTGCTTCTCAAGGTTTCCATTTCCCATGTCTCCTCCTTAAAGAACTGCCATACAATCCCACCATAATACAGAAACATTTGCCTTTTCAATACAGTGATCTCCTAAAACACTGAACCTTAGTTCCATCAAGTTTAACTTCATTCCGTAGGGATCTCTCAGATTGCGATTTCCCGCAGTATCTATCTCACTGCCCCAGAGCTGCATGGTAGCCTCACATCACTCGGACAAGAATTGCTACAGGCTCAGGGGTAGAGACTGTGTTCCTGCCCCTTCCACCCCCTGCCAGCTCAGCCTCTGGTAGCAACCAAGCCTTCCACCCTCGAGTTATTCACTTTCAAGGCTGAGCAACAATTCATAACACAGATGATAAGGTTGCCACCTTCTCTCCAGTAATGTCTGGGAGGTTTTTGATTGTTAGTTCTTCCAAATTACTTGCTGCATATTTTCAAGGTACAATTCGTGTAGCTCATTTGAGAGCACTTCATTGTGAGCATTTAGTGTCTGAAATTTGAGCAGTCAGTAAGTTTGGAAGACAGGACTCCTGGGTTCCATTCCTCCAAGACCCTGGGGAAAGTCTCCCAAGAAAAGGCAGGACTCTTTGGTTCTAATCCGAACTCTGCCACTGCCTGCCCATTTGATATTAGAGAAGTCACTTCACCTTCCTCTGCCGTAGTTTCTCCATCAAGAAATGGGGGACAATAATCTTCTCCTACCTCTCTCACTGGGCGGGAGCAGCTGTGAGGATCCATTCAAGCGTCTCTGCAGCCTTTGGAACACCTCCTGCTCCTAGGAAGTGCAAAGAAGGGCAGTAAACGACGCCTTTCCAGCCTAGGGAGGATGATCTGTTGGGAAGACACAGGATTCTGTGCAGCTTGGGAAGCAGGGTTTGCAGTGATTACACCAGGGTGCGGGCACCCCTGGGTGCTAGCCCTTTCTTTGGGGTATTTAACCTCTATTGACTAGAACAGGCGTCTGACCTGGAACCCTCTCTGCAGCTGGTGATTCCTGACATATTGCACTAAGCCTGGAGGCAGAGGGGGGTTAAGATTTCTTGGGGCCCTGGGAACAGAGAACATTTAGGCTCCCCACACTCCATTAAAAACATGAATGATCAAAATGCATGAATACAAAGACTCCATTCAGTGTTTACACACTGCATTAATAAGAAAGCAAATCATATCCCAGTTCATTATGCCTAAATTAATGGCTCACGTTTTCCACATAGAAAATGAATATGGCTTGGTGTTATTCACACTATGACACAAAGGTGTTCACTGCTAATATGGAGAACACTGGTGGAACACAAATCCGTCGTTCACTGGTCAACAAGCGGGTCTTTCATCTCCCCCAGTTTTCTTAAACCCTGACCATTTGGCATTTTTTCCCCATCTATTGATCCTGTTACAGTCCAGTTTTTCTAGTGTGGAAGCAAGGAAGTCTGAAAGCCAACAGTCACAATTCCCGAAAGTAACTTAATTAAAAGAAATAATCCTAACCTGAGGAAAATTTGCTTTATCATTACGAAATTTAAGTTTCAGCAGTTGCAACTGATCACATTATGAAAAAATGTTGAAAGAATCTGATATGTGCCAAAGTGACGCTTTTGGCTTTCTGCCCAAGGTAGTTAACGGCAAACCATTTTACCAATTAAGTTTTAGGCCTAACAAGTTCAGCTAATCAGAAACTAGTTTATACAGATACATTCAATCTCACTTTTAAGAATAGGCCAGGTTCTGATTAGCCAGAGAACACAATAGATGTTCGGTCATTACTAAGCCAATGAGAATCTAGTTTTTCCAAGTGTTGCCGGCACCCAGTGCCGAGAGGCTAAACAACAGCTGAAGTTGGTTCGCTACCCGGTGTGCTACACCCAATAATCACAACGGGGTGGAGAAGCAGAAAAGTTTATTTGCAGCTGCAAAAAGGTACAGGGATAATAAAATCTCAAATCCTGCATCCAGAGCAGGAAGTTACACAGGCTTTTATGACAGGTTTCAGAGTAACAGCCGTGTTAGTCTGTATTCGCAAAAAGAAAAGGAGTACTTGTGGCACCTTAGAGACTAACCAAGTTATTTGAGCATAAGCTTTCGTGAGCTGCATCTGATGAAGTGAGCTGTAGCTCATGAAAGCTTATGCTCAAATAAATTGGTTAGTCTCTAAGGTGCCACAAGTCCTCCTTTTCTTTTTACAGGCTTTTATACATCCTTTTTCCCAGCATACTTATCCAATAGCAAGCTGCCCTAAGTATCCATTTAGCCTGCCAATCCAGTTCCCAGCTAGTTCCCTTGTTCTCTGTATCATTTCTTAAACCATACATAAAGCTGCTTTATTCAGCATTGTTCTTCCATATCTGCCCTGTGTGGCCTTGCTTAGTTTCAGGCAGTCTGACTCTGCAGCATATTGTTGCAGATTCTCAGCACAACTGCTGTGTGTGCCTCCAGGAAGGGGGGCCAAGGACACTTGGGCCTAGTACGCAGAGCTGCTGCGAGTGCCTCCAGGCGGGAGAGGGGGGCCAAGGACGCTTGGGCCTAGTGCGAGGGGGCTTCTTCGACACTCGTGGTCTTCCATCCCCTCGAGTTACCTAGTGGCCATGCCTCAGTGTCCCCAACACAAGTATCCTGCAGAGAGAGAGAGAGAGAGAGATGATTCATCCCTCCATTAAAGCATTATATCATCGGTATATTGGAGGGGAAAATGTCACTGGAACTTTCTCACAAGATAAATGTCTCCCACTTCTATAACTACCTGGGTTTGTCCTTTATGTTTTATCCCCCAACCTGGCTTGGCGTTGGCATTCACACAGCAAGAGACGCCCATTAGCCCATGTCAACAGTCGCTTGCACTGACCATCTTTGTGAAGTAAACTTGGGCGGGCCACAATTCATTTGTGAAATTGGCAGCTGAGTGAGTTGGGGCTGGAAGCTGTGGCCCAGTGTAAAGACAGCCACATCAGTCCCTGCTGGGTGAGGGGGAAACACACATAAAGATCTTAAAGATACGGTCTGGGGTAAATAGCACTACGGTGTTTCATCCACTGCAAAGGAGGGAGAACTGTACTGCAGAAGGCCTCGTATCAGATGAGCACGGGCTGAATAATGCCCTGTCACAACGGACAAGGCAAGAACCCACACTAAGATGCCAAGGCTGTGAACCACGGGCATGGGGAGGTGGGCTCCACCATGGTCTCAGAGGTGCAGGGGAGGTACATGGGGTTACATCATGACACACTAGGATGGGGTAAATAATGCTGCATTGTTTCAGAATAACAGCCGTGTTAGTCTGTATTCGCAAAAAGAAAAGGAGTACTTGTGGCACCTTAGAGACTAACCAATTTATTCGAGCATGAGCTTTCGTGAGCTACAGCTCACTTCATCGGATGCATACCGTGGAAACTGCAGCAGACTTTATATACACACAGAGATCATAAAACAATACCTCCTCCCACCCCACTGTCCTGCTGGTAATAGCTTATTTAAAGTGATCATCAAGTTGGGCCATTTCCAGCACAAATCCAGGTTTTCTCACCCTCCACCCCCCCACACACAAACTCACTCTCCTGCTGGTAATAGCCCATCCAAAGTGACAACTCTCTACACAATGTGCATGATAATCAAGGTGGGCCATTTCCTGCACAAATCCAGGTTCTCTCACCCCCTCACCCCCCTCCAAAAAACACACACACAAACTCACTATCCTGCTGGTAATAGCCCATCCAAAGTGACCACTCTCCCTACAATGTGCATGATAATCAAGGTGGGCCATTTCCTGCACAAATCCAGGTTCTCTCACCCCCTCACCCCCCTCCAAAAAACACACACACAAACTCACTATCCTGCTGGTAATAGCCCATCCAAAGTGACCACTCTCCCTACAATGTGCATGATAATCAAGGTGGGCCATTTCCAGCACAAATCCAGGTTTTCTCACCCTCCCCACCCCCATACACACACAAACTCACTCTCCTGTTGGTAATAGCTCATCCAAACTGACCACTCTCCAAGTTTAAGAGTGGTCAGTTTGGATGAGCTATTGCCAGCAGGAGAGTGAGTTTGTGTGTGTGTCCCCGGGAAAAAAAAAAAAAAAGAGGAGGGGTGCGGGGGGTGAGAAAGCCTGGATTTGTGCTGGAAATGGCCCAACTTGATGATCACTTTAAATAAGCTATTACCAGCAGGACAGTGGGGTGGGTGGAGGTATTGTTTTATGATATCTGCGTGTATATAAAGTCTGCTGCAGTTTCCACGGTATGCATCCGATGAAGTGAGCTGTAGCTCACGAAAGCTCACGCTCAAATAAATTGGTTAGTCTCTAAGGTGCCACAAATGCCACATTGTGAGACTCAGGGACAGGGGTATGCAAAGGCCTCAAAACTGAGGCTGGAGGCAGAAAAACCCCTCGGCCCCCCGCACGCCTCCCATGGCCCTGGAGCAGAAGGTCCCTGCCTCTGCCTCTGCCTCTGCCCTGCAGCTCCATGCTGCCTCCCTGCAGCAACCGCTGCCCCAGGGTCCTGGTGCCCCTCCCTCGATACCCAGAGCAGACTGACTGAGCCTGCCCTTCCACCTCACACCTTCCCTTTTCCGGCGGGACCCTCCACCAGCACAAGGGGCCCCCTCGCCTTCAGTCACAGCTCCTGCCCCATGCTGGGCAAGGGGCAGCCCCATCCCTCGCCCCCCAGTGCAGCTACAGGCAGGGGAACAGCAGGGGAGGAGGCGCACGCAGCTCCCCCCGGCACCCACCACAGGGGAGGTGAGGGAGATTCCTGGACCTGAGAGGGGCCCTAGGATCACATGCAGTGACAGTGGTGGGGGAGAGTGTGCGGCTGGGGGGCAAGAAAGCTAAATCATCCTACCCTCGCATCCCCCAGAGCTCGCTGCTGCCGGCAGGGAAAGGGCTGGGGGGAGTCCTCCTCTCTGGCCCCTGGCCCGGAGCAGCCTGCCTGCACCCCAAACTCATCCCCAGCCCTGCCCCACCCCAGAGCCCACACCCCCAGCCAGAGCTTTCACCCCCCTACACCCCACCCTCAACCCTCTGCCCCAGCCCTGAGCCTCTCTAACACCCCAAACCCCTCATCTCCAGCCCCAGCCAGAGCCCTCATCCCCCGGCACTCCAACCCTCTGCCCCAGCCCTGAGCCCCCTCCAACACCCCAAATCCCTCATTCCCAGCCCCAGCCAGAGCCCTCATCCCCCGGCACTCCAACCCTCTGCCCCAGCCCTGAGCCTCTCTAAACCCCAAGCCCCACAGCCCCGCAGCCCCCACACTCCTACTCTCACCTTGAGCCCCTCCCATACCCCAAACCCCTCATCTGCAGCCAAACTCCACAGCCCTCACCCTGCACCCCTCCCAACCCCAAACTCCCTCCCAGAACCTGCACCCTCTCCCTCCGCACCCCTTCCCATCCCCCAATTCCCTCCCAGAGCCTGCACCCCAATCCCCTCCCCCAGCCCAGGGTCTGCACCCCAGACCTCCTCCCCCACCCAAACTCCCTCCCAGAGCCTTGGGCAGGTGGGGGGAGGAGTTTGGGTGGGGGCGGGTTCTGGGCACCACCAAAATTTCTACAAACCTGCCACCCCTGCCCACGCATGGCCAGCACGGCCAGCAGAAGAGAGGGCGCAGTAGCTAAATCATCCTACCCTCGCATCATGAGATTTTCCCAGGGCCCCCCAAGTTGCCCGAGGCCCCTGGGCATGAGCCCCCTGGGCCCGGGAGTTCATCCGCCACTGCCTGGAGGGGACTCGCCCCTGGCCTACAGCAGCGATGGCTGCAGAGCTCAGGATCCCGCGTCCCAGGGGGCCTGGAATGCCGGGCGCAGATGGAGCACGTGGGGAGCCAATCAGGAGCCAGCGCTCGGAGACAATGGGCTTGGTTTACATTGGATCGTTGGCTGTTGGTGGAGTGGAGCGGAGAGAGACGCAACAGCCTGGGACGTGCTGGGACCAGATTTGCTGTGACCCGATTTGCCAGTTACTGTGGGGTAGGCTCCTTTATTAGGGTTACTCTTCTGGGGAGCGGGGGGTTCTGTAATTCTGTCCATGTACTGCTTATGTCACTTGTGTGTTCATATGGAGCGCCACTCCTCCCTTCTGCAAGTCCCCTTTGTGGCAAGACGACGAGTCACCGGTGCGGCGCCTCCTGCTGGTCATCTGGGAATTAGCTCTTTTCCAGCTTACGGAGCGCCCTCTGCAGGCTGGTGTGTTGCCTGCCGCTGGCCCCGTGTCCCTCCCCGACTCTGGTGCCCTTTACACTGGGATTCTGCCCCAGCAGTACCCCCACATTCTGGGTCTCCCCTCCCAGGGGAACTCCCAACCCTCTAAACCCACCTTGCCTCAGTGGCTACTGCCAGTCATCATCTAGGCCCCACTCACTGGGACAGACTGCAGTCACTAATGGCCACTCATCACTGATAAGGGATTAGGACAAGGTGCCTCTGCCTACCCCTGAGCTACTCCTCTGCAGCCCCTGTACCTTTCATAGACCTTCAACAAGGCCTGCAGCCTGGGGGTTTACCAGGCTGGAGCTCCCCAGTTCCTTTTACCCTTCCCCAGCACTGTTCAGCTTCAGGTACTTTGCTCCCAGGCAGCTAGCCCTTCCCACTCAAGGGCTAGAGTGAGATTCCCCTGCCTGCTGGCCCTGCAGCTCTTCTATCAGGGCCAGCTGGGCCCTAACTGAGCTTTCCCCAGCTCTTCTTAATCCCTTTCCCTGCTGCAGCCGTCTCCAGGGCTGCTTTTAACCCTTCTTTTCCAGGAGTGGGGCAGCTGCCCCACTACACCCTCCCAATGGAGCTATCCTGCAGGACCTAGGTTCCCCAGGGCGGCATCCTCCAGCCCTACCACCAGAGGAACACACACACACACACACACACTAACAGAGTAAGTCTGAGCAGATTGTGTCAATCAGCACTTTTAAGCTGTCCCCTTTCTATGCCCCTGGGTTCCATAGGAGGGGCCAGCAAACACTTTCAAGCTGCAACCCTAAAAGGCCACAGGTTTAGCACGTCCCTATCCCTGCTTTCACATCACAATTGTACTGGTAGTAACCCACTTGATGAGCAAACCCCACAGGATTTGGGGCGCTACAGGGATCTTTAGTTTAGGTAAAATATTTGTTTATGGCTAAACTGATGACTCAAGGGTTTTCTCCAGGCTAGACAAGATGAGATGATCACTCTTGGCTATGGGTGATGTTTTCTTCCCAGGAGAACACAATGCTAATGGGCTGCTTCAGTATTTTGAATATCAAGGATTCATGACTAGAATTGGTCTGATAATTGCTGAGGTGGGTGTGTGCAAGCTGTAAGGATGCTGGTTTTGGGGGGACCCAACTGATGGGACCTGCCAGCTCAGGACAAGTTGCTTAAAGCAGGGCAGTTATAGCCCAAGCCTGGGGGTTCCATTACACACCAAGCGAAACCAAACCAGCCAAAGAGAGACGACTTTAGTTTTACCCCACTGCCTAACCACAAGTCACACAAGCAATTCCCTTAGGCACTCCCGTTTCCCAGTGCCACCCATTATGGGGACAAATGGTTATTAAAACCAATACCCGAGTAAAAGAAAAATGGTTCTCTCCATCCCAAAGGACCAAGCCCCAGACTCAGCTCAATATACAAATCAGATCTTACCCATGAATCACGCTCTTGCCAATCCTTTAGAATCTAAAATTTAAAGGTTTATTCATGAAAGGAAAAAGATATAGATGAGAGTTAGAATTGGTTACATGGAATCAATGACATACAGTAAGGGCAAAGGTCTTGATTCAGGCTTGTAGCAGTGATGGAATAAACTGCAGGTTCAAATCAAGGCTCTGGAGTCCATCCACAGCTGGGATGGGTCATCAGTCCTTTGTGTAGAGCTTCCGTTTGTAGCAAAGTCCCTCCAGAGGTAAGAAGCAGGATTGAAGACAAGATGGAGGAGCTGCAGCAGCTTTTTATAGTCTCTTGCCATGTGGTCTCTGCTTTCTTTGTCCCAAGGACAAGCTGTCCATCCCATGGCCTGGAAAAACCTCAGAGTTCTGTCCATAGGCATGTTTCTGCGCACCTTGCTGAGTCAGAGTCAAAGTGTGTCTGCCGTTTCTCACTGGGTCAATTGTAGAGAGGATGGTCCTTAATGGGCCATGAAGCAGGCTAGGCAGAGCTGACACCAACTTGTCTGGGGTGTCACCCAGAAGCACAGCATAAGTTTGAAATACAGACGGTACAGAGCCAACATTTGTAACTTCAACTACAAAAATGATACACACATACAGATAGCATAATCATAGCCAGCAAACCATAACCTTGTCTGAGACACCTTCTTTGACCCCCTTTATGCAAGACTTGGTGCCACTGAACGATCTTGGTTGCAACAGTGAGGTATACGGTCCCAGTTCATGTCAGTAATGTCACACCCCCAACGCACAATTGATGCAGGAAGGGATGACACAAACATCACTGACTGCATCCCAAGAGCTCCCTATCCTTGGTTCTGTCTTACTACAGCAAGCATTGGGTTAGAAGCCATACCAGTATATCACAACTATGGTTGATCAGAATCATGTTCAATAACAGGATTGAATCTCTTTACAAACTCAAGGTAAAATTTGGTTAGAACAATAATGGAGTGGATCTGTTCTTGCAGCATAGTTCCTGTATGTCTCATGTGATCTTGCCAAGAGCTAAAGAACATAGCTAGTTTATCATACAAGCTCTGGCAAATGTTTGGAACCCAATTAACATCAAGTCAATGAAGATATTAATGTTGTTCAAAGTACAGGAATCTTGGCATCGAGCCGTGAAAGCAATATGGTAGAGTGCCTCAGTTTCCCTTTTCAGACAGCACGTTAGGCTTGGAATGTCTTGTCTTCTGTGAAAAGTTCCAATACTGCTTATAGGCATGAACTGTGAAACATTAGTATAGCAAGGCCTTTTAACACAAAGTGTGTTCTCATGTATTCCTTTTAACCTGTTGTGACGTTATTGACTGGAACCGTATAGATCACTGCTGCAACCAAGGTCCTGTAGTGGCACCAAATCTTATATAAAGGGGGTCAAATGAGGTGTGTAAGACACGGTTCTGGTTTGCTGGTTATGATGATGCTGTCTATATGTGTATATCATTTTTTTCATTAAAGTTATGAATATTGGCTCTGTACTGTCTGTATTTCAAACTTATGCTGTGCTTCTGGGTGACACCCCAGACAACTTGGTGCCAGCTCTGCCTAGCCTGCTTGATGGCCCATTAAGGATCATCCTCTATACAACTGACCCAGGGAGAGAAGGCAATGTTGGTATGTTGTAGAACTCTGAGCAGTTGTCTGGGTGTAACCAAATCTACCCCAACACTGCCACCTTATACGGAAATGCTCTTACTGTGAGTTCAGTAGGGGGTGCCCCATAAATTGTGCCAATGCTATGTATGGGAGTGGCAATGAAAAATTCATAGAGAATGTAAAAGTCAAGTGTAAAAGCTGTTGAGGGCAAATTATGGCTTCTACCATGGCTCTAGTTAATCAGATCTTGTCAAAGAGGAAGATTACTTCCCAAATCAGAGTGTGAATGTTGTTGTCCTCTGTGAGTTTACGGTAAGCGTGCCTTTAGCCAGAATCCACCTTGAAAGGAATGGTTCCTAAGCATGAAGTTATAGCTGGTGTCAGGAAGTTATTGCCTAAGGATCTTTTGATTGGGGAAAATATTAAAGCTTTGTTCTGTCCAGTTAGCCACTCCCAGGAAGGAAATGATCTTAAACCGGTGTCTATTATGGGCAATGATTTGCCTGGGGAGGGTTTCTCCAAAGGTTTCTCTGAGGAAAAGAGCTGTTTGGCTGTGAAGGAAGTTTCTGAATGTCTGTCTTATGTCTCAGAAGTGAATCTGGAATTAGAGCAGAAAGAACTCACTGTTCAGGAAAATGTTTCTCAGAAGAAGATGGTCAGGTTAAAGCCCTAACTGAGGAAGGAAAGGGTAGATTTTTGATGGGTGATGGCTTGTTGGCTAGTACAGCTTGTAAAAGTGAAGCTGAAAAGGGTAACTGTGATTTGCTGGAAGTAGCTCAGAGTAGTGAGAAGAGCAGCAGTTTCTCTGTGGGGAGTGGCAATGCGCCTGGTCAGGAGATTTGGGATGAGCCTAGGCAGCCTTGTGAGCTGATGGCTTTGTCTAGTCAGCAGCTGGGGAAGGCGAGGATAGTGGCAGATGAGTGTCCCTATACCTTACCTGTTACCCGTGTGGAGAATTGTGACAGTGAAGGAAATGTGCCTGTGTCTGTCAGGGGTATTGACTTGCCTATGGAGGGAGCTAGCCCAGTCTCCAAGAAGTTGTCTGTGAACAGCCCTGTGTGTTGGGACAAGGGAAATGAGATCCCAAGCTGGGTGTCTGGTCAAGGAGAGTGTGTCTCCGTCTCTTCTTTGTCTGTGGAGCAGACAGAAGGGGCCTTTCAGCCTGTGCTGGTTGAGAATAGTGCAGTTGTCTCAGAGTTGGTTCTGGATTCAGCGAAAGCCCTGGAAGGGACTGCTCCTAAGTTTGTGTCTGCTAGGGAGAATGGCACTGTAACTAGGGTGCATCCAGTTAATGTCCTAGCAAAATCCCAAAGACCGGACAATTCTGGTGCTTGTATTTTGCTTCTTGCTAATGTGTGGCTGGGAAAGGGTGTAGCAACTCTGTCTAATCAGGGTGATAGCCTAGCCAGGGCTCAAGGAGAGGAGAAAGGTGATTTAATTGTGTTACCTACTGATGGTGTGGAAACTGGTGGCCAGAAGGACAAGATTCCTGAGCTTGTGTGTGGCAAAGGGAAGGAGAATGCTTCTAAGATTTTATCTAGGAAGTCTAGCAGTTTGCCTGAAAGGGGATTGTGTAGGAATCCGCCTGAATGGCCAGAGGTGATTCTGGATGTAAGTGTGAGCCAGAAAGAGCCTGTGGTTGCTCAGGGAAGTGTTCCTTTAGAGCAAGCCCTAGGTGAAGAGGGTAAAGGCAGCATTTCTGTGAGGGGTGAATTGCTGCTTTGAAAAGCTCCTGGGGAAAGGAATCCTCATGGTAGTCTTTGCAAGTCTTTTGCATTCTAATTGCTTCTGCAGCTTCTGTAGCCTCAGGTAAGGGCTGTGCTCCTGCCTTCTGATCACTGGCCATTAACAGATCTCACAGTTCTTGATTTCTAGCCTCACAGGTGTAGTAGGTTCAGTAACATCTGGAGCAGAGATCCCCCATGATGCAGTGCTTCCCTGCTTTTCTGGTCCCATAGTTCAGTGCGGTGCTCTCTTCACCATTCTGTATGCTAAGGGAGAAGTCTCCCTGTCCCATCTGTCATGCAAATGAGGCTAGGGGAGTTGCCTCTGTTCTGCATTTTGTATGCTAATGGAGAAGTCTTAATCTTGTCACCCTGGTCAGGAGGGGTCTAGGTGTGTCTCCCAACACCCTTCACTGCTCTCTGCAAGTCTTTTCTCCGATTGGTTTTGATTCAAGCAGAGACTGGTTGGGCGGGGGTTTCATGAGTCAGACAGACCAGACACTGCACCCTAGCTCCCCAAGAACACAGATCTGACTGGTATCATTGCCCATTGACCTTCCCACTCTTCTACAAAAGGAGACATTGAACCGTATTGGTGGCCACTGGGCCACGTCTGTCAGCTGGGAGGGAGCTGGTTGTGTGGGGGTTGGGCCCCTTGTAAATGCTGTTATTGTTGGTGGGTTATTAGTCTAGTTGCTCCTGTTCTTTCCTTAGCCCCAGGCCTTTCTTCCCTCTCCTGAATTAGCTCCCTCACCTGTTGTGTTGTTACTGGGGGGATTGTGATCGATTTGAACCCTTGTGCATGGAGGACAATCCCAGTCTGTTATCGGGCCCTACACCGTTCCCCAGGTCCCACGACACCGTTCCCCAGGGCACAGCAGCCCTTGAGACTCAGGTGCTAAGAGGGCCCCTGGGGGCGGAGTCAGCAGGTGGCAAGAGAAGGACCCAGGTTGGTTCCGTCCCCCGCAGGGAAGAAGCTCTACTGAGCCGCAGGCAACAGGGAGAAGGCTTGAGCTAGGCCTCAAAGCAGGGCTTGCAGGGCTACTGACTTCTCTTTCTGGCACTCCCACTGCCCTGCTGTGGGGCCCTGGGCAGGTCACATCTGTTAGGGGGCTTATTCCTTCACCCACCTACTTCCCTGGTCCTTCTCACATGAACAGAGAGCAACAATACCTGAAGTCCAAAGGTGCAAACAATTCAATGTTTATTGGGGTGAACTTCCAGCAAGCATGATTCCAGTTTCCTTCCTTCGTATCCCCCTTCCCAGCTGTGACAACACAGAGCCTTACACCTGTGTCCCTGTTCCCATTCCTGCCCTTAGCCAAACGTGATCCCAATTTCCCCATCCCCATTCCCTGTTTCCATCCCTCACCCACCCACCCACTCCCTGATTGACTGCAGACTATATAGTAAAACTTATATGGGGAGTTCTGCTTAGCTATACCTTAACCAATCATTTTCCTGAAATTTAACTAACCAATCCTTATATATTGTAACATGATTATGTAACCAATTATATCCCACCACCTGATTTAGTTTACACCCCGCAAAATTAATTATACAGCAGACAGGAACAGTCACAGAACCAGACAGAGATTATACAGACAAACAATAGCAAAGTGGAAACTATAATGACAAAACAATACAGAAGTGAGGATTTCACATCGCAGCTATTGATAAGTGAGTTCTTGCCAGACAGGATGCTATCAAATAAGTTTCCTTTTACATTTTCTAGGCACTTCCCTTTCTCTGGAGGTGATAGGCACTATCAGGACAGGATTGTATTCCTAGCAGCCCAATAGCACCTTCTTTCAATGTGACTAGTTTGGAATGTGAGGATGTGACCGATCGTTTCCCAGCTTATGGCTGCCTCTGTTGCTTAGCCAAAGGCCTTAGCCTAAGAAGAGGGCCTCAGACTGTCACAGTAAGAGAAGGACCTTACACCGGCAGACAGTGAATTTAATTCTTTCTTTTATACCTCTAGAACTAGCCAAGTGATAAGAATACACCTAAATTCTTAGAGTCTAGGCCTTTACAGACAGGCCTGAATATCTATATCCTAACACTCCACCCCTTTTTTTTTCTTTTCTTTTGGGATCCTCCTGCCCAGGTATCCCTGGAAAAGCATAGGACATATGGTGACACATTTCCTGATAAGGCCAGGCATCAAGGTGGAAGGTGTCGATATTCCATTTGTCCCACTGCCCCTTGTGTAGTCTAGTGCCCTGCACCTTCTCTCATACGGGCATACCACACTTATTCCAAGTAGTGTTCCAGACTTCCCATTAGAGTGGGCCCGAGAAGGTTGAGTCCGGGTTGTCTAGTACACTGCAGGGTTTGGAGGGCTTATTACTTATCGGTTATCTCCATATGCAACGTAACACAAGTACAGTTAACAATACAAAATCCACAGCAACACCGAGTCCTGACCACTGCAGTATGGTCCAACGTCTGGGACACCCCCAAAACACTGCCTCTCCTCCTTCGACAGGGTGACGATCTGATGTGTCCAGTTGCTGGCAGTTGCAACAAGCTGCCCCTGCAGGTTTTGCTTGCTTTTGTCCATATCATAAGTCCACTGAATGTTCACAGAGAAATGGGATATTGTCCAAACCAGCTTGACCACTTTGGTATGGAATCAGGCAGTATGCCCTGGTTTGATTATTCACAGCAATCAGATTCACAGATCCATTTGTGCACCAAAGTCCACATAGCAGCATGTAGATGTGTGTAGTTTGGTTATGGGCTGGTGTAATTGTGCCCCCAGTAATATGTACATTCCCAGCAAAACCCCTTATACACAGTACACCCAAATGTCCACCCCTTGCATAGGCCGTTGATTCTGCTCCTCCATAGGCATAGGAGAAGGGCACATCCAAACATCGTCTGTTGATTTACACTATTTTACACACCCCTCCATTGATTCCCAGTGAGCTCCTCCCCTTCTCATTATTTCCATAGGGCTTGTGGGGACCACCTTAGTTGCCATTCCATTTCCAGGTACCACGGTAGCTATTACACAGGTGCTGGCCTCCTAGTTGAGCATTTTGTGTTCCCATACACATCTCCCCCCAAAGGTCAGCCTTTTCAAGCCATCCCCCTCCCACATCATGAGATTTTCTGTTCATTCAAACACAACAATGCTACCAACAAGACAAACACCACAGACAAACAACACAAAACATAGATCCATGGTATTCTGAGTTATTCTTCCGCTGGCGCCAGCTTGCTTGTAGAGTGTCTGAAAAACAAAAGAAACAATTTCCACCCCCCTGGTGGGGACAGATAATTGCTTATTAATAATAATACCACTTTCTTTTACAAATTTCCTTGCTAATTGCAGGAAAAACAGAAGAATTACCTCCAGGCTGTCCTTATTTTGTTCTATAGTCAGGCTAGTGAATTACCCCACTCACTGGTCATTTATGAAATTCATGAGGTGGTGTACCTCAGTTTCCCCTCTTGTACAACAGTCCATGTCTGCAATAAGAAAAGGAGGACTTGTGGCACCTTAGAGACTAACCAATTTATTTGAGCATGAGCTTTCGTGAGCTACAACGTGAGCTGTAGCTCACGAAAGCTCATGCTCAAATAAATTGGTTAGTCTCTAAGGTGCCACAAGTACTCCTTTTCTTTTTGCGAATACAGACTAACACGGCTGTTACTCTGAAACATGTTTGCAATAGTTTCTCTGCTGTACCAAGCTTTAAGTTTATTCTCAGGTAACAGCTGAGACACAGTTTCAGATTTTAGCACTGTACACATCCTGGGAAAATGCAAACATTCCTTCCAGATAGTTTAACCTCCATAACATTATATTAGCCATATTAATTTTACACAAGGTGTAACTGCCTTCCATGCCCACAGAGTTTTCATGCACACCCACCAAAGCAACAATCTGATCCCCTAGAGCCACCCCAAGGCTTAGTGTTCCCATCATTCCTCCCCTTTTCCTTTTCTTTTACCTGTGCGCGCACACAAAATTCTCTTTTGCCTAACATTTCTTGCACTCTGATTACTCTTTTCTACACAACTGTACCCCGACTACACTTCCATCTTGTACAACTAGACACAACCAGGGGCAGCCAAGTTAAGTTCCAATAGAAACCCCTTACGTCCTTTACTGCTTTTGATTGCATTACCCAATAGTCAAATAATTTTGCTCAGATTCTCTCTCCTCCTGCTGCCTGCATGAGTCCCTTATAGACCATTTCTGTGGGAAAAGGGCCCATTTTCCCTCAGAATAGCTGTAAAGGCTTCTGGGGACAGAAGCGTAGTGGTGGTAATAGCCACTCGACCTGACCCCCTTGGATAATTTAATGACCAAGCTTCCATCCAATGTGACAGCACAGAGTTGCACATACAGTTACATTTATATAACTGGGTTTTATCATTAAACAAAAACTTCCTTCTTGACATCTCACATACATATCCAAAGTACCCTCCATTAAAACTTCAGAAAAACAAAAGAGTGTGGAAAGGCAGATTGCACTTTGCAACTTTTTTTTTTTCTTCCCCTTCCTTCTCTCCACTCCCCCAGGACCAAGTCCCAGCTCCAGTCTCTAAAGGTAGTCTGTTAACTCTGCTTTGGACTTTAAACCCTGTTTTGCCAAATCATCTTTCACTCCCCTAACTAATTTACAACCCTTCAGCAGCCCTTGCTGAAGCAGCACCAAACCTGAAAGATTCTTGGCAGCTTCCCATAATGCTGCCCTTAAGTCAAACCTCTCACAAGCTGACTGAAGTGCCTCCTTTCCCTGAAAGGTATTCAGTCCCCATGGGCAGAGACCTTCTTGCACTACCCATATACCAAGGAGGGTGGGCTCCTCAACCATCCCCCATCCCTCTGGGTTCCCTAACATTGCCTCCATTTCCTTTTTAATCTCATCCCAGGTTGACCCCTGCACCTGGTATGGGCCCTGGCTCTTCCTTATCCATTTATCCAAAAAATCCTTTACCCTGGCTTGCCAGAACCCGCAACTACCATCACAAGAGTTCGTGATACCCCCTCCAAGCAGCTGTGCGGACTGTTGGGGAGGGGGACTTACAGGCTGCCACTCACCTATCCAATCTCTCCAATGAAGGGATAGACACTTCTCAAACTCCTGGCAGTAGTGAGTCCTGATCAGACAAGGTACATTAAACCCTCTGAGCTCAGAAGGCCAGTGGGTGAATGTTTGGGAAAGAATTCCTACTGATTTTCTGCTGGGCTCCATCCAAAGCCAATAACTAGGGCTGTCAATTAACCACAGTTTTGATTGCACTCTTAAACAATAATAGAACACCAAGTGCAACATATTATCAATCTTTTGGGATTTTTTAATATTTTCAAATATATTGATTTGAAATTACAACACAGAATACAAAAACAAGGAGGAGTTTTTGTGGCACCTTAGAGACTAACACATTTTTGGGGCATAAGCTTTCGTGGGCTATGCCCAAATAAATTGGTTAGTCTCTAAGGTGCCACAAGGACTCGTTATTTTTGCTGATACAGCCTAACATGGCAACCCCTCTGCAACAGAATACAAAGTGTACAGTGCTCACTGTATATGATTATTTTTGATTACAAATATTTATACCATAAAAAAGATAAAAGAAATAGTGCTTTTCAATTCACCTCGTACAAGTACAGTAGTGCACTCTCTTTCTCGTGAAAGTGCAACTTACAAATGTAGTGTTTTTTTTACGTAACTGCACTCCTAAACAACCCAACGTAAACCTTTAGCGCCTACAAGTGCAGTCAGTCTTGCTTCTTGTTCAGCCAATCGCAAAGACAAACAAGTTGGTTGACATTTTCAGGAGATAATGCTGCCCACTTCTTATTTCCAAGATCACCTGAATGTGAGAACAGGCATTTGCATGGCACTATTTTATCTTTTTTACAGTGCAAATATTTGTAATCAAAACTAATTATTGGGGCTGTCAATTAATTGCAGTTAATGCATGTGATGAACTCAAACCAAATTACTGCATTATTTTTTGTCATGAGAATTAATAGCACACCAGGGCACTGTGCGGGGGGGTGCCGTTTTGTGCCTCCGAAGCAAGGGTGCCCCTCCTCCCAGCACACTGCTCCACTGCAGCTCCTACCTCCTTGCCCCCCGCCCCCTGGAGCCATCCCTGACCCAGCTGCTCCATACTGGGGGCCTGCCCACTGTCTGCTGCGCAGAGCGGGGATAGGAGTGGGGGGCTGAAGTTGGGATGTCCACTAGCTGGTAGCTGCTGAGCTGGGGTTGGGGAACAGGGGGCACCTGTCTGCTGTTGCCACTGGCTCAGGAGTGAAGCCTGGACACCTGGTTTCTCTGCCTTCTCAGGCCAGGGAGGGAGTGTGGCCTGGGGAAACAGACAGACTGACTACAGGTCTCTGTCACTGACCCCACTGCTCTAAAGGGATGAGATTCCCTGGGGGTCCCAACACTGGGGGAGCTTTGGGAGCAGCCTGCAGGGTGAGCCCTGCCAGTGTGCGCAGATCCCAGTCCAGATGCCCCCTGGGAGGCATGGGATGACAGGGAGTCACCCCAGCTGGGGGGCAGACAGGCCCATTGGCGAGAGGCTGTGTTGCCCCAGACTCACGGCTGCTCTCTGCTCAGTTCCAGGATGGAGGTGCTCAGGAGGCTTCTTGGGAGGAAGACTCCACGGGTGGCCCCAGAGCCAGAGGGGGGCAGCTGCCAGCGTCCCCAGACAGAGAGCTGCCCCTCCATCCCCATGGAATGGGAAGCAGCTCCCGGACAGCCCAGGAGATGGACCTGCTCGGCCCTGCTCACCAGGAGGAAACCAGCTCCCAGGGCTGGTGCTGAGCAGAGGGACACAACAGCCAGGCCAAGATGGAGGTGGCCCAAGTTCAGTCTGGGCAGGCAGGACCCAGGCCACGAGAGGAGCCAGGCAATGCAGCTCTGGGTTTGCTTCTGCTGGAAGACCAGCCCTCAGGAGCCCAGGCCCGTGGGCCAGCAGGAGGCATCCCCAGGGCAGGAGCTGGGGGATCGCTGCCGCAGCAGCTCAACTGGTGCTGGAGGGGAGAGTGGCCACTCCCTGGAGGCTCCCTGGAGCATGGAAGCTGAGTGCTCTTCCACTGTAGGTGAGGAGACGCCCTGGGGACGGGGAGGAGCACGGGGCCATTAACACCCAATCACTCTCTCAGAGTCATTGGGGGGACCCCCACCCAGGGCTCTGGCCTGAGCCACTTGAGCCCAGTGACGTCAGCGGGAGTCGCAGAGCCACCCCTTGCAGCGGGAAAAGGCGGGAGCTACTGGGAAGTGGGATCCTGATGCTTTGGGGCAAGTCCCAGGGAGGATGGGACAGTGAAGGGCCCCATCTGCCATGGGGCCATGGTGCTGAGCGGTCTGTGGGACGGGTAGTGTGGGGAACTCTCTGCCATGGGGCCCTGGGGCTGAGGGATCTGCGGGAGGGGTAGTGTGGGGAACTCTCTGCCACGTGGTGCTTACATTGGAGGGGGAAACATTAAATCTTCTCTCCCCACCACACCCCTGTCCTTCCTCTTTTTCCCCCCAGCTGCAGCAAGAGTCCCCCTCTGCCCTTGTCTCTCTGACGCAGAGACCCCCATGGACCAGTTGGAGAAGAAGGACCTTGCCACTGAGGAAAAGGAAGAGGAGGATGAAGACCCAGCCACAGAAGGCGAGGAAGAGGAGGAAGAGCTAGAGACAGAGGAGGAGGAGAAGCAGGAGGAGGAAGTCCTGACCACAGAAAAAGAGGAGGAGGAGGACCTAGCCATAGAAGAGGACAAGGACATGACTAAAGAGGAAGTCCTGGACACAGAGGAGAAGTTGGAGGAGGAGGACATATCCGTAAAAGAGGAAAAGGAGGAGGATGAGAAGCTGTCTGCAGAAGAGGAAGAAGAGGAAGAGGAGAAGGAGAAGAACATGTCTGCAGAAGAGATAGAAGAGGAGAAGGAGGATGAGAACCTGTCTGCAGAAGAGGAAAAAGAGGAGGAGGAGGAGAAGCTGTCTGCAGAAGAGGAGGAGGAGGAGAACTTTCCTCCAGAGGAGGAGGAGGACCTCTCCGTAGAAGAGGAAGCTGATTTGACCGCAGAGAAGGAGGAGGAAGAAGAAGGTAAAGGAAGAGGAGGATGTGGCCCTGGTGGAGGAACACCTGATCGTGGAGCAAAAGGAAGAAGAGAAGGATCTGGCCATGGAGCAGGAAGAGGAGCACCTGCCTATGGAGGAAGAGTAGGAGGACCCGGCCACGGGAGTGGAGCACCTGGCCATGGAGCAGGTGTAAGAGGAGGACCACGTGGCTGCAGAGGAGGAAGAGGAGGACCTGGCCAAGGAGAAGGACCAGGCCACAGAGGAGGACAAGGAGGACCTGGACCAGGAGGAAGAGAAGGAAAAGGACCTGGCAATGGAGGAGGACGAGGATGTGTCCATGCAAGAAAAAGAAGAGGCAGAAGAGGAGGTAGAAGACATGGCTATAGACTAGGAGGACCCAGGAATGGAGGAGGACAAAGATGTGTGGATGCAGGGGGAAGAAGAGAAGGAGGTAGACCTGGCCATGGAGGAGGAGGAGCAAGAGGAGCTGGCCAGAGAGGAGGACGAGAAGGAGGAAAAGGAGGAGGAGACCATGGCCACGGAGAAGGAGCAGGAGGAAGAGGACCTGGCCAGAGAGGAGAAGGAGGAGGATGTGGCCATGCAGGGGGAAGAAGAGGCAGAAGAGGAGATGGAGGATCTGGCTATAGACGAGGAGGACCCAAGAATGGAGGAGGACGAGGATGTGTGGATGCAGGGGGAAGAAGAAGAGAAGGAGGTGGAGCTGGCCATGGAGGAGGAGGATCAAGAGGACCTGGCCAGAGAGGAGGACGAGAAGGAGGAAAAGGAGGAGGAGAACCTGGCCATGGAGAAGGAGCAGGAGAAAGAGGACCTGGCCAGAGAGGAGAAGGAGCAGGATGTAGCCATGCAGGGGGAAGAAGAGGGAGAAGAGGAAATAGAGGATCTGGCTACAGACTAGGAGGAAGAGAATGTGCAGATGTAGGGGGAAGAAGAAGAAAAGGAGGTGGATCTGGCCATGGAGGAGGAGGAGCAAGAGGACCTGGCCAGAGAGGAGGACGAGAAGGAGGAAAATCTGGCCATGGAGAAGGAGCAGGAGGAAGAGGACCTGGCCACAGAGGAGAAGGAGGAGAATGTGGCCATGCAGGGGCGGAGAAGAAGAGGCAGAAGAGGAGATAGAGGATCTGGCAATAGACAAGGAGGACCCAGGAATGGAATAGGATGAGGATGTGCCGATGCAGGGGGAAGAAGAAGAGAAGGAGGTGGATTTGGCCATGGAGGAGGAGGAGCAAGAGGACCTGGCCAGAGAGGAGGATGAGAAGGAGGAAAAGGAGGAGGAGAAGCTGGCCACGTTGAAGGGGAGGGAGGACCTGTCCATAGAGGAGGAAGTGGAAGAGGGGGAGAATCTGGCCATGGAAATGGAGCATGTGGTCATAGAGAAGAAAGCGGAAGAGGACGACTTGGATGAAGAGGAGGAGGGCAAGACGAAGTCCTCCTCCACCTCCATGGCCAGGTCCCCCTTGCTCAGGTTGTTGTCTTCCTCCTCCCTGACCTTGTCCTCCATGGCCATTTCCTCCTCCTCTTTGGCCAGGTGGCAAGAGGAGGACATGGGCATGGAAGAGGAGAAAGAAGAGGAAGACCTGGCTGCAGAGGAGGAGGATGATGAAGACTTGTCTATCAATTAGGTGGAGAACTTGACAAAAGAGGAAGAGGAGAAACTGGAGGAGTAGGAACTGGAGGAGTAGGATGATCTGGCCACAGAAGAGGAGCAGGAGGATCTGGCCATGGAGGAGGAGGATATAGCCATGCAGCAAGAGGAAGAGGAAGAGGACCAGGCCACAGAGGAGGAGATTGTGGATGAGGCCACAGAGGAAGGTGAAGAGGAGGAGCAGGAGAACCTGGCCACAGAGGAAAATGAGGAGGAAGGGAACCTTGCCCCGGAGGAGGAGGAGGACCTGGACATGGAGGAGGGGAGGACTTGGCCACAGAGAAAGAAGTGGGGGATGGGGAGGGCCTGGACATGGAGGAGGGGGAAACCTGGACATGGAAGAGGAAGTGGAGGAGGGGGAAGATCTGGACATGGAAGAAGCTGCCCAGAGGTTGTCATGGAACATCTCCAGGGTGGTGACAAGGTACACATGTTACCTATCTTAGTAGGAAATAAGTCCATCCTGCCCCTTGCCCATCCCAGCTCCCTGCAGAGGGGATTGTCCAGGATGATTCACAGCACCTCATGGGGACACTTACCATCTAGGACAGGGGTGGGCAACCTTTTTGGCCTGAGGGCCAGGTAGGGAAGGCGGTGCCTCCCAAAACAGCCTGGCCCCTGCCCCCTATCTGCCCCCTCCCACTTCCCACCCTCTGACTGCCCCACCCAGAACCCCCAACCCATCAATTCCCCCCCCCAATCCTTGTCCCCTGACTGCCCCCTCTCGGGATCCCACCCCCTCTCCAACCCCCCTTGCTCCCTGTCTTCTGACCGCCCCCCACAGAACCTCTGCCCCATCCAACAGCTCCCTGTCCTCTGACTGCCCCTGGGACCTCCTGCCCCTATCCAACAGCAGAGAGCAGGGATTCCTGGGGCTGAGGACTGGGCAGCAGCCAAGAGGAAATTCTGGGTGTAAGCGCTAGGAGGCAGGTGGGGAATCATGGGAGTGGAGGGTAAGCTGAGGCTGGGGATAGAAAGGTAGGGGGCAGGTGAGAGAGGCTGGGGGTGGGCCTAGAGAAGGAAGGAATCGGGAGAGCAGGGCCCAGCTGTGTTGCCAGAGGATCCTGCTGGCTGTGTCTGGCCAGCCTCTCTGGGAAATGCCCAGGGCTCTGTGGGGCCTGAATCTGACATTTTCCTTTGTGTCTCACAGGAACTGACTGAGGAGCTGCCCCAGGACTCTGGGCCCAGCTCTGTCCTCTCCAGCTCCATGGACCCCATGTGAAACCTCCCATACCAGAAGCTCCCATCCGGCTCCGGTGCTGCTTAGACCCAAAGAGGCTGCCTCCTCCATGGCCAGGTTCTCCTCCTCCTCCTGAAAAGCCTGCACTGATGGGTAAGGGAAGCCATGGCCACTCAGAGACACCATGGGCACGGGTGGGGATTCAATCTTGGCCCGTCTCCACCAAGGGCACAAGCCCTGTCAGGCTCTCATTCTGGAAGCCATGGAAAGCTCTGCCTGTAGCCACCCCCTCTCCACTCCCACTGCCAGACTGTTGCCCGTGGTGACAATGAAGAAGCAGGAGAACTCCTGCGAGAGATCCCCAGGGCTGCACAGTCGGGTGTCACTGGGACGTTTCTGGGAGCCATTTACAGAGTGTTCTGTTGGGGACATTTTCCTTCTCTAACCCAGGGTTTCCCTGCTCCCAGTTTCTCAGCCAGGGAGGCCACCCTGCGGAATATGGCCCAGCAGCTTGGCGATGGGCTGCAGGAGTCACCGCATAGGTCTACAGCAGCCATCGCATGTGCATTGACCATGGGCCAAAACCTGCTGCCCTCACAGCCCAGGATACCCCCTCGGATGGCAATGGGAGTGTAGCCTGGGTAACTAGCTGCTGGAGCCAGGGCGTACAGAGGGAGGGTTCAGAGATACAGCAAACCAATGGCCAGAGAAGTGAAGGATGTGAGGGAAAGAGGAGAGCTAGGACATATGGGGAGTTGCTGCAGTCAAGGGATCCCAGCTGGACGAGAGAAGATGGGTGGTTTAGACACACAAAGTCCTGCCTCTTGGTAGGGGTTAGACCAGATGAACCTTGCCGGGGCAGTGAGTTACATGAGCCAGCAAATTCAGGGCCTGGGGGGCCCGGCTCCACCAATGTTCAGGGCCGGGTTTCTCCCCCAGCCCTGCCTGCTGCCCCCATGCCTCCCCCGAGCGTACCTGCCTTCCCGCTGCAGCTCCGCGCTGCACTCCCTTGACGGCCGCTGCCACTGCGGGCTACAAGGGAGCGGCACCGGGGGCAGCTGCTGCGCCTGTAGAGGGAGGAGGTGCATGGCAGCCTCCCCCCGCCCCCCGGAAGGTGACTCCGAGTCGAATCTGGGGGCAGGTCTTATCCTGGCAGGACCTCCGATCAGCAGCCTGGCGGGGCTTGGATGAGTCTCTTGTCCCTGGTGGGAATGCTCCCCTCTGGCCCCCCACCGCAGCCCCAGGGCAGCCAACCTGCAGCACCCCAAACTCCTCATCCTTGGCCCAGCCCCACACCCTACACTCCCTCCTGCACCCCAACCTCCTGGCCCAGCCCAGAGCCCACACTCAGCACCCAAAACCCCTCTCGCACCCAGCACCCAAAGCCCCCTTCCACAGCCTTTCCTGCACCCCAACCCCATGCTCCAGCCCAGAGCCTGCACTCAGCACCCAAACTTCCTCCCAGAGCCTGCACCCAAACTCTCTCCCAGAGCCTACACCCCAAACCCCCTCCTGCACCCAAACTCCCTCCCTGAACCTTGCAGTCCCTTCTAACCCCACGGTTCTATTGTTCTTTGATTCTAGCATCTGTCACCGAAAAGAAGGGCTGGTGTGTATAGATTTCCTCCACATCCTCTGCAGTGAAGACAGAAGCAAGGAATTTATTTCGCTTCTCCGCATCGGCCTTCTCTTCCTGGAGTGCACCTTTCGCACCTCGATCGCCTAGTGACGTTGCTGACTGTTTGGAGACTTCCTGCCTCCTGGACTTAAAAAATAATTTGCTGGTAGTTGTTGTGCCTTAGCTAGTTGCTCTTTGCACTCTTTTTTGGCCGGCCTTTTTCTACTTTTCACTGGGCTTGCCAGTGTTTTTGCTTCTTTGTATTTTGCTCATTAGGATTTGACTGCCAGTTTTGAAAGGAGAACTTTTTGCCTCTGAGGGTCTCTTTTACTCGGCTATTTAGCCATGGTGGCATTTTTTTGATCCTCATGCTGGTTTTGGTATTTTTAGTATTTTTTTTAATACTATTTAATAATATTTTTTAATATTATATTTAATATTTTTGGTATTCTGGTATAGGTTTAGTGTGAGCCTCTAGTATGGTGTTTTTAAATAGTCTCTTTGCCATTTGCTGGCATTTCACCCTGGCATGTTGCTTTCAATTTCCATTTCACTAGCCTCCCATTTCTGTGCAGTTCCCCTTTTTGAGGTTCGATGCTCCTGCGGTGGGTTTCTTCGGCATTTCCCGCTCCAGGGCTGTGACGTGTAATTCCATTCGGGCTGCGAGGACGGAGAGTAACGACTCCAGCGTGGAGGCTGCAAAGTGCGCACACAGTGAACTGTCCTGAGCAGGGCGGGTGCAAGGAGGTTTCACACCCTAGGGGACACTTCCACCTTGCGCCACCTCCTCCCCGCGGCTGCTCCCTGCCCCCCCCACCCTGAGGCACCCCCCCACGGCAGCTCCCCACCGCCCCCTCCCTCCCTTCCCTCAGCCCGGGCAGCCCCCCCCTGCGACAGCTCCCCACCGCCCCCTCCCTCCCTCCCCTCAGCCCGGGCAGCCCCCCCTGCGACAGCTCCCCACCGCCCCCTCCCTCCCTCCCCTCAGCCCGGGCAGCCCCCCCTGCGACAGCTCCCCACCGCCCCCTCCCTCCCTCCCCTCAGCCCGGGCAGCCCCCCCTGCGACAGCTCCCCACCGCCCCCTCCCTCCCTCCCCTCAGCCCGGGCAGCCCCCCCTGCGACAGCTCCCCACCGCCCCCTCCCTCCCTCCCCTCAGCCCGGGCAGCCCCCCCTGCGACAGCTCCCCACCGCCCCCTCCCTCCCTCCCCTCAGCCCGGGCAGCCCCCCTTGCGGCACCTCCCCACCGCCCCCTCCCTCCCTCCCCTCAGCCCAGGCAGCCCCCCCCGCGACAGCTCCCCGCCGACCCTTCCCTCTCCTCAGCGCGGGCAGCCCCTGCCCTGCGACAGCTCCCCACCGCCCCCTCCCTCCCTCCCCTCAGCCCAGGCAGCCCCCCTTGCAGCAGCTCCCCGCCGCCCCCCTCCTTCCCCTCGGCCTGGGGAGCCACGTGCAGCAGCTCCCCGCCCCAGCTCACCGCTGCTCCGCCTCCTCCCCAATCACGCCACCGCCAACGCTTCTCCTGCCTCCCAGGCTCGTGGCGCCAATCAGCTGTTTGTAACCCCTCCCCCCCCGTTACTTGCTGCAGGCGGCCCTCCCCGCACCCCCCTGCCCCAGCTCACCTCCACTCCACCACCGCCCCCAACCACTTGGCGCCCTAGGTGACCGCCTCGTTCGCCTAGTGGTTGCACCGGCCCTGGTCCTAAGCAGAGAACGTCTCCAGGAGCCGGCGCTGCGGTACCCCTCCTCGCCAACGCCGCCCGGCTCGGCTGCATGTGCCCCGTCAGCCAGCAGGGGTTGGGGTCTCCATTGCCACGAAGGGTGAGAGAAGGACTCTCCTTATCTGTGTGCGGGGGACCGTTCCCAGCATTCAGCCAGGATTCACGGAGGCGCTGGGCTTCATCTGGCCCCTTGGCAGCTGGGGGACAGTGCAGAAAGTGAACTCTCAGCCTGCGCTGATTCAAGGTCCTGCCCACCCGTTGCTGCCCTCCCCCACACTGCCCATTCCCCTTCCCCTCCCTCGCCTGCCCCCAGCCCACCGGGCCTCTTTGCAACAGCCGCAGGGGCAGGGACAGAGGGGCAGGACCAACGCTGACCCACTTCTGTCACGGAGTTTGCATAACCTCCGATGAAAGGCCCCTGGAAGCACATGACCCCATTACTCTCTGGGAGGGGCCGGCAGGGGTAGGTCAGTGGCAGCAGGGGGTGGGCACAGGGTCTCCTTCGCGCTAGCTCAGGGGCTGTGCGGGTAACATGACACTTGTTTTGCTTGGCGTTGTCTAGCCGTTCACCCGTGACACTCCTCAGTGCAGCAGGGATCTCTCCCTGCACCAATGAACTAAGCCGGGACGGCGCGAGGAGGGGTGGGCCGGGCAGCTTCCCCTCAGCAATCAGAAGAGATCGACCCCTGGCCATCGAGATGCTCTTTTAAAGTCACTTTCCCAGTCAGGAAGCTGCAGAGGGGCCTGAGTGAGAGACAGAGCAGCCCACCTGCCCCCACAGGCCAGCCCCTGCCATGCTGGCAGCTCAGTGCAGGGCACATTCCTGGTCACCGAGCTCAAGGCCCATCACCTCACCTGGACGGCCGTGTCCCCCCTGCCTAGGACGGGAGATCAGCCCCTTAGCATGGGGCTCTGGAGACCCCGCCCGCGAGAGGGGTCCCACAGGACAGAGAGCGGAACACGCTAGCTCAGGGGCATCAGCTGGCAACCGGAGGGGAGCACTGAGATGAAATCTCCAGCCGCCTTAGAGAGGACTGAGGAATTTGTCCCATGGAATTGTGGGATACTTCCAGCTGACTCCTGGGACCCAGTCAAGCGGGACTGCATCTACACTGCAAAGCAATGGGGCTCAGCCTTGGGGCTCAGCTTAACTTGAGCTTGGGCCCTCCAGCCCTGCAGGGTCCTGGGACCCTGGGTCCAAGCCCTGGGTTTGCACAATTGCAGTGTAGATGCAAAGGGCTTTAGGCTTGAGCCTGGGCTCAATCACGGTCTTCTGTTGCAGTGTAGACATCCCCCTAGAGACAAATGAACTCACAGAAATAGAAGGCACCTATGGTAGTGGAGAACAGAGCATTACATAGAGCTCATTTGGTGGAAATGAGGATTGAGAGAAAACTAACCCATATGTTAAGTTTTTGTAATGTTTGAATATGTTGTTGTTTCCAGTGATAATGGAATTAAACATGAAGTTCATCATTCCAGAATAAGAGACTCATTCTGTGATAAGCTGATTGTATTGTAATACTGTAAATTATCTATTATTTCACATCAGTATTATAGGAAATGGTGGCTAAATCTGAAAAGTTATTTGACATAATTCAGCCTCTTTAGATTAAGCAGTGGTGAAGTAAAACCTCACTCCAAAGGGGTTAAGAGAAGTAGCATATCGGAGAATAGACACCCAAGATAGACTCTAATTATTTCTATTTTAAATGGAATTCATGTTGCTCTCCTTTAAAATAAACTTTCTGTGAAGAGGAAAGTTCCTGAGGGAGACAAGTTGTGTAACCGTCTCCCCGTCAGACTGTAACAGTCACTGCAATGTGAGCCGGGGTGTGCGGGACTCGAGTTGCAGGCTCAGTGTGTCTAAGCCTGTGCTGGAGAGTCCACACTGAACGGTGACCCTGGGTTGAGAATGTCAAGACCCGAGTCTCACCCCAGCGCTCACCGGGGTGAGACTGTGCAAGGCGCAGACCCGGTCACATCAGCCTCTCCCAGGCTTCCTAGCGCTCTCCCAGCTGTAGCCTCTTCAGCCCTTTGTTTCTTGTGCCCCACGGAAACACTTGAGTGTCCCTCCCACTGCGCTTTATCAGAAGTTGTCTCCCCCGCCAATACAGCCAGCCAAGCTGTGTTTTGGGTCTGCAAGCTGCCGGCCACTGGAGCCAGCAACCTGGGTGAGGCCCCATTTGAAGAATTTCCCCTGCTTGTATTTTCACTCCTGTTTCATACGTTGGGCAGAACATCTGTGAGATGCTGTGGACATTTTGGTGGCATTTTCTGACTGTGATAGAGCCTTCGGTGGCTGGGCGGCCTAGTGGCTGGGTCATTGGTGGGGGGAGGGTTGTAAGGGGACCTGCGCCCTCCCTGTCCACCAGATCCCAGCCCAGGGCCCTGTGTAGTTCAACCCGAAACAGGGGAGATGTTTCTGTCGCCTAGCCGGGGGAGGGGGTGGGTTCAAGACCCATTTCCCGGGACTACTTCCTACGAAAGCCTGCTTAGTTTGGGGCGTGTCCCCGCTGGCCCAGTCACCCTGCAGTTGGCGCGTACCCGCAGGCTGCACTGGGCAGCGAAAGGCGTACTTGTCTCCAGTGGCTGCGTTGGGTGGCAGGTCACTGGTCCATCCCTTTGGGTAGGACAGAGAGCTCCTGCCTCCTTGCCAGTCAGCCCCCAACTGAGCCAGGCTCCCTTCTTTTCTCCCCTTCCAGGCCTGGCATTGGCTGCGGGGATAGTGGGGCAGGGCTAGCTGAACCCACAGGTTTTCTTTAACCCCTACTCTGCCAGGCAGCAGTTTCCCTCCTGCGTCATACATCCCCTCGCTCTGCCCCCTCTCCAAACACTCTCCACCATCCCATGAAAAGAAGTCCATAATCAGATGGACTCTCCCAGCCTGGTGCTGGATGCGGAAGAAGAAGGGTTGCAAGGAAAGATACCACCTCAGGATTCGGGGATTGGTGTCCTTCATGACATGCAGCCAACGGAGAGAGGCCTGGTCGGTAACAAGGGGGAAGTGCACAGCCAGAAGATAATAATGGAGTGAGTCCAGAGCCCATTTTAACACCAAGGCTTCTTTCTCGTTATGGAGTAGCCCTTCTCTCTTGGGAACATCTTCCTGGTAGTATATAGGATGGGGAGTTCGTCACCTCCTACTACCTGGGATGGAACGGCTCTTAGGCCGACGTCCGAAGCATCCATCTGTTAGAAAAACTCCTTAGTGAAGTCAGGGCTGTGCAAGATGGGTTCCCTACAGAGCTGAGCTTTCAGGATTTGAAAAGCCTCCTCGGAGGCTTGGATCCACTGGATCTTTTGGGGACTCTCATTTTTGAGGAGATTGGCAAGAGGGGCCACAAGGAAGGAGAACCCTGGGATAAAGCGGCAGTAGTATTCAGCCAGGCCTAGAAAACGGCGTACTTGCTGGTTTGGCGAAGGAGGGGGGCACAGCTGGAGGGCCTGGATTTTGCTAATCAAGGGTGGGACTGTGCTCTTTCCCAGCACGTACCCAAGGTAGATGGTCTCATCCTTCCCAAGGAGATGCTTAGCGGGGTTTACCGTCAGGCCGGCCTCCTTGAGGGACTGTAGCATTCTGCATTCAATTCTTTAAGGTGCAATACAGCTGCCTTTCCCTGGGCCTTTTTTTTTATTATTATTATTTTATTTTGCACTTTTGTTTGCTCCTCAGTTGAATTGCAGAAGTGCCATTCTCTGTTGCAGTTAACTGTTTGTGAGCAACTTCCCGGATTAACCCACTCACTCTCCCTTTTTCACTTCAAAACTATTTTCTTTTCTTTTCTTCACTCTGACCAAACCCTCCAAACCCTGTTGTGCCAAGTTATCTTTAAGCACCCTAACTTTGATTTACGGTCCTCCAGGTGCCTTTCCTTGGGGGATTGAGATAAAGAAACACACAGGAACAGGGGCCAGACAGGAAGAGGAAGTGAGGGTTGGGGGTGGGAGAGAGATCAAGGTCACAGAAGCTGGATGAAGGCTGCTGCTCCTGCTGGGCCTGGGGCTCTTGCTGCTGCTGCTGCCACCGCTCCAGCTGCTCCCCTGGCTGGGCTGGACCCCACCCACCCCCCTTCTCTGCTACCTGGTTGCTGACTTGCTGCTGGACTCCCCCGCCCTTGGGTGCTGCTGCTGCTCCAACTGCAGCCCCTTGTGGGGTGGGGGGGGCTGCTGGCCTGCTCCCCAGAGGGGGGAGTGAGGGACCCCCGCCCCAGCCGTTGCTAGTGTGGACACCACCCCCATCACCACCTGTGCGGGGTCCTCTCTGCCTGCCTGGCCCCCGGGCTGCTGCTGCCTTTGCTGCCCGGGAGCTGCTGGACTCCGACGGAGGAGGGGACGAGGCCATCGGCTGCTGGGGGGGCGCACGGGGACTCTGCAGGCCACTGTGGAGGGGGGTCTGAAGGCTGAGTAACTTTTGAACTGTGCTCTTGTGGTGGGGGTTCTGATTGTGTGTGTGGGGACACAGGGGGTGTGGCGTGGAGCCTGCCCCCTAGACCATCCATGTGTCCCCCTCCAACCCCCCCCCCACTGTCGGTGCTGCCCCCTCCACCACCCCCCGTGAACACTTACCATCTGCCTCAAGCTCCTGCCTCTGGGACTCTGCGGCCTGCTTGGCCTGCCGCCCCTTCACCACCTTTTGGGCCTGAAGCAGCAGCCAGCTGGCTGCCCAGCGCCCGAAGCCACCCCTCCTCCTACTCAGTCCATCACTGCTCCCGCTCAGGCCCAAGGGACACTCCGCCCAGCACGCCCAGACGAGCGGGAGAGCCCTGCCTTTGCTGCCTGCAATCCGGCGGGGCCCCCAGAGGAGGGTGCGGCACGGATACTGCCGAGCATGGGAGAGGGCCCGCCCCAGGGGGAATCTTCCCTCTCTCATTCCAGCCCACCGCTGCCTCCCACGGTCCCTGAGCCATCGTCCCTGCCCCCCGACCCCTGTTAGTCGGCCCCCCGATGATGCCATGGAGGGCTGGGCCCTAGTCCAGGGGAAGCGGGGCAAGCGGAAGGCTCGAGCTCCACTCCTTTCCACCGATGCAGAAGCCCCCCAGAAGACCAGAAAGGGGGGCGCCGATGCCGAGCCCTCTGCCTTGCCCGCGGGCGTGTGCCATCCCTGGTGCTGGCTGGGGAAAACGTGGCAGCAGGGGAGGGCAGTGCCATCCCTCCATAGGAGTCCCTTCCCTCCAAGGCCCCCGATGGAGTCCCTCCTGCCCCGTTACCATCCGGAGCCCCTGTGAGCCCTGGGGCGAGCGTCGCTTCGGGCACTGGAGTGGAGACCTCCGGGGTGGTGGAAGGAGAGCTCCCCTCCATTTACGAGGAGATCGAGGCCCTGGGTCTGACCCCGGTCACCCAGGGGGAGGACGACCCTCTGCCAGCAGGCCTCGATCTGAGCGACCTCACCCCGGCCCCGCCTTCTCCATACTCCCTCCCCCTAACCGCTGCTTTTGCTCCCACCTCCGAGGGTTCCCTGGGCTCCTCCATCCACCCGGCCGTTGGTGGCACCCTGCTGTTGGCCGCCGAGCCCACTGAGGCGACCGCTGGTGGCGTGCGGCTGGGACCCGAGCCCCACGGGCTGCCCCTCGTGGGCGTGGGGCGACCGACCTCCTTCCCGGGTGGGGACCCCACTGGAGATGCCGTGGCCACTATGCCGGCCGTGGTGCCGGAGCCCAGCATCACGGAGGGCCCCCTGCCCACCCCCAGCTCCCTGAGCCCGATCGAGAGGGGGCATTTCCCAACGGCCTGGCTCCTGGGGCCCAGGATCCTGCCTTTGCCCCTCTCCCTGACTCTGCACCCAACCCCTGCCTTGCTCCTACTCTGGATCCCTGCCCTGCCCCTGATGTCAACCCCGTCCCTGCCCCCTTCACCTCCCGTGATATCATTGCCGCCCCTGGGGCCGTCATCTCCTCACTCCTAGAGGATAGCCCCCAGGGAGCGGCCTCTGTATTTCCCAGTCCCGACTCACCAGGGGCTGCTATCTTCCCTCCGCCACCCCCAATCGAACCTGGGTTTGAGGGGGGCTGTGTGGCACTAGCCCATCGGGCGCCATGTCGGGGGTCCGCCCCTTGCCTGCCCAGGCCACAGGGCTGTGTCAGTGGTCCCTCTGGAGGAAAGCCAGGGCCTAGTGACCCCAGCCCCCCATACGCTGTGAGAGGAGCTGCGGGAGTTCCTTGAGGACATCCGTGGATCCTGTAACAAGGTGCAGCTCGCTCTCCAGCGATGGGGGGACTTCCATCAAATCCTCCGGGCCACGAGGGCCCTCATGGGGGATGGTAAAAGGACCGGGAAGCAGGCCGCCGTGGCCTACCAGCGGGTCCGCCTCTTCCGTGACTCCTTACCTACTTACAGGGTAGGTCACGGATTGTTGCGCGGCCCGTTGGGAACCGCGAGCGTCCCTGCCAGAGAGGATCCCCCCAGCCCTCCTCATGGCACCTCACACGATCGCAATGTTGAACACCCGGGCCTGTAGGATGGGTCTCCACAGGTGCCAGGTGCTCTCCTTCCTTCGGGACGGGGGGGTACTCTGTGGTTTTCCTGCAGGAGACCCATACGGATTAGTCCGCCGAAGATAGCTGGCAGCTGGAATGGGGGGACAGGGTCTATTTTAGCCATCTCACAGTTCGTACGGCTGGAGTGGTGACCCTGTTCTCCCCCCACCTACGGCCCAAGGTGCTGGGGGTCGCCGAGGCTGTGCCGGGCCGCCTGCTGCACCTCCGGGTCCGTATGGAGGGGCTCTTGGTCAATCTTGTCAACATCTATGCCCCCACATCGGTCCCGGAGCAGCTGCGTTTCTTTCAGCAGGCATCCGCCTTCCTCGGCACCTTGGATCCTCGCGAGTGCCTGGTCCTTGGCGGGGACTTTAATACTACCCTCGAGGAGCGGGACTGCTTGGGGACTGAGCAGTGCCCGGCCGCCGCAGACATCCTCCGGGAGATAGTCGACCATCGCTCCCTGGTGGACGTCTGGTGCGACCACCACCCGGACGACGTCTGAATGTTCACCTTTGTCTAGATGGAGGCCCATTGGTCGCGCCACTCCTGGTTGGACTGCACCTATTTATCACGTTTCCACCTTTCACAGGCCCACTTCTCCAGCATCTGGCCGGCCCCATTCTCCGATCATCATTTAGCCACCGTGACGGTCTCTCTCTGTGCAGAGAGGCTGGGGCCGGCCTATTGGCATTTTAACAACAGCTTTTTGGAGGATGTGGGCTTACGTGGCGTCCTTCTGGGAGTTCTGGCTGGCCTGGCGAGGGCCGCGGCATGCCTTTCCCTCGGTGCAGCGGTGGTGGGACCTGGGGAAAGTGCGCACCTAGCTCTTCTGCCATGACTACACCCGGGGCGCCAGCTGATGGAGGGATGCAGCAATAGGGCAGTTGGAACGGGAGGTCTTAGAGCTGGAGAGGCGTCTGGCTGCCCCCGAGGATCCATCCCTCTGTGGGGCGTGCCGGGAGAAGCGGGAGGAGCTCTGGGCCCTCGAGGACCATTGGGCCCAGGGTGCCTTTGTTCGATCCCGCATCCGCCTCCTTTGGGAGATGGATCGCGGCTCCTGCTTTTTCTATGCCCTGGAGAAAAAGAGGGGGGCCAAGAAGCACATCACCTGCCTCCTCACAGAGGATGGCATCCCCCTCTTGGATCCGGCGCAGATGTGCGGGAGGGCCAGGGCCTTCTACGCAGGCCTTTTCTCCCCAGATCCGACCGATCCTAACGCTTGCATAGTGCTCTGGGATGAACTTCTGACGGTCAGCGCAGGTGACCAAGACCGGCTAGAGCTGCCTCTCACTCTGGCCGAGTTCTCGGAAGCCCTCCACCGCATGCCCACCAATAAATCTCCGAGCATGGACGGGCTGACCGTGGAGTTCTACCGCATGTTCTGGGACATCCTCAGCCCAGACCTAGTCACCGCCTGGGCCGAGTCTTTGCAGAGCGGGGTCCTCCCTCTTTCGTGCAGGCGAGCCGTGCTCGCCTTATTGCCAAAGAAGGGGGACCTCCGCAATTTACAAAATTGGCGTCCCGTCTCGCTCCTCAGCACAGACTACAAGGTCGTAGTGAAAGCCATCTCGCTGCGGCTAGGGTCCGTGCTGGCGGACATGATCCACCCAGACCAGACCTACACCGTCCTGGGCCGCACCATCTTCGACAACCTGTATCTGGGACTTCTTGGAACTCGGGTGTAGGGACGGTCTGTCATTTGCCCTCCTGTCCCTGAATCAGAAGAAGGCGTTCGACAGGGTGGATCATGGGTATCTCCTGAGCACTCTGCGAGCGTTTGGCTTTGGACCCCAGTTTGTGGGTTTTCTCCAGGTGCAGTACGCCTCCGCAGAGTGTCTGGTCAGGCTCAACTGGACTCTGACCGAACCAGTCAGCTTCGGGCGAGGAGTATGGCAGGGATGCCCCCTCTCAGGCCAGCTGTACGCTCTGGTGATCGAGCCCTTCCTCTGTCTCCTCCGCAGGAGGTTGACGGGGTTGGCGCTGCGGGAGCCAGAGCTGCGGCTGGTCCTGTTGGCATACGCCGACGATGTGCTCCTCATGGTCCAGGACCCAGGCGACTTGGCGCGGGTGGAGGCTTGCCAGGCCGTTTACTTGGCAGCCTCCTCCGCTCGGGTCAACTGGGTCAAGAGCTCTGGCTTGGTGGTAGGGGACTGGCGGCAGGCGAGCTCCCTCACACCCGTGCTTCAGGCCATCCGGTGGAGCACGGGTCCGCTGCTCTATCTCGGCGTTTACCTTTCTGCCACACATCTGTCTCTGCCGGAGAACTGGCACGGTTTAGAGGGCAGGATGGTAGAGCAGCTCCGAAAATGGACATGACTGCTCCGGTGTCTCTCCCTTTGAGGGGGGGCACTGGTGCTTAATCAACTAGTCCTGTCCATGCTCTGGTACCAGCTCAACACCCTGGTCCCGGCCCCAGATTTCCTGGCCAACCTCTGGACATTGATTCTGGAGTTCTTCCGGTCAGGACTGCACTGGGTCTCTGCAGGGGTTCTCCATCTACCCCTGGAGGAGGGAGGGCAGGGCCTGAAGTGTCTCTGCACTCAGGTCCATGTCTTCCACCTCCACGCCCTGCAGAGGCTCCTTTTTGGTGCAGGTAGTCCAGCGTGGAGCGTACTGGCGAATGCCTTCCTGCGCCGCTTCCGAGGCCTTCGATACGACCGGCAGCTCCTTTATCTCCATCCAAGAGGAGATAAATCCCAATACGACCAGACTCCTGTACCCCACTGGTCTGGGTCTGTCACAGTATGAAGAACCTACCCACATACTGCTAAGCTTTCTAGAGATCACCTCACTCAGCAAGGGCTCTGGCCAGTGACCAGGCCTTCACACCCCTCCTGGCTAGGTGTCTGTGGTTACTAGTTCATCAGATGCACTGTGGCCCAGAACAACCATACCCAGGAATCTCTGAGTCATCTTTTACCCGCTAGAGGCCTCTCATCTTGTCTTCATGCAACAGGAGATGAGCAGTCAAGGGTCTTTCACCAGGGTGGAGCTTCAAAGGCTTGGTCTGAGAGTGAGACATTGTCTTCACTTCTCCCATGGATTTCCTGGGAATGACACTTACCTTTGTTTCTCTAGCACATTGTTTCAGAGACCCTTGAAGCTCATAGCGCTTCTCAAGGTTTCCATTTCCCATGTCTCCTCCATAAAGACCTTCCATACAATCCCACCATAATACAGAAACATTTGCCTTTTCAATACAGTGATCTCCTAAAACACTGAACCTTAGTTCCATCAAGTTTAACCTCATTCCGTAGGGATCTCTCAGATTGCGATTTCCCGCAGTATCTATCTCAGTGCCACAGAGCTGCATGGTAGCCTCACGTCACTCGGACAAGAATTGCTACAGGCTCGGGGTAGAGACTGTGTTCCTGCCCCTTCCACCCCCTGCCAGCTCAGCCTCTGGTAGCAACCAAGCGTTCCACCCTCGAGTTATTCACTTTCAAGGCTGAGCAACAATTCATAACACAGATGATAAGGTTTGCCACCTTCTCTCCAGTAATGTCTGGGAGGCGTTTGATTGTTCGTTCTTCCAAATTACTTGCTGCATATTTTCAAGGTACAATTGGTGTAGCTCATCTGAGAGCACTTCATTGTGAGCATTTAGTGTCTGAAATTTGAGCAGTCAGTAAGTTTGAAGTCAGGACTCGTGGGTTCCATTCCTCCTAGACCCTGGGGAAAGTCTCCCAAGGGAAGGCAGGACTCTTGGGTTCTAATCCAAACTCTGCCACTGCCTGCCCATTTGATATTAGAGAAGTCACTTCACCTTCCTCTGCCGTAGTTTCTCCACCAAGAAATGTGGGACAATAATCTTCTCCTACCTCTCTCATTGGGCGGGAGCAGCTGTGAGGATCCATTCAAGCGTCTCTGCAGCCTTTGGAACACCCCCCGCTCCTAGGAAGTGCAAAGAAGGGCAGTAAATGATGCCTTTCCAGCCTAGGGAGGATAATCTGGTGGGAAGACACAGGATTCTGTGCAGCTTGGGAAGCAGGGTTTGCAGTGATTACAGGAGGGTGCGGGCACCCCTGGGTGCTAGCCCTATCTTTGGGGGTATTTAGCCTCTATTGGCTAGAACATGAGTCTGGCCTGGAACCCTCTCTGCAGCTGGTGATTCCTGACATATTGCACTAAGCCTGGAGGCAGAGGGGGGTTAAGATTTCTTGGGGCCCTGAGAACAGAGAACATTTAGGCCCCCCACACTCCATTAAAAACATGAATGATCAAAATGCATGAATACAAAGACTCCATTCAGTGTTTACACACTGCATTAATAAGAAAGCAAATCATATCCCAGTTCATTATGCCTCAATTAATGGCTCACGTTTTCCACATAGAAAAGAATAGGGCTAGGTGTTATTCACATCATGACACCAAGGTGTTCACTGCTAATATGGGCAACACTGGTGGAACACGAATCCGTCGTTCACTGGTCAACAAGCGGGTCTTTCATCTTCCCCAGTTTTCTTAAACCCTGAGCATTAAGCATTTTTCCCCCACCTATTGATCCTGTTACAGTCCAGTTTTTCTAGTGTGGAAGCAAGGAAGTCTGAAAGCCAACAGTCACAATTCCCGAAAGTAACTTAATTAAAAGAAATAATCCTAACCTGAGGAAAATTTACTTTATCATTACGAACTTTAAGTTTCAGCTATTGGTAAAAACTGATTTAAAACAAAGTTTGCAACTGATCACACTATGAAAAAATGTTGCAAGAATCTGATATGTTCCAAAGTGACTCTTTTGGCTTTCTGCCCATGGCAGTTCATGGCAAACGATTTTACCAATTAAGTTTTAGGCCTAACTAGTTCAGCTAATCAGAAAGTAGTTTACACAGATACATTCAATCTCACTTTTAAGAATAAGCCAGGTTCTGATTAGCCAGAGAACACAATGGATGTTCGGTCATTATTAAGCCAATGAGAATCTAGTTTTTCCAAGAATCCTGCAGAGTGAGAGAGAGACTATTCATCCCTCCATTATAGCAATGCCTCCTCATCGGTGTATTGGAGGGGAAAATGTCACTGGAACTTTCTCACAAGAGAAATTTCTCCCACTTCTATGTAACTCTTCTGCCCGTCAGAGTTGGCAGCAACAAGGGCCGGGTTCAGTATCTAGGGGATCCATTCCAATAACACAATGCAAAACCGGCTCAAGCCCCCACCCAGTGACCTGGGACAAATATATACCACCCCCGCTGAGCGCCTCCAAGAGGCAATACTTCCCCTCTTGCAAGCACATAGTCTGAGTGTAGCAAAAAGCCTTTTAATAACAGAGAGAAACAATGTGGCATTATGTTGGGGAAACACCACCAACAGGACTCATAACACAACCCATGAGCAACCCCCCCCCCCAAACAAATTGGGGCGTGTCCTTTCCCTTTGGTTCTTGAGTCAAGCGACCCAAAGTCACCCAAAGTCCCCAAAGTCCAACAACCCAAAAGTCTCTGTCCCTGGTCAGTGCAGCGCCAGAGTTTGAAAGTTTATCTGCAGTTTTACCTCCCAACCTGGGTGGAGATGCGGGGGAGGGGCGGGGGGGGTTAAGGGGCACCTTATGTGGTCCAAAGCCAATTACCCCACCTCTCCATGGGGCTCCGCTCCACTCCAGTCCACCAGCCGTCCCACAAACCGCTCCACTCCATCAGCCGCTCTGCTCTGCCAGCCGTCCCATGAGCGGCTCCACGCATCCTGCAAACTGCTCTGCAATATATCTTCAGGCCCCTCCACTACTTAACACAACACTCAGTGATTTCAGCTCTTAGGGTATGTCTACACTACGAAATTAGGTCGAATTGATAGAAGTCGGTTTTGTAGAAAGCGTTTTTATACAGTTGATTGTGTGTGTCCCCACACAAATGCTCTAAGTGCATGTAGTCGGCGGAGTGTGTCCACAATACCAAGGCAACCGTCGACTTCCGGAGCGTTGCACTGTGGGTGGCTATCCCACAGTTCCCGCAGTCTCCGCCGCCCATTTGAATTCTGGGTAGAAATCCCAGCGCTTGATGGGGCTAAAACATTGTCGCAGGTGGTTCTGGGTACATATCGTCAGGCCCCCGTTCCCTCCCTCCCTCCGTGAAAGCAAGGGCAGACAATCGTTTTGCGCCTTTTTTCTTGAGTTACCCGTGCAGACGCCATACCATGGCAAGCATGGATCCCGCTCAGCTCACCGTCACCGTAGGTCTCCTGGCTGCTGGCAGACGCGGTACGGCATTGCTACACAGCAACAGCTTATTGCCTTTTAGCAGCAGACAGTGCAATACGACTGGTAGCCGTCGTCGACGTAGTCCTGGGTGCTCTTTTAACCGGGTGCCTGGGCAAACATGGGAGTGACTCAGCCAGGTCATTTCCCTTGTTTCGTCCCGTGGCGATTCAGTCCCGCACTGTCTTTTAATCTGCAGCTAGCAGAAGATGATGGCTAGTCGTCATACTGCACGATCTTCTGCCGAGCACCCAGGAGATGACGATGGCTAGCGGTCGTACTGCACAGTCTGCTGCCAGCAAGATGTATAAAGATAGATGAAGTGGCTCAAAACAAGAAATAGACCAGATTTGTTTTGTATTCATTTTCTCCTCCCTCCCTCCCTCTGTGAAATCAACGGCCTGCTAAACCCAGTTTTGAGTTCTATCCTTGAGGGGGCCATTCAGTTTCTTGCAAAGCCACCCCCTTTGTTGATTTTAATTCCCTGTAAGCTAACCCTGTAAGCCATGTCGTCAGTCGCGTCTCCCTCCATCAGGGCAACGGAAGACAATCGTTCAGCGCCTTTTTCTGTGCGGATGCCAGTATAAGGGCCCTACCGTCAATCAAACCCTAACCCCACCCCTTGCCCCCTTAACCCCACCCCTTGTCCCCTACCCCCTTCACCGGAAGTCCCACCCCATGGGAGTATTCCTTCCGGGGGTCAAGGCTGCCACATGACCGGAAGCAAGGTGTGTCATGTGACTCCCTCTAACAACTCCTCCCACTTCCCTCTACCAATCAAGAGGGGTTTCGCCCCTGTAGGACTTCCCCAAGAGGAGATTTGACCAATCAGGGCAAGTTCCGGGGCGGGGTGTCCTCTCTGGAAGTGGGTCATGTGACCCCTCTAACAACTCCTCCCACCAACCTCTACCAATCAGGCCACCCCGAGAGCAGATTTGACCAAAATAGGGCAGGTTCTGGGATGGGGTGCACCATCCAGAAGACGGGCGTGTGACCCCTCTGCCAATCAGAGCACAGCACCATCACCCCATAAGTCCCAGTGTCGGGCAGAAGAGGCTGTCTTGTACCAAGAGTGCATGTTTTAGAAATCATGGAAACATGGACTCTTTCACCAACCCCGTGAGAACTTTGGACTTTGTTTTAGCCCCAAGGGCCTTCGACAAACCGCGGAGAAAGCCCTACATCAGCGTGAGTTCCGAGGAGGAGGAGGAGGAGACTGAGGGGAGCCCTTTGGCCCAGCCATTGATGGATACACCGGAACCCGAAACTGGGCTGCTTGTGAGGCACCACGATGAGCGTGATGGCCTCTTGTTGTCCACCCCCCTAGAGGTGGAAGGCGATCGCAGCTCGGGAGAGTCACTAGTGGACAAGATGAACGGAAAAGACAAAGCTCAGGTAAATGAATGTTTAAGAAGTGACGGTCGAGGTTGGGGTATAATGGGGCTAGGAACCAGGGATTGTGTAAATCAAAAACCAAGCAGTGGGGTGCTTATGCTGTTTCTTTTCTGAAAAATAAAAAATCTCTCAACAGCTCAACGATGCCTTTCTGGAGGACCCGGAGACCCTGGACAGCGTTGCACAAAGCAGCGAAGATGAACCGGGCCCAACTTGTTTTTGCTCAACGCTGATACAAGTTGTTGAAGAGGACTCCGAGGATGACGGCTATGAGGAGTTTAGGAGGAGGCTTGGCATGGAACTGACTGAGCCAGTGCCACGTCGTGAGCGCAACAAAGTCATGCGGACTATTGTACGCGTTGCTGTTTATGCTGTTCTTAATCACTGTCTTAGGGAAAAGCTTTTTGAAGATTGTGAGGGCTGTGTCCTAGATGCACCAGGCCAGTGGCACCATGACTGTGTGACTTGGACTTCAGTGGATATAAACTGCAAGCTCCGGGGCCTGTGTGCTGAGCTGGGTTTGGAAAGGTTATTAAACACTGTGATTGCCATAGGTTATGCTATGCAATGTCTGTGCCTAACCCAAGAACATTTAGCGCAAGGGGTGACCTTGATAAATGCTGTGTAATTCAGTGGAGACCCTGACCATGTTTTAAAGAAAATGACCAGACCGGAAGAGGCCTGCTTAGAGCATTATATTGACCGTCTGGTCCGCACAAAAAGTTACAGAACACTGCTTAAGAAAAAGACTATTTGTAAGAAATCTAAAAGGATTAAGTTAGAAAATGGTGAGGGGCCAAACATGCGATATAAAACTTGGTAGCTGTAAATTTAAAAAAAAACAAAAAACTATTGAACAGGGCTTTGTGACTATCTGTATTTCTGTTAAAAGGTTTCTGGCCCTTAAGGGAACTTAAAGTTTTTTTTCTTTCTTTCTTTTTTTAATGGAGCATCTTGGTTTGTTTTCAAGGAGCTGTATGTCTTTTAAATAAAAAAAAAATTGTTGGTGAGAACCTAGCTCTTGTGTCTTGTGTAAGAGAGACCCATTGACAGCAAAAGAAAAAGAAAAAAAGCTGAAATGTATGTTGTGGGAGGGGAAAAAATATCCTAAAAATGTGTTTACAATAAAACAAACAGGGATGGTTCAGACATGTGGTTGTGTACAATAGAGCTGACTTAAACAGAATGGGTTTAACCACCCCCCTCACCGAATAGCCAGGGTGACTGCGATTACTCACCCTTGTTGCCATAGGGTTAATTTTGATGGGGGTACACCCATAGTAAGGGAGGTGGGTGGGTGAGGATGGTGAGTTCTTATTAATATGAAATGAAATAAAACCTCACGAGTTTGCAGATACTATTGGACAGTTTAAATATAACCCCTGACTTGGCAGAACTCTATTGGACAGTTTAAATATGGCTCCAGGAGTTGGTGGAATGCTATAGGCCAGTTTAAATTAAATATGGCGCCAGGAGTTAGTTGAAGACCATGGGGCACTTTTTCTAGAAAGCATCCCCACCCCACCAAACTTTAAGCATGAAAGACACATGATTAAAAAAAAAAAAAAAAACAAGCCCCAAGACATTCATTGATATCTGCAAAGGGTCCCTCACTTGAAACGGTTACTGTAGGAAGGCCCTACAGGGGGAAAAAAATGTATTTGAACTTAAAAAAAAAAGAAAAGCAGCCCAATTGTGCAGAAAACTTATTCCCCCCGACCCTCCCCAGATCACAAAAGGGAATGCTCAGGAGGGGTGATCCAATCATGCATCCGATGAAGTGAGCTGTAGCTCACGAAAGCTCATGCTCAGATAAATTGGTTAGTCTCTAAGGTGCCACAAGTACTCCTTTTCTTTTTGCAAAGACAGACTAACACGGCTGTTACTCTGAAACCAATCTACCTGCTAACTGTTTTGAAACAAAAGAGTTAGGATGGTATAAAAAACCTCAGGTAGCTAGGAGACTGTCTCTTTCAACAGAAACTCTCTTGAATTGCTGCTGGACTGCAAGAGAAGGTATGTTCCCTGTTTTTTAACTCTGAAAAAAATATATATATATATATATATAATATCATGCCATGCTTTGGCCATGCTGTCTTAGTAGATAATGGTGCCTATCTTTATTGCAGTGTGATCTGTTTAGCATGGAGCCAGTAACTTTAAGTTGCAGTTCATCACCGGGCCAAGGTAAAAACCATTTTTAACTGTAGTTGTGCTTAATAACTTCAGGTATTACATAGGTTGAATAGGGATTTGGGGGCTAATACTAACTCACATTTTGGCTTGTTTTTTTTTTTTAACCCAAAGACCCCAAGCACACATGGCTGGGGCGGGGCGGGGGACAGAATGCAAACTGATGGTAAGGATGTGTTTACAAAGCTGCTGGGGTTTTGTGTGTAGGTGTGAGAGAGGGGTCTGTGCAAGACATAGGTGCAGGGTTTTAGAAGTACTTAGTGGCAAACTGATGGTTTGTTTCCAACTAACAGGGCTTGCAGGTATCGTTGCCGCCTCTGCTTGAGCGCAACATGCTCAGACAGCGTGGGGGTGCAGCTGAGGTGTCCTAGCCATAGACTGTATTGTCGGTCCAAAGAGTATTTAGACAGACATGTCGACTGTGCATCAAAAAACCAAGTTGAATGCCTGTCTAACACTGTGCGATAAGTGTCAGTCGTATGAGGAGAAGTGGCACAGGTGCAAAGGGAGGTGGTGTAAGCAGTGTCAGGGTTTGATCGTTGGAGATATAGACAGTCACCTCTGTTTTATGGACAGCCTTAGAGAGCCCGAATCCTCAGAAAAGTATATTTTTTTTATGATTTTGAATGCACACAGGAGACTGGGTTGCACACTCCCAATTACATTTTTGCGATGTCCCTAAAGCCAGAAAAATCCTGGGAATTTAAGGGTGACGAATGTCTTTCTATGTTTGTTAAGACCTTTATTGGCAAAGAGTTCCGGGACTACACGTTCCTAGCGCACAATTCCAAAGGTTATGATGCATACTTTGGCGTTAGACAGTTACTGAAGGAAAAGATGTGCATAGAACTGATCACTCAGGGTAGTAAATTAATGTGCGTGGAAGTTAAGGCCCTGGGCATTTGTTTTATAGACTCTTTAAACTTCTTGCCCATGAAGCTTAGCAAGCTCCCGCAGGCAATGGGGTTTGAAGTTTGCAAAGGGTATTTTCCACATTTTTTTAACACTTTCGAAAATCAAAATTATGTGGGGCCTATGCCTGGTGTGGAGCACTATGGTGTAGAAAGCATGATGCCCAGGGAAAAAACAGAGTTTCTCGACTGGTATCAAGACCACAGCTCTGAGACTTTTAACCTGCAGGAAGAGCTTGCCTATTACTGTCAGCAGGATGTAAATATTTTGAGACAGGCTTGTATCCTATACAGAAAAGAAATTATGAAAATGACGGAGAAGGGCGATATAGTAGAGAGAGAACCTGGTAAATTCACCGAGATAAAACTGTGTATAGATCCATTCTGGTACATAACGCTGGCATCTGTCTGCATGGCTATGTACAGGTTTATGTTTCTGGAGCCTAACACGGTAGCTCTTCTCCCTCCAGACAACTATCACAGACAGAAAAAGAGATATTCAACCCCATCTATTCAGTGGCTGTTGTATACCTCTCAAAAAGAAAATATACAAATACGGCACGCTTTACAGGGTGGGGAACTACAGGTAGGCCCCTACTTTTTAGACGGTTATGCCAGTGTTGATGGGGTACACACAGGCTTTGAGTTTAATGGGTGTTTTTTTCACAGTTGTGTCACCTGTCATTGTGAAAAAGCACAAAACCCTATGATGGGTACAACTTTAGGATTTCTTTATTACAAGACACAGCTCAAGACCGACTATCTAAAACGACTTGGTTTTGTAGTGAGGACTCTTTGGGAGCACGAGTGGGTGGTGATGAAAGAAACAGACAGTGAGCTTGCAAGCTTTTTAAACCGAGCCCAGTTACCCCAGCCTCTCATGCCTAGGGATGCTCTTTTTGGGGGGCGGACAAACGCTATCCGTCTATATTATAAACCTAACCCTGGCGAAGAAATCCACTATTATGATTTTACCAGCCTGTACCCTTTTGTAAGCAAAACCAAACACTATCCTGTTGGACACCCCAAAATAGTTTATGACAAATTTAGACCCCTTGCAAATTATTTTGGAATTGAAAAAGGTAATAAGTGTACCCCCCACGAGGCCTCTTTTACCCATTGTTACCTGTCAGAGTGGCTGGCAAGCTTATGTTCCCACTATGCCAAACCTGTGCGGAAACCGAGCAGCGGGAGACGTGCACCCATACTGACGAAGAGAGGGCCATCCTGGGGACTTGGTGCACGGTGGAATTGAACGCAGCCACAGCGAAGGGGTACGTGGTGGCTAAAATCTATGAAAGCTGGCATTTTAATGAAAAATCTGATTAACTCTTTTCAGAGTACATAAAATTATACCTCCGCCAGAAACAAGAGGCTTCAGGGTATCCCAGCTGGTGCACAGATGAAGAAAAACAAAATAAGTATGTTAACGATTTCTACCAGAAAGAAGATGTGCGTTTGCGCCAACACGAGATCAGGCTAAACCCCGCTGAACGCCAAATTGCTAAACTGTTTTTAAATTCTCTGTGGGGTAAATTCGGCCAAAGAACCAACCTACCCAATACCAGCACCGTGAGAGACCCTGACCGACTCTTTCAGTACCTGTTTTCCCCCAACTACGAGGTTTCATCCTGTGAGTTTATCGACAATGAAACAGCGTGCGTATCTTGGAAGCATGCAAAAGACCATTATTCAGTCTCATAGCCTGTTTCTCCACCGCTTATGCCCGCTTAGAACTATACAGCCTCCTAGACGGGTTGCAAGAGCGGTGCCTGTACCACGACCCTGACTCGGTGATATTTGTGCAAAGGGAGAGGGCCTGGAATCCCCCTCTGGGGGATTATTTAGGGGACCTCACGAGCGAGATCCCGCCAGATCAACACATCACCGAGTTTGTGTCGGCAGGCCCAAAAACATACGGGTATAAGCTGTTGGGAGGAAAGGCTTGTGTGAAGGTCAAAGGTATTACCCTGAACATAGAAAACTGTGAAAAGATCAACTTTGACAGTGTGAAAGATCTAGTCCTGGACTCTTGCACGGGCCTGCAAGAAAACCCCTCCAAAAAGATAGAGGTGCAGCAGCTCTCTCGTGTAAGAAACAAAAATCAGTGGCAAATAGAGACAAAAACCCTTAAAAACCACAGAAAGTCGTTTACAACAAGAGGGTCCTAGGAGAAGGGGTTTAAAACCCTGCCCTACGGCTTTTGAAAAATGGATACGAGGTGGAAACACCCCTTTTCTGCAATTCTCGCGGGGCCTAGCAACTGCGGGAAAAGTTACTTTATAAAAAATGTGTTGGATAACGCTAAACAAACATTGTCTGTTACACCTGAGAATATTGTGTGGTGTTACAGTTGTTGGGAACCTCTGTATACAGACCTGCTCTGTAAATATCCCTTTCTCAATGTTGTGGAGGGGCTGCCTGATGCTTTTGACGATGACCGTTTGTTTCCTACCCATAAAGTAAACATGATTATCCTAGATGATCTGATGAACTTTGCTTGTGAAAGCGATGAAATTGAGAAAGCCTTTACCAAGTACGTGCATCACAGGAACCTGAGCATTATGTATATAGTTCAGAACGCATTTTGCCAGGGAAAAAAGAGTCGCACTATTAACCTAAACACAAAGTACACGGTTCTGTTCAAAAACCCCAGGGATAGATCACAAATTGCTACACTCGCTCGGCAAATGTACCCCGGCAAAGCTCAATTCTTTCTAGAAGCTTTTGAGGATGCTACCAAAAGGCCTTATGGCTACCTGGTGGTGAATTTAAATGCTTCCACACCAGAAGCTTATAGACTAAGAACTGGTCTTTTCCCTCCAGACTGGCCGGCAGTTTATACTTTAAAAAGAACAACAGCAGGGTATAAAAAGAGATGAATTATTGGCAGGCCCCTTTTTAACAGCCTGGGGTGCTGACTGAAAACATGTCTAGCTGTGTGAAGAGAAACCTGGGCCTTTTAAATAATTACTTAGCAAATTGTCCCCGCAGCAAAGGAGGGCTATACTGTGCTCGGCCTCTGACGATCTAGTAACAGCCATCTCAGAAATAGCGCTCAATACCTTAAAAGGAACCGTACCTTTCACACAGAATCAAGTGTGTGTGTGCTGAAAAAGAAACACGCTTATAAAACCTTGTGTAATAAAAGGGTTTCACTTAAAAGAAAGAAGCATCTGGTGAAGCAGTCTTGGGGGGTTTATCGGACCCCTGTTAAGTTTTGCTATCCCTCTGATAACGGGGCTTTTAACTAATCAATAATGGAGTATGCAGAAAAAATGTACCTGGTGCCCAGCTGCCAGTTGGAGCAATTACGGGCTCCCCCTCCAGCAGAGGAAAATATCAGAACGACCGCAACACGCTTACTGGATGCTGAAATGAAGTCTGTTCTTCAAAGAACTGACTTAGGTGAATATGAAAAGGCTAAACTTTACAGCACCATGCTTCAAAGGTACCTAACGTACGTGAAGCAGAGCGATGTGGATAAAGGAAAAATAAATCTGTTTCTACCAGAACAAGAACAGAGTATGATTGCCAAACCCTCAGAAACACCAAAGACCTCAGACTCTGTTGCTCAGGAGGTGTTGGATAACGTGAATAAGCGTTATAAGAAAAATGCATTCGTATTGCTAAATAAGCTGGGCCACGATAAAAATATCTCTTCATGGAACGATGAAGGGTCTTTTGTGTACAAAGGCTCTGTGGTTAATGGTTCTAACATGCTCGACTTACTCAGGGTCATCACCCAGACGTGTTTTGTTCCTAGCAGACATTTACCTAAAGAATGGGATGTGTTTATGAATGCCATGGCAGAACTGAACATACCATCTTCCATCATGGGCAATGCAGCCAACAGAGATCTTTTGGAACGCCTCAAGGCCTCGACCGCCGACACCCGGGTGGATCAAGAAACCGTGACCCCTTTTTTGCCATCTAAAAAACGAAAATTGTCTAAAAGAGCCGAATGGCTCAGTGTGTGATCTTTTTCACATTCTAAATTTTTTTTTAAACTGGTAATATTTTGCTTTAAATAAAACATTTCTGAATTGGTCATTGTGTTTTGTTTGTTTTTTTAAAAACCCCGCCAAACATCAATTGTCTTTAAACCCCACACCTGGGGTGCTTTATTGGGTAACATGACTATAAAAATTGTTGCAAGATACACATGTCTGGGCTTGTTGAAACATGTTTTGAGCAAAGCTAGGCACGTCCAAGTATTTAAATTTATTTTTTACAAAATTTATCACCATCCGGTCCTTTTGCACTAAGTCATAAGAATACAATTTTAAAATCCGGTCAAAAGATAAACCCTTGCTACGATGGTGTAAGAAAAACATGCAGTGATAGCCGCAGGCGACAGAGCTGGGGTCTTGTAATTGTCTGTTGTGAAACACAATGTCTGTGGCATTTTTGTTTAAAAATTTCATAATGCTTTTAGGAAAGAACACACTGTTTGGGGGTGCCCATATGAGTCAAAAAACTCTCCAAGGTTACGCTCCACCAGATACAAGGCAAGCCAGTGTTCACCGGGTTGGTTGTGTGGATGTGTGTTGACCAATAAACCTTGGGGTCTCTGAGACAGCTTGCCGCCAGGGAGCCAATCGCAGGGAAACACATCTAAGAAATGCTTTGTCGTGTAAGGGTCCATTGATAAGACATGTGAGAGCTGCACGGTATCCATGTTCACATGTAGTCAAACAGAACATTTCTCCTCTGATTTATCTCTATGACGTTGTCAAAAACCCCAGACACGATCATATTGATGGTAACGGTTAAAGCCTTCCCAAAACGTATTTCTGCTCTCAGGTTCCCAGTTTTAATCAGGGAATAGTGATCGGCGCATTCCTGGTCGGGGGACAGGTCAAAGGCAAACATGGTGTAACCCTGTGCAAACTCCTCACGGTCGATTAACAGAGAACGATCTTTCATGTGTTTACCAGCCGTCTGTACCAGATTCATGTATTCTCTCACACAGCGTCCTGCCTCGAAGTCTGGTTGCAGAGGCTTGGTTGGTATCTGTTCACCATCCACATACAAGGCCACAAAATCAATATCGTAATGCTTAAAATGAAAGGGATTTTTAGTGTAACTTCCACTAAAGGCATCATTATCCACAAACCCCAGGACAAGCATTTTGGGTAACTGTCCCATAAACAGGTTCTCCTGGTTACTGACCCTGCTGTCTTCAGGGATGCTAAACACTTTCATTCCCACACGGTCCACGGGGTATTTGGCATTAGCGGTAAGCAGGGCCTCGGCGTGCCCCAGACGAACGCTCGGGGCCACCCGTACTTTCTTCACAAAAAGGGATGCTGATAGAATGCGCAGTTTAAAGCCTTCGGTTCCACTGCCTATTAAACAGAAAGCATCTTTACTGCGCCTCAGTTTAATTTTCACATCCACTCTGTTCAACCATAGTTTTTCTTGAAAAAACAGGTCACTGTGTAGATGACCCAGAAGCTCTACTGTTCTGCGTTGGGCAGTCAGCTTTGCACGCCTCACAATCCCTAGATTCTCACCATCCAACCCCGTTTCCTCCTATTGTCCGGCAATGTCTTTGTAAAAGAGGCCAGCGGAAAATTGTGTGGCGAGGGTGTCGTCGCTGTAATTGAGCACCGATTCTATAAAGGCCCTGAAAGGGTAACAGTTGTTGCTTTGGCTTACAAGGCGGTCTCCCAGCATGACATCCATCTAACTAAAAATAGAGGCCACAGGGTAATTCACCAGGCCCACCTCGGCGTCCGTGGCGAGTTCAGTTCCGTCTCCTTTTACAATCTTGCAACACAGGTACAACAGTGTGTTGTTTAAATCCGTATAATCTACGCCATTCCCTGCTATAAAAAAGTCAATGGGGGCAGACTCCGTAACGGCCGACAGAGGTGGCACCTCGATGTAGATGCTTTTCTCAATGCTGGTCTGCGTAGGGGCTATTTGGAACAAGTCTAATTCGGATTTGGTGCATTCTTCAGACCCGCAGTGAAAAAAGCCATGTTGATTAAAATATATCTCTTTTATCAGGCGGCGAGTGTTTCCTCTTTCGCCTCGGCTTCCTCTTGGACTTTCACTTATGACTGACCCTGCGAGTCAAAGCCCTTCTTTTAAAGGGTTTTGGGGGAGCTGTGCGTCGTGGGTATGACGCATTTCTCTTTCTCTTCTTCCTCCTTTTAAAGTACATCAGCCCCGATCCTTCCTGTGAAGCTGTATTCCCCACCTTCTCCAGAACAGCGTGGGAGACATGACCTACCACGTCTTTAGCTTTTTGAGTGGCAGTTTTTACGTGGGGTTTAATAATCTCTAGCCCCCTCCTCAAAAGCGGTACGGCTTTTCGAAAGAGGCTACGGAATATTCCACCCATGCCCCCCCATACATCACGGGGGCCCCATGATATCCAGGAAGGGCATATCCCGCCTGGGCTTTGTAACAGTTCCTGTAGATGTTGGGGTCGCCGTAATTTTTTAGGATCACCATAATAGTGTTTTGCTTTTCAGAAAACTCGCTCTCTCCGGGGATGCAGGTGTAGCTTGATGATCACCTTGCCAAAGTGAAATGAGACACTTCTGTTCTGATCTGTCTTTATTTCAATGGTAATGGTGTCAATATGGTGTTTACTGATAGGGACGTAATGAGGTTTATCGTAGGTGATAGTGACAAACTCATTGTTCCTTCCTGGGACGGGGACACAACGTAACAGGGGAACAGAAAAGTCCCCCACAAACTGATGTTCTATGATATCCGTGTACAGATACAAGGAATTAAAACCCCCAGTAATATCTGCCGAGAAAGTCAATTTTTGGACGCTGCGTTTGGGGCCCAAGCCCAGAATGTTAGCTAGTTCCCTGCTGGTAGAAAACATATAAGTAAAATTGGCGGGTTTAAGTCTCATTTTTCTACCCATAGGGTCGTAGTTCATGACCATCTCAGGCGGACCGGGGGGACGAGCCATGGTACTGTTCACATCCAGTAATTCGGGTGTGGACGCCTAATATCCTCGTCATAGGATGAAACTCCACGCCATATCTCCAAAGGTGATTTCAAAAGGGGTGTCTTCATTGATAGTGTTCCAGCTGCAGGGGTATTGTATTTCCACTAACCCCACCCCCCAGGCACCCGGGAGATCCAAGGGCTTAAGTAGCCGTATTGTAAAGTTCGAGCTGGTGTTTTGGGGAAAAACTGCAGAGCTGGCATTGCTGGGCAAAGTAATGAAAAACCCACCGTCGCTCATTTTCTCTGTCTTTGTGGGAGGAATAACTTTTGTTTGTTTTTGTTGTTTGTTTGTTGTTTGTGTCTAAATGTCACAGAGTTGAGAAGCTTTCTCCCAGCTGTTAAACTTATCAGGCCACCCCAACTATTTCACCAGTAGTTGCTTTTTTCTCCCTTTTTCTTTCTCCGCTAGAACTTTTTCAATCCTGTAAATCCTGTCTTGTTTGGGGTTTACTTTTGTAATTCTTCAGGGTAAAAAGATCCAGTAACTGTCTCACCCTCGTAGTCTTTTAATTGGTATACAGGTCTCTGACCCCTGGTTAAGGCTTCATCCACTATGAATATCTCATCGGTAAATGTCTGTTCATAACCTTTTTCAAAAGCTCCTTTGGTTTTAGATAGTCTCACGTGGTTGCCTTTTCTAAAAGGGGCAACAACCGGTTTTATTTTAAAACCATCTCCATAAACCGTTTTCCATACCTTCAGAGAATTTGAAGGGTTAACATCAGCGGGTCTGGTATGTATAGTTTTGTGAAAGCTCTGGTTGTAACTCTTTGTAAAGTCAGGTAACACATCGATGTAGCAAAAGGCGTCATGGGCTGTAAAATATCTCCACATCCTCATTTTTAAAGTTCTGTTAAATCGCTCCACAAGCCCTGCTTTGACTTATTATTAGTAATAAAATGGTGAACGCCATGCCGCTTTAATAATCTGCTTAAGGGTTTGTTTAAAAATTCTTTCCCCCGATCGGTTTGTAATTTTTGAGGCACACGCCCTTCGCTAAAAATAGCTTTAAAGGCCTTGGCTACCTCACCACTCGTCTTGTCTCTTGGGCCTAAGGCCCAGGCATATTTGGATAGAATGTCTACCACTGTTAAGATGTACTTAAAATTGCTGTTGTGTTTGGAGAACTGGTGCATATCCACCAAATCTGCCTGCCATTGCGCATCCACATCTGAAACAATGGTCTTGTTTCTTTTAAAATGTATTCGAGCCAGTTTGTGTAAAGTGTAAGCATCCTGGTCTGAAAGCCAAGCTGTTACCTGTCTTCTATTTAAAGTTTCACTCTGCTTTTTGGCCACTCGAAAAAGAGGGTTCACCCCGCCGAAGCTCCCAACTTCCCCAGGGGGGTAATATATTTTCTTTAACAGAGACGTCTCTGGAGACGTGACTGTTACTGGTATCGTCTTTTACTAACACAAGTGTGGGTGGGGGACAACATTCAGATTAACACATTTAAATAAGTTTTATTAATCGCCTGGTTTAACACAACCTGTTACAACCGCCTGTAAAAATGGACGCCATGACTCCTAACATGAGGGTGTCTGTGCTGGTTCATTCTTCCATTTTGTCCTTTTCCTCTTGAGAGCTGTGTCTCAGACATGAGCAAAGACAGCTGATGCATGATACATTTACTTCCACAGGGCTACCGATCTGTAAGTTCTCAAAGGCCTCTAGAAAGGCATCATCGAGCTGTTGAGAGATTTTTTTCAGAAAAGAAACAGTGTAAGCACCCCACTGCTTGGTTTTTGATTTACACAATCCCTGGTTCCTAACCTCCATAACACACCCCCCACCCCCACCCCCGACCATCACTTCTTAAACATTCATTTACCTGAGCTTTGTCTTTTCCATTCATCTTGTCCACTAGTGACTCCCCTGAGCTGCGATCGCCTTCCACCTCTAGGGGGTGGACAACAAGAGGCCATCACGCTCATCGCGGTGCCTCACAATCAGCCGGGTTTCGGGGTCGGTTTCCGGTGTGTCCATCAATGGCTGGGCCAAAGGGTCCTCATCGGAACTCTCGCTGATGTAGCGCTTTCTCCACACAAGTCCAAAGGTTCTCGGGGCTAAAACAAAGTCCAAAGTTCTCAAGGGGGTAGTGAAGGAGTCCATGTTTCCATGATTTCCAAAACACACGCTCTTGGTAAAAGACAGCCTGTTCTGCCCGACGCTGGGACTTATGGGGTGATGGTGCTGCACTCTGATTGGCAGAGGGGTTACACGCCCCTCTTCTGGGTGGTACAGCCCATCCCAGAACCTGCCCTATTTTGGTCAAATCTGCTCTCGGGGCGGCCTGATTGGTAGAGGTTGGTGGGAGGAGTTGTTAGAGGGGCCACATGAATCATTTCCGGAAGGGTCACCCCACCCCGGAACTCGCCCTGATTGGTCGAAGCTCCTCTCTGGGCAGTCCTACAGGGCGAAAGCCCATCCTGATTGGTAGAGGGTGGGGGGAGGAGTTGTTAGAGGGGTCACACGACCCACTTCCGGAGAGGACACTCACCCTGATTGGTCAAATCTCCTTTTGGGGAAGTCCTACAGGGGTGAAACCCCTCCTGATTGGTAGAGGGAAGTGGGAGGAGTTGTTAGAGGGGTCACATGACACACCTTGCTTCTGGTCATGCGGCAGCCTTGACCCTGGAAGTAATACCCTCATGGGGCGGGACTTCCGGTGAAGGGGGTGCAGGGGTCTAGGGGTGGGGTTAAGGGGCCAAGGGGCGGGGTTAGGGTTTGATTGATGGTAGGGCCCTTATACTACTGACGCCATACCATGGCAAGCCTGGAGCCCGCTCAGATCGCTTTGGCAATTAGGAGCACATTAAACACCACACTCATTATCCAGCAGTATATGCAGCACCAGAACCTGGCAAAGTGATACCGGGTGAGTAGGCGACATGAGCGCGGTGACGTGAGTGATGAGGACATGGACACAGACTTCTCTCAAAGCACGGGCCCTGGCGATGTGGGCATCATGGTATTAATGGGGCAGGTTCATGCAGTGGAATGCTGATTCTGGGCTCGGGAAACAAGCACAGACTGGTGGGACCGCATAGTGTTGCAGGTCTGGGACCATTCCCAGTGGTTGCAAAACTTTTGTATGCGTAAGGGCACTTTCATGGAACTTTGTGACTTACTTTCCCCTGCCCTAAGGCACAAGAATACCAAGATAAGAGCAGCCCTCACAGTTGAGAAGCGAGTGGCAATAGCCCTGTGGAAGCTTGCAACGCCAGACAGCTACTGGTCAGTCGGGAATCAATTTGGAGTGGGCAAATCTACTGAGGGGGCTGCTGTGATGCAAGTTTAGCCAACGCAATCAAAGATCTTCTGATATCAAGGGTAGTGACCCTGGGAAATGTGCAGGTCATAGTGGATGGCTTTGCTGCAATGGGATTCCCTAACTGAGGTGGGGCCATAGACGGAACCCATATCCCTATCTTGGCACCGGAGCACCAAGCTGGCGAGTACATAAACTGCAAGGGGTACTTTTCAATAGTGCTGCAAGCACTGGTGGATCACAAGGGACGTTTCACCAACATCAACGTGGGATGGCCGGGAAAGGTACATGACGCTCGTGTCTTCAGGAACTCAGGTCTGTTTCAAAAGCTGCAGGAAGGGACTTTATTCCCAGACCAGAAAATAACCTTTGGGGATGTTGAAATGCCTATAGTTATCCTTGGGGACCCAGCCTCCCCCTTAATGCCATGGCTCATGAAGCCATACACAGGAAGCCTGGACAGTAGTCAGGAGCTGTTCAACTACAAGCTGAGCAAGTGCAGAATGGTGGTAGAATGTGCATTTGGACATTTAAAAGAGCGCTGGTGCAATTTACTGACTCGGTTAGACCTCAGCAAAACCAATATTCCCACTGTTATTACTGCTTGCTGTGCGCTCCACAATATCTGTGAGAGTAAGGGGGAGACATTTATGGCGGGGTGGGAGGTTGAGGCAAATCGCCTGGCTGCTGGTTACGCACAGCCAGACACCAGGGCTGTTAGAAGAGCGCAGGAAGGCGCGGTGTGCATCAGAGAAGCTTTGGAAATCAGTTTCATGACTGGACAGGCTACGGTGTGAAAGTTCTGTTTGTTTCTCCTTGATGAAACCCCCCGCCCCTTGGTTCACTCTACTTCCCTGTAAGCTAACCACCCTCCCCTCCTCCCTTCAATCACCGCTTGCAGAGGCAATAAAGTCATTGTTGCTTCACATTCATGCATTCTTTATTCATTCATCACACAAATAGGGGGATAATTACCAAGGTAGCCCAGGAGGGGTGGTGGAGGAGAGAAGCACAGGAGGGGTGGTGGAGGAGGGAAGGACAAGGCCACACAGCACTTTAAAAGTTTAAAAGTTTAAAACTTATTGAATACCAGCCTTCTGTTGCTTGGGCAGTCCTCTGGGGTGGAGTGGCTGGGTGGCCGGAGGCCCCCCCACTGCCTTCTTGGGTGTCTGGGTGAGGAGGCTATGGAACTTGGGGAGGGGGGCGGTTGGTTACACAGGGGTTGTAGCGGCGGTCTGTGCTCCTGCTTCCCTTCCAGCAGCTCAGCCATTCACTGGAGCATATCGGTTTGATCCTCCAGCAGCCTCAGCATTGAATCCTGCCTCCTCTCATCACGCTGCCACCACCTTTCAGCTTCAGCCCTCTCTTCAGCCCGCCACCTCTCCTCCCGGTCATTTTGTGCTTTCCTGCACTCTGACATTGTCTGCGTCCACGCATTCGTCTGTGCTCTGTCAGTGTGGGAGGACAGCATGAGCTCAGAGAACATTTCATCACGAGTGCGTTTTTTTCGCCTTAAATCTTCGCTAGCCTCTGGGAAGGAGAAGATCCTGTGATCCTTGAAACACATGCAGCTGGTGGAGAGAAAAAAAGGGACAGTGGTATTTAAAAAGACACATTTTCTAGAACAATGGGTACACTCCTTCACGGTAAACCTTGCTGTTAACATTACATACATAGCACATGTGCTTTCGTTACAAGGTCCCATTTTGCCTCCCCCCAGCATGTGGCTAGCCCCTCCCCCCTCCCCGTGGCTAACAGCGGGGAACATTTCTGTTCAGCCACAGGCAAACAGCCCAGCAGGAACGGACACCTCTGAGTGTCCCCTTAAGAAAAGCACCCTATTTCAGCCAGGTGACCATGACTGATATCACACTCCTGAGGATAACACAGAGAGATAAAGAACGGATGTTGTTTGAACGCCAGCAAACATACACTGCAATGCTTTCCCGAGTACGTGCTATTGACCTGGAGTGGTAAAGTGTCCTACCATGGTGGATGGAATAAGGCTGCCCCCCCCCCACAGAAACCTTTTGCAAAGGCTTTGGGAGTATATCCAGGAGAGCCACAAATGCCAGGGCAAATTAATCATTAAACATGCTTGCTTTTAAACCATGTATAGTATTTTAAAAGGTACACTCACCAGAGGTCCCTTCTCTGCCTGGCGGGTACAGGAGGCAGTCTTGGGTGGGTTCGGGGGGTACTGGCTCCAGGTCCAGGGTGAGAAACAGTTCCTGGCTGTTGGGAAAAATGGTTTCTCTGCTTTGCTTGCTGTGAGCTATCTTCTTTGGGTCTCTGTTATGGCCTCTGTCCTTCATGCCCTGGGAGATTTTGACAAAGGTTTTGGCATTTCGAAAACTGAAACGGAGTTCTGATAACACGGATTCCTGTCCCCAAACAGCGATCAGATCCCGTACCTCCCGTTCGGTCCATGCTGGAACTCTTTTGCGATTCTGGGACTCCATCATGGTCACCTCTGCTGATGAGCTCTGCATGGTCACCTGCAGCTTGCCACGCTGGCCAAACAGGAAATTGAAATTCAAAAGTTCGCAGGCCTTTTCCTGTCTACCTGGCCAATGCATCTGAGTTGAGAGTCCTGTCCAGAGCAGTCACAATGGAGCACTGTGGGATAGCTCCCAGAGGCCAATACCGTCTAATTGCATCCACAGTACCCCAAATTCGACCCAGCAAGGCCGATTTCAGAGCTAATCCCCTTGTCAGCAGTGGAATAAGGAAATCAATGTTAAGAGCCCTTTAAGTAAAAAAAAAGGGCTCCATACTGTGGACAGGTGCAGGATTAAATCAATTTAACACTGCTAAATTTGACCTCAACTCCTAGCGTAGACCAGGGCTTAGTAAGTTTAGCTCTTTCATGATGTCAGCTTGTAGTAGAGGAGCTGCAGGGCTAGTGCACCATTGGCCCAAAATGACTTCAGCTCAGCAGTCTGTAACTACACCCCTAATAGAATCAAAATTAACTCTGATATTTTGCAGTGCAGAGAAGAAAAAGTACAATTAACATGTAAGGCCCTCCTCAGGGACCCATACCACCACATATTAACACCTACCCACAACCTCTCTGAACTCACTGAGTTTTGGAACCCATGTCTGTTGCCTAGCGAGTGCTACTCAGTTGATGGTGAGTTCCTCCATCATAACAAAAGGCCAAGTACAGTTCCACTGGCCTTGATTCACATAATCAGGATAATAACAATTTATTCTTCCTGCCCCAATAACAGAGAAACTGGGGATCCCACAGCAGCCAAAGTGAGACCATTTGGGCAGCTATGGGCTCATGCTAGGCGGGGTGGGTATGCCTATGCAAATGAGATCAGCCCCTGAAGTTCTTTTCCACAACTTGCCACAACTCACCACCAGATGGCAGGGTGGAGCTCATCCTGACTCTGCTTACATCTACAACTATCTGGGTTTGTCCTTTAGGTTTTATCCCCCAACCCGGCTTGGTGTTGGCATTCACACAGCAAGAGACGCCCATTAGCCCATGTCAACAGTCGCTTGCACTGACCAACTTTGTGAAGTAAACTTGGGCGGGCCACAATTCATTTGTGAAATTGGTAGCTGAGTGAGTTGGGGCTGGAAGCTGTGGCCCAGTGTAAAGACAGCCACATCGGTCCATGCTGGGTGAGGGGGAAAACACACAAAAAGATCTTAAAGGTATGGTCCGGGGTAAATAGCACTATGGTGTTTCATCCACTGCTAAGGTGGGAGAACTCAAGAAGGCCTCGTATCAGATGAGCACAGGCTGAATAATGCCCTGTCACAATGGACAAGGCAAGAACCCACACTAAGATGCCAAGGCTGTGAACCATGTGCATGGGGAGGTGGGCACCACCATGTTCTCAGAGGTGCAGGGGAGGTAAATAGGGTTACATCATGACATACTAGGATGGGGTAAATAATGCTGCATTGTGATACTCAGGGATAGGAGCGTGCAAAGGCCTCGAAACTGTAGCTGGTGGCATAAAAAACCCAAACAAAGCCTCTCTCTTACCATACATTTTGCAATCACCAAAAGGCACAGGAAAAAAATCTGGAAGAGAAGCGGAGAGAATGATCACGCTGGGGGTGACTGAACATTGAGAGGCAAAGAAGAGGCGATGGGGACTTCCACAGTAAGTGCGTGTATGGGAGGGTGGGGGGTTTCCATGATCCCCCCCTTGAGCAGGACCGCCCCACCTCAGCCCCCGTGTTCGTGGGGGTTGCAGTTCCCTGGGGGCTGCCCATGGGGGTTGAGGTAGTGAGGATTTCCCCAGCTCCCCTGGCTGCAGGGAGCTCCCCATCCCAGCGGCCTCCCTCCCCTCTTTCATCTATGTTCTCCTGGCAGCTGATGAGCTGCAGGTTACAGGGAGGGATAGCTCAGTGGTTTGAGCATTGGCCTGCTGAACCCCGGGTTGTGAGTTCCATCCTTGAGGGGGCCATTTAGGGATGTGGGTGAAAAATTGGGGATTGGCCGCAGGGGGTTGGACTAGATAACCTCCTGAGGTCCTATCATAAATATAAAGGGAAGAGTAATCACCTTTTAAATCCCTCCTGGCCAGAGGAAAAATCCTTTCACCTGTAAAGGGTTAAGAAGCAAAAGGTAACCTCGCTGGCACCTGACCAAAATGACCAATGAGGAGACAAGATACTTTCAAAAGCTGGGAGGAGGGAGAAAAACAAAGGGTCTGTGTCTGTCTGTGTGATGCTTTTGCCGGAGACAGAATAGGAATGGAGTCTTAGAACTTAGTAAGTAAGCTAGCTAGGTATGTTAGATTATGATTTCTTTAAAGGGCTGAGAAAATAGCTGTGCTGAATAGAATGAATATTCCTGTCTGTGTGTCTTTTTTGTAACTTAAGGTTTTGCCTAGAGGGATTCTCTATGTTTTGAATCTAATTACCCTGTAAGGTATTTACCCTCCTGATTTTACAGAGGTGATTCTTTTTTACTTCTGTTAAAAGTCTTCTTGAAAGAAAACTGAATGTTTTTTCATTGTTCTTAAGATCCAAGGGTTTGGGTCTGTGGTCACCTACGCAAATTGGTGAGGATTTTTACCAAACCTTCCCCAGGAAGTGGGGTGCAAGGGTTGGGAGGATTTTTTGGGGGAAAGACATTTCCAAACGACGCTTTCCTAATAAAAATTAACCCAGATAAATGTTTGGTGGTGGCAGTGGAAGTCCAAGGGCAAAGCGTAAAATAGTTTGTACTTTGGGAAAGTTTTAACCTAAGCTGGTAAAAGTAAGCTTAGGAGGTTTTCATGCAGGTCCCCACATCTGTACCCTAGAGTTCAGAGTGGGGAAGGAATCTTGACAGGTCCCTTCCAACCCTGATATTCTATGACCATCCTACAGCCCGCATCCTCTCGGCTCTGTTTGGGCTCGGGATAGTATGAATCCTGCCAGGAGTGGAGATTCCCACCAAGGGCACTGTAGCCCTTCCAAAAGTGTGTGTGTGGGGGGAGCAAGGGACCCCACCCTGGGCCAAGCTGGGAGTGGGGCTGGGGAGCCTGCCCCCCCCCCACAAGGTGGAGGTTGGGTGAAAGCAGGCCCCTGCCCATGTCCCGGCTCCCGGAAACCCCCACAGCTCTTACTGTGGCCGGGCTGCGGCTCTCAGTCCCCAGGCCAAAGCCAGGTCAGGGAGAGCCGCGCGGGCAGCTGTGAGAAGATAGAGTGGCAGACCCGCCACCTGCCCCAGGTTGCCGGAGAGCCCCAGAGACGGGGACACAGGCCGGGGGGTGCTCTCAGTCCCACCCCCCCGCACCCTGGACAGGTGGAGGGTCCACCGCAGCTCCCTACAGCAGCCCGGGGTCCCTGGCCAGGCTCTACACTGGCCTGGCTGGGGGGTGGGGCCTCGGAGGGGAAGGGAGCAAAGTCTGCCCCAGTGAAAAAGTGGGAGAGCCCTGGCCCCCCAGTTCCGGCACCACCGATTCCCACGCAGCTTGGGGCTGGAGGAGACTCCCCAGGAGGTGATACTCCCCACCTTCCTTTGCCGCCAAGGAGGAGATGTGGCAAATGGCAACCTTGAGAAGCTCTATGAGCTTCAAGGGTCTCTGAAACAAGGTGTTAGAGAAACAAAGGTAAGTGTCATTCCTAGGAAATCCATTGGAGAAGGGAAGACAATGTCTCACTCTCAAACCAACCCTTTGAAGCTCCACCCTGTGAAAGACCCTTATCTGCTCATCTCCTGTTGCATGAAGACAAGATGAGAGGCCTCTAGCGGGTAAAAGAGTGACTCAAAGATTCCTGGGTATCTTTGTTCTGGGCCACAGTGCTTCTGATGAACTAGTAACCACAGATACCCAGCCAGGAGGGGTGTGAAGGCCTGGTCACTGGCCAGAGCCCTTGCTGGAGTGAGGTGATCTCTGGGAAGCTTAGCAGTGTGTGGGTAGGTTCTTCATACTGTGACAGACCCAGACCAGTGGGGTACAGGAGTCTGGTAGAAGGCAAATATACTGGCCACTGGATGAAGAGTTTTCTGTTCCCTGAGTGACCAGAGCAGGGGCTGCACGAGAGCAATCAGGAACCTGCTAGAACCAATTAAGACAGGCAAGCTAATTAAGACACCTGGAGCCAATTAAGAACATACTAGACTCAATTACGGCAGGCAGACTGATCAGGACACCTGGCTTAAAAAGGATCTCCCGTCAGTTAGAGGTGCGTGTGCGTGCGTGCAAGGAGTGAGAAGGCGTGCTGCTGGAGGACTGAGGAGTACAAGCGTGATCAGGCTTCAGGAGGAGGATCCTGTGGTGGGGATACAGAAGGTGTTGGGAGGAGCCCATGGGGAAGTAGGCCAGGGAATTATAGCTGTCACGCAGCAAAAAAGCAACCAACCAAACACCAGTCGGTCCCTCCCCACAGCTCCCCTTACCAAGTCCCACACAGAAACTCCCCTCTGTTCAGCTGCTTGCTAGCTCCCGTGCTGAGACTTTTAGACTTCATCCTGTAAAGCAGACGAGAGTACAATCATACAAAACAATGAAAGCTAAATCTGGGTCCCTGCCTCGGTTTCCTCATCACTCCAGGGGATTCTCTGTGCTGAGTCCAAGACCCTGGATTAGCCAGAGTCCTGAGCCAGAGTAGGCAGCTCCTCCCCCCACATTCCTCATGAGGCTTCTACATGTTACATGACCTCTCTCCTGGACCCTTCTTCCAACTTCTGTGACCTTGCTCTCTCTCCAACCCCCGCCCCTCACTTCCTCTTCCTGTCTGGCCCCTGTTCCTGTGTGTTTCTTTATCTTAATCCCCCAAGGAAAGGCACCTGGAGGACTGTAAATCAAAGTTAGGGGTGCTTAAAGATAACTTGGCACAACGGGGTTTGGAGGGTTTGGTCGGAGTGAAGAAAGGAAAAGAAAATAGTTTTGAAGTGAAAAAGGGAGAGTGAGTGGCTTAATCCGGGAAGTTGCTCACAAACAATTAACTGCAACAGAGAATGGCACTTCTGCAATTCAACTGAGGAGCAAACAAAAGCGCAAAATAATATAATAATAATAATAATAATAAAAAAGGCCCAGGGAAAGGCAGCTGTATTGTACCTTAAAGAATTGAATGCAGAATGCTACAGTCCCTCAAGAAGGCCGGCCTGACAGCAAACCCCGCTAAGCATCTCCTTGGGAAGGATGAGACCATCTACCTTGGGTACGTGCTGGGAAAGAGCACAGTCCCACCCTTGATTAGCAAAGTCCAGGCCCTCCAGCTGTGCCCCCCTCCTTCGCCAAACCAGCAAGTACGCCGTTTTCTAGGCCTGGCCGAATACTACTGCCGCTTTATCCCAGGGTTCTCCTTCCTTGCGGCCCCTCTTGCCGATCTCCTCAAGAATGAGAGTCCCCAAAAAATCCAGTGGATCCGAGCCTCCAAGGAGGCTTTTCAAATCCTGAAAGCTCAGCTCTGTAGGGAACCCATCTTGCACAGCCCTGACTTTGCAAAGAAGTTTTTCTAACAGATGGATGCTTCGGACGTCGGCCTAAGAGCCGTTCCATCCCAGGTAGTAGGGGGTGACGAACTCCCCATCCTATATACTAGCAGGAAGATGTTCCCGAGAGAGAAGGGCTACTCCATAACGAGAAAGAAGCCTTGGTGTTAAAATGGGCTCTGGACTCACTCCATTATTATCTTCTGGCTGTGCACTTCCCCCTTGTTACCGACCAGCCCTCTCTCCGTTGGCTGCATGCCATGAAGGACACCAATCCCCGAATCCTGAGGTGGTATCTTTCCTTGCAACCCTTCTTCTTCTGCATCCAGCACCAGGCTGGGAGAGTCCATCTGATTGTGGACTTCTTTTCATGGGATGGTGGAGAGTGTTTGGAGAGGGGGCAGAGCGAGGGGATGTACAACGCAGGAGGGGAACTGCTGCCTGGCAGAGCAGGGGTTAAAGAAAACCTGTGGGTTCAGCTAGCCCTGCCCCACTATCCCCGCAGCCAATGCCAGGCCTGGAAGGGGGAGAAAAGAAGGGAGCCTGGCTCAGTTGGGGGCTGACTGGCAAGGAGGCAGGAGCTCTCTGTCCTACCCAAAGGGATGGACCAGTGACCTGCCACCCAACGCAGCCACTGGAGACAAGCACGCCTTTCGCTGCCCAGTGCAGCCTGCGGGTACGCGCCAACTGCAGGGTGACTGGGCCAGCGGGGACACGCCCCAAACTAAGCAGGCTTTCGTAGGAAGTAGTCCTGGGAAATGGGTCTTGAACCCACCCCCTCCCCCGGCTAGGCGGGAGAAACATCTCCCCTGTTTCGGGTTGAACTGTTTCGGGTTGGCCCTGGGCTGGGATCTGGTGGACAGGGAGGGCGCAGGTCCCCTTACAACCCTCCCCCCACCAATGACCCAGCCACTAGGCCGCCCAGCCACCGAAGGCTCTATCACAGTCAGAAAATGCCACCAAAATGTCCACAGCATCTCACAGATGTTCTGCCCAACGTATGAAACAGGAGTGAAAATACAAGCAGGGGAAATTCTTCAAATGGGGCCTCACCCAGGTTGCTGGCTCCAGTGGCCGGCAGCTTGCAGACCCAAAACACAGCTTGGCTGGCTGTATTGGTGGGGGAGACAACTTCTGATAAAGCGCTGTGGGAGGGACACTCAAGTGTTTCCGTGGGGCACAAGAAACAAAGGGCTGAAGAGGCTACAGCTGGGAGAGCGCTAGGAAGCCTGGGAGAGGCTGATGTGACCAGGTCTGCGCCTTGCACAGTCTCACCCCAGTGAGCGCTGGGGTGAGACTCAGGTCTTGACATTCTCAACCCAGGGTCACCGTTCAGTGTGGACTCTCCAGCACAGGCTTAGACACACTGAGCCTGCAACTCGAGTCCCGCACACCCCCGCTCACATTGCAGTGACTGTTACAGTCTGACGGGGAGACGGTTACACAACTTGTCTCCCTCAGGAACTTTCCTCTTCACAGAAAGTTTATTTTAAAGCGGAGCAACATGAATTCCATTTGAAATAGAAATAATTAGACTCTATCTTGGGTGTCTATTCTCCGATACGCTACTTCTCTCAACCCCTTTGGAGTGAGGTTTTACTTCACCACTGCTTAATCTAAAGAGGCTGAATTATGTCAAATAACTTTTCAAAATTAGCCACCATTTCCTATAATACTGATGTGAAATAATAGATAATTTACAGAATTACAATACAATCAGGTTATCACAGAATGAGTCTCTTATTCTGGAATGATGAACTTCATATTTAATTCCATTATCACTGGAAACAACAACATATTCAAACATTACAAAAACTTAACATACGGGTTAGTTTTCTCTCAATCCTCATTTCCACCAAATGAGCTCTATGTAATGCTCTGTTCTCCACTAACATAGGTGCCTTCTATTTCTGTGAGTTCATTTGTCTCTAGGGGGATGTCTACGCTGCAACAGAAGACTGTGATTGAGCCCAGGCTCAAGCCTAAAGCCCTTTGCATCTACACTGCAATTGTGCAGATCCAGGGTCCCAGGACCCTGCAGGGCTGGAGGGCCCAAGCTCAAGTTAGCTGAGACCCAAGGCTGAGCCCCATTGCTTTGCAGTGTAGATGCAGTCCCGCTTGACTGGGTCCCAGGAGTCAGCTGGAAGTATCCCACAATTCCATGGGACAAATTCCTCAGTCCTCTCTAAGGCGGCTGGACATTTCATCTCAGTGCTCCCCTCCGGTTGCCAGCTGATGCCCCTGAGCTAGCGTGTGCCGCTCTCTGTCCTGTGGGTCCCCTCTCGCGGGCGGGGTCTCCAGAGCCCCATGCTAAGGGGCTGATCTCCCGTCCTAGGCAGGGGGGACACGGCCATCCAGGTGAGGTGATGGGCCTTGAGCTCGGTGACCAGGAATGTGCCCTGCACTGAGCTGCCAGCATGGCAGGGGCTGGCCTGTGGGGGCAGGTGGGCTGCTCTGTCTCTCACTCAGGCCCCTCTGCAGCTTCCTGACTGGGAAAGTGACTTTAAAAGAGCATCTCGATGGCCAGGGGTCGATCTCTTCTGATTGCTGAGGGGAAGCTGTCTGGCCCACCCCTCCTCACGCCGTCCCTGCAGCGCGGCCTGGCTTAGTTCATTGGTGCAGGGAGAGATCCCTGCTGCACCGAGGAGTGTCACGGGCGAACGGCTAGACAATGCCAAGCAAAACAAGTGTCATGTTACCCGCACAGCCCCTGAGCTAGCGCGAAGGAGACCCTGTGCCCACCCCCTGCTGCCACTGACCTACCCCTGCCGGCCTCTCCCAGAGAGTAATGGGGTCATGTGCTTCCAGGGGCCTTTCATCGGAGGTTATGCAAACTCCGTGACAGAAGTGGGTCAGCGTTGGTCCTGCCCCTCTGTCCCTGCCCCTGCGGCTGTTGCAAAGAGGCCCGGTGGGCTGGGGGCAGGCGAGGGAGGGGAAGGGGAATGGGCAGTGTGGGGGAGGGCAGCAACGGGTGGGCAGGACCTTGAATCAGCGCAGGCTGAGAGTTCACTTTCTGCACTGTCCCCCAGCTGCCAAGGGGCCAGATGAAGCCCAGCGCCTCCGTGAATCCTGGCTGAATGCTGGGAATGGTCCCCCGCACACAGATAAGGAGAGTCCTTCTCTCACCCTTCGTGGCAATGGAGACCCCAACCCCTGCTGGCTGACGGGGCACATGCAGCCGAGCCGGGCGGCGTTGGCGAGGAGGGGTACCGCAGCGCCGGCTCCTGGAGACGTTCTCTGCTTAGGACCAGGGCCGGTGCAACCACTGGGCGAATGAGGCGGTCGCCTAGGGCGCCAAGTGGTTGGGGGCAGCCGTGGAGCGGAGGTGAGCTGGGGCAGGGGGGTGCGGGGAGGGCTGCCTGCAGCAAGTAATGGGGGGAGGGGTTACAAACAGCTGATTGGCGCCACGAGCCTGGGAGGCGGGAGAAGCGGTGGCAGTGGCGTGCTCGGGGAGGAGGCGGAGCAGAGGTAAGCTGGGGCGGGGAGCTGCTGCACGTGGCTCCCCAGGCCGAGGGGAAGAAGGGGGCGGTGGAGAGGTGCCGCAAGGGGGGCTGCCCGGGCTGAGGGGAGGGAGGGAGGGGGCAGCGGGGAGGTGCTGCAAGGGGGGCTGCCCGGGCTGAGGGGAGGGAGGGAGGGGGTGGTGGGGAGCTGTCGCGGGGGGGCTGCCCGGGCTGAGGGGAGGGAGGGAGGGGGCGGTGGGGAGCTGTTGCAGGGGGGGCTGCCCGGGCTGAGGGGAGGGAGGGAGGGGGCGGTGGGGAACTGTCGCAGGGGGGGCTGCCCGGGCTGAGGGGAGGGAGGGAGGGGGTGGTGGAGAGCTGTCGCGGGGGGAGGGGCGCCTCAGGGCGCTGGGGGTGGCGGTGGGGAGCTGCCGTTGGGGGGTGCCTCAGGGTGGGGGGGGCGGGGAGCAGCCGCGGGGAGGAGGTGGCGCAAGGTGGAAGTGTCCCCTAGGGTGTGAAACCTCCTTGCACCCGCCCTGCCTAGGACAGTTCACTGTGTGCGCACTGTGCAGCCTCCACGCTGGAGTCGTTACTCTCCGTCCTCGCAGCCCGAATGGAATTACACGTCACAGCCCTGGAGCGGGAAATGCCGAAGAAACCCACCGCAGGAGCATCGAACCTCAAAAAGGGGAACTGCACAGAAATGGGAGGCTAGTGAAATGGAAATTGAAAGCAACATGCCAGGGTGAAATGCCAGCAAACGGCAAAGAGACTATTTAAAAACACCATACTAGAGGCTCACACTAAACCTATAACAAAAATAAAAATACCAAAACCAGCATGAGGATCAAAAAAATGCCACCATGGCTAAATAGCCGAGTAAAAGAGACCCTCAGTGGCAAAAAGTTCTCCTTTCAAAACTGGCAGTCAAATCCTAATGAGAAAAATACAAAGAAGCAAAAACACTGGCAAGCCCAGTGAAAAGTAGAAAAAGGCCGGCCAAAAAAGAGTGCAAAGAGCAACTAGCTAAGGCACAACAACTACCAGCAAATTATTTTTTAAGTCCAGGGGCAGGAAGTCGCCAAACAGTCAGCAAAGTCACTAGGCGATTGAGGTGCGAAAGGTGCACTCCAGGAAGAGAAGGCCGATGCGGAGAAGCGAAATAAATTCCTTGCTTCTGTCTTCACTGCAGAGGATGTGGAGGAAATCCATACACGCCAGCCCTTCTTTTCGGTGACAGATGCTAGAATCAAAGAACAATAGAACCGTGGGGTTAGAAGGGAAGGTTCAGGGAGCGAGTTTGGGTGCAGGAGGGGGTTTGGGGTGTAGGCTCTGGGAGGAAGTTTGGGTGCTGAGTGCAGGCTCTGGGCCGGAGCATAGGGTTGGGGTGCAGGAAAGGCTGTGGAAGGGGGCTTTGGGTGCTGGGTGCGAGAGGGGTTTTGGGTGCTGAGTGTGGGCTCTGGGCTGGGCCAGGAGGTTGGGGTGCAGGAGGGGGTGTAGGGTGTGGGGCTGGGCCAAGGATGAGGAGTTTGGGGTGCTGCAGGTTGGCTGCCCTGGGGCCGCGGTGGGGGGCCAGAGGGGAGCATTCCCACCAGGGACAAGAGACTCACCCAAGCCCCGCCAGGCTGCTGATCGGAGGTTCTGCCAGGATAAGCCCTGCCCCCAGATTCGACTCGGAGTCACCTGCCAGGGGGCGGGGGGAGTCTGCCATGCACCTCCTCCCTCTGTAGGTGCAGCAGCTGCCCCCGGCGCCGCTCCCTTGTAGCCCGCAGTGGCATCAGCCGTCAAGGGAGCGCAGCGTGGAGCTGCAGCGGGAAGGCAGGTATGCTCGGGGGAGGCACGGGGGCAGCAGGCAGGGCTGGGGGAGAAACCCGGCCCTGAACATTGGTGGAGCCGGGCCCCCGAGGCCCTGAATTTGCTGGCTCTTGTAACTCACTGCCCCGGCAAGGTTCATGTGGTCTAACCCCTACCAAGAGGCAGGACTTTGTATGTCTAAACCACCCATCTTCTCTCGTCCAGCTGGGATCCCTTGACTGCAGCAACTCCCCATATGTCCTAGCTCTCCTCTTTCCCTCACATCCTTCACTTCTCTGGCCATTGGTTTGCTGTATCTCTGAACCCTCCCTCTGTACGCCCTGGCTCCAGTAGCTAGTTACCCAGGCTACACTCCCATTGCCATCCGAGGGGGTATCCTGGGCTGTGAGGGCTGCAGGTTTTGGCCCATGGTCAATGCACGTGCGATGGCTGCTGTAGACCTACGCGGTGACTCCTGCAGCCCATCGCCAAGCTGCTGGGCCATATTCCGCAGGGTGGCCTCCCTGGCTGAGAAACTGGGAGCAGCGAAACCCTGGGTTAGAGAAGGAAAATGTCCCCAACAGAACACTCTGTAAATGGCTCCCAGAAACGTCCCAGTGACACCCGACTGTGCAGCCCTGGGGATCTCTCGCAGGAGTTCTCCTGCTTCTTCATTGTCACCACGGGCGACAGTCTGGCAGTGGGAGTGGAGAGGGGGTGGCTACAGGCAGAGCTTTCCATGGCTTCCAGAATGAGAGCCTGACAGGGCTTGTGCCCTTGGTGGAGACGGGCCAAGATTGAATCCCCACCCGTGCCCATGGTGTCTCTGAGTGGCCATGGCTTCTCTTACCCATCAGTGCACGCTTTTCAGGAGGAGGAGGAGAACCTGGCCATGGAGGAGGCAGCCTCTCTGGGTCTAAGCAGCACCGGAGCCGGATGGGAGCTTCTGGTATGGGAGGTTTCACGTGGGGTCCATGCAGCTGGAGAGGACAGAGCTGGGCCCAGAGTCCTGGGGCAGCTCCTCAGTCAGTTCCTGTGAGACACAAAGGAAAATGTCAGATTCAGGCCCCACAGAGCCCTGGGCATTTCCCAGAGAGGCTGGCCTTACACAGCCAGCAGGATCCTCTGGCAACACAGCTGGGCCCTGCTCTCCCGATTCCTTCCTTCTCTTGGCCCACCCCCAGCCTCTCTCAGCTGCCCCCTACCTTTCTATCCCCAGCCTCAGCTTACCCTCCACTCCCATGATTCCCCACCTGCCTCCTAGCGCTTACACCCAGAATTTCCTCTTGGCTGCTGCCCAGACCTCAGCCCCAGGAATCCCTGCTCTCTGCTGTTGGATAGGGGCAGGAGGTCCCAGGGGCAGTCAGAGGACAGGGAGCTGTGGGATGGGGCAGAGGTTCTGTGGGGGGCGGTCAGAAGACAGGGAGCAAGGGGGGTTGGAGAGGGGGTGGGATCCCGAGAGGGGGCAGTCAGGGGACAAGGATCGGGGGGGGGGGGAATTGATGGGTTGGGGGTTCTGGGTGGGGCAGTCAGGGGGTGCGAAGTGGGAGGGGGCAGATAGGGGGCAGGGGCCAGGCTGTTTTGGGAGGCACCGCCTTCCCTACCTGGCCCTCAGGCCAAAAAGGTTGCCCACCCCTGTCCTAGAGGGTAAGTGTCCCCATGAGGTGCTGTGAATCGTCCTGGATAACCCCCTCTGCAGGGAGCTGGGATGGGCAAGGGGCAGGATGGACTTATTTCCTACTAAGATAGGTAACATGTGTACCTTGTCACCACCCTGGAGATGTTCCATGACAACCTCTGGGCACCTTCTTCCATGTCCAGATCTTCCCCCTCCTCCACTTCCTCTTCCGTGTCCAGGTTTCCCCCTCCTCCATGTCCAGGCCCTCCCCCTCCCCCACTTCCTTCTCCGTGGCCAAGTCCTCCCCCTCCTCCACGTCCAGGTCCTCCTCCTCCTCCGGGGCAAGGTTCCCTTCCTCCTTCTCGTTTTCCTCTGTGGCCAGGTTCTCCTGCTCCTCCTCTTCACGTTCCTCTATGGCCTCATCCACAATCTCCTCCTCTGTGGCCTGGTCCTCTTACTCTTCCTCTTGCTGCATGGCTATATCCTCCTTCTCCATGGCCAGATCCTCCTGCTCCTCTTCTGTGGCCAGATCATCCTACTCCTCCAGTTCCTACTCCTCCAGTTTCTCCTCTTCCTCTCTTGTCAAGTTCTCCACCTAATTGATAGACAAGTCTTCATCATCCTCCTCCTCTGCAGCCAGGTCTTCCTCTTCTTTCTCCTCTTCCATGCCCATGTCCTCCTCTTGCCACCTGGCCAAAGAGGAGGAGGAAATGGCCATGGAGGACAAGGTCATGGAGGAGGAAGACAACAACCTGAGCAAGGGGGACCTGGCCATGGAGGTAGAGGAGGACTTTGTCTTGCCCTCCTCCTCTTCATCCAAGTCGTCCTCTTCCGCTTTCTTCTCTATGAGCACATGCTCCATTCCCATGGCCAGATTCTCCCCCTCTTCCACTTCCTCCTCTATGGACAGGTCCTCCCTCCCCTTCTCCATGGCCAGCTTCTCCTCCTCCTTTTCCTCCTTCTCGTCCTCCGCTCTGGCCAGGTCCTCTTGCTCCTCCTCCTCCATGGCCAAATCCACCTCCTTCTCTTCTTCTTCCCCCTGCATCGGCACATCCTCATCCTATTCCATTCCTGGGTCCTCCTAGTCTATTGCCAGATCCTCTTATCTCCTCTTCTGCCTCTTCTTCTCCCCCCTGCATGGCCACATTCTCCTCCTTCTCCTCTCTGGCCAGGTCCTCTTCCTCCTGCTCCTTCTCCATGGCCAGATTTTCCTCCTTCTCGTCCTCCTCTCTGGCCAGGTCCTCTTGCTCCTCCTCCTCCATGGCCAGATCCACCTCCTTTTCTTCTTCTTTCCCCTACATCTGCACATTCTCTTCCTCCTAGTCTGTAGCCAGATCCTCTATTTCCTCTTCTCCCTCTTCTTCCCCCTGCATGGCTACATCCTGCTCCTTCTCCTCTCTGGCCAGGTCCTCTTCCTCCTGCTCCTTCTCCATGGCCAGGTTCTCCTCCTCCTTTTCCTCCTTCTCGTCCTCCTCTCTGGCCAGGTCCTCTTGATCCTCCTCCTCCATGGCCAGCTCCACCTCCTTCTCTTCTTCTTCCTCCTGCATCCACACATCCTCGTCCTCTTCCATTCTTGGGTCCTCCTCTTCTATAGCCAGATCCTCCATCTCCTCTTCTGCCTCTTCTTCCCCCTGCATGGCCACATCCTCCTCCTTCTCCTCTCTGGCCAGGTCCTCTTCCTCCTGCTCCTTCTCCGTGGCCATGGTCTCCTCCTCCTTTTCCTCCTTCTCGTCCTCCTCTCTGGCCAGCTCCTCTTGCTCCTCCTCCTCCATGACCAGGTCTACCTCCTTCTCTTCTTCCCCCTGCATCCACACATCTTTGTCCTCCTCCATTCCTGGGTCCTCCTAGTCTATAGCCATGTCTTCTACCTCCTCTTCTGCCTCTTCTTTTTCTTGCATGGACACATCCTTGTCCTCCTCCATAGCCAGGTCCTTTTCCTTCTCTTCCTCCTGGTCCAGGTCCTCCTTGTCCTCCTCTGTGGCCTGGTCCTTCTCCTTGGCCAGGTCCTCCTCTTCCTCCTCTGCAGCCACATGGTCCTCCTCTTACACCTGCTCCATGGCCAGGTGCTCCACTCCCGTGGCCGGGTCCTCCTACTCTTCCTCCATAGGCAGGTGCTCCTCTTCCTGCTCCATGGCCAGATCCTTCTCTTCTTCCTTTTGCTCCATGATCAGGTGTTCCTCCACCAGGGCCACATCCTCCTCTTCCTTTACCTTCTTCTTCCTCCTCCTTCTCTGCGGTCAAATCAGCTTCCTCTTCTACGGAGAGGTCCTCCTCCTCCTCTGGAGGAAAGTTCTCCTCCTCCTCCTCTTCTGCAGACAGCTTCTCCTCCTCCTCTTTTTCCTCTTCTGCAGACAGGTTCTCATCCTCCTTCTCCTCTTCTATCTCTTCTGCAGACATGTTCTTCTCCTTCTCCTCTTCCTCTTCTTCCTCTTCTGCAGACAGTTTCTCATCCTCCTCCTTTTCCTCTTTTACGGATATGTCCTCCTCCTCCAACTTCTCCTCTGTGTCCAGGACTTTCTCTTTAGTCATGTCCTTGTCCTCTTCTATGGCTAGGTCCTCCTCCTCCTCTTTTTCTGTGGTCAGGACTTCCTCCTCCTGCTTCTCCTCCTCCTCTGTCTCTAGCTCTTCCTCCTCTTCCTCGCCTTCTGTGGCTGGGTCTTCATCCTCCTCTGCCTTTTCCTCAGTGGCAAGGTCCTTCTTCTCCAACTGGTCCATGGGGGTCTCTGCGTCAGAGAGACAAGGGCAGAGGGGGACTCTTGCTGCAGCTGGGGGGAAGAAGAGGAACAGGGGTGTGGTGGGGAGAGAAGATTTAATGTTTCCCCCTCCAATGTAAGCACCACGTGGCAGAGAGTTCCCCACACTACCCCTCCCACAGATCCCTCAGCCCCAGGGCCCCATGGCAGAGAGTTCCCCACACTACCCCTCCCACAGACCCCTCAGCACCATGGCCCCATGGCAGATGGGGCCCTTCACTGTCCTATCCTCCCTGGGACTTGCCCCAAAGCATCAGGATCCCACTTCCCAGTAGCTCCCCCCTTTTCCTGCTGCAAGGGGTGGCTCTGCGACTCCCGCTTACGTCATTGGGCTCAAGTGGCTCAGGCCAGAGCCCTGGGTTGGGGTCCCCCCAATGACTCTGAGAGAGTGATTGGGTGTTAATGGCCCCGTGCTCCTCCCCGTCCCCAGGGCGTCTCCTCACCTACAGTGGAAGAGCACTCAGCTTCCATGCTCCAGGGAGCCTCCAGGGAGTGGACGCTCTCCCCTCCAGCACCAGTTGAGCTGCTGGGGCAGCGATCCCCCAGCTCCTGCCCTGGGGATGCCTCCTGCTGGCCCATGGGGCTGGGCTCCTGAGGGCTGGCCTTCCAGCAGAAGCAAACCCAGAGCTGCATTGCCTGGCTCCTCTCGTGGCCTGGGTCCTGCCTGCCCAGACTGAACTTGGGCCACCTCCATCTTGGCCTGGCTGTTGTGTCCCTCTGCTCAGCACCAGCCCTGGGAGCTGGTTTCCTCCTGGTGAGCAGGGCCGAGCAGGTCCATCTCCTGGGCTGTCTGGGAGCTGCTTCCCATTCCATGGGGATGGAGGGGCAGCTCTCTGTCTGGGGACGCTGGCAGCTGCCCCCCTCTGGCTCTGGGGCCACCCGTGGAGTCTTCCTCCCAAGAAGCCTCCTGAGCACCTCCATCCTGGAACTGAGCAGAGAGCAGCCGTGAGTCTGGGGCAACACAGCCTCTCGCCAATGAGCCTGTCTGCCCCCTAGCTGGGGTGACTCCCTGTCATCCCATGCCTCTCAGGGGGCATCTGGACTGGGATCTGCGCACACTGGCAGGGCTCACCCTGCAGGCTGCTCCCAAAGCTCCCTCAGTGTTGGGACCCCCAGGGAATCTCGTCCCTTTAGAGCAGTGGGGTCAGTGACAGAGACCTGTAGTCAGACTGTCTGTTTCCCCAGGCCACACTCCCTCCCTGGCCTGAGAAGGCAGAGAAACCAGGTGTCCAGGCTTCACTCCTGAGCCAGTGGCAACAGCAGACAGGTGCCCCCTGTTCCCCAACCCCAGCTCAGCAGCTACCAGCTAGTGGACATCCCAACTTCAGCCCCCCACTCCTATCCCCACTCTGCGCAGACTTACAAGGAGGTAGGAGCTGCAGTGGAGCAGTGTGCTGGGAGGAGGGGCACCCTTGCTTCGGAGGCACAAAACGGCACCCCCCAGCACAGTGCCCTGGTGTGCTATTAATTCTCATGACAAAAAATAATGCAGTAATTTGGTTTGAGTTCATCACATGCATTAACTGCAATTAATTGACAGCCCCAATAATTAGTTTTGATTACAAATATTTGCACTGTAAAAAAGATAAAATAGTGCCATGCAAATGCCTGTTCTCACGTTCAGGTGATCTTGGAAATAAGAAGTGGGCAGCATTATCTCCTGAAAATGTCAACCAACTTGTTTGTCTTTGCGATTGGCTGAACAAGAAGCAAGACTGACTGCACTTGTAGGCTCTAAAGGTTTACGTTGGGTTGTTTAGGAGTGCAGTTACGTAAAAAACCCACTACATTTGTAAGTTGCACTTTCACGAGAAAGAGAGTGCACTACTGTACTTGTACGAGGTGAATTGAAAAGCACTATTTCTTTTATCTTTTTTATGGTATAATCAAAAATAATCATATACAGTGAGCACTGTACACTTTGTATTCTGTTCCAGACGGGTGGCCGTGTTAGTCTGTATCAGCAAATACAACAAGGAGTCCTTGTGGCACCTTAGAGACTAACCAATTTATTTGGGCATAGCCCATGAAAGCTTATGCCCCCAAAATTTGTTAGTCTCTTAGGTGCCACAAAAACTCCTCCTTGTTTTTGTATTCTGTGTTGTAATTTCAAATCAATATATCTGAAAATATTAAAAAATCCCAAAAGATTGATAATACATTGCACTTGGTATTCTATTATTGTTTAAGAGTGCAATCAAAACTGCGGTTAATTGACAGCCCTAGTTATTGGCTTTGGATGGAGCCCAGCAGGAAATCAGTAGGAATTCTTTCCCAAACACTCACCCAGTGGCCTTCTGAGCTCAGAGGGTTTAATGTTCTTTGTCTGATCAGGACTCACTACTGCCAGGAGTTTGAGAAGTGTCTATCCCTTCATTGGAGAGATTGGATAGGTGAGTGGCAGCCTGTAAGTCCCCCTCCCCAACAGTCCGCGCAGCTGCTTGGAGGGGATATCGCGAACTCTCGTGATGGTAGTTGCGGGTTCTGGCAAGCCAGGGTAAAGGATTTGTTGGATAAATGGATAAGGAAGAGCCAGAGCCCATACCAGGTGCAGGGGTCAACCTGGGATAAGATTAAAAAGGAAATGGAGGCAATGTTAGGGGACCCAGAGGGATGGGGGGTGGCTGAGGAGCCCACCCTTCTTGGTATATGGGTAGTGGAAGAAGGTCCCTGCCCATGGGGACTGAATGCCTTCCAGGGAAAGGAGGCACTTCAGTCAGCTTGTGAGAGGTTTGATGTGAGGGCAGCATTACGGGAAGCTGCCAGGAATCTTTCAAGTTTGGTGCTGCTTCAGCAAGGGTTGCTGAAGGGTTGTAAATTAGTTAGGGGAGTGAAAGATGATTTGGTACAACAGGGTTTAAAGTCCAAAGCAGAGTTAACAGACTACCTTTAGAGACTGGAGCTGGGACTTGGTCCTGGGGGAGTGGAGAGAAAGAAGGGGAAGAAAAAAAAAAGTTTCAAAGTGCAACCTGCCTTTCCACACTTTTGTTTTTCTAAAGTTTTAATGGAGGGTACTTTGGATACTTGTGTCAGATGTCAAAAAAGAAGTTTTTGTTTAATGATAAAACCCAGTTATATAAAATATAACTGTATGTGCAACTCTGTGCTGTCACATTGGATGGAAGCTTGGTCATTAAATTATCCAAGGGGGTCAGGTCGAGTGGCTACTACCACCACTATGCTTCTGTCCCCAGAAGCCTTTACAGCTATTCTGAGGGAAAATGGGCCCTTTTCCCACAGAAATGGTCTATAAGGGACTGCTGCAGGCAGCAGGCAGAGAGAATCTGAGCAAAATTATTTGACTATTGGGTAATGCAATCAAAATCACTAAAGGACGTAAGGGGTTTCTATTGGAACTTAACTTGGCTGCCCCTGGTTGTGTCTAGTTGTACAAGATGGAAGTGTAATCAGGGTACAGTTGTGTAAAAAAGAGTAATCAGAGTGCAAGAAATGTTAGGCAAAAGAGAATTTTGTGTGCGCACACAGGTAAAAGTAAAGGAAAAGGGGAGGAATGATGGGAACACTAAGCCTTGGGGTGGCTCTAGGGGATCAGATTGTTGCTTTGGTGGGTGTGCATGAAAACTCTGTGGGCATGGGAGGCAGTTACACCTTGTGTAAAATTAATATGGCTAATATAATGTTATGGAGGTTAAACTATCTGGAAGGAATGTTTGCATTTTCCCAGGATGTGTACAGTGCTAAAATCTGAAGCTGTGTCTCAGCCATTACCTGAGAATAAACTTAAAGCTTGGTACAGCAGAGAAACTATTGCAAACATGGACTGTTGTACAAGAGGAGAAACTGAGGTACACCACCTCATGAACTTCATAAATGACCAGTGAGTGGGGTAATTCACTAGCCTGACCATAGAACAAAATAAGGACAGGCTGGAGGTAATTCTTCTGTTTTTCCTGCAATTAGCAAGGACATTTGTAAAAGAAAGTGGTATTATCATTAATAAGCAATAATCTGTCCCCACCAGGGGGGTGGAAATTGTTTCTTTCGTTTTTCAGACACTCTACAAGCAAGCTGGCGCCAGCGGAAGAATAACTCAGAATACCATGGATCTATGTTTTGTGTTGTTTGTCTGTGGTGTTTGTCTTGTTGCTAGCATTGTTGTGTTTGAATGAACAGAAAATCTCATGATGTGGGAGGGGGATGGCTTCAAAAGGCTGACCTTGGGGGGGAGATGTGTATGGGAATGCAAAATGCTCAACTAGGAGGCCAGCACCTGTGTAATAGCTACCGTGGTACCTGGAAATGGAATGGCAACTAAGGTGATCCCAACAAGCCCTATGGAAATAATGAGAAGGGGAGGAGCTCACTGGGAATCAATGGAGGGGTGTGTAAAATAGTGTAAATCAACAGAAGATGTTTGGATGTGCCCTTCTCCTATGACTATGGAGGAGCAGAATCAACAGCCTAGGCAAGGGGTGGACATTTGGGTGTACTGTGTATAAGGGGTTTTGCTGGGAATGTACATATTACTGGGGGCACAATTACACCAGCCCATAACTAAACTACACACATCTACATGCTGCTATGTGGACTTTGGTGCACAAATGGATCTGTGAATCTTATTGCTGTGAATAATCAAACCAGGGCATACTGCCTGATTCCATACCAAGTGGTCAAGCTGGTTTGGACAATATCCCATTTCTCTGTGAACATTCAATGGACTTATGATATGGACAAAAGCAAGCAAAACCTGCAGGGGCAGCTTGTTGCAACTGCCAGCAACTGGACACATCAGATCATCACCCTGTCGAAGAAGGAGAGGCAGTGTTTTGGGGGTGTCTCAGATGTTGGACCATACTGCAGTGTTCAGGACTCGGTGTTGCTGTGGATTTTGTATTGTTAACTGTACTTGTGTTACGTTGCATATGGAGATAACCTATAAGTAATAAGCCCTCCAAACCCTGCAGTGTACTAGACAACCCGGACCCAACCTTCTCGGGCCCACTCTAATGGGAAGTCTGGAACACTACTTGGAATAGGTGTGATATGCCGGAATGAGAGAAGGTGCAGGGCACTAGACTACACAAGGGGCAGTGGGACAAATGGAATATCGACACCTTCCACCTTGATGCCTGGCCGTATCAGGAAATGTGTCACCATATATCCTATGCTTTTCCAGGGATACCTGGGCAGGAGGATCCCAAAAGAAAAGAAAAGAAAGGGATGGAGTGTTAGGATATAAATATTCAGGCCTGTCTGTAAAGGCCTAGACTCCAAGAATTTAGGTGTATTCTTATCACTTGGCTAGTTCTAGAGGTATAAAAGAAAGAATCAAAATCACTGTCTGCCTGTGTAAGGTCCTTCTCTTACTGTGATAGTCTGAGGCCCTGTTTTTAGGCTAAGGCCTTTGGCTAAGCAGCAGAGGCAGCCATAAGCTGGGAAGCGACCGGTCACATCCTCACATTCCAAACTAGTCACATTGAAAGAAGGTGCTATTGGGCTGCTAGGAATACAATCCTGTCCTGATAGTGCCTGTCACCTCCAGAGAAAGGGAAGTGCCTAGAAAATGTAAAAGGAAACTTAGTTTGATAGCATCCTGTCTGGCAAGAACTCACTTATCAATAGCTGCGATGTGAAATCCTCACTTCTGTATTGTTTTGTCATTATAGTTCCCACTTTGCTGTTGTTTGTCTGTATAATCTCTGTCTGGTTCTGTGACTGTTCCTGTCTGCTGCATAATTAATTTTGCGGGGTGTCAACTAAATCAGGTGGTGGGATATAATTGGTTACATAATCATGTTACAATATATAAGGATTGGTTAGTTAAATTTCAGGAAAATGATTGGTTAAGGTATAGCTAAGCAGAACTCAAGTTTTACTACATAGTCTGCAGTCAATCAGGCAGTGGGTGGGTGGGGGACGGAAACAGGGAATGGGGGTGGGGAAATTGGAATCATGTTTGGCTAAGGGCAGGAATGGGTACAGGGACACAGCTGTAAGCCTCTGTGGTGTCAGAGCTGGGAAGGGGGATATATTAAGGAAGGAAACTGGAATCATGCTTGCTGGAAGTTCACCCCAATAAACATTGAATTGTTTGCACCTTTGGACTTCGGATATTGTTGCTCTCTGTTCATCCGAGAAGGACCAGGGAAGTAAGTGGGTGCAGGAATAAGCCCCCTAACAGAAGTGACCTGCCCAGGGCCCCACATCAGGGCAGTGGGAGGACCAGAAAGAGAAGTCAGTAGCCCTGCAAGCCCTGCTCTGAGGCCTGGCTCAAGCCTTCTCCCTGTTGCTTGCAGCTCAGTGGAGCTTCTTCCCTGCAGGGGATGGAACCAACCGGGGTCCTTCTCTTGGCACCTGCTGACTCCGCCCCCGGGGGCCCTCTTAGCACCTGAGTCTCAAGGGCTGCTGTGCCCTGGGGAACGGTGTCGTGGGACCTGGGGAACGGTGTAGGGCCCAATAACAGCCTGGGATTGTCCTCCATGCACAAGGGTACAAATCGATCACAATCCCCCCAGTAACAACACAACAGGTGAGGGAGCTTATTGGGGAGAGGGAAGAAAGGCCTGGGGCTAAGGAAAGAACAGGAGCAACTAGACTAATAACCCACCAACAATAACAGCATTTACAAGGGGCCCAACCCCCACACAACCAGCTCCCTCCCAGCTGACAGACGTGGCCCAGTGGCCATCAATAGGGTTCAAAGTCTCCTTTTGTAGAAGAGTGGGAAGGTCAATGGGCAAAGATACCAGTCAGATCTGTGTTCTTGTGGAGCCAGGGTCCAATGTCGGGTCTGTCTGACTCATGAAACCCCCGCCCAACCAATCTCTGCTTGAATCAAAACCGATCAGAGAAAAAACTTGCAGAGAGCAGTGAAGGGTGTTGGGAGACACACCTAGACCCCTCCTGACCAGGGTGACAAGATTAAGACTTCTCCATTAGCATACAAAATGCAGAAGAGAGGCAACTCCCCTAGCCTCATCTGCATGAAAGATGGGACAGGAAGACTTCTCCATTAGCATACAGAATGGTGAACAGAAAACCGCACTGAACTATGGGACCAGAACAGCAGGGAAGCACTGCATCATGGGGGATCTCTGCTCCAGATGTTACTGAACCTACTACACCTGTGAGGCTAGAAATCAAGAACTGTGAGATCTGTTAAAGGCCAGTGATCAGAAGGCAGGAGCACAGCCCTTACCTGATACTACAGAAGCTGCAGAAGCAATTAGAATGCAAAAGGCAGCATATAAACTGCAACTTGAGCATGAACAGAAACGAGCAGAAATTCGATAGCTGGAAAACAAAAGATAGCCAAGATAGAGAGACAAGCTGATGAAAGGAAGAAAAAAGATCACCTGATGCAAAAGGAGATGGCCAGACTTCAGCTCCAAGTCAGAAAAGCAATGGAAGAAAAGCAGAAAGTGTATCCTCTTGAAAGTCCAGTTTATAACGATGTTGGTATGTTGTATAACTCTGAGCAGCTGTCTGAGTGTAACCAAATGTACCCCAACACCTTTTAAGTAAATGCTGTTACTGTGAGTTCAGTAGGGGGTGCCCCATAAATTGTGCCAATGCTATGAATGGAAGTGGTAGTGAAAAATTCATAGAGAGTGTAAAAGTCAGCGGTAAAAGCTGTTGAGGGCAAATTATGGCTTCCAGTTAAGCAGATCTTGTCCAAGAGGAAGATTACTTCAAAAATCAGAGTGTGAATGTTGTAGTCTTCTCTGAGTTTACTGTAAGTGTGCCTTTAGCCAGAATCCACCTTGAATGGAATGCCAGGCTCCGGACCTGACGGCTTTGTCTAGTCAGCAGTTTGGGAAGGCGAGGATAGTGGAAGATGGGTGTCCCTATACCTTACCTGTGTGGAGAATTGTGACAGTGAAGGAAATGTGCCCGTGTCTGTCAGGGGTATTGACTTGCCTATGGAGGGAGCTACCGCGGTCTCCAAGCAGTTGTCTGCGAACAGCTCTGTGTGCTGGGACAAGGGAAATGAGATCCCAAGCTGGGTGTCTGGTCAAGGAGAATGTGTCTCCGTCTCTTCTTTGTCTGTGGAGCAGACAGAAGGGGCCTTTCAGCCTGTGCTGGTTGAGAATAGTGCAGTTGTCTCTGAGTTGGTTCTGGATTCAACTAAGGCCCAGGAAGGGAATGGTCCTAAGTTTGTGTCTGCTAGGGAGAATGGCACTGTAACTAGGTTGCATCCAGTCAGTGTCTTTGCAAAATCCCAGAGACCAAACAATTCTGGTGCTTGTATTTTGCCACTTGCTAAAGTGTGGTTGGAAAAGGATGTAGCAACCCGGTCTAATCGGGGTGATAGCCTAGCCAGGGCACAAGGAGAGCCTAAAGGTGATTTAACTGTGTTAGCTACTGACAGGTTGGAAACTTGTCGCAAGAAAGAAAAGATTCCTGAGCATGTGCGTGGCAAAGAGAAGGAGAATGCTTCTGGCCTTTTGACGATGAAATCTAGCAGTTTGCCTGAAAGGGGATTGTAGAGAAATCCTCCTGATGAGCTCGAGGTGATCCTGGATGTAAGTGAGAGCCAGAAAGAGTCTTTTGTTGCTCAGGAAAGTGTTCCTTTAGAGCAAGCCAGAGGTGAAGAAGATAAAGGCAGCATTTGTGTGAGGGCTGAATTGCTGCTTCGAAAAGCTCCTGGGGAAAGGAATCTTCAGGGTGGTTTCTGCAAGCAGTTGACTGCAACCAAAGGGGGTGAAAGAGATTTAATCAACGAATTTTATTCAAGCTTATGCTCTAAAAAATTTGTTACTCTGAGGTGCCACAAGTACTCCTTTTCTTTTTACAGATACAGACTAACACGGCTGCTACTCTGAAACCTGTCATTAATCAAGCAAGTTTCAGTTCCTAAGAGCCAGAGATTTTCTGTTGTAAATGAATCCACTGACTTTCTTTTTCAAAGATCCAGTGTGGATAGCTTTGAGAAGGTCTCAGATGGAGTAAAAGTTGTTAAGGAATTTAAACAGCCCTAAGAGCAAGTTGCTGCATTTGGCCTGCTTGCTGGGAAGACAATGGTGTTGGAACAGGAATGTCTCCATGCTCATTCTGTAAGTAAGCAGTCTCTGCTTCAGGGTCTGAGGACAGATTTGATTCCGGGTGTCGCAGAGCAGAACAGTTGTCTGGCTGAATGCTTAAGGATGCAGGGAAGAGCAAGCAAACTCTCACCCTCTGACTCTTTGGATTTGTGTGGTATTTCTTTAAGCCATGCCAGTGTGTAACAGAAATAGTTTTTCAAAGTCATCTTCAATAACATGATTGAATCGGCTCTTGCAGCATGATTCCTGTATGTCTCATGTGATCTTGCCAAGAGCTAAAGAACATAGCTACTTTATCCATACAAGCTCTGGCAAATGTTTGAAACCCAATTAACATCAAGGCAATGTAGATATTAATGTTGACCATAGTACAGAAATCTTGGCATTTAGCCGCGAAAGCAATATGGTAGTGTGCCTCAGTTTCCCCTTTCATACAGCACATCAGGTTTGGAACGTATTTTCCCCTGTGAAAAGTTCCAAGACTCTTTACAGGCACTAAGTGTGAAACATCAGTATAACGAGGCCTTTTAGCATAAACTATGTTCTTATGTATCACTTTTAACATATTCAAGGGACTTTCCAAAAGATTAGGCACATTGTACATTTTTAGAGTTTCTGGTCATAGCAACACATTAGTTACAAGAATGACTATTAGCAATCACAACAAATTCAATGGAAGTGTCCATTTACAATCTTTTTTGTCATGCCACACCTTTGGCTCAATACCATTGGGGTTTGGGCCTTTTAGGGTCAGCCTGTGGCTTCCCTCTGCAAAATTAAGGTCTCTCTTTCCTCCTTGCCCTGATTTCCCTTGCTTAACAGAATTCACTGGCTGATTGGGTGCGCTCTCTGTGCTAACAGCTATTAGCACAGAGATGCATCCAATGAAGTGAGCTGTAGCTCACAAAAGCTTATGCTCAAATAAATTTGTTCGTCTCTAAGGTGCCACAAGTACTCCTTTTCTTTTTGCAGATACAGACTAACAGGGCTGCTACTCTGAAACCAGCTATTAGCAAGTCCTTCTTCCCCCTGCCAGCCAAGTAATTTGCATTACCACAGACAGGAGCCTGTTCACCAACGTTCAGATCCTTCACTGCTACCAATTCCCAGGCTGGACTCTGTCTTCAAGAGAAATCATCCATTTTCACTAACAAGCCAGACTCAAAGTTCTGTTCTCAAAGTTCCCTCACCAACCTCTGCTTCCACGTGGCATCAGATGTTAAGTTCACTGAGAGACTACAAGTCCTATCCAAAGTGTCTAAAGACGAGAGTTCACCTGCCATCCCCTTCATTCTTGAGAGATTAACTGCCCAGCTGTTCTGCTCTGCAGACTCAGCTACCCAGTCTTCCCTCTGAACCTGAGACACAGACTGCTCACTTACAGAATCAGCATGGAGACATTCCTCTCTCAACAACCTTGTCTCCCCAACAAGCTGGCCAAACACAGCCACTTGCTCAAGGAATCTTCAACTTTCTTAACAGCTTTCACTCCATCTGAGACCTTCTCAAAGCTTTCCACACTGGATCTTTCAAAAGGAAAGTCAGTGCATCCATTCACAACAGAAAATTTCTGGCTCTTAGGAACTGAAACTTTCTTGAGTAAATCCCTTTCACACCCTTCAGTTGCAGTCAACTGCTTGCAAAGACTACCATGAGGATTCCTTTCCCCAGGAGCTTTTCAAAGCAGCAATTCACCCCTCACGGAAATGCTGCCTTTACCCTCTTCACCTAGGGCTTGCTCTAAAGGAACACTTCCCTGAGCAACCACAGGCTCTTTCTGGCTCACACTTACATCCAGAATCACCTCTGGCCATTCAGGCGGATTCCTACACAATCCCCTTTCAGGCAAACTGCTAGACTTCCTAGATAAAAGCTTAGAAGCATTCTCCTTCCCTTTGCCACACACAAGCTCAGGAATCTTGTCCTTCCGGCTACCAGTTTCCACACCTTCAGTAGGTAACACAATTAAATCACCTTTCTCCTCTCCTTGAGCCCTGGCTAGGCTATCACCCTGATTAGACAGAGTTGCTACACCCTTTCCCAGCCACACATTAGCAAGAAGCAAAATACAAGCACCAGAATTGTCTGGTCTTTGGGATTTTGCTAGGACGCTAGCTGGATGCACCCTAGTTACAGTGCCATTCTCCCTAGCAGACACAAACTTAGGACCATTCCCTTCCTGGGCTTTCGCTGAATCCAGAACCAACTCTGAGACAATGCACTATTCTCAACCAGCACAGGCTGAAAGGCCCCTTCCGTCTACTCCACAGACAAAGAAGAGACGGAGACACATTCTCCTTGACCAGACACCCAGCTTGGCATCTCATTTCCCTTGTCCCAGCACACAGGGCTGTTTGCAGACAACTGCTTGGAGACCGCGGTAGCTCCCTCCACAGGCAAGTCAATACCCCTGACATACACAGGCACATTTCCTTCACTGTCACAATTCTCCACACAGGTAAGGTGTAGGGACACACATCTGCCACTATCCTCGCCTTCCCAAACTGCTGACTAGACAAAGCCATCAGCTCACAAGGCTGCCTAGGCTCATCCCAAATCTCCTGACCAGGCACATTGCCACTCCCCACAGACAAACTGCTGCTCTTCTCACTACCCTGAGCTACTTCCAGAAAATCACAGTTACCCTTTTCAGCTTCACTTTTACAAGCTGTACTAGCCAACAAGCCATCACCCATCAAAAATCTACCCTTTCCTTCCTCAGTTAGGGCTTTAACCTGACCATCCACTTTCATCTGCTCCTGAGAAACATGTTCCTGACCAATGAGTTCTTTCTGCTCTAATTCCAGGTTCACTTCTGAGACATTAGACAGACATTCAGAAACTTCCTTCACAGCCAAACAACTCTTTTCCTCAGACAAACCTCTGGAGAAACCCTCCCCAGGCAAATCATTGCCCATAATAGACACCGGTTTAAGATCATTTGCTTCCTGGGAGTGGCTAACGGGACGGAACAAAGCTTTAATATTTTCCCCAGTCAAAAGATCCTTAGGCAATAACTGCCTGACACCAGCTACAACTTCATGCTTAGGAACCATTCCTTTCAAGGTGGATTCTGGCTAAAGGCACGCTTACCGTAAACTCACAGAGGACAACAACACTCACACTCTGATTTGGGAAGTAATCTTCCTCTTTGACAAGATCTGATTAACTAGAGCCATGGTAGAAGCCATAATTTGCCCTCAACAGCTTTTACTCTTGACTTTTACATTCTCTATGAATTTTTCACTACCACTCCCATACAGAGCATTGGCACAATTTATGGGGCACCCCCTACTGAACTCACAGTAAGAGCATTTCCGTATAAGGTGGCAGTGTTGGGGTAGATTTGGTTACACCCAGACAACTGCTCAGAGTTCTACAACATACCAACATTGCCTTCTCTCCCTGGGTCAGTTGTATAGAGGATCATCCTTAATGGGCCATCAAGCAGGCTAGGCAGAGCTGACACCAACTTGTCTGGGGTGTCACCCAGAAGCACAGCATAAGTTTGAAATACAAACGGTATAGAGTCAATATTCATGACTTTTGCAACAAAAATGATACACACGTATAGACAGCATCATCATGACCAGCAAACCAGAACCGTGTCTTACACACCTCATGTGACCCCCTTTCTATAAGATTTGGTGCCACTACAGGACCTTGGGGGGGAGGAATAGCTCAGTGGTTTGAGCATTGGCCTGCTAAACCCAGGGTTGTGGGTTCAATCCTTGAGCGGGCCACTGGGGGCAAAAATTGGGGATTGGTCCTGCTTTGAGCAGGGGGTTGGACTAGATGACCTCCTGAGGTTCATTCCGACCCTCATATTCTATGATTCTTGGTTGCAACAATGATCTATACGGTTCCAGTCAATAATATCACAACAGGTTAAAAGGAATACATGAGAACACACTTTGTGTTAAAAGGTCTTGCTATACTAATGTGATCATAGATCATAGAATATCAGGGTTGGAAGGGACCTCAGGAGGTCATCTAGTCCAACCCCCTGCTCAGTGCAGGACCAATCCCCAAATTTTGCCCCAGATCCCTAAATGGCCCCCTCAAGGATTGAACTCGCAAGCCTGGGTTTAGCAGGCCAATGCTCAAACCATGTTTCACAGTTCATGCCTGTAAGCAGTATTGGAACTTTTCACAAAAGACAAGACATTCCAAGCCTAATGTGCTGTCTGAAAAGGGAAGCTGAGGCACACTTCCATATTGCTTTCACGGCTCAATGCCAAGATTCTTGTACTTTGAACAACATTAATGTCTACATTGACTTGATGTTAATTGGGTTCCAAACATTTGCCAGAGCTTGTATGATAAACTAGCTATGTTCTTTAGCTCTCGGCAAGATCACATGAGACAAACAAGAACTAGGCTGCAAGAGCAGATCCAATCCATTATCGTTCTAACCAAATTTTACCTTGAGTTCGTAAAGAGATTCAACCCTGTTATTGAACATGATTCTGATCAACCCTATTTGTTATACACTGGTATGGCTTCTAACCCAATACTTGCTGTAGTAAGACAGAACCAAGGATAGGGAGCTCTTGGGATGCAGTCAGTGATGTTTGTGTTATCCCTTCCTGCATCAATTTTGCATGGGGGATGTGACGTTATTGATATGAACTGGGACCGTGTAGATCATTGTTGCAACCAAGGTCCTGTAGTGGCACCAACTCTTGTATAAAGGGGGTCAAAGAAAGTGTCTAAGACAAGGTTATGGTTTGCTGGCTATGATTATGCTATCTGTATGTCTGTATCATTTTTGTAGTTGAAGTTACGAATGTTGGCTCTATACTGTCTGTATTTCAAACTTATGCTGTGCTTCTGGGTGACACCCCAGACAAGTTGGTGTCAGTCTGCCTAGCCTGCTTCATGGCCCATTAAGGACCATCCTCTATACAATTGACCCAGTGAGAGATGGCAGACACACTTTGTGACTCAGCAAGGTGTGCAGGAACATGCCTATGGACAGAACTCTGAGGTTTTTCCAGGCCGTGCGATGGACAGCTTGTCCTTGGGACAAAGAAAGCAGAGACCACATGGCAGAAGACTACAGAAAGCTGCTGCAGCTCCAGTGGGGACAGGGATGTGCTAAACCTCTGGCATATAAGGGTTGCAGCTTGAAAGTGCTGCTTGACCCAGCCTATGGAGCCCAGGAACATGTGAGGGTGACAGCTTAAAAGGGCTGATTGACCCGCTCTGCTCAGACTTACTCTGTTAATTTGTGTGTGCGCGTGTTCATCTGGTTATAGGGCTGGAGGAACCCAGCCCTGGGAAATCTAGGTCTTGCAGGATAGCTCCATTGGGAGGGTGTAGTAGGGCAGCTACCCCACTCCTGGAAAATAAGGGTTAAAAGCAGCCCTGGAGAGGGCTGCAGCAAGGAAAGGGATTAACAGAAGCTGGGGAAAGCTCAGTTAGGGCCCAGCTGGCCCTGATAAAAGAGCTGCAGGGCCAGCAGGCAGGGGAGTCTCTGTTGTGGGAAGCGCTAGCTTCCTGGGAGCAAGGTACCTGGAGCAGAGCAGAGCAGTGCTGGGGAAGGGCAAAAGGGAACTGGGGAGCTCCAGCCTCGTTAAACCCCCAAGCTGGAGGCCTTTTTGAAGGCCTATGAAAGGTACTGGGGTTGCAGAGGGGGGGGCCTAGGGATAGGCAGAGGTAGCTGGTCCTAACCGCTTGCCAGTGATGAGTGGCCACTACTGACTACCGTCTGCCCCAGTGAGCAGGGTCTAGATGATGACTGGCAGGAGCCACCGAACCAAGGTGGGTTCAGAGGGTTGGGAGTTCCCCTGGGAGGGGAGACTCAGAGCGCGGGGGTACTGCTGGGGAAGAACCCCAGTGTAAAGGGCACCAGGGTCTGAGAGGGACACGGGGCCAGCGGCAGGCGAGACACCGGCCTGCAGAGGGCGCTCCGTAAGCTGGAAAAGAGCTAATTCCCAGATGACCAGCAGGAGGCGCCGCACCGGTGACTCGTCGTCTTGCCACAAAGGGGACTTCCAGAAGGGAGGAGTGGTGCTCCATATGAACACACAAGTGACATAAGCAGTACATGGACAGAATTACAGAACCCCCCGCTCCCCAGAAGAGTAACCCTAATAAAGGAGCCTACCCCACAGTAACGGGCAAATCTGGTCACAGCAAATCTGGTCCCAGCACGTCCCAGGCTGTTGCGTCTCCCTCCGCTCCACTCCACCAACAGCCAACGATCCAATGTAAACCAAGCCCATTGTCTCCGAGCGCTGGCTTCTGATTGGCTCCCCGCGTGTTCCGTCTGCGCCCGGCATTCCAGGCCCCCTGGGACGCGGGATCCTGAGCTCTGCAGCCATCGCTGCTGTAGGCCAGGGGCGAGTCCCCTCCGGGCTGTGCCGGATAAACTCCCGGGCCCAGGGGGTTCATGCCCAGGGGCCTCGGACAACTTGGAGGGCCCTAGGAAAATCTCATGATGCGAGGGCTGGATGATATAGCTGCTGCGCCCTCTCTTCTGCTGGCCATGCTGGCCATGCGTGGGCAGGGGTGGCAGGTTTGTAGAAATTTTGGTGGTGCCCAGAACTCGCCCCCGCCCAAACTCCTCCCCCCACCTGCCCAAGGCCTTGGGAGGAAGTTTGGGTTGGGGAGGAGGTCAGGGGTGCAGGCCCTAGGATGGGGCAGAGATTGGGGTTCAGGCTCTGGGAGGGAATTTGGGGATGGGAAGGGGTGCGGAGGGAAGGGGTACAGCTTCTGGGAGGGAGTTTGTGGATGGGAGGGGGTGGAGGGAGAGGGCTGTGGGGTGTGGCTGCAGATGAGGGGTTTGGGGTATGGGAGAGGCTCAAGGTGAGAGTAGGAGTGTGGGGGGTGAGGGGCTGTGGAGCTTGGGGTTTAGAGAGGCTCAGGGCTGGGGCAGAGGGTTGGAGTGCCGGGCGGATGAGGGCTCTGGCTGGGGCTGGAGATGAGGGGTTTGGGGTGTTAGAGGGGCTCAGGGCTGGGGCAGAGGGTTGGAGTGCCGGGGCATGAGGGCTCTGGCTGGGGCTGGAGATGAGGGGTTTGTGCTGTTGGAGAGGACTCAGGGCTGGGGTAGAGGGTTGGGTGTGGGGGGATGAGGGCTCTGGCTGGGGCTGGAGATGAGGGGTTTGGGGTGTTAGAGGGGCTCAGGGCTGGGGCAGAGGGTTGAGGGTGTGGTGTGGAGGGGTGAAAGCTCTGGCTGGGGGTGTGGGCTCTGGGGTGGGGCAGGGCTGGGGATGAGTTTGGGGTGCAGGCAGGCTGCTCCAGGCCAGGGGCCAGAGAGGAGGACTCCCCTCAGCCCTTTCCCTGCTGGCAGCAGCGAGTTCTGGGGGAGGAGCCCCCCTTTTCTCGCCCCCCAGCAACACACTCACCCCCACCACTGTCACTGCATGTGCTCCTAGGGCCCCTCTCAGGTCCAGGAATCTCCCTCGCCTCCCCCGTGGTGGGTGCCGGGGGGAGCTGCGTGCGCCTCCTCCCCTGCTGTTCCCCTGCCTGTAGCTGCACTGGGGGCGAGGGATGGGGATGCCCCTTGCCCAGCATGGGGCAGGAGCGGTGACTGCGGGCGGGGGCCCCTGTGCTGGTGGAGGGTCCTGCCGGAAAAGGGAAGGTGTGAGGCAGAAGGGCAGGCTCAGTCAGTCTGCTCTGGGTATCGAGGGAGGGGCACCAGGACCCTGGGGCAGCGGTTGCTGCAGGGAGGCAGCATGGAGCTGCAGGGAGAGGCAGAGGCAGGGAGGTTCTGCTCCAGGGCCCGGGGAGGCGTGCGGGGGGCCGAGGGGTTTTTCTGCCTCCAGCCTCAGTTTTGAGGCCTTTGCATACCCCTGTCCCTGAGTCTCACAATGCAGCATTATTTACCCCATCCTAGTGTGTCATGATGTAACCCCATGTACCTCCCCTGCACCTCTGAGACCATGGTGGAGCCCACCTCCCCATGCCCGTGGTTCACAGCCTTGGCATCTTAGTGTGGGGTCTTGCCTTGTCCGTTGTGACAGGGCATTGTTCAGCCCGTGCTCATCTGATAGGAGGCCTTCTGCAGTACAGTTCTCCCACCTTATCAGTGGATGAAACACTGTGGTGCTATTTATCCCAGACCGTATCTTTAAGATCTTTATGTGTGTTTCCCCCTCATCCAGCAGGGACTGATGTGGTTCTCTTTACACTAGGCCACAGCTTCCAGCCCCAACTCACTCAGCTGCCAATTTCACAAATGAATTGTGGCCCGCCCAAGTTTACTTAAAAAAGATGGTCAGTAGATGGTCAGTGCAAGCGACTGTTGACATGGGCTAATGGGCATCTCTTGCTACGTGAATGCCAACACCAAGCCGGGTTGAGGGATAAAACATAAAGGACAAACCCAGATAGTTATAGAAGTGGGGGACATTTATCTTGTGAGAAAGTTCCAGTGACATTTTCCCCTCCAATACACTGATGATATAATGCTATAAACCAACTCTTAGAGTGTAAAAGTCAATGGTAAAAGCTGTGGAAGGCAAATTATGGCTTCTAACATAGCTCTAGTTAAGCAGATCTTGTCAAAAAGGAAGATTATTTACCAAATCAGAGTGTGAGTGTTGTAGTCTTCTCTGAGTTTACGGTAAGCGTGCCTTTAGCCAGAATCCACCTTGAAAGGAATGGTTCCTAAGCATGAAGTTGTAGCTGGTGTAAGGAAGTTATTGCCTAAGGATCTTTTGATTGGGGAAAATATTAAAGCTTTGTTCAGTCCAGGTAACCAGTCACAGGAAAGGAATGATCTTAAACCGGTGTCTATTATGGGCAATGATTTGCCTGGGGAGGGTTTCTCCAAAGGTTTGTCTCAGGAAAAGAGCTGTTTGGCTGTGAAGGAAGTTTCTGAATGTCTGTCTAATGTCTCAGAAGTGAACCTTGAATTAGAGCAGAAAGAACTCATTAGTCAAGAAAATGTTTCTCAGGAGCAGATGAAAGTGTATGATCAGGTTAAAGCCCTAACTGAGGAAGGAAAAGGTAGATTTATGATGGGTGATGGCTTGTGGGCTCGTACAGCTTGTGAAAGTGAAGCTGAAAAGGGTAACTGTGATTTGCTGGAAGTAGCTCAGAGTAGTGAAAAGAGCAGCAGTTTGTCTGTGGGGAGTGGCACTGTGCCTGGTCAGGAGATTTGGGATGAGCCTAGGCAGCCTTCTGAGCTGATGACTTTGTCTAGTCAGCAGTTTGGGAAGGCGAGGATAGTGGAAGATGAGTGTCCCTACACCTTACCTGTGTGGAGAATTGTGAGAGTGAAGGAAATGTGCCTGTGTATGTCAGGGGTATTGACTTGCCAATGGAGGGAGCTACCCCCCGCTCTCCAAGCAGTTGTCTGCAAACAGCCCTGTGTGCTGGGACAAGGGAAATGAGATCCCAAGCTGGGTGTCTGGTCAAGGAGAATGTGTCTCCATCTCTTCTTTGTCTGTGGAACAGACAGAAGGGGCCTTTCAGCCTGTGCTGGTTGAGAATAGTGGAGTTGTCTCAGAGTTGGTTCTGGATTCAACTGAGGCCCAGGAAGGAAATGGTCCTAAGTTTGTGTCTGCTAGGGAGAATGGCACTGTAACTAGTTGCATCCAGTCAGTGTCTTAGCAAAATCCCAGAGACCAAACAATTCTGGTGCTTGTATTTTGCTAAAGTGTGGTTGGAAAAAGATGTAGCAACCTGGTCTCATCAGGGTGATAGCCTAGTCAGGGCACAAGGAGAGCCTAAAGGTGATTTAACTGTGTTAGCTACTGACAGGTTGGATACTTGTTGCAAGACGGAAAAGATTCCTGAGGATGTGCGTGGCAAAGGGAAGGAGAATGTTTCTGACCTTTTGACGATGAAATCTAGCACTTTGCCTGAAAGGTGATTGTAGAGAAATCCGCCTGATGAGCTCGAGGTGATCCTGGATGTAAGTGAGAGGCAGAAAGAGTCTGTTGTTGCTCAGGAAAGTGTTCCTTTGGAGCAAGCCCTAGGTGAAGAGGGTAAAGGCAGCATTTCTGTGAGGGCTGAATTGCTGCTTCGAAAAGCTTTTGGGGAAAGGAATCTTCAGGGTGGTCTCTGCAAGCAGTTGACTGCAACTGAAGGGAGTGAAAGTGATTTTCTCAAGAAAGTTTGAGTTCCTAACAGCCAGAGATTTTCTGTTGTGAATGGATCCACTGGCTTTCCTTTTGAAAGATCTAGTGTGGAAAGCTTTGAGAAAGTCTCAGATGGAGTGAAAGCTGTTAAGAAAGTTGAAGAGTCCTTGAAGCAAGTGGCTGTGTTTGGCCAGCTTGTTGGGGAGAAAAGGTTGTTGGGAGAGGAATGTCTCCACGCTAATTCTGTAAGGAAGCAGTCTTCGCTTCAGGGTCTGAGGACAGATTTGATTCCAGGGGTTGCAGAGCAGAACAGTTGTATGAATCGTAGAATCATAGAATATCAGGGTTGGAAAGGACCTTAGGAGGTCATCTAGTCCAACCCCCTACTCAAAGCAGGACCAATCCCCAACGAAATCATCCCAGCCAGGGCTTTGTCAAGCCTGACCTTAAAAATATCTAAGGAAGGAGATTCCACCACCTCCCTAGGTAACGCATTCCAGTGTTTCACCACCCTCCTAGTGAAAAAGTTTTTCCTAATATCTAACCTAAACCTCCCCCACTGTAACTTGAGACCATTACTCCTTGTTCTGTCATCAGCTCCCACTGAGAAGAGTCTAGATCCATCCTCTTTGGAACCCCCTTGCAGGTAGTTGAAAGCAGCTATCAAATCCCCCCTCATTCTTCTCTTCCGCAGACTAAACAATCCCAGTTCCCTCAGCCTCTCCTCATAAGTCCTGTGTTCCAGTCCCCTAATCATTTTTGTTGCCCTTCGCTGGACTCTCTCCAATTTTTCCACATCCTTCTTGTAGTGTGGGGCCCAAAACTGGACACAGTACTCCAGATGAGGCTTCACCAATGTCGAATAGAGGGGAACGATCACGTCCCTCAATCTGCTGGCAATGCCCGTACATATACATCCCAAAATACCATTGGCCTTCTTGGCAACAAGGGCACACTGCTGACTCATATCCAGCTTCTCGTCCACTGTAACCCCTAGGTCCTTTTCTGCAGAACTGCTGCCAAGCCATTCTGTCCCTAGTCTGTACCGGTGCATGGGATTTTTCCCTCCTAAGTGCAGGACTCTGCACTTGTCCTTGTTGAACCTCATCAGATTTCTTTTGGCCCAATCATCCAATTTGTCTAGGGCCCTCTGTATCCTACCCCTACCCTCCAGCGTATCTACCTCTCCTCCCAGTTTAGTGTCATCTGCAAACTTGCTGAGAGTGCAATCCACACCATCCTGCAGATCATTTATGAAGATATTGAACAAAACCAGCCCCAGGACCGACCCTTAGGGCACTCCACTTGATACCGGCTGCCAATTAGACATGGAGCCATTGATCACTACCCGCTGAGCCCGACAATCTAGCCAACTTTCTATCCATCTTATAGTCCATTCATCCAGCCCATACTTGTTTAACTTGTTTAATACTGTGGGAGACTGTGTCAAAAGCTTTGCTAAAGTCAAGGAACAACACGTCCACCGCTTTCCCCTCATCCACAGAGTCAGTTATCTCATCATAGAAGGCAATTAGATTAGTCAGGCATGACTTGCCCTTGGTGAATCCATGCTGACTGTTCCTGATCACTTTCCTCTCCTCTAAGTGCTTCAGAATTGATTCCTTGAGGACCTGCTCCATGATTTTTCCAGGGACTGAGGTGAGGCTGACTGACCTGGAGTTCCCAGGATCCTCCTTCTTCCCTTTTTTAAAGATGGGCACTACATTAGCTTTTTTTCCAGTCGTCCGGGACTTCCCTGGATTGCCATGAGTTTTCAAAGATAATGGCCAATGGCTCTGCCATCACATCCGCCAACGCCTTTAGCACTCTCGGATGCAGCGCATCCAGCCCCATGGACTTGTGCTCGTCCAGCTTTTCTAAATAGTCCCAAACCACTTCTTTCTCCACAGAGGGCTGGTCACCTCCTCCCCATGCTGTGCTGCCCAGTGCAGCAGTCTGGGAGCTGACCTTGTTCGTGAAGACAGAGGCAAAAAAAGCATTGAGTACATTAGCTTTTTCCAAATCCTCTGTCACTAGGTTACCTCCCTCCTTCAGTAAGGGGCCCACACTTTCCTTGACTTTCTTCTTGTTGCTAACATACCTGAAGAAACCCTTCTTGTTACTCTTAACATCTCTTGCTAGCTGCAACTCCAGGTGTGATTTGGCCTTCCTGATTTCACTCCTGCATGCCCAAGCAATATTTTTATACTCTTCCCTGGTCATTTGTCCAATCTTCCACTTCTTGTAAGCTTCTTTTTTGTGTTTAAGATCAGCAAAGATTTCACTGTTAAGCCAAGCTGGTCGCCTGCCATATTTACTATTCTTTCTACACATCGGGATGGTTTGTCCCTGTAACCTTAATAAGGATTCTTTAAAATACAGCCAGCTCTCCTGGACTCCTTTCCCCCTCATGTTATTCTCCCAGGGGATCCTGCCCATCAGTTCCCTGAGGGAGTCAATGTCTGCTTTTCTGAAGTCCAGGGTCCGTATTCTGCTGTTCTCCTTTCTTCCCTGTGTCAGGATCCTGAACTCGACCATCTCATGATCACTGCCTCCCAGGTTCCCATCCACTTTTGCTTCCCCTACTAATTCTTCCCGGTTTGTGAGCAGCAGGTCAAGAAGAGCTCTGGCCCTAGTTGGTTCCTCCAGCACTTGCACCAGGAAATTGTCCCCAACCCTTTCCAAAAACTTTCTGGATTGTCTGTGCACCGCTGTAGTGCTCTCCCAGCAGATATCAGGGTGATTGAAGTCTCCCATGAGAACCAGGGCCTGCAACGTAGTAACTTCCGTGAGTTGCCGGAAGAAAGCCTCGTCCACCTCATCCCCCTGGTCCGGTGGTCTATAGCAGACTACCACCACGACATCACCCTTGTTGCTCACGCTTCTAAAATTAATCCAGAGACACTCAGGTTTTTCTGCAGTTTCATACTTGAGCTCTGAGCAGTCATACTGCTCCCTTACATACAGTGCAACTCCCCCAGCTTTTCTGCCCTGCCTGTCCTTCCTGAACAGTTTATAACCATCCAGGACAGTACTTCAGTCATGTGAGTTATCCCACCAAGTCTCTGTTATTCCAATCACGTCATAATTCCTTGACTGTGCCAGGACTTCCAGTTCTCCCTGCTTGTTTCCCAGGCTTCCTGCATTTGTGTATAGGCACTTGAGAAAACTCGCTGATCATCCCTCTTTCTCAGTATGAGACAGGAGCCTTGCCCTCTCGCGTGCTCCTGGTCGTGCTTCCTTACGGTATCCCACTTCCACACTTACCTCAGAGCTTTGGTCTCCTTCCCCTGGTGAACCTAGTTTAAAGCCCTCCTCACTAGGTTAGCCAGCCTGTTTGCGAAGATGCTCTTCCCTCTCTTCGTTGGGTGGAGCCTGTCTCTGCCTAGCACTCCTCCTTCTTGGATCCCATGGTCAAAGAATCCAAAGCTTTCTCTCCGACACCACCTGTGTAGCCATTTGTTGATTTCCACAATTCGACGGTCTCTACCCGGGCCTTTTCCTTCCACGGGGAGGATGGACGAGAATGCTTAAGGATGCAGGGGAGAGCAAGCAACCTCTCACCCTCAGACTTTTTGGATATGTGTGGTATCTCTTTAAGACAGACTCCAGCCTTGGAATTGGTAGAAGTTAAGAATCTGAAAACTGTCGAACAGGTATCTCTCTCTATGTGGCTGCAACTTATCTGACTGACTGGGAGAAGAAAGACTTGCTAATAGTTAAAAAGAAAAGGCGTACTTGTGGCACCTTAGAGACAAACAAATTTATTTGAGCATAAGCTTTCGTGAGCTATAACTAATGAGCTGTAGCTCACGAAAGCTTATGCTCAAAAAATTGGTTCGTCTCTAAGGTGCCACAAGTACTCCTTTTCTTTTTGCAAATACAGACTAACACGGCTGCTGCTCTGAAACCAATCATTCTACTGAAATTTACCAAACCAATCCTAACCTATTGTAACATGATTAGCTAACCAATTATATCCCACCACCTTAATTAGTTTACACCCAGCAAAATTAATTATACAGCAGACAGAAACAATCACAGAACCAGACAGAGACCACGCAAATAAACAATCGCAAAGTGGGAACTATGACAAAACAATACAGAAGTGAGGATTTCACAACTACCTCTGTAAAGACATAAGGGTTTCCTAGCTGTGTCACTTGACAAGAGAGTTCTTACCAGACAGAAAACTATCAACCTCAATTTCCTTTTACATCTTCTAGGCTCTTCCCTTTGTCTGGAGGTGATAGATCGGATCACCTTCCTAACAGCCCCATATTGACTAGTTTGGAATGTGAGGATGTGACCGTACGTTTCCCAGCTTATCGCTGCCTCTGCTGCTTAGCCAAAGGCCTCAGACTGTCACAGTGAGAGAAAACCCTTAACAGATTCTTTCTTGTATACCTCTATTACTAGCGAAATGATAAACATATACCTACATTCTTAGAGTATAGACCTTTACAGACAGGCCTGAATATTCATATCCTAACAGTGCTGATTGACCCGCTCTGCTCTGACTTACTCTGTTAATGTGTGTGTGCGTGTTCATCTGGTTGTAGGGCTGGAGGAACCCAGCCCTGGGGAATCTAGGTCCTGCAGGATAGCTCCATTGGGAGCGGGTAGTGGGGCAGCTGCCCCGCTCCTGGAAAAGAAGGGTTAAAAGCAGCCCTGGAGAGGGCTGCAGAAGGGAAGGGGATTAAGAAGAGCTGGGAGAAACTCAGTTAGGGCCCAGCTGGCCCTGATAAAAGAGCTGCAGCCCCAGAAGACAGGGGAGTCTCACTCTAGCCCTGGAGTGGGAATGGCTAGCTGTCTGGGAGCAAAGTACGTGAAGCAGAGCAGTGCCGGGGAAGGGCAAAAGGGAGCTCCAGCCTGGAAAACCCCAGGCTGCAGGCCCTGTTGAAGGCCTATGAAAGGTACAGGGGCTGCAGAGGGGTAGCCCAGCGATGGGCAGAGGCTCCTTGTCCTAACCCCTTATCAGTGATGAGTGGCCATTAGTGACTGCAGTCTGTCCCAGTGAGTGGGGCCTAGATGACGACTGGCAGTAGCCACTGAGGCAAGGTGGGTTGAGAGGGTTGGGAGTTCCCCTGGGAGGGGAGACCCAGAATGTGGGGGTACTGCTGGGGAAGAACCCCAGTGTAAAGGGCACCGGGGTCGGGGAGGGACACGGGGCCAGCGGCAGGCGAGACACCGGCCTGGAGAAGGGGCTCCGTAAGCTGGAAAAGAGCTAATTCCCAGTTTACCAGCTGGAGGCGCCGCACCGGTGAGTCGTCGCCTTGCCACAAAGGGGACTTGCAGAAGGGAGGAGTGGCGCTCCATATGAACACACAAGTGACATAAGCAGTACATGGACAGAATTACAGAACCCCCCGCTCCCCAGAAGAGAAATCCTAATAAAGGAGCCTACCCCACAGTAACGGGCAAATCTGGTCGCAGCAAATCTGGTCCCAGCACGTCCCAGGTTGTTGCGTCTCCCTCCGCTCCACTCCACCAACGGCCAACGATCCAATGTAAACCAAGCCCATTGTCTCCGAGCACTGGCTTCTGATTGGCTCCCCGCGTGTTCCGTGTTTGCCCGGCATTCCAGGCCCCCTGGGACGCGGGATCCTGAGGTCTGCAGCCATCGCTGCTGTAGGCCGGGGGCGAGACCCCTCCAGGCAGTGCCGGATTAACTCCCGGGCCCAGGGGGCCCATGCCCAGGGGCCTTGGGCAACTTGGGGGGCCCTGGGAAAATCTCAAGATGCGAGGGCTGGATGATATAGCTGCTGTGCCCTCTCTTGTGCTGGCCATGCGTGGGCAGGGGTGGCAGGTTTGTAGAAATTTTGGTGGTGCCCAGAGCTCACCCCTGCCCAAACTCCTCCCCGCACCTGCCCAAGGCTCTGGGAGGGAGTTTGGGTGGGGGAGGAGGTCTGGGGTGCAGGCCCTCGGCTGGGGCAGGGGATTGGGGTGCAGGCTCTGGGAGGGAGTTTGTGGATGGGAGGAGGTGCAGGGTGAGAGCTGTGGGGTGTGGCTGCAGATGAGGGGTTTGGGGTATGGGAGGTGCTCGGGAAGAGTAGGTGTGTAGGGGGTGAGGGCTCTGTCTGGGGCTGTGGAGCTTGGGGTTTAGAGAGGCTCAGGGCTGGGGCAGAGGGTTGGAGTGCCGGGGCATGAGGGCTCTGGCTGGGGCTGGAGATGAGGGGTTTGTGCTGTTGGAGGGGACTCAGGGCTGGGGTAGAGGGTTGGGTGTGGGGGGATGAGGGCTCTGGCTGGGGCTGGAGATGAGGGGTTTGGGGTGTCAGAGGGGCTCAGGGCTGGGGCAGAGGGTTGAGGGTGTGGTGTGGGGGGTGGAAGCTCTGGCTGGGGGTGTGGGCTCTGGGGTGGGGCAGGGCTGGGGATGAGTTTGGGGTGCAGGCAGGCTGCTCTGGGCCAGGGGCCAGAGAGGAGGACTCCCCCCAGCCCTTTCCCTGCCGGCAGCAGCGAGCTCTGGGGCAGGAGCCCCCCTTTCTTGCCCCCCAGCAGCACACTCACCCCCACCACTGTCACTGCATGTGCTCCTAGGGCCCCTCTCAGGTCCAGGAATCTCCCTCGCCTCCCCCGTGGTGGGTGCCGGGGGGAGCTGCGTGCGCCTCCTCCCCTGCTGTTCCCCTGCCTGTAGCTGCACTGGGGGCGAGGGATGGGGCTGCCCCTTGGCCAGCATGGGGCAGGAGCAGTGACTGAACGCCAGGGGGCCCCCTGTGCTGGTGGAGGGTCCCGGCGGAAAAGGGAAGGTGTGAGGTAGAAGGGCAGGCTCAGTCAGTCTGCTCTGGCAGTGGAGCCAAGAGGGGCACCAGGACCCTGGGGCAGCAGTTGCTGCAGGGAGGCAGCATGGAGCTGCAGGGCAGAGGCAGAGACGTTCTGCTCCAGGGCCCGGGGAGGACGCGGGGGGCCGGGGCAGCAAGAGGGGGCCGGGGACACTCGGGGGGAGACGCGGGAGGGCGACAGATGGGGTCAGGGGGGACACCTGGCCAGAAATATGGGTGGAGCTGGGCCCCTGGCCTCTGCATATTGCTGGGGCCCAGGCACCACGTGGAGATAGAACTCGCCGCCCCGGTGCCTGGGATACGGCTTCTTGGGTGAGCCGGTGTGGGGATCAGCTGGTGAGTGCGGCTGGGGGAGCAGCAACAGACGCTGCCTCCCTCTCCTGCTTCTTGTTTTTTTTGCTGCTGCCCATGACTTCTCGCCAGCGCTGGGGACGGGCCCCCTCTGCATCCTCCCAGGCCTGTCCGGGCAGCCAGGGTTCGGCGGCAAAGGAAGATGGGGAGTATCACCTCCTGGGGAGTCTCCTCCAGCCCCAAACTGCGTGGGAATCAGTGGTGCCGGAAATGGGGGGCCAGGGCTCTCCCACTTTTTCACTGGGGCAGACTCTGCTCCCTTCCCCTCCGAGGCCCCACCCCCCAGCCAGGCCAGTGTAGAGCCTGGCCAGGGACCCCGGGCTGCTGTAGGGAGCTGCGGTGGACCCTCCACCTGTCCAGGGTGCGGGGGGGTGGGACTGAGAGCACCCCCCGGCCTGTGTCCCCGTCTCTGGGGCTCTCCGGCAACCTGGGGCAGGTGGCGGGTCTGCCACTCTATCTTCTCACAGCTGCCCGCGCGGCTCTCCCTGACCTGGCTTTGGCCTGGGGACTGAGAGCCGCAGCCCGGCCACAGTAAGAGCTGTGGGGGTTTCCGGGAGCCGGGACATGGGCAGGGGCCTGCTTTCACCCAACCTCCACCTTGTGGGGGGGGGGCAGGCTCCCCAGCCCCACTCCCAGCTTGGCCCAGGGTGGGGTCCCTTGCTCCCCCCCCACACACACTTTTGGAAGGGCTACAGTGCCCTTGGTGGGAATCTCCACTCCTGGCAGGATTCATACTATCCCGAGCCCAAACAGAGCCGAGAGGATGCGGGCTGTAGGATGGTCATAGAATATCAGGGTTGGAAGGGACCTGTCAAGGTTCCTTCCCCACTCTGAACTCTAGGGTACAGATGTGGGGACCTGCATGAAAACCTCCTAAGCTTACTTTTACCAGCTTAGGTTAAAACTTTCCCAAAGTACAAACTATTTTACGCTTTGCCCTTGGACTTCCACTGCCACCACCAAACATTTATCTGGGTTAATTGTTATTAGGAAAGCGTCGTTTGGAAATGTCTTTCCCCCAAAAAATCCTCCCAACCCTTGCACCCCACTTCCTGGGGAAGGTTTGGTAAAAATCCTCACCAATTTGCGTAGGTGACCACAGACCCAAACTCTTGGATCTTAAGAACAATGAAAAAACATTCAGTTTTCTTTCAAGAAGACTTTTAACAGAAGTAAAAAAGAATCACCTCTGTAAAATCAGGAGGGTAAATACCTTACAGGGTAATTAGATTCAAAACATAGAGAATCCCTCTAGGCAAAACCTTAAGTTACAAAAAAGACACACAGACAGGAATATTCATTCTATTCAGCACAGCTATTTTCTCAGCCCTTTAAAGAAATCATAATCTAACATACCTAGCTAGCTTACTTACTAAGTTCTAAGACTCCATTCCTATTCTGTCTCCGGCAAAAGCATCACACAGACAGACACAGACCCTTTGTTTTTCTCCCTCCTCCCAGCTTTTGAAAGTATCTTGTCTCCTCATTGGTCATTTTGGTCCGGTGCCAGCGAGGTTACCTTTTGCTTCTTAACCCTTTACAGGTGAAAGGATTTTTCCTCTGGCCAGGAGGGATTTAAAAGGTGATTACTCTTCCCTTTATATTTATGATAGGACCTCAGGAGGTTATCTAGTCCAACCCCCTGCGGCCAATCCCCAATTTTTCGCCCACATCCCTAAATGGCCCCCTCAAAGATGGAACTCACAACCCGGGGTTCAGCAGGCCAATGCTCAAACCACTGAGCTATCCCTCCCTGTAACCTGCAGCTCATCAGCTGCCAGGAGAACATAGATGAAAGAGGGGAGGGAGGCCGCTGGGATGGGGAGCTCCCTGCAGCCAGGGGAGCTGGGGAAATCCTCACTACCTCAACCCCCATGGGCAGCCCCCAGGGAACTGCAACCCCCACGAACACGGGGGCTGAGGTGGGGCGGTCCTGCTCAAGGGGGGGATCATGGAAACCCCCCACCCTCCCATACATGCACTTACTGTGGAAGTCCCCATCGCCTCTTCTTTGCCTCTCAATGTTCAGTCACCCCCAGCGTGATCATTCTCTCCGCTTCTCTTCCAGATTTTTTTCCTGTGCCTTTTGGTGATTGCAAAATGTATGGTGAGAGAGAGGCTTTGTTTGGGGTTTTTATGCCACCAGCTACAGTTTCGAGGCCTTTGCACGCTCCTATCCCTGAGTATCACAATGCAGCATTATTTACCCCATCCTAGTATGTCATGATGTAACCCTATTTACCTCCCCTGCACCTCTGAGAACATGGTGGTGCCCACCTCCCCATGCACATGGTTCACAGCCTTGGCATCTTAGTGTGGGTTCTTGCTTTGTCCATTGTGACAGGGCATTATTCAGCCTGTGCTCATCTGATACGAGGCCTTCTTGAGTTCTCCCACCTTAGCAGTGGATGAAACACCATAGTGCTATTTATCCCGGACCATACCTTTAAGATCTTTTTGTGTGTTTTCCCCCTCACCCAGCATGGACCGATGTGGCTGTCTTTACACTGGGCCACAGCTTCCAGCCCCAACTCACTCAGCTACCAATTTCACAAATGAATTGTGGCCCGCCCAAGTTTACTTCACAAAGTTGGTCAGTGCAAGCGACTGTTGACATGGGCTAATGGGCGTCTCTTGCTGTGTGAATGCCAACGCCAAGCCGGGTTGGGGGATAAAACCTAAAGGACAAACCCAGATAGTTGTAGATGTAAGCAGAGTCAGGATGAGCTCCACGCTGCCATCTGGTGGTGAGTTGTGGCAAGTTGTGGAAAAGAACTTCAGGGGCTGATCTCATTTGCATAGGCATACCCACCCCGCCTAGCATGAGCCCATAGCTGCCCAAATGGTCTCACTTTGGCTGCTGTGGGATCCCCAGTTTCTCTGTTATTGGGGCAGGAAGAATAAATTGTTATTATCCTGATTATGTGAATCAAGGCCAGTGGAACTGTACTTGGCCTTTTGTTATGATGGAGGAACTCACCATCAACTGAGTAGCACTCGCTAGGCAACAGACATGGGTTCCAAAACTCAGTGAGTTCAGAGAGGTTGTGGGTAGGTGTTAATATGTGGTGGTATGGGTCCCTGAGGAGGGCCTTACATGTTAATTGTACTTTTTCTTCTCTGCACTGCAAAATATCAGAGTTAATTTTGATTCTATTAGGGGTGTAGTTACAGACTGCTGAGCTGAAGTCATTTTGGGCCAATGGTGCACTAGCCCTGCAGCTCCTCTACTACAAGCTGACATCATGAAAGAGCTAAACTTACTAAGCCCTGGTCTACGCTAGGAGTTGAGGTCAAATTTAGCAGTGTTAAATTGATTTAATCCTGCACCTGTCCACAGTATGGAGCCCTTTTTTTTTACTTAAAGGGCTCTTAACATTGATATCCTTATTCCACTGCTGACAAGGGGATTAGCTCTGAAATCGGCCTTGCTGGGTCGAATTTGGGGTACTGTGGATGCAATTAGACGGTATTGGCCTCTGGGAGCTATCCCACACTGCTCCATTGTGACTGCTCTGGACAGGACTCTCAACTCAGATGCACTGGCCAGGTAGACAGGAAAAGGCCTGCGAACTTTTGAATTTCAATTTCCTGTTTGGCCAGCGTGGCAAGCTGCAGGTGACCATGCAGAGCTCATCAGCAGAGGTGACCATGATGGAGTCCCAGAATTTCAAAAGAGTTCCAGCATGGACCGAACGGGAGGTACGGGATCTGATCGCTGTTTGGGGAGAGGAATCCGCGTTATCAGAACTCCGTTTCAGTTTTCGAAATGCCAAAACCTTTGTCAAAATCTCCCAGGGCATGAAGGACAGAGGCCATAACAGAGACCCAAAGAAGATAGCTCACAGCAAGCAAAGCAGAGAAACCATTTTTCCCAACAGCCAGGAACTGTTTCTCACCCTGGACCTGGAGCCAGTACCCCCCGAACCCACCCAAGACTGCCTCCTGTACCCGCCAGGCAGAGAAGGGACCTCTGGTGAGTGTACCTTTTAAAATACTATACATGGTTTAAAAGCAAGCATGTTTAATGATTAATTTGCCCTGGCATTTGTGGCTCTCCTGGATATACTCCCAAAGCCTTTGCAAAAGGTTTCTGGGGGGGGGGGGGCAGCCTTATTCCATCCACCATGGTAGGACACTTTACCACTCCAGGTCAATAGCACGTACTCGGGAAAGCATTGCAGTGTATGTTTGCTGGCGTTCAAACAACATCCGTTCTTTATCTCTCTGTGTTATCCTCAGGAGTGTGATATCAGTCATGGTCACCTGGTTGAAATAGGTTGCTTTTCTTAAGGGGACACTCAGAGGTGCCCATTCCTGCTGGGCTGTTTGCCTGTGGCTGAACAGAAATGTTCCCTGCTGTTAGCCACGGGGAGGGGGGAGGGGTTAGCCACATGCTGGGGGGAGGCAAAATGGGACCTTGTAACGAAAGCACATGTGCTATGTATGTAATGTTAACAGCAAGGTTTACCGTGAAGGAGTGTACCCATTGTTCTAGAAAATGTGTCTTTTTAAATACCACTGTGCCTTTTTTTCTCTCCACCAGCTGCATGTGTTTCAAGGATCACAGGATCTTCTCCTTCCCAGAGGCTAGCGAAGATTTAAGGCGAAAAAAACGCACTCGTGATGAAATGTTCTCTGAGCTCATGCTGTCCTCCCACACTGACAGAGCACAGACGAATGCGTGGACGCAGACAATGTCAGAGTGCAAGAAAGCACAAAATGACCGGGAGGAGAGGTGGCGGGCTGAAGAGAGGGCTGAAGCTGAAAGGTGGTGGCAGCGTGATGAGAGGAGGCAGGATTCAATGCTGAGGCTGCTGGAGGATCAAACCAATATGCTCCAGTGAATGGCTGAGCTGCTGGAAGGGAAGCAGGAGCACAGACCGCCGCTACAACCCCTGTGTAACCAACCGCCCCCCTCCCCAAGTTCCATAGCCTCCTCACCCAGACGCCCAAGAAGGCAGTGGGGGGGCCTCCGGCCACCCAGCCACTCCACCCCAGAGGACTGCCCAAGCAACAGAAGGCTGGCATTCAATAAGTTTTAAACTTTTAAACTTTTAAAGTGCTGTGTGGCCTTGTCCTTCCCTCCTCCACCACCCCTCCTGTGCTTCTCTCCTCCACCACCCCTCCTGGGCTACCTTGGTAATTATCCCCCTATTTGTGTGATGAATGAATAAAGAATGCATGAATGTGAAGCAACAATGACTTTATTGCCTCTGCAAGCGGTGATTGAAGGGAGGAGGGGAGGGTGGTTAGCTTACAGGGAAGTAGAGTGAACCGAGGGGCGGGGGGTTTCATCAAGGAGAAACAAACAGAACTTTCACACCGTAGCCTGTCCAGTCATGAAACTGATTTCCAAAGCTTCTCTGATGCACACCGCACCCTCCTGCGCTCTTCTAACAGCCCTGGTGTCTGGCTGTGCGTAACCAGCAGCCAGGCGATTTGCCTCAACCTCCCACCCCGCCATAAATGTCTCCCCCTTACTCTCACAGATATTGTGGAGCGCACAGCAAGCAGTAATAACAGTGGGAATATTGGTTTTGCTGAGGTCTAACCGAGTCAGTAAATTGCACCAGCGCTCTTTTAAACGTCCAAATGCACATTCTACCACCATTCTACACTTGCTCAGCTTGTAGTTGAACAGCTCCTGACTACTGTCCAGGCTTCCTATGTATGGCTTCATGAGCCATGGCATTAAGGGGTAGGCTGCGTCCCCAAGGATAACTATAGGCATTTCAACATCCGCAAAGGTTATTTTCTGGTCTGGGAATAAAGTCCCTTCCTGCAGCTTTTGAAACAGACCTGAGTTCCTGAAGACACGAGCGTCATATACCTTTCCCGGCCATCCCACGTTGATGTTGGTGAAACGTCCCTTGTGATCCACCAGTGCTTGCAGCACTATTGAAAAGTACCCCTTGCAGTTTATGTACTCGCCAGCTTGGTGCTCCGATACCAAGATAGGGATGTGGGTTCCGTCTATGGCCCCACCACAGTTAGGGAATCCCATTGCAGCAAAGCCATCCACTATGACCTGCACATTTCCCAGGGTCACTACCCTTGATATCAGAAGATCTTTGATTGCGTTGGCTAAACTTGCATCACAGCAGCCCCCTCAGTAGATTTGCCCACTCCAAATTGATTCCCGACTGACCAGTAGCTGTCTGGCGTTGCAAGCTTCCACTGGGCTATTGCCACTCGCTTCTCAACTGTGAGGGCTGCTCTTATCTTGGTATTCTTGTGCCTCAGGGCAGGGGAAAGTAAGTCACAAAGTTCCATGAAAGTGCCCTTAAGCATACAAAAGTTTTGCAACCACTGGGAATGGTCCCAGACCTGCAACACTATGCGGTCCCACCAGTCTGTGCTTGTTTCCCGAGCCCAGAATCGGCATTCCGCTGCATGAACCTGCCCCATTAATACCATGATGCCCACATCGCCAGGGCCCGTGCTTTGAGAGAAGTCTGTGTCCATGTCCTCATCACTCACGTCACCGCGCTCACGTCGCCTACTCACCCGGTATCACTTTGCCAGGTTCTGGTGCTGCATATACTGCTGGATAATGAGTGTGGTGTTTAATGTGCTCCTAATTGCCAAAGCGATCTGAGCGGGCTCCAGGCTTGCCATGGTATGGCGTCAGTAGTATAAGGGCCCTACCATCAATCAAACCCTAACCCCGCCCCTTGGCCCCTTAACCCCACCCCTAGACCCCTGCACCCCCTTCACCGGAAGTCCCGCCCCATGAGGGTATTACTTCCAGGGTCAAGGCTGCCGCATGACCAAAAGCAAGGTGTGTCATGTGACCCCTCTAACAACTCCTCCCACTTCCCTCTACCAATCAGGAGGGGTTTCACCCCTGTAGGACTTCCCCAAAAGGAGATTTGACCAATCAGGGTGAGTGTCCTCTCCGGAAGTGGGTCGTGTGACCCCTCTAACAACTCCTCCCCCCACCCTCTACCAATCAGGATGGGCTTTCGCCCCATAGGACTGCCCAGAGAGGAGCTTCGACCAATCAGGGCGAGTTCCGGGGTGGGGTGACCCTTCCGGAAATGATTCATGTGGCCCCTCTAACAACTCCTCCCACCAACCTCTACCAATCAGGCCGCCCCGAGAGCAGATTTGACCAAAATAGGGCAGGTTCTGGGATGGGCTGTACCACCTAGAAGAGGGGCGTGTAACCCCTCTGCCAATCAGAGTGCAGCACCATCACCCCATAAGTCCCAGCGTCGGGCAGAAGAGGCTGTCTTTTACCAAGAGCGTGTGTTTTGGAAATCATGGAAACAGGGACTCCTTCACCACCCCCGTGAGAACTTTGGACTTTGTTTTAGCCCCGAGCACCTTTGGACTTGTGTGGAGAAAGCGCTACATCAGCGAGAGTTCCGATGAGGACCCTTTGGCCCAGCCATTGATGGACACACCGGAAACCGACCCCGAAACCCGGCTGATTGTGAGGCACCGCGATGAGCGTGATGGCCTCTTGTTGTCCACCCCCTAGAGGTGGAAGGCGATCGCAGCTCAGGGGAGTCACTAGTGGACAAGATGAATGGAAAAGACAAAGCTCAGGTAAATGAATGTTTAAGAAGTGACGGTCGGGGGTGGGGGTGGGGGGTGTGTAATGGAGGTTAGGAACCAGGGATTGTGTAAATCAAAAACCAAGCAGTGGGGTGCTTACACTGTTTCTTTTCTGAAAAAAATCTCTCAACAGCTCGATGATGCCTTTCTAGAGGCCTTTGAGAACTTACAGATCGGTAGCCCTGTGGAAGTAAATGTATCATGCATCAGCTGTCTTTGCTCATGTCTGAGACACAGCTCTCAAGAGGAAAAGGACAAAATGGAAGAATGAACCAGCACAGACACCCTCATGTTAGGAGTCATGGCGTCCATTTTTACAGGCGGTTGTAACAGGTTGTGTTAAACCAGGCGATTAATAAAACTTATTTAAATGTGTTAATCTGAATGTTGTCCCCCACCCACACTTGTGTTAGTAAAAGACGATACCAGTAACAGTCACGTCTCCAGAGACGTCTCTGTTAAAGAAAATATATTACCCCCCTGGGGAAGTTGGGAGCTTCGGCGGGGTGAACCCTCTTTTTCGAGTGGCCAAAAAGCAGAGTAAAACTTTAAATAGAAGACAGGTAACAGCTTGGCTTTCAGACCAGGATGCTTACACTTTACACAAACCGGCTCGAATACATTTTAAAACAAACAAGACCATTGTTTCAGATGTGGATGCGCAATGGCAGGCAGATTTGGTGGATATGCACCAGTTCTCCAAACACAACAGCAATTTTAAGTACATCTTAACAGTGGTAGACATTCTATCCAAATATGCCTGGGCCTTAGGCCCAAGAGGCAAGACGAGTGGTGAGGTAGCCAAGGCCTTTAAAGCTATTTTTAGCGAAGGGCGTGTGCCTCAAAAATTACAAACCGATCGGGGGAAAGAATTTTTAAACAAACCCTTAAGCAGATTGTTAAAGCGGCATGGCGTTCACCATTTTATTACTAATAATAAGTCAAAGCAGGGCTTGTGGAGCGATTTAACAGAACTTTAAAAACGAGGATGTGGAGATATTTTACAGCCCATGACGCCTTTTGCTACATCGATGTGTTACCTGACTTTACAAAGAGTTACAACCAGAGCTTTCACAAAACTATACATACCAGACCCGCTGATGTTAACCCTTCAAATTCTCTGAAGGTATGGAAAACGGTTTATGGAGATGGTTTTAAAATAAAACCGGTTGTTGCCCCTTTTAGAAAAGGCAACCACGTGAGACTATCTAAAACCAAAGGAGCTTTTGAAAAAGGTTATGAACAGACATTTACCGATGAGATATTCATAGTGGATGAAGCCTTAACCAGGGGTCAGAGACCTGTATACCAATTAAAAGACTACGAGGGTGAGACAGTTACTGGATCTTTTTACCCTGAAGAATTACAAAAGTAAACCCCAAACGAGACAGGATTTACAGGATTGAAAAAGTTCTAGCGGAGAAAGAAAAAGGGAGAAAAAAGCAACTACTGGTGAAATAGTTGGGGTGGCCTGATAAGTTTAACAGCTGGGTGAAAGCTTCTCAACTCTGTGACATTTAGACACAAACAACAAACAAACAACAAAAACAAACAAAAGTTATTCCTCCCACAAAGACAGAGAAAATGAGCGACGGTGGGTTTTTCATTACTTTGCCCAGCAATGCCAGCTCTGCAGTTTTTCCCCAAAACACCAGCTCGAACTTTACAATACGGCTACTTAAGCCCTTGGATCTCCCGGGTGCCTGGGGGGTGGGGTTAGTGGAAATACAATACCCCTGCAGCTGGAACACTATCAATGAAGACACCCCTTTTGAAATCACCTTTGGAGATATGGCGTGGAGTTTCATCCTATGACGAGGTTATTAGGCGTCCACACCCGAATTACTGGATGTGAACAGTACCATGGCTCGTCCCCCCGGTCCGCCTGTGATGGTCATGAACTACGACCCAATGGGTAGAAAAATGAGACTTAAACCCGCCAATTTTACTTATATGTTTTCTACCAGCAGGGAACTAGCTAACATTCTGGGCTTGGGCCCCAAACGCAGCGTCCAAAAATTGACTTTCTCGGCAGACATTACTGGGGGTTTTAATTCCTTGTATCTGTACACGGATATCATAGAACATCAGTTTGTGGGGGACTTTTCTGTTCCCCTGTTACGTTGTGTCCCCGTCCCAGGAAGGAACAATGAGTTTGTCACTATCACCTACGATAAACCTCATTACGTCCCTATCAGTAAACACCATATTGACACCATTACCATTGAAATAAAGACAGATCAGAACAGAAGTGTCTCATTTCACTTTGGCAAGGTGATCATCAAGCTACGCCTGCATCCCCGGAGAGAGCGAGTTTTCTGAAAAGCAAAACACTATTATGGTGATCCTAAAAAATTACGGCGACCCCAACATCTACAGGAACTGTTACAAAGCCCAGGCGGGATATGCCCTTCCTGGATATCATGGGGCCCCCGTGATGTATGGGGGGGCATGGGTGGAATATTCCGTAGCCTCTTTCGAAAAGCCGTACCGCTTTTGAGGAGGGGGCTAGAGATTATTAAACCCCACGTAAAAACTGCCACTCAAAAAGCTAAAGACGTGGTAGGTCATGTCTCCCACGCTGTTCTGGAGAAGGTGGGGAATACAGCTTCACAGGAAGGATCGGGGCTGATGTACTTTAAAAGGAGGAAGAAGAGAAAGAGAAATGCGTCATACCCACGACGCACAGCTCCCCCAAAACCCTTTAAAAGAAGGGCTTTGACTCGCAGGGTCAGTCATAAGTGAAAGTCCAAGAGGAAGCCGAGGCGAAAGAGGAAACACTCGCCGCCTGATAAAAGAGATATATTTTAATCAACATGGCTTTTTTCACTGCGGGTCTGAAGAATGCACCAAATCCGAATTAGACTTGTTCCAAATAGCCCCTACGCAGACCAGCATTGAGAGAAGCATCTACATCGAGGTGCCACCTCTGTCGGCCGTTACGGAGTCTGCCCCCATTGACTTTTTTATAGCAGGGAATGGCGTAGATTATACGGATTTAAACAACACACTGTTGTATCTGTGTTGCAAGATTGTAAAAGGAGACGGAACTGAACTCGCCACGGACGCCGAGGTGGGCCTGGTGAATTACCCTGTGGCCTCTATTTTTAGTCAGCTGGATGTCACGCTGGGAGACCGCCTTGTAAGCCAAAGCAACAACTGTTACCCTTTCAGGGCCTTTATAGAATCGGTGCTCAATTACAGCGACGACACCCTCGCCACACAATTTTCCGCTGGCCTCTTTTACAAAGACATTGCCGGACAATAGGAGGAAACGGGGTTGGATGGTGAGAATCTAGGGATTGTGAGGCGTGCAAAGCTGACTGCCCAACGCAGAACAGTAGAGCTTCTGGGTCATCTACACAGTGACCTGTTTTTTCAAGAAAAACTATGGTTGAACAGAGTGGATGTGAAAATTAAACTGAGGCGCAGTAAAGATGCTTTCTGTTTAATAGGCAGTGGAACCGAAGGCTTTAAACTGCGCATTCTATCAGCATCCCTTTTTGTGAAGAAAGTACGGGTGGCCCCGAGCGTTCGTCTGGGGCACGCCGAGGCCCTGCTTACCGCTAATGCCAAATACCCCGTGGACCGTGTGGGAATGAAAGTGTTTAGCAGCCCTGAAGACAGCAGGGTCAGTAACCAGGAGAACCTGTTTTTGGGACAGTTACGCAAAATGCTTGTCCTGGGGTTTGTGGATAATGATGCCTTTAGTGGAAGTTACACTAAAAATCCCTTTCATTTTAAGCATTACGATATTGATTTTGTGGCCTTGTATGTGGATGGTGAACAGATACCAACCAAGCCTCTGCAACCAGACTTCGAGGCAGGACGCTGTGTGAGAGAATACATGAATCTGGTACAGACGGCTGGTAAACACATGAAAGATCGTTCTCTGTTAATCGACCGTGAGGAGTTTGCACAGGGTTACACCATGTTTGCCTTTGACCTGTCCCCCGACCAGGAATGCGCCGATCACTATTCCCTGATTAAAACTGGGAACCTGAGAGCAGAAATACGTTTTGGGAAGGCTTTAACCGTTACCATCAATATGATCGTGTCTGGGGTTTTTGACAACGTCATAGAGATAAATCAGAGGAGAAATGTTCTGTTTGACTACATGTGAACATGGATACCGTGCAGCTCTCACATGTCTTATCAATGGACCCTTACACGACAAAGCATTTCTTAGATGTGTTTCCCTGCGATTGGCTCCCTGGCGGCAAGCTGTCTCAGAGACCCCAAGGTTTATTGGTCAACACACATCCACACAACCAACCCGGTGAACACTGGCTTGCCTTGTATCTGGTGGAGCGTAACCTTGGAGAGTTTTTTGACTCATATGGGCACCCCCAAACAGTGTGTTCTTTCCTAAAAGCATTATGAAATTTTTAAACAAAAATGCCACAGACATTGTGTTTCACAACAGACAATTACAAGACCCCAGCTCTGTCGCCTGCGGCTATCACTGCATGTTTTTCTTACACCATCGTAGCAAGGGTTTATCTTTTGACCGGATTTTAAAATTGTATTCTTATGACTTAGTGCAAAAGGACCGGATGGTGATAAATTTTGTAAAAAATAAATTTAAATACTTGGACGTGCCTAGCTTTGCTCAAAACATGTTTCAACAAGCCCAGACATGTGTATCTTGCAACAATTTTTATAGTCATGTTACCCAATAAAGCACCCCAGGTGTGGGGTTTAAAGACAATTGATGTTTGGCGGGGTTTTTAAAAAAACAAACAAAACACAATGACCAATTCAGAAATGTTTTATTTAAAGCAAAATATTACCAGTTTAAAAAAAAATTTAGAATGTGAAAAAGATCACACACTGAGCCATTCGGCTCTTTTAGACAATTTTCGTTTTTTAGATGGCAAAAAAGGGGTCACGGTTTCTTGATCCACCCGGGTGTCGGCGGTCGAGGCCTTGAGGCGTTCCAAAAGATCTCTGTTGGCTGCATTGCCCATGATGGAAGATGGTATGTTCAGTTCTGCCATGGCATTCATAAACACATCCCATTCTTTAGGTAAATGTCTGCTAGGAACAAAACACGTCTGGGTGATGACCCTGAGTAAGTCGAGCATGTTAGAACCATTAACCACAGAGCCTTTGTACACAAAAGACCCTTCATCGTTCCATGAAGAGATCTTTTTATCGTGGCCCAGCTTATTTAGCAATACGAATGCATTTTTCTTATAACGCTTATTCACGTTATCCAACACCTCCTGAGCAACAGAGTCTGAGGTCTTTGGTGTTTCTGAGGGTTTGGCAATCATACTCTGTTCTTGTTCTGGTAGAAACAGATTTATTTTTCCTTTATCCACATCGCTCTGCTTCACGTACGTTAGGTACCTTTGAAGCATGGTGCTGTAAATTTTAGCCTTTTCATATTCACCTAAGTCAGTTCTTTGAAGAACAGACTTCATTTCAGCATCCAGTAAGCGTGTTGCGGTCGTTCTGATATTTTCCTCTGCTGGAGGGGGAGCCCGTAATTGCTCCAACTGGCAGATGGGCACCAGGTACATTTTTTCTGCATACTCCATTATTGATTAGTTAAAAGCCCCGTTATCAGAGGGATAGCAAAACTTAACAGGGGTCCGATAAACCCCCCAAGACTGCTTCACCAGATGCTTCTTTCTTTTAAGTGAAACCCTTTTATTACACAAGTTTTTATAAGCGTGTTTCTTTTTCAGCACACACACACTTGATTCTGTGTGAAAGGTACGTTTCCTTTTAAGGTATTGAGCGCTATTTCTGAGATGGCTGTTACTAGATCGTCAGAGGCCGAGCACAGTATAGCCCTCCTTTGCTGCGGGGACAATTTGCTAAGTAATTATTTAAAAGGCCCAGGTTTCTCTTCACACAGCTAGACATGTTTTCAGTCAGCACCCCAGGCTGTTAAAAAGGGGCCTGCCAATAATTCATCTCTTTTTATACCCTGCTGTTGTTCTTTTTAAAGTATAAACTGCCGGCCAGTCTGGAGGGAAAAGACCAGTTCTTAATCTATAAGCTTCTGGTGTGGAAGCATTTAAATTCACCACCAGGTAGCCATAAGGCCTTTTGGTAGCATCCTCAAAAGCTTCTAGAAAGAATTGAGCTTTGCCGGGGTACATTTGCCGAGCGAGTGTAGCAATTTGTGATCTATCCCTGGGGTTTTTGAACAGAACCATGTACTTTGTGTTTAGGTTAATAGTGCGACTCTTTTTTCCCTGGCAAAATGCGTTCTGAACTATATACATAATGCTCAGGTTCCTGTGATGCACGTACTTGGTAAAGGCTTTCTCAATTTCATCGCTTTCACAAGCAAAGTTCATCAGATCATCTAGGATAATCATGTTTACTTTATGGGTAGGAAACAAACGGTCATCGTCAAAAGCATCAGGCAGCCCCTCCACAACATTGAGAAAGGGATATTTACAGAGCAGGTCTGTATACAGAGGTTCCCAACAACTGTAACACCACACAATATTCTCAGGTGTAACAGACAATGTTTGTTTAGCGTTATCCAACACATTTTTTATAAAGTAACTTTTCCCGCAGTTGCTAGGCCCCGCGAGAATTGCAGAAAAGGGGTGTTTCCACCTCGTATCCATTTTTCAAAAGCCGTAGAGCAGGGTTTTAAACCCCTTCTCCTAGGACCCTCTTGTTGTAAACGACTTTCTGTGGTTTTTTAAGGGTTTTTGTCTCTATTTGCCACTGATTTTTGTTTCTTACACGAGAGAGCTGCTGCACCTCTATCTTTTTGGAGGGGTTTTCTTGCAGGCCCGTGCAAGAGTCCAGGACTAGATCTTTCACACTGTCAAAGTTGATCTTTTCACAGTTTTCTATGTTCAGGGTAATACCTTTGACCTTCACACAAGCCTTTCCTCCCGACAGCTTATACCCGTATGTTTTTGGGCCTGCCGACACAAACTCGGTGATGTGTTGATCTGGCGGGATCTCGCTCGTGAGGTCCCCTAAATAATCCCCCAGAGGGGGATTCCAGGACCTCTCCCTTTGCACAAATATCACCGAGTCAGGGTCGTGGTACAGGCACCGCTCTTGCAACCCGTCTAGGAGGCTGTATAGTTCTAAGCGGGCATAAGCGGTGGTGAAACAGGCTATGAGACTGAATAATGGTCTTTTGCATGCTTCCAAGATACGCACGCTGTTTCATTGTCGATAAACTCACAGGATGAAACCTCGTAGTTGGGGGAAAACAGGTACTGAAAGAGTTCGTCAGGGTCTCTAACGATGCTGGTATTGGGTAGGTTGGTTCTTTGGCCGAATTTACCCCACAGAGAATTTTAAAACAGTTTAGCAATTTGGCGTTCAGCGGGGTTTAGCCTGATCTCATGTTGGCGCAAACGCACATCTTCTTTCTGGTAGAAATCGTTAACATACTTATTTTGTTTTTCTTCATCTGTGCACCAGCTGGGATACCCTGAAGCCTCTTGTTTCTGGCGGAGGTATAATTTTATGTACTCTGAAAAGAGTTAATCAGATTTTTCATTAAAATGCCAGCTTTCATAGATTTTAGCCACCACGTACCCCTTCGCTGTGGCTGCGTTCAATTCCACCGTGCACCAAGTCCCCAGGATGGCCCTCTCCTCGTCAGTATGGGCGCACGTCTCCCGCTGCTCGGTTTCCGCACAGGTTTGGCATAGTGGGAACATAAGCTTGCCAGCCACTCTGACAGGTAACAATGGGTAAAAGAGGCCTCGTGGGGGGTACACTTATTACCTTTTTCAATTCCAAAATAATTTGCAAGGGGTCTAAATTTGTCATAAACTATTTTGGGGTGTCCAACAGGATAGTGTTTGGTTTTGCTTACAAAAGGGTACAGGCTGGTAAAATCATAATAGTGGATTTCTTCGCCAGGGTTAGGTTTATAATATAGACGGATAGCGTTTGTCTGCCCCCCAAAAAGAGCATCCCTAGGCATGAGAGGCTGGGGTAACTGGGCTCGGTTTAAAAAGCTTGCAAGCTCCCTGTCTGTTTCTTTCATCACCACCCACTCGTGCTCCCAAAGAGTCCTCACTACAAAACCAAGTCGTTTTAGATAGTCGGTCTTGAGCTGCGTCTTGTAATAAAAAAATCCAAAAGTTGTACCCATCATAGGGTTTTGTGCTTTTTCACAATGACAGGTGACACAACTGTGAAAAAAACACCCATTAAACTCAAAGGCTGTGTGTACCCCATCAACACTGGCATAACCGTCTAAAAAGTAGGGGCCTACCTGTACTTCCCCACCCTGTAAAGCGTGCCGTATTTGTATATTTTCTTTTTGAGAGGTATACAACAGCCACTGAATAGATGGGGTTGAATATCTCTTTTTCTGTCTGTGATGGTTGTCTGGAGGGAGGAGAGCGACCGTGTTAGGCTCCAGAAACATAAACCTGTACATAGCCATGCAGACAGATGCCAGCGTTATGTACCAGAATGGATCTATACACAGTTTTATCTCGGTGAATTTACCAGTTTCTCTCTCTACTATATCGCCCTTCTCCGTCATTTTCATAATTTCTTTTCTGTATAGGATACAAGCCTGTCTCAAAATATTTACATCCTGCTGACAGTAATAGGCAAGCTCTTCCTGCAGGTCAAAAGTCTCAGAGCTGTGGTCTTGATACCAGTCGAGAAACTCTGTTTTTTCCTTGGGCATCATGCTTTCTACAGCATAGTGCTCCACACCAGGCATAGGCCCCACATAATTTTGATTTTCTAAAGTGTTAAAAAAATGTGGAAAATACCCTTTGCAAACTTCAAACCCCATTGCCTGCGGGAGCTTGCTAAGCTTCATGGGCAAGAAGTTTAAAGAGTCTATAAAACAAATGCCCAGGGCCTTAACTTCCACGCACATTAATTTACTACCCTGAGTGATCAGTTCTATGCACATCTTTTCCTTCAGTAACTGTCTAACGCCAAAGTATGCATCATAACCTTTGGAATTGTGCGCTAGGAACGTGTAGTCCCGGAACTCTTTGCCAATAAAGGTCTTAACAAACATAGAAAGACATTCGTCACCCTTAAATTCCCAGGATTTTTCTGGCTTTAGGGACATCGCAAAAATGTAATTGGGAGTGTGCAACCCAGTCTCCTGTGTGCATTCAAAATCATAAAAAAAATATACTTTTCTGAGGATTCGGGCTCTCTAAGGCTGTCCATAAAACAGAGGTGACTGTCTATATCTCCAACGATCAAACCCTGACACTGCTTACACCACCTCCCTTTGCACCTGTGCCGCTTGTCCACGTACGACTGACACTTATCGCACAGTGTTAGACAGGCATTCAACTTGGTTTTTTGATGCACAGTCGACATGTCTGTCTAAACACTCTTTGGACCGACAATACAGTCTACGTCTAGGACACCTCAGCTGCACCCCCACGCTGTCTGAGCATGTTGCGCTCAAGCAGAGGCGGCAACGATACCTGCAAGCCCTGTTAGTTGGAAACAAACCATCAATTTGCCACTAAGTACTTCTAAAACCCTGCACCTATGTCTTGCACAGACCCCTCTCTCACACCCATACACAAAACCCCAGCAGCTTTATAAACACACCCTTACCATCAGTTTGCATTCTGTCCCCCGCCCCGCCCCAGCCATGTGTGCTTGGGGTCTTTGGGTTAAAAAAAAAAAACAAGCCAAAATGTGAGTTAGTATTAGCCCCCAAATCCCTATTCAACCTATGTAATATCTGAAGTTATTAAGCACAACTACAGTTAAAAATGGTTTTTACCTTGGCCCGGTGATGAACTGCAAATTAAAGTTACTGGCTCCATGCTAAACAGATCACACTGCAATAAAGATAGGCACCATTATTTACTAAGACAGCATGGCCAAAGCATGGCATGATATTATATATATATATATATTTTTTTTTTTTCAGAGTTAAAAAACAGGGAACATACCTCCTCTTGCAGTCCAGCAGCAATTCAAGAGAGTTTCTGTTGAAAGAGACAGTCTCCTAGCTACCTGTGGTTTTTTATACCATCCTAACTCTTTTGTTTCAAAACAGTTAGCAGGTAGATTGGTTTCAGAGTAACAGCCGTGTTAGTCTGTCTTTGCAAAAAGAAAAGGAGTACTTGTGGCACCTTAGAGACTAACCAATTTATTTGAGCATGAGCTTTCGTGAGCTACAGCTCACTTCATCGGATGCATGATTGGATCACCCCTCCTGAGCATTCCCTTTTGTGATCTGGGGAGGGTCGGGGGGAATAAGTTTTCTGCACAATTGGGCTGCTTTTCTTTTTTTTTTAAGTTCAAATACATTTTTCCCCCCTGTAGGGCCTTCCTACAGTAACCGTTTCAAGTGAGGGACCCTTTGCAGATATCAATGAATGTCTTGGGGCTTGGTTTTGTTTTTTTTTTTAATCATGTGTCTTTCATGCTTAAAGTTTGGTGGGGTGGGGATGCTTTCTAGAAAAAGTGCCCCATGGTCTTCAACTAACTCCTGGCGCCATATTTAATTTAAACTGGCCTATAGCATTCCACCAACTCCTGGCGCCATATTTAGACTGTCCAATAGAGTTCTGCCAAGTCAGGGGTTATATTTAAACTGTCCAATAGTATCTGCAAACTCCTGAGGTTTTATTTCATTTCATATTAATAAGAACTCACCATCCTCACCCACCCACCTCCCTTACTATGGGTGCACCCCATCAAAATTAACCCTATGGCAACAAGGGTGAGTAATCGCAGTCACCCTGGCTATTCGGTGAGGGGGGTGGTTAAACCCATTCCGTTTAAGTCAGCTCTATTGTACACAACCACATGTCTGAACCATCCCTGTTTGTTTTATTGTAAACACATTTTTAGGATATTTTTTCCCCTCCCACAACATACATTTCAGCTTTTTTTCTTTTTCTTTTGCTGTCAATGGGTCTCTCTTACACAAGACACAAGAGCTAGGTTCTCACCAACAATTTTTTTTTTTATTTAAAAGACATACAGCTCCTTGAAAACAAACCAAGATGCTCCATTAAAAAAAGAAAGAAAGAAAAAAAACTTTAAGCTCCCTTAAGGGCCAGAAACCTTTTAACAGAAATACAGATAGTCACAAAGCCCTGTTCAATAGTTTTTTGTTTTTTTTTAAATTTACAGCTACCAAGTTTTATATCGCATGTTTGGCCCCTCACCATTTTCTAACTTAATCCTTTTAGATTTCTTACAAATAGGCTTTTTCTTAAGCAGTGTTCTGTAACTTTTTGTGCGGACCAGACGGTCAATATAATGCTCTAAGCAGGCATCTTCCGGTCTGGTCATTTTCTTTAAAACATGGTCAGGGTCTCCACTGAATTACACAGCATTTATCAAGGTCACCCCTTGCGCTAAATGTTCTTGGGTTAGGCACAGACATTGCATAGCATAACCTATGGCAATCACAGTGTTTAATAAGCTTTCCAAACCCAGCTCAGCACACAGGCCCCAGAGCTTGCAGTTTATATCCACTGAAGTCCAAGTCACACAGTCATGGTGCCGCTGGCCTGGTGCATCTAGGACACAGCCCTCACAATCTTCAAAAAGCTTTTCCCTAAGACAGTGATTAAGAACAGCATAAACAGCAACGCGTACAATAGTCCGCATGACTTTGTTACGCTCACGACGTGGCACTGGCTCAGTCAGTTCCATGCCAAGCCTCCTCCTAAACTCCTCATAGCCGTCATCCTTGGAGTCCTCTTCAACAACTTGTATCGGCGTTGAGCAAAAACAAGGTGGGCCCGGTTCATCTTCGCTGCTTGGTGCAACGCTGTCCAGGGTCTCTGGGTCCTCCAGAAAGGCATCGTCGAGCTGTCGAGAGATTTTTTTTTTTTTCAGAAAAGAAACAGCGTAAGCACCCCACTGCTTGGTTTTTGATTTACACAATCTCTGGTTCCTAGCCCCATTATACCCCAACCTCGACCGTCACTTCTTAAACGTTCATTTACCTGAGCTTTGTCTTTTCCATTCATCTTGTCCACTAGTGACTCCCCCAAGCTGCGATTGCCTTCCACCTCTAGGGGGGTGGACAACAAGAGGCCATCACGCTCATCGTGGTGCCTCACAAGCAGCCCGGTTTCGGGTTCCGGTGTATCCATCAATGGCTGGGCCAAAGGGCTCCCCTCAGTCTCCTCCTCCTCCTCCTCAGAACTCTCGCTGATGTAGGGCTTTCTCCGCGGTTTGTCGAAGGCCCTTGGGGCTAAAACAAAGTCCGAAGTTCTCACGGGGTTGGTGAAAGAGTCCATGTTTCCAAAAACATGCACTCTTGGTACAAGACAGCCTCTTCTGCCCGACACTGGGACTTATGGGGTGATGGTGCTGCGCTCTGATTGGCAGAGGGGTCACACGCCCCTCTTCTGGGTGGTGCACCCCATCCCAGAACCTGCCCTATTTTGGTCAAATCTGCTCTCGGGGTGGCCTGATTGGTAGAGGTTGGTGGGAGGAGTTGTTAGAGGGGTCACACGACCCACTTCCAGAGAGGACACCCCGCCCTGGAACTTGCCCTGATTGGTCAAATCTCCACTTGGGGAAGTCCTACAGGGGCAAAACTCCTCTTGATTGGTAGAGGGAAGTGGGAGGAGCTGTTAGAGGGAGTTACAGGACACACCTTGCTTCTGGTCATGTGGCAGCCTTGACCCCCGGAAGGAATACTCCCATGGTGTGGGACTTCCGGTGAAGGGGGTAGGGGACAAGGGGTGGGGTTAAGGGGGCAAGGGGTGGGGTTAGGGTTTGATTGACAGTAGGGCCCTTATACTGGCATCTGCACAGAAAAAGGCGCTGAACGATTGTCTTCCGTTGCCCTGATGGAGGGAGACGCGACTGACGACATGGCTTAAAGGGTTAGCTTACAGGGGATTAAAATCAACAAAGGGGGTGGCTTTGCAAGAAACTGAATGGCCCCCTCAAGGATAGAACTCAAAAATGGGTTTAGCAGGCCGTTGATTTCACAGAGGGAGGGAGGGAGGAGAAAATGAATACAAAACAATTCTGGTCTATTTCTTGTTTTGAGCCACTTCATCTATCTTTATACATCTTGCTGGCAGCAGACTGTGCAGTACGACCGCTAGCCATCGTCATCTCCTGGATGCTCGGCAGAAGATGGTGCAGTATGACGACTAGCCACCATCTTCTGCTAGCTGCAGATTAAAAGACAGTGCGGGGCTGAATCGCCACGGGACGAAACAAGGGAAATAACCTGGCTGAGTCACTCCCATGTTTGCCCAGGCACCCGGTTAAAAGAGCACCCAGGACTACGTCGACGACGGCTACCAGTCGTATTGCACTGTCTGCTGCCAAAAGGCAATAAGCTGTTGCTGTGTAGCAATGCCGTACCGCGTCTGCCAGCAGCCAGGAGACCTACGGTGACGGTGAGCTGAGCGGGATCCATGCTTGCCATGGTATGGCGTCTGCACGGGTAACTCAAGAAAAAAGGCGCAAAACGATTGTCTACCCTTGCTTTCACGGAGGGAGGGAGGGAGGGAACGGGGGCCTGACGATATGTACCCAGAACCACCTGCGACAATGTTTTAGCCCCATCAAGCGCTGGGATTTCTACCCAGAATTCAAATGGGCGGCGGAGACTGCGGGAACTGTGGGATAGCCACCCACAGTGCAACGCTCCGGAAGTCGACGGTTGCCTTGGTAGTGTGGACACACTCCGCCGACTACATGCACTTAGAGCATTTGTGTGGGGACACACACAATCAACTGTATAAAAACGCTTTCTACAAAACCGACTTCTATCAATTCGACCTAATTTCGTAGTGTAGACATACCCTAAGAGCTGAAATCACTGAGTGTTGTGTTAAGTAGTGGAGGGGCTGAAGATATATTACAGAGCAGTTTGCAGGATGCCTGGAGCCGCTCACGGGACGGCTGGCAGAGCAGAGCGGCTGATGGAGTGGAGCGGTTTGTGGGACGGCTGGTGGACTGGAGTGGAGCGGAGCCCCATGGAGAGGTGGGGTAATTGGCTTTGGACCACATAAGGTGCCCCTTAACCCCCCCCGCCCCTCCCCCGCATCTCCACCCAGGTTGGGAGGTAAAACTGCAGATAAACTTTCAAACTCTGGCGCTGCACTGACCAGGGACAGAGACTTTTGGGTTGTTGGACTTTGGGGACTTTGGGTGACTTTGGGTTGCTTGACTCAAGAACCAAAGGGAAAGGACACGCCCCAATTTGCTTGGGGGGGGGTTTGCTCATGGGTTGTGTTATGAATCCTGTTGGTGGTGTTTCCCCAACATAATGCCACATTGTTTCTCTCTGTTATTAAAAGGCTTTTGCTCCACTCATACTCTGTGCTTGAGAGAGGGGAAGTATTGCCTCTTGGAGGCGCCCAGCGGGGGTGGTATATATTTGTCCCAGGTCACTGGGTGGGGGCTTGAGCCGGTTTTGCATTGTGTTATTGGAATGGATCCCCTAGATACTGAACCCGGCCCTTGTTGCTGCCACCTCTGACGGGCAGAAGGGTTACATAGAAGTGGGAGAAATTTCTCTTGTGAGAAAGTTCCAGTGACATTTTCCCCTCCAATACACCGATGAGGAGGCATTGCTATAATGGAGGGATGAATAGTCTCTCTCTCACTCTGCAGGATTCTTGGAAAAACTAGATTCTCATTGGCTTAATAATGACCGAACATCCACTGTGTTCTCTGGCTAATCAGAATCTGGGTTATTCTTAAAAGTGAGATTGAATGTATCTGTATAAACTACTTTCTGATTAGCTGAACTAGTTAGGCCTAAAACTTAATTGGTAAAATCGTTTGCCATGAACTGCCATGGGCAGAAAGCCAAAAGAGTCACTTTGGAACATATCAGATTCTTGCAACATTTTTTCATAGTGTGATCAGTTGCAAACTTTGTTTTAAATCAGTTTTTACCAATAGCTGAAACTTAAAGTTCGTAATGATAAAGTAAATTTTCCTCAGGTTAGGATTATTTCTTTTAATTAAGTTACTTTCGGGAATTGTGACTGTTGGCTTTCAGACTTCCTTGCTTCCACACTAGAAAAACTGGACTGTAACAGGATCAATAGGTGGGGGAAAAATGCTTAATGGTCAGGGTTTAAGAAAACTGGGGAAGATGAAAGACCCGCTTGTTGACCAGTGAACGACGGATTCGTGTTCCACCAGTGTTGCCCATATTAGCAGTGAACACCTTGGTGTCATGGTGTGAATAACACCTAGCCCTATTCTTTTCTATGTGGAAAACGTGAGCCATTAATTGAGGCATAATGAACTGGGATATGATTTGCTTTCTTATTAATGCAGTGTGTAAACACTGAATGGAGTCTTTGTATTCATGCATTTTGATCATTCATGTTTTTAATGGAGTGTGGGGGGCCTAAATGTTCTCTGTTCCCAGGGCCCCAAGAAATCTTAACCCCGCTCTGCCTCCAGGCTTAGTGCAATATGTCAGGAATCACCAGCTGCAGAGAGGGTTCCAGGCCAGACTCATGTTCTAGCCAATAGAGGCTAAATACCCCCAAAGATAGGGCTAGCACCCAGGGGTGCCCGCACCCTCCTGTAATCACTGCAAACCCTGCTTCCCAAGCTGCACAGAATCCTGTGTCTTCCCACCAGATTATCCTCCCTAGGCTGGAAAGGCATCATTTACTGCCCTTCTTTGCACTTCCTAGGAGCGGGGGGTGTTCCAAAGGCTGCACAGACGCTTGAATGGATCCTCACAGCTGCTCCCGCCCAGTGAGAGAGGTAGGAGAAGATTATTGTCCCACATTTCTTGGTGGAGAAACTACGGCAGAGGAAGGTGAAGTGACTTCTCTAATATCAAATGGGCAGGCAGTGGCAGAGTTTGGATTAGAACCCAAGAGTCCTGCCTTCCCTTGGGAGACTTTCCCCAGGGTCTAGGAGGAATGGAACCCACGAGTCCTGACTTCAAACTTACTGACTGCTCAAATTTCAGACACTAAATGCTCACAATGAAGTGCTCTCAGATGAGCTACACCAATTGTACCTTGAAAATATGCAGCAAGTAATTTGGAAGAACGAACAATCAAACACCTCCCAGACATTACTGGAGAGAAGGTGGCAAACCTTATCATCTGTGTTATGAATTGTTGCTCAACCTTGAAAGTGAATAACTCGAGGGTGGAAGGCTTGGTTGCTACCAGAGGCTGAGCTGGCCGGGGGTGGAAGGGGCAGGAACACAGTCTCTACCCCTGAGCCTGTAGCAATTCTTGTCCGAGTGACGTGAGGCTACCATGCAGCTCGGTGGCACTGAGATAGATACTGCGGGAAATCGCAATCTGAGAGATCCCTACGGAATGAGGTTAAACTTGATGGAACTAAGGTTCAGTGTTTTAGGAGATCACTGTATTGAAAAGGCAAATGTTTCTGTATTATGGTGGGATTGTATGGAAGGTCTTTATGGAGGAGACATGGGAAATGGAAACCTTGAGAAGCGCTATGAGCTTCAAGGGTCTCTGAAACAATGTGCTAGAGAAACAAAGGTAAGTGTCATTCCCAGGAAATCCATGGGAGAAGTGAAGACAATGTCTCACTCTCAGACCAAGCCTTTGAAGCTCCACCCTGGTGAAAGACCCTTGACTGCTCATCTCCTGTTGCATGAAGACAAGATGAGAGGCCTCTAGCGGGTAAAAGATGACTCAGAGATTCCTGGGTATGGTTGTTCTGGGCCACAGTGCTTCTGATGAACTAGTAACCACAGACACCTAGCCAGGAGGGGTGTGAAGGCCTGGTCACTGGCCAGAGCCCTTGCTGAGTGAGGTGATCTCTAGAAAGCTTAGCAGTATGTGGGTAGGTTCTTCATACTGTGACAGACCCAGACCAGTGGGGTACAGGAGTCTGGTCGTATTGGGATCCAGGAAGTGGGCAGGTGAAGGGGGGGGTCCACAGGACCTGGAAAACCAAATAATTACGGGGGACAACTAATAAACAACAGGGACAGGAGTGCAGTCAAAGGGTGAAACGAAGGAAACCGAACGAGGACACGGAGCAGAGAAACCCGGACAGCGCCCACTGCTCCTCAAAGGCATCAAGGGAGTCAGTGGACGCTGCCCAGAGGAACTCTGCCCGGAGACGTGAATGGACGGAGGATCAGAAATAGGCCCCGCAGTCACAGGAGACTCCAGCGGCCAACCTCCTCACCCTGGTTTTATAGATGGCCACTTTAGTCAGGGCCAGGAGGAGGTTGACCAGGAGGTCGCATGACTTAGTGGGGCCACAGACTGGGAGTGCATAGATAAGGAGGTGAGGGGAAAAGTGCAACCAAAATCTTAACAAAATATTCGTGAGGAGCCGGAATAGGGGCTGCAGTCTGGCGCACTCCAGGTAGACATGTGCCAGGGTTTCCCTCACGCCACAAAAGGGGCAGGTGTCCGGGATTGGGGTGAACCGCGCCAAGTACACGCCCGTGCTCACGGACCCATGAAGGAGCCGCCAACTGATATCCCCGGCGCGCGTCAGGACCAAGGTGGAATATAGGCCGGCCCACCAGGGCTCCTCACCTCTAGAGGTGGCAGGAGGTCCCGCCACTTTGTGTCAGGGAGGGACATGAGGGTGAGGACGTGAAGGGTGTGGAGCACGAGCGTGTAGAGATGTTTCCTTGGCACGGTCTGGAATGGGACCAGCTGCAGCTCGCGTAGCCGGCTCATGGTGAAGGGGCGGGGGGGGGGGTCAGTTGGGTCCACGGGGCAGGGGCCCAATAAAAAGGTCTGGAGGGCCTGGGTTGGAGGGTGGGTGGGGCACGCCCTCCCTTAGGACCCGGTCGAGGTAGACCCGAGCAGCGGGCGGCAAAGCGGCCCTCAGCTCCTGAAGTATGCTCAGGGGAGTACGAGGTCTGGAGAGCCCCATGCGCTGAGCGAGCGTCAGGGGATCCAGCCAGTCTCCCCAGTCGTAGTCCAGGAGGTCTTCGACTCTGGTGACTTCTGCCAGGACCAACCTCTGGCGCACCGAGTGGGACTCCGCCACCTGCACACGAAGCTGGGGGTTGTGTAGCAGGGGCTCCGTGAGATCTTCCCCCACGGAGGCCGCCACGGACCTGGTCGCTGTGAACAGTTTCCAGGTCCGGAGGAGGTCCTGGCAGAAGACCGGCAGCCCGGAGAAGTCTCATGGAAGACCTCTTGGATGGAGATCAAGGAGCTGCCGGTCGTATCGAAGGCCTCGGAAGCGGCGCAGGAAGGCATTCACCAGTACGCTCCACGCTGGACTACCTGCACCAAAAAGGAGCCTCTGCAGGGCGTGGAGGTGGAAGACATGGACCTGAGTGCAGAGACACTTCAGGCCCTGCCCTCCCTCCTCCAGGGGTAGATGGAGAACCCCTGCAGAGACCCAGTGCAGTCCTGACCGGAAGAACTCCAGAATCAATGTCCAGAGGTTGGCCAGGAAATCTGGGGCCGGGACCAGGGTGTTGAGCTGGTACCAGAGCATGGACAGGACTAGTTGATTAAGCACCAGTGCCCCCCCTCAAAGGGAGAGACACCGGAGCAGTCATGTCCATTTTCGGAGCTGCTCTACCATCCTGCCCTCTAAACCGTGCCAGTTCTCCGGCAGAGACAGATGTGTGGCAGAAAGGTAAACGCCGAGATAGAGCAGCGGACCCGTGCTCCACCGGATGGCCTGAAGCATGGGTGTGAGGGAGCTCGCCTGCCGCCAGTCCCCTACCACCAAGCCAGAGCTCTTGACCCAGTTGACCCGAGCGGAGGAGGCTGCCAAGTAAACGGCCTGGCAAGCCTCCACCCGCGCCAAGTCGCCTGGGTCCTGGACCATGAGGAGCACATCGTCGGCGTATGCCAACAGGACCAGCCGCAGCTCTGGCTCCCGCAGCGCCAACCCCGTCAACCTCCTGCGGAGGAGACAGAGGAAGGGCTCGATCACCAGAGCGTACAGCTGGCCCGAGAGGGGGCATCCCTGCCATACTCCTCGCCCGAAGCTGACTGGTTCGGTCAGAGTCCAGTTGAGCCTGACCAGACACTCTGCGGAGGCGTACTGCACCTGGAGAAAACCCACAAACTGGGGTCCAAAGCCAAACGCTCGCAGAGTGCTCAGGAGATACCCATGATCCACCCTGTCGAACGCCTTCTTCTGATCCAGGGACAGGAGGGCAAATGACAGACCGTCCCTACACCCGAGTTCCAAGAAGTCCCAGATACAGGTTGTCGAAGATGGTGCGGCCCAGGACGGTGTAGGTCTGGTCTGGGTGGATCATGTCCGCCAGCACGGACCCTAGCCGCAGCGAGATGGCTTTCACTACGACCTTGTAGTCTGTGCTGAGGAGCGAGACGGGACGCCAATTTTGTAAATTGCGGAGGTCCCCCTTCTTTGGCAATAAGGCGAGCACGGCTCGCCTGCACGAAAGAGGGAGGACCCCGCTCTGCAAAGACTCGGCCCAGGCGGTGACTAGGTCTGGGCTGAGGATGTCCCAGAACATGCGGTAGAACTCCACGGTCAGCCCGTCCATGCTCGGAGATTTATTGGTGGGCATGCGGTGGAGGGCTTCCGAGAACTCGGCCAGAGTGAGAGGCAGCTCTAGCCGGTCTTGGTCACCTGCGCTGACCGTCAGAAGTTCATCCCAGAGCACTATGCAAGCGCTAGGATCGGTCGGATCTGGGGAGAAAAGGCCTGCGTAGAAGGCCCTGGCCCTCCCGCACATCTGCGCCGGATCCAAGAGGGGGATGCCATCCTCTGTGAGGAGGCAGGTGATGTGCTTCTTGGCCCCCCTCTTTTTCTCCAGGGCATAGAAAAAGCAGGAGCCGCGATCCATCTCCCAAAGGAGGCGGATGCGGGATCGAACAAAGGCACCCTGGGCCCAATGGTCCTCGAGGGCCCAGAGCTCCTCCCGCTTCTCCCGGCACGCCCCACAGAGGGATGGATCCTCGGGGGCAGCCAGACGCCTCTCCAGCTCTAAGACCTCCCGTTCCAACTGCCCTATTGCTGCATCCCTCCATCAGCTGGCGCCCCGGGTGTAGTCATGGCAGAAGAGCTAGGTGCGCACTTTCCCCAGGTCCCACCACCGCTGCACCGAGGGAAAGGCATGCTGCTGCCCTCGCCAGGCCAGCCAGAACTCCCAGAAGGACGCCACGTAAGCCCACATCCTCCAACAAGCTGTTGTTAAAATGCCAATAGGCCGGCCCCAGCCTCTCTGCACAGAGAGAGACCGTCATGGTGGCTAAATGATGATCGGAGAATGGGGCCGGCCAGATGCTGGAGAAGTGGGCCTGTGAAAGGTGGAAACGTGATAAATAGGTGCAGTCCAACCAGGAGTGGCGCGACCAATGGGCCTCCATCTAGACAAAGGTGAACATTCAGACGTCGTCCGGGTGGTGGTCGCACCAGACGTCCACCAGGGAGCGATGGTCGACTATCTCCCGGAGGATGTCCGCGGCGGCCGGGCACTGCTCAGTCCCCAAGCAGTCCCGCTCCTCGAGGGTAGTATTAAAGTCCCCGCCAAGGACCAGGCACTCGCGAGGATCCAAGGTGCCGAGGAAGGCGGATGCCTGCTGAAAGAAACGCAGCTGCTCCAGGACCGATGTGGGGGCATAGATGTTGACAAGATTGACCAAGAGCCCCTCCATACGGACCCGGAGGTGCAGCAGGCGGCCCGGCACAGCCTCGGCGACCCCCAGCACCTTGGGCCGTAGGTGGGGGGAGAACAGGGTCACCACTCCAGCCGTACGAACTGTGAGATGGCTAAAATAGACCCTGTCCCCCCATTCCAGCTGCCAGCTATCTTCGGCGGACTAATCCGTATGGGTCTCCTGCAGGAAAACCACAGAGTACCCCCCCGTCCCGAAGGAAGGAGAGCACCTGGCACCTGTGGAGACCCATCCTACAGGCCCGGGTGTTCAACATTGCGATCGTGTGAGGTGCCATGAGGAGGGCTGGGGGGATCCTCTCCGGCAGGGACGCTCGCGGTTCCCAACGGGCCGCGCAACAATCCGTGACCTACCCTGTAAGTAAGTAAGGAGTCACGGAAGAGGCGGACCCGCTGGTAGGCCACGGCGGCCTGCTTCCCGGTCCTTTTACCATCCCCCATGAGGGCCCTCGTGGCCCGGAGGATTTGATGGAAGTCCCCCCATCGCTGGAGAGCGAGCTGCACCTTGTTACAGGATCCACGGATGTCCTCAAGGAACTCCCGCAGCTCCTCTCACAGCGTATGGGGGGCTGGGGTCACTAGGCCCTGGCTTTCCTCCAGAGGGACCACTGACACAGCCCCGTGGCCTGGGCAGGCAAGGGGCGGACCCCCGACATGGCGCCCGATGGGCTAGTGCCACACAGCCCCCCTCAAACCCAGGTTCGATTGGGGGTGGCGGAGGGAAGATAGCAGCCCCTGGTGAGTCGGGACTGGGAAATACAGAGGCCGCTCCCTGGGGGCTATCCTCTAGGAGTTAGGAGATGACGGCCCCAGGGGCGGCAATGATATCACGGGAGGTGAAGGGGGCAGGGACGGGGTTGACATCAGGGGCAGGGCAGGGATCCAGAGTAGGAGCAAGGCAGGGGTTGGGTGCAGAGTCAGGGAGAGGGGCAAAGGCAGGATCCTGGGCCCCAGGAGCCAGGCCGTTGGGAAATGCCCCCTCTCGATCGGGCTCAGGGAGCTGGGGGTGGGCAGGGGGCCCTCCGTGATGCTGGGCTCCGGCACCACGGCCGGCATAGTGGCCACGGCATCTCCAGTGGGGTCCCCACCCGGGAAGGAGGTCGGTCGCCCCACGCGCACGAGGGGCAGCCCGTGGGGCTCGGGTCCCAGCCGCACGCCACCAGCGGTCGCCTCAGTGGGCTCGGCGGCCAACAGCAGGGTGCCACCAACGGCCGGGTGGATGGAGGAGCCCAGGGAACCCTCGGAGGTGGGAGCAAAAGCAGCGGTTAGGGGGAGGGAGTATGGAGAAGGCGGGGCCGGGGTGAGGTCGCTCAGATCGAGGCCTGCTGGCAGAGGGTCGTCCTCCCCCTGGGTGACCGGGGTCAGACCCAGGGCCTCGATCTCCTCGTAAATGGAGGGGAGCTCTCCTTCCACCACCCCGGAGGTCTCCACTCCAGTGCCCGAAGCGACGCTCGCCCCAGGGCTCACAGGGGCTCCGGATGGTAACGGGGCAGGAGGGACTCCATCGGGGGCCTTGGAGGGAAGGGACTCCTATGGAGGGATGGCACTGCCCTCCCCTGCTGCCACGTTTTCCCCAGCCAGCACCAGGGATGGCACACGCCCGCGGGCAAGGCAGAGGGCTCGGCATCGGCGCCCCCCTTTCTGGTCTTCTGGGGGGCTTCTGCATCGGTGGAAAGGAGTGGAGCTCGAGCCTTCCGCTTGCCCCGCTTCCCCTGGACTAGGGCCCAGCCCTCCATGGCATCATCGGGGGGCCGACTAACAGGGGTCGGGGGGCAGGGACGATGGCTCAGGGACCGTGGGAGGCAGCGGTGGGCTGGAATGAGAGAGGGAAGATTCCCCCTGGGGCGGGCCCTCTCCCATGCTCGGCAGTATCCTTGCCGCACCCTCCTCTGGGGGCCCCGCCGGATTGCAGGCAGCAAAGGCAGGGCTCTCCCGCTCGTCTGGGCGTGCTGGGGGGAGCGTCCCTTGGGCCTGAGCGGGAGCAGTGATGGACTGAGTAGGAGGAGGGGCGGCTTCGGGCGCTGGGCAGCCAGCTGGCTGCTGCTTCAGGCCCAAAAGGTGGTGAAGGGGCGGCAGGCCAAGCAGGCCGCAGAGTCCCAGAGGCAGGAGCTTGAGGCAGATGGTAAGTGTTCACGGGGGGTGGTGGAGGGGGCAGCACCGACAGTGGGGGGGGGTTGGAGGGGGACACATGGATGGTCTAGGGGGCAGGCTCCACGCCACACCCCCTGTGTCCCCCCACACACAATCAGAACCCCCACCACAAGAGCACAGTTCAAAAGTTACTCAGCCTTCAGACCCCCCTCCACAGTGGCCTGCAGAGTCCCCGTGCGCCCCCCCAGCAGCCGATGGCCTCGTCCCCTCCTCCGTCGGGGTCCAGCAGCTCCCGGGCAGCAAAGGCAGCAGCAGCCCGGGGGCCAGGCAGGCAGAGAGGACCCCGCACAGGTGGTGATGGGGCTGGTGTCCACAGTAGCAACGGCTGGGGCAGGGGTCCCTCACTCCCCCCCTCTGGGGAGCAGGCCAGCAGCCCCCCCCACCCCACAAGGGGCTGCAGTTGGAGCAGCAGCAGCACCCAAGGGCGGGGGAGTCCAGCAGCAAGTCAGCAACCAGGTAGCAGAGAAGGGGGGTGGGTGGGGTCCAGCCCAGCCGGGGAGCAGCTGGAGCGGTGGCAGCAGCAGCAGCAAGAGCCCCAGGCCCAGCAGGAGCAGCAGCCTTCATCCAGCTTCTGTGACCTTGATCTCTCTCCCACCCCCAACCCTCACTTCCTCTTCCTGTCTGGCCCCTGTTCCTGTGTGTTGCTTTATCTTAATCCCCCAAGGAAAGGCACCTGGAGGACCGTAAATCAAAGTTGGGGTGCTTAAAGATAACTTGGCACAACGGGGTTTGGAGGGTTTGGTCGGAGTGAAGAAAAGAAAAGAAAATAGTTTTGAAGTGAAAAAGGGAGAGTGAGTGGGTTAATCTGGGAAGTTGCTCACAAACAATTAACTGCAACAGAGAATGGCACTTCTGCAATTCAACAGAGGAGCAAACAAAAGTGCAAAATAAAATAATAATAATAAAAAAAAAGGCCCAGGGAAAGGCAGCTGTATTGCACCTTAAAGAATTGAATGCAGAATGCTACAGTCCCTCAAGGAGGCCGGCCTGACGGTAAACCCCGCTAAGCATCTCCTTGGAAGGATGAGACCATCAACCTTGGGTACGTGCTGGGAAAGAGCACAGTCCCACCCTTGATTAGCAAAATCCAGGCCCTCCAGCTGTGCCCCCCTCCTTCGCCAAACCAGCAAGTACGCCGTTTTCTAGGCCTGGCCGAATACTACTGCCGCTTTATCCCAGGGTTCTCCTTCCTTGCGGCCCCTCTTGCCTATCTCCTCAAGAATGAGAGTCCCCAAAAGATCCAGTGGATCCGAGCCTCCGAGGAGGCTTTTCAAATCCTGAAAGCTCAGCTCTGTAGGGAACCCATCTTGCACAGCCCTGACTTCACTAAGGAGTTTTTCTAACAGATGGATGCTTCGGACGTCGGCCTAAGAGCCGTTCCATCCCAGGTAGTAGGGGGTGACGAACTCCCCATCCTATATACTACCAGGAAGATGTTCCCAAGAGAGAAGGGCTACTCCGTAACGAGAAAGAAGCCTTGGTGTTAAAATGGGCTCTGGACTCACTCCATTATTATCTTCTGGCTGTGCAGTTCCCCCTTATTACCGACCAGGCCTCTCTCCGTTGGCTGCATGTCATGAAGGACACCAATCCCCGAATCCTGAGGTGGTATCTTTCCTTGCAACCCTTCTTCTTCTGCATCCAGCACCAGGCTGGGAGAGTCCATCTGATTATGGACTTCTTTTCATGGGATGGTGGAGAGTGTTTGGAGAGGGGGCAGAGCGAGGGGATGTATGACGCAGGAGGGAAACTGCTGCCTGGCAGAGCAGGGGTTAAAGAAAACCTGTGGGTTCAGCTAGCCCTGCCCCACTATCCCCGCAGCCAATGCCAGGCCTGGAAGGGGAGAAAAGAAGGGAGCCTGGCTCAGTTGGGGGCTGACTGGCAAGGAGGCAGGAGCTCTCTGTCCTACCCAAAGGGATGGACCAGTGACCTGCCACCCAACGCAGCCACTGGAGACAAGTACGCCTTTCGCTGCCCAGTGCAGCCTGCGGGTACGCGCCAACTGCAGGGTGACTGGGCCAGCAGGGACACGCCCCAAACTAAGCAGGCTTTCGTAGGAAGTAGCCCCGGGAAATGGGTCTTGAACACCCCCCCCCCCCGGGGGGGGAGACACATGTCCCCTGTTTAGGGTTGAACTACACAGGGCCCTGGGCTGGGATCTGGTGGACAGGGAGGGCGCAGGTCCCCTTACAACCCTCCCCCCACCAATGACCCAGCCACTAGGCCGCCCAGCCACCGAAGGCTCTATCACAGTCAGAAAATGCCACCAAAATGTCCACAGCATCTCACAGATGTTCTGCCCAACGTATGAAACAGGAGTGAAAATACAAGCAGGGGAAATTCTTCAAATGGGGCCTCACCCAGGTTGCTGGCTCCAGTGGCCGGCAGCTTGCAGACCCAAAACACAGCTTGGCTGGCTGTATTGGTGGGGGAGACAACTTCTGATAAAGCGCTGTGGGAGGGACACTCAAGTGTTTCCGTGGGGCACAAGAAACAAAGGGCTGAAGAGGCTACAGCTGGGAGAGCGCTAGGAAGCCTGGGAGAGGCTGATGTGACCGGGTCTGCGCCTTGCACAGTCTCACCCCTGTGAGCGCTGGGGTGAGACTCGGGTCTTGACATTCTCAACCCAGGGTCACCGTTCAGTGTGGACTCTCCAGCACAGGCTTAGACACACTGAGCCTGCAACTCGAGTCCCGCACACCCCGGCTCACATTGCAGTGACTGTTACAGTCTGACGGGGAGACGGTTACACAACTTGTCTCCCTCAGGAACTTTCCTCTTCACAGAAAGTTTATTTTAAAGCGGAGCAACATGAATTCCATTTGAAATAGAAATAATTAGACTCTATCTTGGGTGTCTATTCTCCGATACACTACTTCTCTCAACCCCTTTGGAGTGAGGTTTTACTTCACCACTGCTTAATCTAAAGAGGCTGAATTATGTCAAATAACTTTTCAGAATTAGCCACCATTTCCTATAATACTGATGTGAAATAATAGATAATTTACAGTATTACAATACAATCAGCTTATCACAGAATGAGTCTCTTATTCTGGAATGATGAACTTCATGTTTAATTCCATTATCACTGGAAACAACAACATATTCAAACATTACAAAAACTTAACATATGGGTTAGTTTTCTCTCAATCCTCATTTCCACCAAATGAGCTCTATGTAATGCTCTGTTCTCCACTAACATAGGTGCCTTCTATTTCTGTGAGTTCATTTGTCTCTAGGGGGATGTCTACGCTGCAACAGAAGACTGTGATTGAGCCCAGGCTCAAGCCTAAAGCCCTTTGCATCTACACTGCAATTGTGCAGACCCAGGGTCCTAGGACCCTGCAGGGCTGGAGGGCCCAAGCTCAAGTTAAGCTGAGCCCCAAGGCTGAGCCCCATTGCTTTGCAGTGTAGATGCAGTCCCGCTTGACTGGGTCCCAGGAGTCAGCTGGAAGTATCCCACAATTCCATGGGACAAATTCCTCAGTCCTCTCTAAGGCGGCTGGAGATTTCATCTCCGTGCTCCCCTCCGGTTGCCAGCTGATGCCCCTGAGCTAGCGTGTTCCGCTCTCTGTCCTGTGGGACCCCTCTCGCGGGCGGGGTCTCCAGAGCCCCATGCTAAGGGGCTGATCTCCCGTCCTAGGCAGGGGGGACACGGCCATCCAGGTGAGGTGATGGGCCTTGAGCTCGGTGACCAGGAATGTGCCCTGCACTGAGCTGCCAGCATGGCAGGGGCTGGCCTGTGGGGGCAGGTGGGCTGCTCTGTCTCTCACTCAGGCCCCTCTGCAGCTTCCTGACTGGGAAAGTGACTTTAAAAGAGCATCTCGATGGCCAGGGGTCGATCTCTTCTGATTGCTGAGGGGAAGCTGCCCGGCCACCCCTCCTCGCGCCGTCCCTGCAGCACGGCCTGGCTTAGTTCACTGGTGCAGGGAGAGATCCCTGCTGCACTGAGGAGTGTCACGGGCGAACGGCTAGACAACGCCAAGCAAAACAAGTGTCATGTTACCCACACAGCCCCTGAGCTAGCGCGAAGGAGACCCTGTGCCCACCCCTGCTGCCACTGACCTACCCCTGCCGGCCCCTCCCAGAGAGTAATGGGGTCATGTGCTTCCAGGGGCCTTTCATCGGAGGTTGTGCAAACTCCGTGACAGAAGTGGGTCAGCGTTGGTCCTGCCCCTCTGTCCCTGCCCCTGCGGCTGTTGCAAAGAGGCCCGGTGGGCTGGGGGCAGGCGAGGGAGGGGAAGGGGAATGGGCAGTGTGGGGGAGGGCAGCAACGGGTGGGCAGGACCTTGAATCAGCGCAGGCTGAGAGTTCACTTTCTGCACTGTCCCCCAGCTGCCAAGGGGCCAGATGAAGCCCAGCGCCTCCGTGAATCCTGGCTGAATGCTGGGAACGGTCCCCCGCACACAGATAAGGAGAGTCCTTCTCTCACCCTTCGTGGCAATGGAGACCCCAACCCCTGCTGGCTGACGGGGCACATGCAGCCGAGCCGGGCGGCCTTGGCGAGGAGGGGTACCGCAGCGCCGGCTCCTGGAGACGTTCTCTGCTTAGGACCAGGGCCGCTGCAACCACTAGGCGAACGAGGCGGTCGCCTAGGGCGCCAAGTGGTTGGGGGCAGCCGTGGAGCGGAGGTGAGCTGGGGCAGGGGGGTGCGGGGAGGGCCGCCTGCAGCAAGTAACGGGGGGGGAGGGGTTACAAAGAGCTGATTGGTGCCGCGAGCCTGGGAGGCGGGAGAAGCGTTGGCGGTGGCGTGATCGGGGAGGAGGCGGAGCAGCGGTGAGCTGAGGCGGGGAGCTGCTGCACGTGGCTCCCCAGGCCGAGGGGAAGATGAGGGCAGTGGGGAGCTGTCGCGGGGGGGGCTGCCTGGGCTGAGGGGAGGGAAGGAGGGGGCGGTGGGGAGCTGTCGCAGGGCAGGGGCTGCCCGGGCTGAGGAGAGGGAAGGGTCGGCGGGGAGCTGTCGCGGGGGGGGCTGCCTCGGCTGAGGGAAGGGAGGGAGGGGGCGGTGGGGAGCTGTCGCAGGGGGGGCTGCCCGGGCTGAGGGGAGGGAGGGAGGGGGCGGTGGGGAGCTGTCGCAGGGGGGGCTGCCCGGGCTGAGGGGAGGGAGGGAGGGGGCGGTGGGGAGCTGTCGCAGGGCGGGGGCTGCCCGGGCTGAGGAGAGGGAGGGAGGGGGCGGTGGGGAGCTGTCGCAGGGGGGGCTGCCCGGGCTGAGGGGAGGGAGGGAGGGGGCGGTGGGGAGCTGTCGCGGGGGGGCTGTCCGGGCTGAGGGGAGGGAGGGAGGGGGCAGTGGGGAGCTGCCATTTGCGGGTGCCTCAGGGTGTGGGGGGTGGGGAGCTGCCGTGGGGAGGAGGTGGCGCAAGGTGGAAGTGTCCCCTAGGGTGTGAAACCTCCTTGCACCCGCCCTGCTCAGGACAGTTCACTGTGTGCGCACTGTGCAGCCTCCACGCTGGAGTCGTTACTCTCCGTCCTCGCAGCCCGAATGGAATTACACGTCACAGCCCTGGAGCGGGAAATGCCGAAGAAACCCACCGCAGGAGCATCGAACCTCAAAAAGGGGAACTGCACAGAAATGGGAGGCTAGTGAAATGGAAATTGAAAGCAACATGCCAGGGTGAAATGCCAGCAAACGGCAAAGAGACTATTTAAAAACACCATACTAGAGGCTCACACTAAACCTATACCAGAAATAAAAATACCAAAACCAGCATGAGGATCAAAAAAATGCCACCATGGCTAAATAGACGAGTAAAAGAGACCCTCAGTGGCAAAAAGTTCTCCTTTCAAAACTGGCAGTCAAATCCTAATGAGAAAAATACAAAGAAGCAAAAACACTGGCAAGCCCAGTGAAAAGTAGAAAAAGGCCGGCCAAAAAAGAGTGCGAAGAGCAACTAGCTAAGGCACAACAACTACCAGCAAATTATTTTTTAAGTCCAGGGGCAGGAAGTCGCCAAACAGTCAGCAAAGTCACTAGGCGATCGAGGTGCGAGAGGTGCACTCCAGGAAGAGAAGGCCGATGCGGAGAAGCGAAATAAATTCCTTGCTTCTGTCTTCACTGCAGAGGATGTGGAGGAAATCCATACACGCCAGTCCTTCTTTTCGGTGACAGATGCTAGAATAAAAGAACAATAGAACCGTGGGGTTAGAAGGGAAGGTTCAGGGAGCGAGTTTGGGTGCAGGAGGGGGTTTGGGGTGTAGGCTCTGGGAGAGAGTTTGGGTGCAGGCTCTGGGAGGAAGTTTGGGTGCTGAGTGCAGGCTCTGGGCCGGAGCATGGGGTTGGGGTGCAGGAAGGGGTGTGGAAGGGGGCTTTGGGTGCTGGGTGCGAGAGGGGTTTTGGGTGCTGAGTGTGGGCTCTGGGCTGGGCCAGGAGGTTGGGGTGCAGGATGGGGTGTAGGGTGTGGGGCTGGGCCAAGGATGAGGAGTTTGGGGTTCTGCAGGTTGGCTGCCCTGGGGCTGCGGTGGGGGGCCAGAGGGGAGCATTCCTCTCAGGGACAAGAGACTCACCCAAGCCCCGCCAGGCTGCTGATCGGAGGTCCTGCCAGGATAAACCCCACCCCCAGATTCGACTCGGAGTCACCTGCCGGGGGGTGGGGGAGGCTGCCATGCACCTCCTCCCTCTACAGGCGCAGCAGCTGCCCCCGGCGCCGCTCCCTTGTAGCCCGCAGTGGCATCAGCCGTCAAGGGAGCGCAGCGTGGAGCTGCAGCGGGAAGGCAGGTACGCTCGGGGGAGGCATGGGGGCAGCAGGCAGGGCTGGGGGAGAAACCCGGCCCGGAACAGTGGTGGAGCCGGGCTCCCCAGGCCCTGAATTTGCTGGCTCATGTAACTCACAAGGTTCATCTGGTCTAACCCTTACCAAGAGGCAGGACTTTGTGTGTCTAAACCACCCATCTTCTCTCGTCCAGCTGGGATCCCTTGACTGCAGCACCTCCCCATATGTCCTAGCTCTTCTCTATCCCTCACATCCTTCACTTCTCTGGCCACTGGTTTGCTGTTTCTCTGAACCCTCCCTCTGTACACCCTGGCTCCAGCAGCTAGTTACCCAGGCTACACTCTCATTGCCATCCGAGGGGGAATCCTGGGCTGTGAGGGCTGCAGGTTTTGGCCCATGGTCAATGCACATGCGATGGCTGCTGTACACCTACGCGGTGACTCCTGCAGCCCATCGCCAAGCTGCTGGGCCATATTCCGTAGGGTGGCCTCCCTGGCTGAGAAACTGGGAGCAGCGAAACCCTGGGTTAGAGAAGGAAAATGTCCCCAACAGAACACTCTGTAAATGGCTCCCAGAAACGTCCCAGTGACACCCGACTGTGCAGCCCTGGGGATCTCTCGCAGGAGTTCTCCTGCTTCTTCATTGTCACCACGGGCAACAGTCTGGCAGTGGGAGTGGAGAGGGGGTGGCTACAGGCAGAGCTTTCCATGGCTTCCAGAATGAGAGCCTGACAGGGCTTGTGCCCTTGGTGGAGACGGGCCAAGATTGAATCCCCACCCGTGCCCATGGTGTCTCTGAGTGGCCATGGCTTCCCTTACCCATCAGTGCAGGCTTTTAAGGAGGAGGAGGAGAACCTGGCCATGGAGGAGGCAGCCTCTCTGGGTCTAAGCAGCACCGGAGCCGGATGGGAGCTTCTGGTATGGGAGGTTTCATGGGAGGTCCATGGAGCTGGAGAGGACAGAGCTGGGCCCAGAGTCCTGGGGCAGCTCCTCAGTCAGTTCCTGTGAGACACAAAGGAAAATGTCAGATTCAGGCCCCACAGAGCCCTGGGCATTTCCCAGAGAGGCTGGCCTTACACAGCCAGCAGGATCCTCTGGCAACACAGCTGGGCCCTGCTCTCCCTATTCCTTCCTTCTCTTGGCCCACTCCCAGCCTCTCTCAGCTGCCCCCTACCTTTCTATCCCCAGCCTCAGCTTACCCTCCACTCCCATGATTCCCCACCTGCCTCCTAGCGCTTACACCCAGAATTTCCTCTTGGCTGCTGCCCAGACCTCAGCCCCAGGAATCCCTGCTCTCTGCTGTTGGATAGGGGCAGGAGGTCCCAGGGGCAGTCAGAGGACAGGGAGCTGTTGGATGGGGCAGAGGTTCTGTGGGGGGCGGTCAGAAGACAGGGAGCAAGGGGGGTTGGAGAGGGGGTGGGATCCCGAGAGGGGGCAGTCAGGGGACAAGGATCGGGGGGGGGGGGAATTGATGGGTTGGGGGTTCTGGGTGGGGCAGTCAGGGGGTGGGAAGTGGGAGGGGGCAGATAGGGGGCAGAGGCCAGGCTGTTTTGGGAGGCACCGCCTTCCCTACCTGGCCCTCAGGCCAAAAAGGTTGCCCACCCCTGTCCTAGAGGGTAAGTGTCCCCATGAGGTGCTGTGAATCGTCCTGGACAACCCCCTCTGCAGGGAGCTGGGATGGGCAAGGGGCAGGATGGTCTTATTTCCTACTAAGATAGGTAACGTGTGTACCTTGTCACCACCCTGGAGATGTTCCATGACAACCTCTGGGCAGCTTCTTCCATGTCCAGATCTTCCCCCTCCTCCACTTCCTCTTCCGTGTCCAGGTTTCCCCCTCCTCCATGTCCAGGCCCTCCCCCTCCCCCACTTCTTTCTCCGTGGCCAAGTCCTCCCCCTCCTCCATGTCCAGGTCCTCCTCCTCCTCCGAGGCAAGGTTCCCTTCCTCCTTCTCGTTTTCCTCTGTGGCCACGTTCTCCTGCTCCTCCTCTTCACCTTCCTCTATGGCCTCATCCACAATCTCCTCCTCTGTGGCGTGGTCCTCTTCCTCTTCCTCTTGCTGCATGGCTATATCCTCCTCCTCCATGGCCAGATCATCCTACTCCTCCAGTTCCTCCTCTTCCTCTCTTGTCAAGTTCTCCACCTAATTGATAGACAAGTCTTCATCATCCTCCTCCTCTGCAGCCAGGTCTTCCTCTTCTTTCTCCTCTTCCATGCCCATGTCCTCCTCTTGCCACCTGGCCAAAGAGGAGGAGGAAATGGCCATGGAGGACAAGGTCATGGAGGAGGAAGACAACAACCTGAGCAAGGGGGACCTGGCCATGGAGGTGGAGGAGGACTTCGTCTTGCCCTCCTCCTCTTCATCCAAGTCGTCCTCTTCCGCTTTCTTCTCTATGACCACATGCTCCATTTCCATGGCCAGATTCTCCCCCTCTTCCACTTCCTCCTCTATGGACAGGTCCTCCCTCCCCTTCTCCGTGGCCAGCTTCTCCTCCTCCTTTTCCTCCTTCTCGTCCTCCTCTCTGGCCAGGTCCTCTTGCTCCTCCTCCTCCATGGCCAAATCCACCTCCTTCTCTTCTTCTTCCCCCTGCATCGGCACATCCTCATCCTATTCCATTCCTGGGTCCTCCTAGTCTATTGCCAGATCCTCTTATCTCCTCTTCTGCCTCTTCTTCTCCCCCCCTGCATGGCCACATTGTCCTCCTTCTCCTCTGTGGCCAGGTCTTCTTCCTCCTACTCCTTCTCCATGGCCAGATTTTCCTCCTTCTCGTCCTCCTCTCTGGCCAGGTCCTCTTGCTCCTCCTCCTCCATGGCCAGATCCACCTCCTTTTCTACTTCTTCCCCTTACATCTGCACATTCTCTTCCTCCTAGTCTGTAGCCAGATCCTCTATTTCCTCTTCTCCCTCTTCTTCCCCCTGCATGGCTACATCCTGCTCCTTCTCCTCTCTGGCCAGGTCCTCTTCCTCCTGCTCCTTCTCCATGGCCAGGTTCTCCTCCTCCTTTTCCTCCTTCTCGTCCTCCTCTCTGGCCAGGTCCTCTTGATCCTCCTCCTCCATGGCCAGCTCCACCTCCTTCTCTTCTTCTTCCCCCTGCATCCACACATCCTCGTCCTCCTCCATTCTTGGGTCCTCCTCGTCTATAGCCAGATCCTCCATCTCCTCTTCTGCCTCTTCTTCCCCCTGCATGGCCACATCCTCCTCCTTCTCCTCTCTGGCCAGGTCCTCTTCCTCCTGCTCCTTCTCCATGGCCATGGTCTCCTCCTCCTTTTCCTCCTTCTCGTCCTCCTCTCTGGCCAGGTCCTCTTGATCCTCCTCCTCCATGGCCAGCTCCACCTCCTTCTCTTCTTCTTCCCCCTGCATCCACACATCCTCGTCCTCCTCCATTCTTGGGTCCTCCTCGTCTATAGCCAGATCCTCCATCTCCTCTTCTGCCTCTTCTTCCCCCTGCATGGCCACATCCTCCTCCTTCTCCTCTCTGGCCAGGTCCTCTTCCTCCTGCTCCTTCTCCATGGCCATGGTCTCCTCCTCCTTTTCCTCCTTCTCGTCCTCCTCTCTGGCCAGCTCCTCTTGCTCCTCCTCCTCCATGGCCAGGTCTACCTCCTTCTCTTCTTCCCCCTGCATCCACACATCCTTGTCCTCCTCCATTCCTGGGTCCTCCTAGTCTATAGCCATGTCTTCTACCTCCTCTTCTGCCTCTTCTTTTTCTTGCATGGACACATCCTCGTCCTCCCCCATTGCCAGGTCCTTTTCCTTCTCTTCCTCCTGGTCCAGGTCCTCCTTGTCCTCCTCTGTGGCCTGGTCCTTCTCCTTGGCCAGGTCCTCCTCTTCCTCCTCTGCAGCCACGTGGTCCTCCTCTTACACCTGCTCCATGGCCAGGTGCTCCACTCCCGTGGCCGGGTCCTCCTACTCTTCCTCCATAGGCAGGTGCTCCTCTTCCTGCTCCATGGCCAGATCCTTCTCTTCTTCCTTTTGCTCCATGATCAGGTGTTCCTCCACCAGGGCCACATCCTCCTCTTCCTTTACCTTCTTCTTCCTCCTCCTTCTCTGCAGTCAAATCAGCTTCCTCTTCTACGGAGAGGTCCTCCTCCTCCTCTGGAGGAAAGTTCTCCGCCTCCTCCTCTTCTGCAGACAGCTTCTCCTCCTCCTCCTCCTCTTTTTCCTCTTCTGCAGACAGGTTCTCATCCTCCTTCTCCTCTCCTATCTCTTCTGCAGACAGGTTCTTCTCCTTCTCCTCTTCCTCTTCTTCCTCTTCTGCAGACAGCTTCTCATCCTCCTCCTTTTCCTCTTTTACGGATATGTCCTCCTCCTCCAACTTCTCCTCTGTGTCCAGGATTTCCTCTTTAGTCATGTCCTTGTCCTTTTCTATGGCTAGGTCCTCCTCCTCCTCTTTTTCTGTGGTCAGGACTTCCTCCTCCTGCTTCTCCTTCTCCTCTGTCTCTAGCTCTTCCTCCTCTTCCTCGCCTTCTGTGGCTGGGTCTTCATCCTCCTCTGCCTTTTCCTCAGTGGCAAGGTCCTTTTTCTCCAACTGGTCCATGGGGGTCTCTGCGTCAGAGAGACAAGGGCAGAGGGGGACTCTTGCTGCAGCTGGGGGGAAGAAGAGGAAGGACAGGGGTGTGGTGGGGAGAGAAGATTTAATGTTTCCCCCTCCAATGTAAGCACCACGTGGCAGAGAGTTCCCCACACTACCCCTCCCACAGACCCCTCAGCACCATGGCCCCATGGCAGATGGGGCCCTTCACTGTCCCATCCTCCCTGGGACTTGCCCCAAAGCATCAGGATCCCACTTCCCAGTAGCTCCCCCCATTTCCCGCTGCAAGGGGTGGCTCTGCGACTCCCGCTGACGTCATTGGGCTCAAGTGGCTCAGGCCAGAGCCCTGGGTTGGGGTCCCCCCAATGACTCTGAGAGAGTGATTGGGTGTTAATAGCCCCATGCTCCTCCCCGTACCCAGGGCATCTCCTCACCTGCAGTGGAGGAGCACTCAGCTTCCGTGCTCCAGGGAGCCTCCAGGGAGTGGCCGCTCTCCCCTCCAGCACCAGTTGAGCTGCTGGGGCAGCGATCCCCCAGCTCCTGCCCTGGGGATGCCTCCTGCTGGTCCACGGGGCTGGGCTCCTGAGGGCTGGCCTTCCAGCAGAAGCAAACCCAGAGCTGCATTGCCTGGCTCCTCTCATGGCCTGGGTCCTGCCTGCCCAGACTGAACTTGGGCCACCTCCATCTTGGCCTGGCTGTTGCGTCTCTCTGCTCAGCACCAGCCCTGGGAGCTGGTTTCCTCCTGGTGAGCAGGGCCGAGCAGGTCCATCTCCTGGGCTGTCCGGGAGCTTCTTCCCATTCCATGGGGATGGAGGGGCAGCTCTCTGTCTGGGGATGCTGGCAGCTGCCCCCCTCTGGCTCTGGGGCCACCCATGGAGTCTTCCTCCCAAGAAGCCTCCTGAGCACCTCCATCCTGGAACTGAGCAGAGAGCAGCCGTGAGTCTGGGGCAACACAGCCTCTCGCCAATGGGCCTGGTCTGTCCCCCAGCTGGGGTGACTCCCTGTCATCCCATGCCTCCCAGGGGGCATCTGGACTGGGATGTGTGCACACTGGCAGGGCTCACCCTGCAGGCTGCTCCCAAAGCTCCCCCAGTGTTGGGACCCCCAGGGAATCTCATCCCTTTAGAGCAGTGGGGTCAGTGACAGAGACCTGTAGTCAGTCTGTCTGCATCCCCAGGCCACACTCCCTCCCTGGCCTGAGAAGGCAGAGAACCCGGGTGTCCAGGCTTCACTCCTGAGCCAGTGGCAACAGCAGACAGGTGCCCCCTGTTCCCCAACCCCAGCTCAGCAGCTACCAGCTAGTGGACATCCCAACTTCAGCCCCCCACTCCTATCCCCGCTCTGCGCAACAGATCGTGGGCAGGCCCCCAGTACGGAGCAGCTGGGTCAGGGATGGCTCCAGGGGGCGGGGGGCAAGGAGGTGGGAGCTGCAGTGGAGCAGTGTGCTGGGAGGAGGGGCACCCTTGCCTCGAAGGCACACAACGGCGCCCCCAAGCACAGTGGCCTGGTGTGCTATTAATTCTCATGACAAAAAATAATGCAGTAATTTGGTTTGAGTTCATCACATGCATTAACTGCAATTAATTGACAGTCCCAAAAATTAGTTTCGATTACAAATATTTGCACTGTAAAAAAGATAAAATAGTGCCATGCAAATGCCTGTTCTCACATTCAGGTGATCTTGGAAATAAGAAGTGGGCAGCATTATCTCCTGAAAATGTCAACCAACTTGTTTGTCTTTGCGATTGGCTGAACAAGAAGCAAGACTGACTGCACTTGTAGGCGCTAAAGGTTTACGTTGGGTTGTTTAGGAGTGCAGTTACGTAAAAAACCCACTACATTTGTAAGTTGCACTTTCACGAGAAAGAGAGTGCACTACTGTACTTGTACGAGGTGAATTGAAAAGCACTATTTCTTTTATCTTTTTTATGGTATAATCAAAAATAATCATATACAGTGAGCACTGTACACTTTGTATTCTGTTCCAGACGGGTGGCCGTGTTAGTCTGTATCAGCAAATACAACAAGGAGTCCTTGTGGCACCTTAGAGACTAACCAATTTATTTGGGCATAGCCCATGAAAGCTTATGCCCCCAAAATTTGTTAGTCTCTTAGGTGCCACAAAAACTCCTCATTGTTTTTGTATTCTGTGTTGTAATTTCAAATCAATATATTTGAAAATATTAAAAAATCCCAAAAGATTGATAATACATTGCACTTGGTGTTCTATTATTGTTTAAGAGTGCAATCAAAACTGCGGTTAATTGACAGCCCTAGTTATTGGCTTTGGATGGAGCCCAGGAGGAAATCAGTAGGAATTCTTTCCCAAACACTCACCCAGTGGCCTTCTGAGCTCAGAGGGTTTAATGTTCTTTGTCTGATCAGGACTCAATACTGCCAGGAGTTTGAGAAGTGTCTATCCCTTCATTGGAGAGATTGGATAGGTGAGTGGCAGCCTGTAAGTCCCCCTCCCCAACAGTCCGCGCAGCTGCTTGGAGGGGATATCGCGAACTCTCGTGATGGTAGTTGCGGGTTCTGGCAAGCCAGGGTAAAGGATTTTTTGGATAAATGGATAAGGAAGAACCAGGGCCCATACCAGGTGCAGGGGTCAACCTGGGATAAGATTAAAAAGGAAATGGAGGCAATGTTAGGGGACCCAGAGGGATGGGGGGTGGCTGAGGAGCCTACCCTCCTTGGTATATGGGTAGTGGAAGAAGGTCCCTGCCCATGGGGACTGAATGCCTTCCAGGGAAAGGAGGCACTTCAGTCAGCTTGTGAGAGGTTTGATGTGAGGGCAGCATTACGGGAAGCTGCCAGGAATCTTTCAAGTTTGGTGCTGCTTCAGCAAGGGTTGCTGAAGGGTTGTAAATTAGTTAGGGGAGTGAAAGATGATTTGGCACAACAGGGTTTAAAGTCCAAAGCAGAGTTAACAGACTACCTTTAGAGACTGGAGCTGGGACTTGGTCCTCGGGGAGTGGAGAGAAAGAAGGGGAAGAAAAAAAAAAGTTTCAAAGTGCAACCTGCCTTTCCACACTTTTGTTTTTCTAAAGTTTTAATGGAGGGTACTTTGGATACTTATGTGAGATGTCAAAAAAGAAGTTTTTGTTTAATGATAAAACCCAGTTATATAAATGTAACTGGATGTGCAACTCTGTGCTGTCACATTGGATGGAAGCTTGGTCTTTAAATTATCCAAGGGGGTCAGGTCGAGTGGCTACTACCACCACTATGCTTCTGTCCCCAGAAGCCTTTACAGCTATTCTGAGGGAAAATGGGCCCTTTTCCCACAGAAATGGTCTATAAGGGACTGCTGCAGGCAGCAGGCAGAGAGAATCTGAGCAAAATTATTTGACTGTTGGGTAATGCAATCAAAATCACTAAAGGACGTAAGGGGTTTCTATTGGAACTTAACTTGGCTGCCCCTGGTTGTGTCTAGTTGTACAAGATAGAAGTGTAATCGGGGTACAGTTGTGTAAAAAAGAGTAATCAGAGTGCAAGAAATGTTAGGCAAAAGAGAATTTTGTGTGTGCGCACAGGTAAAAGAAAAGGAAAAGGGGAGGAATAATGGGAACACTAAGCCTTGGGGTGGCTCTAGGGGATCAGATTGTTGCTTTGGTGGGTGTGCATGAAAACTCGGTGGGCATGGGAGGCAGTTACACCTTGTGTAAAATTAATATGGCTAATATAATGTTCTGGAGGTTAAACTATCTGGAAGGAATGTTTGCATTTTCCCAGGATGTGTACAGTGCTAAAATCTGAAGCTGTGTCTCAGCCATTACCTGAGAATAAACTTAAAGCTTGGTACAGCAGAGAAACTATTGCAAACATGGACTGTTGTACAAGAGGAGAAACTGAGGTACACCACCTCATGAATTTCATAAATGACCAGTGAGTGGGGTAATTCACTAGCCTGACCATAGAACAAAATAAGGACAGGCTGGAGGTAATTCTTCTGTTTTTCCTGCAATTAGCAAGGACATTTGTAAAAGAAAGTGGTATTATCATTAATAAGCAATAATCTGTCCCCACCAGGGGGGTGGAAATTGTTTCTTTTGTTTTTCAGACACTCTACAAGCAAGCTGGCGCCAGCGGAAGAATAACTCAGAATACCATGGATCTATGTTTTGTGTTGTTTGTCTGTGGTGTTTGTCTTGTTGCTAGCATTGTTGTGTTTGAATGAGCAGAAAATCTCATGATGTGGGAGGGGGATGGCTTCAAAAGGCTGACCTTGGGGGGGAGATGTGTATGGGAATGCAAAATGCTCAACTAGGAGGCCAGCACCTGTGTAATAGCTACCGTGGTACCTGGAAATGGAATGGCAACTAAGGTGGTCCCCACAAGCCCTATGGAAATAATGAGAAGGAATCAATGGAGAATCAATGGAGGGGAATCACTGGGAATCAATGGAGGGGTGTCTGAAAAACAAAAGAAACAATTTCCACCCCCCTGGTGGGGACAGATTATTGCTTATTAAAATAGTGTAAATCAACAGAAGATGTTTGGATGTGCCCTTCTCCTATGACTATGGAGGAGCAGAATCAACAGCCTAGGCAAGGGGTGGACATTTGGGTGTACTGTGTATAAGGGGTTTTGCTGGGAATGTACATATTACTGGGGGCACAATTACACCAGCCCATAACTAGACTACACACATCTACATGCTGCTATCTGAACTTTGGTGCACAAATGGATCTGTGAATCTTAGTGCTGTGAATAATCAAACCAGGGCATACTGCCTGATTCCATACCAAGTGGTCAAGCTGGTTTGGACAATATCCCATTTCTCTGTGAACATTCAATGGACTTATGATATGGACAAAAGCAAGCAAAACCTGCAGGGGCAGCTTGTTGCAACTGCCAGCAACTGGACACATCAGATCGTCACCCTGTCGAAGGAGGAGAGGCAGTGTTTTCGGGGTGTCTCAGATGTTGGACCATACTGCCGTGGTCAGGACTCGGTGTTGCTGTGGATTTTGTATTGTTAACTGTACTTGTGTTACGTTGCATATGGAGATAACCTATAAGTAATAAGCCCTCCAAACCCTGCAGTGTACTAGACAACCCGGACCCAACCTTCTCGGGCCCACTCTAATGGGAAGTCTGGAACACTACTTGGAATAGGTGTGGTATGCCCGTATGAGAGAAGGTGCAGGGCACTAGACTACACAAGGGGCAGTGGGACAAATGGAATATCGACACCTTCCACCTTGATGCCTGGCCCTATCAGGAAATGTGTCACCATATGTCCTATGAGGATCCCAGGAGGATCCCAAAAGAAAAGAAAAGAAAAGAAAAGAAAGGGATGGAGTGTTAGGATATAAATATTCAGGCCTGTCTGTAAAGGCCTAGACTCCAAGAATTTAGGTGTATTCTTATCACTTGGCTAGTTCTAGAGGTATAAAAGAAAGAATCAAAATCACTGTCTGCCTGTGTAAGGTCCTTCTCTTACTGTGACAGTCTGAGGCCCTGTTTTTAGGCTAAGGCCTTTGGCTAAGCAACAGAGGCAGCCATAAGCTGGGAAGCGACCGGTCACATCCTCACATTCCAAACTAGTCACATTGAAAGAAGGTGCTATTGGGCTGCTAGGAATACAATCCTGTCCTGATAGTGCCTGTCACCTCCAGAGAAAGGGAAGTGCCTAGAAAATGTAAAAGGAAACTTAGTTTGATAGCATCCTGTCTGGCAAGAACTCACTTATCAATAGCCGCGATGTGAAATCCTCACTTCTGTATTGTTTTGTCATTATAGTTTCCACTTTGCTATTGTTTGTCTGTATAATCTCTTTCTGGTTCTGTGACTGTTCCTGTCTGCTGTATAATTAATTTTGCGGGGTGTAAACTAAATCAGGTGGTGGGATATAATTGGTTACATAATCATGTTACAATATATAAGGATTGGTTAGTTAAATTTCAGGAAAATGATTGGTTAAGGTATAGCTAAGCAGAACTCAAGTTTTACTACATAGTCTGCAGTCAATCAGGCAGTGGGTGGGTGGGGGACGGAAACAGGGAATGGGGGTGGGGAAATTGGAATCATGTTTGGCTAAGGGCAGGAATGGGAACAGGGACACAGCTGTAAGCCTCTGTGGTGTCAGAGCTGGGAAGGGGGATATGAAGGAAGGAAACTGGAATCATGCTTGCTGGAAGTTCACCCCAATAAACATTGAATTGTTTGCACCTTTGGACTTCGGATATTGTTGCTCTCTGTTCATGCGAGAAGGACCAGGGAAGTAAGTGGGTGAAGGAATAAGTCCCCTAACAGAAGTGACCTGCCCAGGGCCCCACATCAGGGCAGTGGGAGGGCCAGAAAGAAAGTCAGTAGCCCTGCAAGCCCGGCTCTGAGGCCTGGCTCAAGCCTTCTCCCTGTTGCCTGCGGCTCAGTGGAGCTTCTTCCCTGCAGGGGATGGAACCAACCGGGGTCCTTCTCTTGGCACCTCCTGACTCCGCCCCCGGAGGCCCTCTTAGCACCTGAGTCTCAAGGGCTGCTGTGCCCTGGGGAACGGTGTTGTGGGACCTGGGGAACGGTGTAGGGCCCGATAACAGACTGGGATTGTCGTCCATGCACAAGGGTACAAATCGATCACAATCCCCCCAGTAACAACACAACAGGTGAGGGAGCTAATTGGGGAGAGGGAAGAAAGGCCTGGGGCTAAGGAAAGAACAGGAGCAACTAGACTAATAACCCACCAACAATAACAGCATTTACAAGGGGCCCAACCCCCACACAACCAGCTCCCTCCCAGCTGACAGACGTGGCCCAGTGGCCATCAATAGGGTTCAATGTCTCCTTTTGTAGAAGAGTGGGAAGGTCAATGGGCAAAGATACCAGTCAGATCTGTGTTCTTGTGGAGCCAGGGTCCAATGTCGGGTCTGTCTGACTCATGAAACCCCCGCCCAACCAGTCTCTGCTTGAATCAAAACCGATCGGAGAAAAGACTTGCAGAGAGCAGTGAAGGGTGTTGGGAGACACACCTAGACCCCTCCTGACCAGGGTGACAAGATTAAGACTTCTCCATTAGCATACAAAATGCAGAACAGAGGCAACTCCCCTAGCCTCATCTGCATGACAGATGGGACAGGGAGACTTCTCCCTTAGCATACAGAATGGTGAACAGAAAACCGCACTGAACTATGGGACCAGAAAAGCAGGGAAGCACTGCATCATGGGGGATCTCTGCTCCAGATGTTACTGAACCTACTACACCTGTGAAGCTAGAAATCAAGAACTGTGAGATCTGTTAAAGGCCAGTGATCAGAAGGCAGGAGCACAGCCCTTACCTGATACTACAGAAGCTGCAGAAGCAATTAGAATGCAAAAGGCAGCATATAAACTGCAACTTGAGCATGAACAGAAACGAGCAGAAATTCGATAGCTGGAAAACAAAAGATAGCCGAGATAGAGAGACAAGCTGATGAAAGGAAGAAAAAAGATCACCTGATGCAAAAGGAGACAGCCAGACTTCAGCTCCAAGTCAGAAAAGCAATGGAAGAAAAGCAGAAAGTGTATCCTCTTGAAAGTCCAATTTATAACCATGTTGGTATGTTGTATAACTCTGAGCAGTTGTCTGAGTGTAACCGAATGTACCCCAACACCTTTTAAGTAAATGCTGTTACTGTGAGTTCAGTAGGGGGTGCCCCATAAATTGTGCCAATGCTATGAATGGAAGTGGTAGTGAAAAATTCATAGAGAGTGTAAAAGTCAGCGGTAAAAGCTGTTGAGGGCAAATTATGGCTTCCAGTTAAGCAGATCTTGTCCAAGAGGAAGATTACTTCAAAAATCAGAGTGTGAATGTTGTAGTCTTCTCTGAGTTTACTGTAAGTGTGCCTTTAGCCAGAATCCACCTTGAATGGAATGCCAGGCTCCGGACCTGACGGCTTTGTCTAGTCAGCAGTTTGGGAAGGCAAGGATAGTTGCAGATGGGTGTCCCTACACCTTACCTGTGTGGAGAATTGTGACAGTGAAGTGTGCCTGTGTCTGTCAGGGGTATTGACTTGCCTATGGAGGGAGCTACCGCGGTCTCCAAGCAGTTGTCTGCGAACAGCTCTGTGTGCTGGGACAAGGGAAATGAGATCCCAAGCTGGGTGTCTGGTCAAGGAGAATGTGTCTCCGTCTCTTCTTTGTCTGTGGAGCAGACAGAAGGGGCCTTTCAGCCTGTGCTGGTTGAGAATAGTGCAGTTGTCTCTGAGTTGGTTCTGGATTCAACTAAGGCCCAGGAAGGGAATGGTCCTAAGTTTGTGTCTGCTAGGGAGAATGGCACTGTAACTAGGTTGCATCCAGTCAGTGTCTTTGCAAAATCCCAGAGACCAAACAATTCTGGTGCTTGTATTTTGCCACTTGCTAAAGTGTGGTTGGAAAAGGATGTAGCAACCCGGTCTAATCGGGGTGATAGCCTAGCCAGGGCACAAGGAGAGCCTAAAGGTGATTTAACTGTGTTAGCTACTGACAGGTTGGAAACTTGTCGCAAGAAAGAAAAGATTCCTGAGCATGTGCGTGGCAAAGAGAAGGAGAATGCTTCTGGCCTTTTGACGATGAAATCTAGCAGTTTGCCTGAAAGGGGATTGTAGAGAAATCCTCCTGATGAGCTCGAGGTGATCCTGGATGTAAGTGAGAGCCAGAAAGAGTCTTTTGTTGCTCAGGAAAGTGTTCCTTTAGAGCAAGCCAGAGGTGAAGAAGATAAAGGCAGCATTTGTGTGAGGGCTGAATTGCTGCTTCGAAAAGCTCCTGGGGAAAGGAATCTTCAGGGTGGTTTCTGCAAGCAGTTGACTGCAACCAAAGGGGGTGAAAGAGATTTAATCAACGAATTTTATTCAAGCTTATGCTCTAAAAAATTTGTTACTCTGAGGTGCCACAAGTACTCCTTTTCTTTTTACAGATACAGACTAACACGGCTGCTACTCTGAAACCTGTCATTAATCAAGCAAGTTTCAGTTCCTAAGAGCCAGAGATTTTCTGTTGTAAATGAATCCACTGACTTTCTTTTTCAAAGATCCAGTGTGGATAGCTTTGAGAAGGTCTCAGATGGAGTAAAAGTTGTTAAGGAATTTAAACAGCCCTAAGAGCAAGTTGCTGCATTTGGCCTGCTTGCTGGGAAGACAATGGTGTTGGAACAGGAATGTCTCCATGCTCATTCTGTAAGTAAGCAGTCTCTGCTTCAGGGTCTGAGGACAGATTTGATTCCGGGTGTCGCAGAGCAGAACAGTTGTCTGGCTGAATGCTTAAGGATGCAGGGAAGAGCAAGCAAACTCTCACCCTCTGACTCTTTGGATTTGTGTGGTATTTCTTTAAGCCATGCCAGTGTGTAACAGAAATAGTTTTTCAAAGTCATCTTCAATAACATGATTGAATCGGCTCTTGCAGCATGATTCCTGTATGTCTCATGTGATCTTGCCAAGAGCTAAAGAACATAGCTACTTTATCCATACAAGCTCTGGCAAATGTTTGAAACCCAATTAACATCAAGTCAATGTAGATATTAATGTTGACCATAGTACAGAAATCTTGGCATTTAGCCGCGAAAGCAATATGGTAGTGTGCCTCAGTTTCCCCTTTCATACAGCACATCAGGTTTGGAACGTATTTTCCCCTGTGAAAAGTTCCAAGACTCTTTACAGGCACTAAGTGTGAAACATCAGTATAACGAGGCCTTTTAGCATAAACTATGTTCTTATGTATCACTTTTAACATATTCAAGGGACTTTCCAAAAGATTAGGCACATTGTACATTTTTAGAGTTTCTGGTCATAGCAACACATTAGTTACAAGAATGACTATTAGCAATCACAACAAATTCAATGCAAGTGTCCATTTACAATCTTTTTTGTCATGCCACACCTTTGGCTCAATACCATTGGGGTTTGGGCCTTTTAGGGTCAGCCTGTGGCTTCCCTCTGCAAAATTAAGGTCTCTCTTTCCTCCTTGCCCTGATTTCCCTTGCTTAACAGAATTCACTGGCTGATTGGGTGCGCTCTCTGTGCTAACAGCTATTAGCACAGAGATGCATCCAATGAAGTGAGCTGTAGCTCACAAAAGCTTATGCTCAAATAAATTTGTTCGTCTCTAAGGTGCCACAAGTACTCCTTTTCTTTTTGCAGATACAGACTAACAGGGCTGCTACTCTGAAACCAGCTATTAGCAAGTCCTTCTTCCCCCTGCCAGCCAAGTAATTTGCATTACCACAGACAGGAGCCTGTTCACCAACGTTCAGATCCTTCACTGCTACCAATTCCCAGGCTGGACTCTGTCTTCAAGAGAAATCATCCATTTTCACTAACAAGCCAGACTCAAAGTTCTGTTCTCGAAGTTCCCTCACCAACCTCTGCTTCCACGTGGCATCAGATGTTAAGTTCACTGAGAGACTACAAGTCCTATCCAAAGTGTCTAAAGACGAGAGTTCACCTGCCATCCCCTTCATTCTTGAGAGATTAACTGCCCAGCTGTTCTGCTCTGCAGACTCAGCTACCCAGTCTTCCCTCTGAACCTGAGACACAGACTGCTCACTTACAGAATCAGCATGGAGACATTCCTCTCTCAACAACCTTGTCTCCCCAACAAGCTGGCCAAACACAGCCACTTGCTCAAGGAATCTTCAACTTTCTTAACAGCTTTCACTCCATCTGAGACCTTCCCAAAGCTTTCCACACTGGATCTTTCAAAAGGAAAGTCAGTGCATCCATTCACAACAGAAAATTTCTGGCTCTTAGGAACTGAAACTTTCTTGAGTAAATCCCTTTCACACCCTTCAGTTGTAGTCAACTGCTTGCAAAGACTACCATGAGGATTCCTTTCCCCAGGAGCTTTTCAAATTCACCCCTCACGGAAATGCTGCCTTTACCCTCTTCACCTAGGGCTTGCTCTAAAGGAACACTTCCCTGAGCAACCACAGGCTCTTTCTGGCTCACACTTACATCCAGAATCACCTCTGGCCATTCAGGCGGATTCCTACACAATCCCCTTTCAGGCAAACTGCTAGACTTCCTAGATAAAAGCTTAGAAGCATTCTCCTTCCCTTTGCCACACACAAGCTCAGGAATCTTGTCCTTCCGGCTACCAGTTTCCACACCATCAGTAGGTAACACAATTAAATCACCTTTCTCCTCTCCTTGAGCCCTGGCTAGGCTATCACCCTGATTAGACAGAGTTGCTACACCCTTTCCCAGCCACACATTAGCAAGAAGCAAAATACAAGCACCAGAATTGTCTGGTCTTTGGGATTTTGCTAGGACACTAGCTGGATGCACCCTAGTTACAGTGCCATTCTCCCTAGCAGACACAAACTTAGGACCATTCCCTTCCTGGGCTTTCGCTGAATCCAGAACCAACTCTGAGACAATGCACTATTCTCAACCAGCACAGGCTGAAAGGCACCTTCTGTCTGCTCCACAGACAAAGAAGAGACGGAGACACATTCTCCTTCACCAGACACCCAGCTTGGGATCTCATTTCCCTTGTCCCAGCTCACAGGGCTGTTTGCAGACAACTGCTTGGAGACCGCGGTAGCTCCCTCCACAGGCAAGTCAATACCCCTGACAGACACAGGCACATTTCCTTCACTGTCACAATTCTCCACACAGGTAAGGTGTAGGGACACCCATCTGCCACTATCCTTGCCTTCCCAAACTGCTGACTAGACAAAGCCATCAGCTCACAAGGCTGCCTAGGCTCATCCCAAATCTCCTCACCAGGCACATTGCCACTCCCCACAGACAAACTGCTGCTCTTCTCACTACCCTGAGCTACTTCCAGAAAATCACAGTTACCCTTTTCAGCTTCACTTTCACAAGCTGTACGAGCCCACAAGCCATCACCCATCAAAAATCTACCCTTTCCTTCCTCAGTTAGGGCTTTAACCTGACCATCCACTTTCATCTGCTCCTGAGAAACATGTTCCTGACCAATGAGTTCTTTCTGCTCTAATTCCAGGTTCACTTCTGAGACATTAGACAGACATTCAGAAACTTCCTTCACAGCCAAACAACTCTTTTCCTCAGACAAACCTCTGGAGAAACCCTCCCCAGGCAAATCATTGCCCATAATAGACACCGGTTTAAGATCATTTGCTTCCTGGGAGTGGCTAACTGGACGGAACAAAGCTTTAATATTTTCCCCAGTCAAAAGATCCTTAGGCAATAACTGCCTGACACCAGCTACAACTTCATGCTTAGGAACCATTCCTTTCAAGGTGGATTCTGGCTAAAGGCACGCTTACCGTAAACTCACAGAGGACAACAACATTCACACTCTGATTTGGGAAGTAATCTTCCTCTTTGACAAGATCTGATTAACTAGAGCCATGGTAGAAGCCATAATTTGCCCTCAACAGCTTTTACACTTGACTTTTACATTCTCAATGAATTTTTCACTACCACTCCCATACAGAGCATTGGCACAATTTATGGGGCACCCCCTACTGAACTCACAGTAAGAGCATTTCCGTATAAGGTGGCAGTGTTGGGGTAGATTTGGTTACACCCAGACAACTGCTCAGAGTTCTGCAACATACCAACATTGCCTTCTCTCGCTGGGTCAGTTGTATAGAGGATGGTCCTTAATGGGCCATCAAGCAGGCTAGGCAGAGCTGACACCAACTTGTCTGGGGTGTCACCCAGAAGCAGAGCACAAGTTTGAAATACAAACGGTATAGAGTCAATATTCATGACTTTTGCGACAAAAATGATACACATGTATAGACAGCATCATCATAACCAGCAAACCAGAACCGTGTCTTACACACCTCATGTGACCCCCTTTATATAAGATTTGGTGCCACTACAGGACCTTGGGGGGGAGGGATAGCTCAGTGGTTTGAGCATTGGCCTGCTAAACCCAGGGTTGTGAGTTCAATCCTTGAGGGGGCCATTGGGAGCAAAAATTGGGGACTGGTCCTGCTTTGAGCAGGGGGTTGGACTAGATGACCTCCTGAGGTTCATTCCGACCCTGATATTCTATGATTCTTGGTTGCAACAATGATCTATACGGTTCAAGTCAATAACATCACAACAGGTTAAAAGGAATACATGAGAACACACTTTGTGTTAAAAGGCCTTGCTATACTAATGTTTCACAGTTCATGCCTGTAAGCAGTATTGGAACTTTTCACAAAAGACAAGACATTCCAAGCCTAATGTGCTGTCTGAAAAGGGAAGCTGAGGCACACTTCCATATTGCTTTCACGGCTCGATGCCAAGATTCCTGTACTTTGAACAACATTAATGTCTACATTGACTTGATGTTAATTGGGTTCCAAACATTTGCCAGAGCTTGTATGATAAAGTAGCTATGTTCTTTAGCTCTCGGCAAGATCACATGAGACAAACAAGAACTAGGCTGCAAGAGCAGATCCAATCCATTATCGTTCTAACCAAATTTTACCTTGAGTTCGTAAAGAGATTCAACCCTGTTATTGAACATGATTCTGATCAACCCTATTTGTTATACACTGGTATGGCTTCTAACCCAATACTTGCTGTAGTAAGACAGAACCAAGGATAGGGAGTTCTTGGGATGCAATCAGTGATGTTTGTGTCATCCCTTCCTGCATCAATTTTGCATTGGGGATGTGACGTTATTGATATGAACTGGGACCGTGTAGATCATTGTTGCAAACAAGGTCCTGTAGTGGCACCAACTCTTGTATAAAGGGGGTCAAAGAAAGTGTCTAAGACAAGGTTATGGTTTGCTGGCTATGATTATACTATCTGTATGTCTGTATCATTTTTGTAGTTGAAGTTACGAATGTTGGCTCTATACTGTCTGTATTTCAAACTTATGCTGTGCTTCTGGGTGACACCCCAGACAAGTTGGTGTCAGTCTGCCTAGCCTGCTTCATGGCCCATTAAGGACCATCCTCTATACAATTGACCCAGTGAGAGATGGCAGACACACTTTGTGACTCAGCAAGGTGTGCAGGAACATGCCTATGGACAGAACTCTGAGGTTTTTCCAGGCCGTGCGATGGACAGCTTGTCCTTGGGACAAAGAAAGCAGAGACCACATGGCAAAAGACTACAGAAAGCTGCTGCAGCTCCAGTGGGGACAGGGATGTGCTAAACCTCTGGCATATAAGGGTTGCAGCTTGAAAGTGCTGCTTGACCCAGCCTATGGAGCCCAGGAACATGTGAGGGTGACAGCTTAAAAGGGCTGATTGACCCGCTCTGCTCAGACTACTCTGTTAATGTGTGTGCGCGTGTTCATCTGGTTATAGGGCTGGAGGAACCCAGCCCTGGGAAACTTAGGTCCTGCAGGATAGCTCCATTGGGAGGGTGTAGTAGGGCAGCTACCCCACTCCTGGAAAATAAGGGTTAAAAGCAGCCCTGGGGAGGGCTGCAGCAAGGAAAGGGATTAACAGAAGCTGGGGAAAGCTCAGTTAGGGCCCAGCTGGCCCTGATAAAAGAGCTGCAGGGCCAGCAGGCAGGGGAGTCTCACTCTAGCCCTGTTGTGGGAAGCGCTAGCTGCCTGGGAGCAAGACACCTGGAGCAGAGCAGAGCAGAGCAGAGCAGAGCAGTGCTGGGGAAGGGCAAAAGGGAACTGGGGAGCTCCAGCCTCGTTAAACCCCCAAGCTGGAGGCCTTTTTGAAGGCCTATGAAAGGAACTGGGGCTGCAGAGGGGTAGCCCAGCGATAGGCAGAGGCACCTTGTCCGTTAGGTGATGAGTGGCCATTACAGGCTGCAGTCTGTCCCAGTGAGTGGGGCCTAGATGACGACTGGCAGTAGCCACCAAGGCAAGGTGGGTTTAGAGGGTTGGGAGTTCCCCTGGGAGGGGAGACCCAGAATGTGGGGGTACTGCTGGGGAAGAACCCCAGTGTAAAGGGCACCGGGGTCGGGGAGGGACACGGGGCCAGCGGCAGGCGAGACACCGGCCTGCAGAGGGCGCTCCGTAAACTGGAAAAGAGCTAATTCCCAGATGACCAGCAGGAGGCGCCGCACCGGTGAGTCATCGCCTTGCTACAAAGGGGACTTGCAGAAGGGAGGAGTAGCGCTCCATATGAACACACAAGTGACATAAGCAGTACATGGACAGAATTACAGAACCCCCCGCTCCCCAGAAGAGAAATCCTAATAAAGGAGCCTACCCCACAGTAACGGGCAAATCTGGTCCCAGCAAATCTGGTCCCAGCACGTCCCAGGCTGTTGTGTCTCCCTCCGCTCCACTCCACCAACAGCCAACGATCCAATGTAAACCAAGCCCATTGTCTCCGAGCGCTGGCTTCTGATTGGCTCCCCGCGTGTTCCGTCTGCGCCCGGCATTCCAGGCCTCCTGGGACGCGGGATCCTGAGCTCTGCAGCCATCGCTGCTGTAGGCCAGGGGCGAGTCCCCTCCAGGCTGTGCCGGATTAACTCCCGGGCCCAGGGGGCCCATGCCCAGGGGCCTCGGGCAACTTGGGGGGCCCTAGGAAAATCTCATGATGCGAGGGCAGGATGATATAGCTGCTGCGCCCTCTCTTCTGCTGGCCATGCTGGCCATGCGTGGGCAGGACTGGCAGGTTTGTAGAAATTTTGGTGGTGCCCAGAACTCGCCCCCACCCAAACTCCTCCCCCCACCTGCCCAAGGCCTTGGGAGGAAGTTTGGGTTGGGGAGGAGGTCAGGGGTGCAGGCCCTAGGATGGGGCAGGGATTGGGGTTCAGGCTCTGGGAGGGAATTTGGGGATGGGAAGGGGTGCGGAGGGAAGGGGTACAGCTTCTGGGAGGGAGTTTGTGGATGGGAGGGGGTGGAGGGAGAGGGCTGTGGGGTGTGGCTGCAGATGAGGGGTTTGGGGTATGGGAGAGGCTCAAGGTGAGAGTAGGAGTGTGGGGGGTGAGGGGCTGTGGAGCTTGGGGTTTAGAGAGGCTCAGGGCTGGGGCAGAGGGTTGGAGTGCCGGGGGATGAGGGCTCTGGCTGGGGCTGGAGATGAGGGGTTTGGGGTGTTAGGCAGGGAGGTTCTGCTCCAGGGCCCGGGGAGGCGTGCGGGGGGCCGAGGGGTTTTTCTGCCTCCAGCCTCAGTTTTGAGGCCTTTGCATACCCCTGTCCCTGAGTCTCACAATGCAGCATTATTTACCCCATCCTAGTGTGTCATGATGTAACCCCATGTACCTCCCCTGCACCTCTGAGACCATGGTGGAGCCCACCTCCCCATGCCCGTGGTTCACAGCCTTGGCATCTTAGTGTGGGGTCTTGCCTTGTCCGTTGTGACAGGGCATTGTTCAGCCCGTGCTCATCTGATAGGAGGCCTTCTGCAGTACAGTTCTCCCACCTTATCAGTGGATGAAACACCGTGGTGCTATTTATCCCAGACCGTATCTTTAAGATCTTTATGTGTGTTTCCCCCTCATCCAGCAGGGACTGATGTGGTTCTCTTTACACTAGGCCACAGCTTCCAGCCCCAACTCACTCAGCTGCCAATTTCACAAATGAATTGTGGCCCGCCCAAGTTTACTTAAAAAAGATGGTCAGTAGATGGTCAGTGCAAGCGACTGTTGACATGGGCTAATGGGCATCTCTTGCTACGTGAATGCCAACACCAAGCCGGGTTGAGGGATAAAACATAAAGGACAAACCCAGATAGTTATAGAAGTGGGGGACATTTATCTTGTGAGAAAGTTCCAGTGACATTTTCCCCTCCAATACACTGATGATATAATGCTATAAACCAACTCTGAGAGTGTAAAAGTCAATGGTAAAAGCTGTGGAAGGCAAATTATGGCTTCTAACATAGCTCTAGTTAAGCAGATCTTGTCAAAAAGGAAGATTATTTACCAAATCAGAGTGTGAGTGTTGTAGTCTTCTCTGAGTTTACGGTAAGCGTGCCTTTAGCCAGAATCCACCTTGAAAGGAATGGTTCCTAAGCATGAAGTTATAGCTGGTGTAAGGAAGTTATTGCCTAAGGATCTTTTGATTGGGGAAAATATTAAAGCTTTGTTCAGTCCAGGTAACCAGTCACAGGAAAGGAATGATCTTAAACTGGTGTCTATTATGGGCAATGATTTGCCTGGGGAGGGTTTCTCCAAAGGTTTGTCTCAGGAAAAGAGCTGTTTGGCTGTGAAGGAAGTTTCTGAATGTCTGTCTAATGTCTCAGAAGTGAACCTTGAATTAGAGCAGAAAGAACTCATTAGTCAAGAAAATGTTTCTCAGGAGCAGATGAAAGTGTATGATCAGGTTAAAGCCCTAACTGAGGAAGGAAAAGGTAGATTTTTGATGGGTGATGGCTTGTGGGCTCGTACAGCTTGTGAAAGTGAAGCTGAAAAGGGTAACTGTGATTTGCTGGAAGTAGCTCAGAGTAGTGAAAAGAGCAGCAGTTTGTCTGTGGGGAGTGGCAGTGTGCCTGGTAAGGAGATTTGGGATGAGCCTAGGCAGCCTTGTGAGCTGATGACTTTGTCTAGTCAGCAGTTTGGGAAGGCGAGGATAGTGGCAGATGAGTGTCCCTACACCTTACCTGTGTGGAGAATTGTGACAGTGAAAGAAATGTGCCTGTGTCTGTCAGGGGTATTGACTTGCCTGTGGAGGGAGCTACCCCGGTCTCCAAGCAGTTGTCTGTAGACAGCCCTGTGTGCTGGGACAAGGGAAATGAGATCCCAAGCTGAGTGTCTAGTGAAGGAGAATGTGTCTCCATCTCTTCTTTGTCTGTGGAACAGACAGAAGGGGCCTTTCAGCCTGTGCTGGTTGAGAATAGTGGAGTTGTCTCAGAGTTGGTTCTGGATTCAACTGAGGCCCAGGAAGGAAATGGTCCTAAGTTTGTGTCTGCTAGGGAGAATGGCACTGTAACTAGTTGCATCCAGTCAGTGTCTTAGCAAAATCCCAGAGACCAAACAATTCTGGTGCTTGTATTTTGCTAAAGTGTGGTTAGAAAAAGATGTAGCAACCTGGTCTCATCAGGGTGATAGCCTAGTCAGGGCACAAGGAGAGCCTAAAGGTGATTTAACTGTGTTAGCTACTGACAGGTTGGATACTTGTTGCAAGACGGAAAAGATTCCTGAGGATGTGCGTGGCAAAGGGAAGGAGAATGTTTCTGACCTTTTGATGATGAAATCTAGCACTTTGTCTGAAAGGTGATTGTAGAGAAATCCGCCTGATGAGCTCGAGGTGATCCTGGATGTAAGTGAGAGGCAGAAAGAGTCTGTTGTTGCTCAGGAAAGTGTTCCTTTGGAGCAAGCCCTAGGTGAAGAGGGTAAAGGCAGCATTTCTGTGAGGGCTGAATTGCTGCTTCGAAAAGCTTTTGGGGAAAGGAATCTTCAGGGTGGTCTCTGCAAGCAGTTGACTGCAACTGAAGGGAGTGAAAGTGATTTTCTCAAGAAAGTTTGAGTTCCTAACAGCCAGAGATTTTCTGTTGTGAATGAAAGAAAAGGAGTACTTGTGGCACCTTAGAGACTGTTGTGAATGGATCCACTGGCTTTCCTTTTGAAAGATCTAGTGTGGAAAGCTTTGAGAAAGTCTCAGATGGAGTGAAAACTGTTAAGAAAGTTGAAGAGTCCTTGAAGCAAGTGGCTGTGTTTGGCCAGCTTGTTGGGGAGAAAAGGTTGTTGGGAGAGGAATGTCTCCACGCTAATTCTGTAAGTAAGCAGTCTTCGCTTCAGGGTCTGAGGACAGATTTGATTCCAGGGGTTGCAGAGCAGAACAGTTGTATGAATCGTAGAATCATAGAATATCAGGGTTGGAAAGGACCTTAGGAGGTCATCTAGTCCAACCCCCTACTCAAAGCAGGACCAATCCCCAACGAAATCATCCCAGCCAGGGCTTTGTCAAGCCTGACCTTAAAAATATCTAAGGAAGGAGATTCCACCACCTCCCTAGGTAACGCATTCCAGTGTTTCACCACCCTCCTAGTGAAAAAGTGAGGATTTCACAACTACCTCTGTAAAGACATAAGGGTTTCCTAGCTATGTCTATTGACAAGAGAGTTCTTACCAGACAGAAAACTATCAACCTCAATTTCCTTTTACATCTTCTAGGCTCTTCCCTTTGTCTGGAGGTGATAGATCGGATCACCTTCCTAACAGCCCCATATTGACTAGTTTGGAATGTGAGGATGTGACCGTACGTTTCCCAGCTTATCGCTGCCTCTGCTGCTTAGCCAAAGGCCTCAGGCTGTCACAGTGAGAGAAAACCCTTACACAGATTCTTTCTTGTATACCTCTATTACTAGCGAAATGATAAACATATACCTACATTCTTAGAGTATAGACCTTTACAGACAGGCCTGAATATTCATATCCTAACAGTGCTGATTGACCCGGTCTGCTCTGACTTACTCTGTTAACGTGTGTGCGCGTGTTCATCTGGTTGTAGGGCTGGAGAAACCCAGCCCTGGGGAACCTATGTCCTGCAGGATAGCTCCATTGGGAGCGGGTAGTAGGGCAGCTGCCCCGCTCCTGGAAAAGAAGGGTGAAAAGGAGCCCTGGAGAGGGCTGTAGCAGGGAAAGGGATTAAGAAGAGCTGGGGGAAGCTGAGTGTGGAGCGGAGCACAGCTGTGCCCAACTCAGTTAGGGCCCAGCTGGCCCTGATAAAACAGCTGCAGCCCCAGAAGACAGGGGAGTCCCACTCTAGCCCTGGAGTGGGAATGGCTAGCTGTCTGGGAGCAAAGTACGTGAAGCAGAGCAGAGCCGAGCAGAGCCGGGGAAGGGCAAAAGAGAGCTCCAGCCTGGAAAACCCCAGGTTGCAGGCCCTGTTGAAGGCCTATGAAAGGTACATATGAAAGGCCTATGAAAGGCCATATGAAAGGCCATATGAAAGGCCTATGAAAGGTACTATGAAAGGTAGCCCAGCGATAGGCAGAGGCTCCTTGTCCTAACCCCTTATCAGTGATGAGTGGCCATTAGTGACTGCAGTCTGTCCCAGTGAGTGGGGCCTAGATGACGACTGGCAGTAGCCACTGAGGCAAGGTGGGTTGAGAGGGTTGGGAGTTCCCCTGGGAGGGGAGACCCAGAATGTGGGGATACTGCTGGGGAAGAACCCCAGTGTAAAGGGCACCGGGGTCGGGGAGGGACACGGGGCCAGCGGCAGGCGAGACACCGGCCTGGAGAAGGGGCTCCGTATGCTGGAAAAGAGCTAATTCCCAGTTTACCAGCTGGAGGCGCCGCACCGGTGAGTCGTCGCCTTGCCACAAAGGGGACTTGCAGAAGGGAGGAGTGGCGCTCCATATGAACACACAAGTGACATAAGCAGTACATGGACAGAATTACAGAACCCCCCGCTCCCCAGAAGAGAAATCCTAATAAAGGAGCCTACCCCACAGTAACGGGCAAATCTGGTCACAGCAAATCTGGTCCCAGCACGTCCCAGGCTGTTGCGTCTCCCTCCGCTCCACTCCACCAACAGCCAACGATCCAATGTAAACCAAGCCCATTGTCTCCGAGCGCTGGCTTCTGATTGGCTCCCCGCGTGTTCCGTCTGCGCCCGGCATTCCAGGCCTCCTGGGACGCGGGATCCTGAGCTCTGCAGCCATCGCTGCTGTAGGCCGGGGGCGAGTCCCCTCCAGGCAGTGGCGGATGAACTCCCGGGCCCAGGGGGCCCATGCCCAGGGGCCTTGGGCAACTTGGGGGGCCCTGGGAAAATCTCATGATGCGAGGGCAGGATGATATAGCCGCTGCGCCCTCTCTTCTGCTGGCCGTGCGTGGGCAGGGGTGGCAGGTTTGTAGAAATTTTGGTGGTGCCCAGAGCTCGCCCCTGCCCAAACTGCTCCCCGCACCTGCCCAAGGCTCTGGGAGGGAGTTTGGGTGGGGGAGGAGGTCTGGGGTGCAGGCCCTCGGCTGGGGCAGGGGATTGGGGTGCAGGCTCTGGGAGGGAGTTTGTGGATGGGAGGAGGTGCAGGGTGAGAGCTGTGGGGTGTGGCTGCAGATGAGGGATTTGGGGTATGGGAGGGGCTCGGGAAGAGTAGGTGTGTAGGGGGTGAAGGCTCTGTCTGGGGCTGTGGAGCTTGGGGTTTAGAGAGGCTCAGGGCTGGGGCAGAGGGTTGGAGTGCCGGGGCATGAGGGCTCTGGCTGGGGCTGGAGATGAGGGGTTTGTGCTGTTGGAGGGGACTCAGGGCTGGGGTAGAGGGTTGGGTGTGGGGGGATGAGGGCTCTGGCTGGGGCTGGAGATGAGGGGTTTGGGGTGTTAGAGGGGCTCAGGGCTGGGGCAGAGGGTTGAGGGTGTGGTGTGGAGGGGTGAAAGCTCTGGCTGGGGGTGTGGGCTCTGGGGTGGGGACAGGGCTGGGGATGAGTTTGGGGTGCAGGCAGGCTGCTCCAGGCCAGGGCCAGAGAGGAGGACTCCCCCAGCCCTTTCCCTGCCGGCAGCAGCGAGCTCTGGGGCAGGAGCCCCCCTTTCTTGCCCCCCAGCAGCACACTCACCCCCACCACTGTCGCTGCATGTGATCCTAGGGCCCCTCTCAGGTCCAGGAATCTCCCTCGCCTCCCCCGTGGTGGGTGCTGGGGGGAGCTGCGTGCGCCTCCTCCCCTGCTGTTCCCCTGCCTGTAGCCGCACTGGGGGCGAGGGATGGGGCTGCCCCTTGCCCAGCATGGGGCAGGAGCGGTGACTGAAGGCCGGGGGGCCCCCTGTGCTGGAGGAGGGTCCCGCCGGAAAAGGGAAGGTGTGAGGTGGAAGGGCAGGCTCAGTCAATCTGCTCTGGGTATCGAGGGAGGGGCACCAGGACCCTGGGGCAGCGGTTGCTGCAGGGAGGCAGCATGGAGCTGCAGGGTAGAGGCAGAGACGTTCTGCTCCAGGGCCCGGGGAGGACGCGGGGGGCCGGGAGCAGCAAGAGGGGGCCGGGGACACTCTGGGGGAGACGCGGGAGGGCGACAGATGGGGTCAGGGGGGACACCTGGCCAGAAATATGGGTGGAGCTGGGCCCCTGGCCTCTGCATATTGCTGGGGCCCAGGCACCACGTGGAGATAGAACTCGCCGCCCCGGTGCCTGGGCTACGGCTTCTTGGGTCAGCCGGTGTGGGGATCAGCTGGTGAGTGCGGCTGGGGGAGCAGCAACAGACGCTGCCTCCCTCTCCTGCTTCTTGTTTTTTTTGCTGCTGCCCATGACTTCTCGCCAGCGCTGGGGACAGGACCTCTCTGCATCCTCCCAGGCCTGTCCGGGCAGCCAGGGTTCGGCGGCAAAGGAAGATGGGGAGTATCACCTCCTGGGGAGTCTCCTCCAGCCCCAAACTGCGTGGGAATCAGTGGTGCCGGAACTGGGGGGCCAGGGCTCTCCCACTTTTTCACTGGGGCAGACTCTGCTCCCTTCCCCTCCGAGGCCCCACCCCCAGCCAGGCCAGTGTAGAGCCTGGCCAGGGACCCCGGGCTGCTGTAGGGAGCTGCGGTGGACCCTCCACCTGTCCAGGGTGCGGGGGGGTGGGACTGAGAGCACCCCCCGGCCTGTGTCCCCGTCTCTGGGGCTCTCCGGCAACCTGGGGCAGGTGGCGGGTCTGCCACTCTATCTTCTCACAGCTGCCCGCGCGGCTCTCCGTGACCTGGCTTTGGCCTGGGGACTGAGAGCCGCAGCCCGGCCACAGTAAGAGCTGTGGGGGTTTCCGGGAGCCGGGACATGGGCAGGGGCCTGCTTTTACCCAACCTCCACCTTGTGGGGGGGGGCAGGCTCCCCAGCCCCGCTCCCAGCTTGGCCCAGGGTGGGGCCCCTTGCTCCCCCCACACACACAGTTTTGGAAGGGCTACAGTGCCCTTGGTGGGAATCTCCACTCCTGGCAGGATTCATACTATCCCGAGCCCAAACAGAGCCGAGAGGATGCGGGCTGTAGGATGGTCATAGAATATCAGGGTTGGAAGGGACCTGTCAAGGTTCCTTCCCCACTCTGAACTCTAGGGTACAGATGTGGGGACCTGCATGAAAACCTCCTAAGCTTACTTTTACCAGCTTAGGTTAAAACTTCCCCAAAGTACAAACTATTTTACGCTTTGCCCTTGGACTTCCACTGCCACCACCAAAGATTTATCTGGGTTAATTTTTATTAGAAAGCGTTGTTTGGAAACGTCTTTCCCACAAAAAATCCTCCCAACCCTTGCACCCCACTTCCTGGGGAAGGTTTGGTAAAAATCCTCACCAATTTGCATAGGTGACCACAGACCCAAACTCTTGGATCTTAAGAACTATGAAAAAACATTCAGTTTTCTTACAAGAAGACTTTTAACAGAAGTAAAAAAGAATCACCTCTGTAAAATCAGGAGGGTAAATACCTTACAGGGTAATTAGATTCAAAACATAGAGAATCCCTCTAGGCAAAACCTTAAGTTACAAAAAAGACACACAGACAGGAATATTCATTCTATTCAGCACAGGTATTTTCTCAGCCATTTAAAGAAATCATAATCTAACACATACCTAGCTAGCTTACTTACTAAATTCTAAGACTCCATTCCTATTCTGTCTCCGGCAAAAGCATCGCACAGAGAGACACAGACCCTTTGTTTTTCTCCCTCCTCCCAGCTTTTGAAAGTATCTTGTCTCCTCATTGGTCATTTTGGTCAGGTGCCAGCGAGGTTACCTTTTGCTTCTTAACCCTTTACAGGTGAAAGGATTTTTCCTCTGGCCAGGAGGGATTTAAAAGGTGATTACCCTTCCCTTTATATTTATGACAGGACCTCAGGAGGTCATCTAGTCCAACCCCCTGCTCAAAGCAGGGCCAATCCCCAATTTTTGCCCCACATCCCTAAAATGGCTCCCTCAAGGATGGAACTCACAACCCTGGTTTTAACAGGCCAATGCTCAAACCACTGAGCTATCCCTCCCTGTAACCTGCAGCTCATCAGCTGCCAGGAGAACATAGATGAAAGAGGGGAGGGAGGCCACTGGGATGGGCAGCTCCCTGCAGCCAGGGAGCTGGGGAAATCCTCACTACCTCAACCCCCATGGGCAGCCCCCAGGGAATTGCAACCCCCACGAATACAGGGGCTGAGGTGGGGCGGTCCTGCTCAAGGGGGGGATCATGGAAACCCCCCACCCTCCCATACACGCACTTACTGTGGAAGCCCCCATCGCCTCTTCTTTGCCTCTCAGTGTTCAGTCACCCCCAGTGTGATCATTCTCTCCGCTTCTCTTCCAGATTTTTTTCCTGTGTCTTTTGGTGATTGCAAAATGTATGGTGAGAGAGAGGCTTTGTTTGGGTTTTTTATGCCACCAGCTACAGTTTCGAGGCCTTTGCATGCTTCTATCCCTGAGTATCACAATGCAGCATTATTTATCCCATCCTAGTATGTCATGATGTGACCCCATTTACCTCCCCTGCACCTCTGAGAACATGGTGGTGCCCACCTCCTCATGCACATGGTTCACAGCCTTGGCATCTTACTGTGGGTTCTTGCCCTGTCCATTGTGACAGGGCATTATTCAGCCTGTGCTCATCGGATATGAGGCCTTCTTGAGTTCTCCCAGCTTAGCAGTGGATGAAACACCATAGTGCTATTTATCCTGGACCATACCTTTAAGATCTTTTTGTGTGTTTTCCCCCTCACCCAGCATGGACCGATGTGGCTGTCTTTACACTGGGCCACAGCTTCCAGCCCCAACTCACTCAGCTACCAATTTCACAAATGAATTGTGGCCCGCCCAAGTTTACTTAAAAAAGATGGTCAGTGCAAGCGACTGTTGACATGGGCTAATGGGCGTCTCTTGCTGTGTGAATGCCAACGCCAAGCCAGGTTGGGGGATAAAACCTAAAGGACAAACCCAGATAGTTGTAGATGTAAGCAGAGTCAGGATGAGCTCCACCCTGTCATCTGGTGGTGAGTTGTGGCAAGTTGTAGAAAAGAACTTCAGGGGCTGATCTCCTTTGCATAGGCATACCCACCCCGCCTAGCATGAGCCCATAGCTGCCCAAATGGTCTCACTTTGGCTGCTGTGGGATCCCCAGTTTCTCTGTTATTGGGGCAGGAAGAATAAATTGTTATTATCCTGATTATGTGAATCAAGGCCAGTGGAACTGTACTTGGCCTTTTGCTATGATGAAGAAACTCACCATCAACTGAGTAGCTAGGCAACAGACATGGGTTCCAAAACTCAGTGAGTTCAGAGAGGTTGTGGGTAGGTGTTAATATGTGGTGGTATGGGTCCCTGAGGAGGGCCTTACATGTTAATTGCACTTTTTCTTCTCTGCACTGCAAAATATCAGAGTTAATTTTGATTCTATTAGGGGTGTAGTTACAGACTGCTGAGCTGAAGTCATTTGGGGCCCAATGGTGCACTAGCCCTGCAGCTCCTCTACTACAAGCTGATATCATGAAAGAGCTAAACTTACTAAGCCCTGGTCTACACTAGGAGTTGAGGTCAAATTTAGCAGTGTTAAATTGATTTAATCCTGCACCTGTCCACAGTATGGAGCTCCTTTTTTTTTTACTTAAAGGGCTCTTAACATTGATTTCCTTATTCCACTCCTGACAAGGGGATTAGCTCTGAAATCGGCCTTGCTGGGTCGAATTTGGGGTACTATGGATGCAATTAGACGGTATTGGCCTCTTGGAGCTATCCCACAGTGCTCCATTGTGACCGCTCTGGACAGACTCTCAACTCAGATGCACTGGCCAGGTAGACAGGAAAAGGCCTGCGAACTTTTGAATTTCAATTTCCTGTTTGGCCAGCGTGGCAAGCTGCAGGTGACCATGCAGAGCTCATCAGCAGAGGTGACCATAATGGAGTCCCAGAATTGCAAAAGAGTTCCAGCATGGACCGAACGGGAGGTACGGGATCTGATCGCTGTATGGGGAGAGGAATCCATGTTATCAGAACTCCATTCCAGTTTTCGAAATGCCAAAACCTTTGTCAAAATCTCCCAGGGCATGAAGGACAGAGGCCATAACAGGGACCCAAAGCAGTGCCGCTTGAAACTTAAGGAGCTGAGGCAAGCCTACCAGAAAACCAGAGAGGCGAATAGCCGCTCCGGGTCCGAGCCCCAAACATGCCGCTTCTATGATGAGCTGCATGCCATTTTAGGGGGTTCAGCCACCACTACCCCAGCCGTGTTGTTTGACTCCTTCAATGGAGATGGAGGCAACACAGAAGCAGGTTTTGGGGACGAGGAAGATAGCTCACAGCAAGCAAGCGGAGAAAACATTTTTCCCGACAGCCAGGAACTGTTTCTCATCCTGGACCTGGAGCCAGTACCCTCCGAACCCACCCAAGGCTGCCTCCCAGACCCGCCAGGCAGAGAAGGGACCTCTGGTGAGTATACCTTTTAAAATACTATACATGGTTTAAAAGCAAGCATGTTTAAAGATTAATTTGCCCTGGCATTTGTGGCTCTCCTGGATATACTCCCAAAGCCTTTGCAAAAGGTTTCTGGGGAGGGCAGCCTTATTCCATCCACCATGGTAGGACACTTTACCACTCCAGGTCAATAGCACGTACTCGGGAATCACTGTAGAACAAAGCATTGCAGTGTATGTTTGCTGGCGTTCAAACAACATCCGTTCTTTATCTCTCTGTGTTATCCTCAGGAGTGTGATATCAGTCATGGTCACCTGGTTGAAATAGGGTGCTTTTCTTAAGGGGACACTCAGAGGTGCCCGTTCCTACTGGGCTGTTTGCCTGTGGCTGAACAGAGATGTTCCCTGCTGTTAGCCACGGGGAGGGGGGAGGGACTAGCCACATGCTGGGGGGAGGCAAAGTGGGACCTTGTAACGAAAGCACATGTGCTATGTATGTAATGTTAACAGCAAGGTTTACCGTGAAGGAGTGTACCCATTGTTCTAGAAAATGTGTCTTTTTAAATACCACTGTCCCTTTTTTTCTCTCCACCAGCTGCATGTGTTTCCAGGATCACAGGATCTTCTCCATCCCAGAGGCTAGTGAAGATTAGAAAGAAAAAAAATTGCACTCGTGATGAAATGTTCTCTGAGCTCATGCTGTCCTCCCACACTGACAGAGCACAGACGAATGCGTGGACGCAGACAATGTCAGAGTGCAGGAAAGCACAAAATGACCGGGAGGAGAGGTGGCGAGCTGAAGAGAGGGCTGAAGCTGAAAGGGGGCGGCAGCGTGATGAGAGGAGGCAGGATTCAATGCTGAGGCTGCTGGAGGATCAAACCGATATGCTCCAGTGAATGGCTGAGCTGCAGGAAAGGCAGCAGGAGCACAGACCGCCGCTACAGCCCCTGTGTAACCAACCGCCCCCCTCCCCAAGTTCCATAGCCTCCTCACCCAGACGCCCAAGAAGGCAGTGGGGGGGCCTCCGGCCACCCAGCCACTCCACCCCAGAGGACTGCCCAACCAACAGAAGGCTGGCATTCAATAAGTTTTAAACTTTTAAACTTTTAAAGTGCTGTGTGGCCTTGTCCTTCCCTCCTCCACCACCCCTCCTGTGCTTCTCTCCTCCACCACCCCTCCTGGGCTACCTTGGTAGTTATCCCCCTATTTGTGTGATGAATGAATAAAGAATGCATGAATGTGAAGCAACAATGACTTTATTGCCTCTGCAAATGGTGATAGAAGGGAGGAGGGGAGGGTGGTTAGCTTACAGGGAAGTAGAGTGAACCAAGGGGCGGGGGGTTTCATCAAGGAGAAACAAACAGAACTTTCACACCGTGGCCTGTCCAGTCATGAAACTGGTTTTCAAAGCTTCTCTGATGCACACCGCACCCTCCTGCGCTCTTCTAACAGCCCTGGTGTCTGGCTGTGCGTAACCAGCAGCCAGGCGATTTGCCTCAACCTCCCACCCCGCCATAAACGTCTCCCCCTTACTCTCACAGATATTGTGGAGCGCACAGCAAGCAGTAATAACAGTGGGAATATTGGTTTTACTGAGGTCTAACCGAGTCAGTAAACTGCACCAGTGTGCTTTTAAACGTCCAAATGCACATTCTACCACCATTCTGCACTTGCTCAGCCTGTAGTTGAACAGCTCCTGACTACTGTCCAGGCTTTCTGTGTATGGCTTCATGAGCCATGGCATTAAGGGGGAGGCTGGGTCCCCAAGGATAACTATAGGCATTTCAACATCCCCAAAGGTTATTTTCTGGTCTGGGAATAAAGTCCCTTCCTGCAGCTTTTGAAACAGACCTGAGTTCCTGAAGATACGAGCGTCATGTACCTTTCCCAGCCATCCCACGTTGATGTTGGTGAAACGTCCCTTGTGATCCACCAGTGCTTGCAGCACTATTGAAAAGTACCCCTTGCAGTTTATGTACTCACCGGCTTGATGCTCCGGTACCAAGATAGGGATGTGGGTTCCGTCTATGGCCCCACCACAGTGAGGGAATCCCATTGCAGCAAAGCCATCCACTATGACCTGCACATTTCTCAGGGTCACTACCCTTGATTTCAGAAGATCTTTGATTGCGTTGGCTACTTGCATCACAGCAGCCTCCACAGTAGATTTGCCCACTCCAAATTGATTCCCGACTGACCAGTAGCTGTCTGGCATTGCAAGCTTCCACAGGGCTATTGCCACTCACTTCTCAACTGTGAGGGCTGCTCTTATCTTGGTATTCTTGTGCCTCATGGCAGGGGAAAGTAAGTCACAAAGTTCCATGAAAGTGCCCTTACGCATACAAAAGTTTTGCAACCACTGGGAATGGTCCCAGACCTGCAACACTATGCGGTCCCACCAGTCTGTGCTTGTTTCCCGAGCCCAGAATCGGCGTTCCACCTCATGAACCTGCCCCATTAATACCATGATGCCCACATCGCCAGGGCCCGTGCTTTGAGAGAAGTCTGTGTCCATGTCCTCATCACTCACGTCACCGCGCTCACATCTCCTACTCGCACGGTATCACTTTGCCAGGTTCTGGTGCTGCATATACTGCTGGATAATGAGTGTGGTGTTTAATGTGCTCCTAATTGCCACAGTGATCTAGGCGGGCTCCATGCTTGCCGTGGTATGGCATCAGTAGTATAAGGGCCCTACCATCAATCAAAACCTAACCCCGCCCCTTGGCCCCTTAACCCCAGCCCTTGACCCCTGCACCCCATGCACCAGAAGTCCCACGCCATGAGGGTATTACTTCCAGGGTCAAGACTGCCGCATGACCAGAAGCAAGGTGTGTCATGTGACCCCTCTAACAACTCCTCCCACTTCCCTCTACCAATCAGGAGAGGTTTCACCCCTGTAGGACTTCCCAAGAGGAGATTTGACCAATCAGGGTGAGTGTCTTCTCCGGAAGTGGGTCATGTGACCCCTCTAACAACTCCTCCCCCCACCCTCTACCAATCAGGATGGGCTTTCGCCCCATAGGACTGCCCAGAGAGGAGCTTTGACCAATCAGGGCGACTTCCGGGGCGGGGTGACCCTTCCGGAAATGATTCGTTTGACCCCTCTAACAACTCCTCCCACCAACCCCTACCAATCAGGCCGCCCCGAGAGCAGATTTGACCAAAATAGGGCAGGTTCTGGGATGAGCTGAACCGCCCAGAAGAGGGGCGTGTGACCCCTCTGCCAATCAGAGTGCAGCACCATCACCCCATAAGTCCCAGCGTCGGGCAGAAGAGGCTGTCTTTTACAAAGAGCGCGTGTTTTAGAAATCGTGGAAACATGGACTCCTTCACCACCCCCGTGAGTACTTTGGACTTTGTTTTAGCCCCGAGCACCTTTGGACTTGTGTGGAGAAAGCGCTACATCAGCGAGAGTTCCGATGAGGACCCTTTGGCCCAGCCATTGATGGACACACCAGAAACCGACCCTGAAACCCGGTTGCTTGTGAGGCACCGCGATGAGCGTGATGGCCTCTTGTTGTCCACCCCCTAGAGGTGGAAGGCGATCGCAGCTCGGGGGAGTCGCTAGTGGACAAGATGAATGGAAAAGACAAAGCTCAGGTAAATGAATGTTTAAGAAGTGACGGTCGGGAGTGGGGATGGGAGGGTGTGTAATGGGGGTTAGGAACCAGGGATTGTGTAAATCAAAAACCAAGCAGTGGGGTGCTTACACTGTTTCTTTTCTGAAAAAAATCTCTCGACAGCTCGATGCCTTTCTAGAGGCCTTTGAGAACTTACACATCGGTAGCCCTGTGGAAGTAAATGTATCCTGCATCAGCTGTCTTTGCTCATGTCTGAGACACAGCTCTCAAGAGGAAAAGGACAAAATGGAAGAATGAACCAGCACAGACACCCTCATGTTAGGAGTCATGGCGTCCATTTTTACAGACGGTTGTAACAGGTTGTGTTAAACCAGGCGATTAATAAAACTTATTTAAATGTGTTAATCTGAATGTTGTCCCCCACCCACACTTGTGTTAGTAAAAGACGATACCAGTAACAGTCACGTCTCCAGAGACGTCTCTGTTAAAGAAAATATATTACCCCCCTGGGGAAGTTGGGAGCTTCGGCGGGGTGAACCCTCTTTTTCAAGTGGCCAAAAAGCAGAGTGAAACTTTAAATAGAAGACAGGTAACAGCTTGGCTTTCAGACCAGGATGCTTACACTTTACACAAACCAGCTCGAATACATTTTAAAAGAAACAAGACCATTGTTTCAGATGTGGATGCGCAATGGCAGGCAGATTTGGTGGATATGCACCAGTTCTCCAAACACAACAGCAATTTTAAGTACATCTTAACAGTGGTAGACATTCTATCCAAATATGCCTGGGCCTTAGGCCTAAGAGGCAAGACGAGTGGTGAGGTAGCCAAGGCCTTTAAAGCTATTTTTAGCAAAGGGCGTGTGCCTCAAAAATTACAAACCGATCGGGGGAAAGAATTTTTAAACAAACCCTTAAGCAGATTATTAAAGCGGCATGGCGTTCACCATTTTATTACTAATAATAAGTCAAAGCAGGGCTTGTGGAGCGATTTAACAGAACTTTAAAAATGAGGATGTGGAGATATTTTACAGCCCATGACGCCTTTTGCTACATCGATGTGTTACCTGACTTTACAAAGAGTTACAACCAGAGCTTTCACAAAACTATACATACCAGACCCGCTGATGTTAACCCTTCAAATTCTCTGAAGGTATGGAAAACGGTTTATGGAGATGGTTTTAAAATAAAACCGGTTGTTGCCCCTTTTAGAAAAGGCAACCACGTGAGACTATCTAAAACCAAAGGAGCTTTTGAAAAAGGTTATGAACAGACATTTACCGATGAGATATTCATAGTGGATGAAGCCTTAACCAGGGGTCAGAGACCTGTATCCCAATTAAAAGACTACGAGGGTGAGACAGTTACTGGATCTTTTTACCCTGAAGAATTACAAAAGTAAACCCCAAACGAGACAGGATTTACAGGATTGAAAAAGTTCTAGCGGAGAAAGAAAAAGGGAGAAAAAAGCAACTACTGGTGAAATAGTTGGGGTGGCCTGATAAGTTTAACAGCTGGGTGAAAGCTTCTCAACTCTGTGACATTTAGACACAAACAACAAACAAACAACAAAAACAAACAAAAGTTATTCCTCCCACAAAGACAGAGAAAATGAGCTACGGTGGGTTTTTCATTACTTTCCCCAGCAATGCCAGCTCTGCAGTTTTTCCCCAAAACACCAGCTTGAACTTTACAATACGGCTACTTAAGCCCTTGGATCTCCCGGGTGCCTGGGAGATGGGGTTAGTGGAAATACAATACCCCTGCAGCTGGAACACTATCAATGAAGACACCCCTTTTGAAATCACCTTTGGAGATATGGCGTGGAGTTTCATCCTATGACGAGGTCATTAGGCGTCCACACCCGAATTACTGGATGTGAACAGTACCATGGCTCGTCACCCCGGTCCGCCTGAGATGGTCATGAACTACGACCCTATGGGTAGAAAAATGAGACTTAAACCCGCCAATTTTACTTATATGTTTTCTACCAGCAGGGAACTAGCTAACATTCTGGGCTTGGGCCCCAAACGCAGCGTCCAAAAATTGACTTTCTCGGCAGACATTACTGGGGGTTTTAATTCCTTGTATCTGTACACGGATATCATAGAACATCAGTTTGTGGGGGACTTTTCTGTTCCCCTGTTACGTTGTGTCCCCGTCCCAGGAAGGAACAATGAGTTTGTCACTATCACCTACGATAAACCTCATTACGTCCCTATCAGTAAACACCATATTGACACCATTACCATTGAAATAAAGACAGATCAGAACAGAAGTGTCTCATTTCGCGTTGGCAAGGTGATCATCAATCTACACCTGCATCCCCGGAGAGAGCGAGTTTTCTGAAAAGCAAAACACTATTATGGTGATCCTAAAAAATTACGGCGACCCCAACATCTACAGGAACTGTTACAAAGCCCAGGCGGGATATGCCCTTCCTGGATATCATGGGGCCCCTGTGATGTATGGGGGGGCATGGGTGGAATATTCCGTAGCCTCTTTCGAAAAGCCGTACCGCTTTTGAGGAGGGGGCTAGAGATTATTAAACCCCACATAAAAACTGCCACTCAAAAAGCTAAAGACGTGGTAGGTCATGTCTCCCACGCTGTTCTGGAGAAGGTGGGGAATACAGCTTCACAGGAAGGATCGGGGCTGATGTACTTTAAAAGGAGGAAGAAGAGAAAGAGAAATGCGTCATACCCACGACGCACAGCTCCCCCAAAACCCTTTAAAAGAAGGGCTTTGACTCGCAGGGTCAGTCATAAGTGAAAGTCCAAGAGGAAGCCGAGGCGAAAGAGGAAACGCTCGCCGCCTGATAAAAGAGATATATTTTAATCAACATGGCTTTTGTTCACTGTGGGTCTGAAGAATGCACCAAATCCGAACTAGACTTGTTCCAAATAGCCCCTACGCAGGCCAGCATTGAGAAAAGCATCTACATCGAGGTGCCACCTCTGTCGGCCGTTACGGAGTCTGCCCCCATTGACTTTTTTATAGCAGGGAATGGCGTAGATTATACGGATTTAAACAACACACTGTTGTACCTGTGTTGCAAGATTGTAAAAGGAGACGGAACTGAACTCGCCACGGACGCCGAGGTGGGCCTGGTGAATTACCCTGTGGCCTCTATTTTTAGTCAGCTGGATGTCACGCTTGGAGACCGCCTTGTAAGCCAAAGCAACAACTGTTACCCTTTCAGGGCCTTTATAGAATCGGTGCTCAATTACAGCGACGACACCCTCGCCACACAATTTTCCGCTGGCCTCTTTTACAAAGACATTGCCGGACAATAGGAGGAAACGGGGTTGGATGGTGAGAATCTAGGGATTGTGAGGCGTGCAAAGCTGACTGCCCAACGCAGAACAGTAGAGCTTCTGGGTCATCTACACAGCGACCTGTTTTTTCAAGAAAAACTATTGTTGAACAGAGTGGACGTGAAAATTAAACTGAGGCGCAGTAAAGATGCTTTCTGTTTAATAGGCAGTGGAACCGAAGGCTTTAAACTGCGCATTCTATCAGCATCCCTTTTTGTGAAGAAAGTACGGGTGGCCCCGAGCGTTCGTCTGGGGCACGCCGAGGCCCTGCTTACCGCTAATGCCAAATACCCCGTGGACCGTGTGGGAATGAAAGTGTTTAGCATCCCTGAAGACAGCAGGGTCAGTAACCAGGAGAACCTGTTTTTGGGACAGTTACCCAAAATGCTTGTCCTGGGGTTTGTGGATAATGATGCCTTTAGTGGAAGTTACACTAAAAATCCCTTTCATTTTAAGCATTACGATATTGATTTTGTGGCCTTGTATGTGGATGGTGAACAGATACCAACCAAGCCTCTGCAACCAGACTTCGAGGCAGGACGCTGTGTGAGAGAATACATGAATCTGGTACAGACGGCTGGTAAACACATGAAAGATCGTTCTCTGTTAATCGACCGTGAGGAGTTTGCACAGGGTTACACCATGTTTGCCTTTGACCTGTCCCCCGACCAGGAATGCGCCGATCACTATTCCCTGATTAAAACTGGGAACCTGAGAGCAGAAATACGTTTTGGGAAGGCTTTAACCGTTACCATCAATATGATCGTGTCTGGGGTTTTTGACAACGTCATAGAGATAAATCAGAGGAGAAATGTTCTGTTTGACTACATGTGAACATGGATACCGTGCAGCTCTCACATGTCTTATCAATGGACCCTTACACGACAAAGCATTTCTTAGATGTGTTTCCCTGCGATTGGCTCCCTGGCGGCAAGCTGTCTCAGAGACCCCAAGGTTTATTGGTCAACACACATCCACACAACCAACCCGGTGAACACTGGCTTGCCTTGTATCTGGTGGAGCGTAACCTTGGAGAGTTTTTTGACTCATATGGGCACCCCCAAACAGTGTGTTCTTTCCTAAAAGCATTATGAAATTTTTAAACAAAAATGCCACAGACGTGTTTCACAACAGACAATTACAAGACCCCAGCTCTGTCGCCTGCGGCTATCACTGCATGTTTTTCTTACACCATCGTAGCAAGGGTTTATCTTTTGACCGGATTTTAAAATTGTATTCTTATGACTTAGTGCAAAATGACCGGATGGTGATAAATTTTGTAAAAAATAAATTTAAATACTTGGACGTGCCTAGCTTTGCTCAAAACATGTTTCAACAAGCCCAGACATGTGTATCTTGCAACAATTTTTATAGTCATGTTACCCAATAAAGCACCCCAGGTGTGGGGTTTAAAGACAATTGATGTTTGGCGGGGTTTTTAAAAAAACAAACAAAACACAATGACCAATTCAGAAATGTTTTATTTAAAGCAAAATCTTACCAGTTTAAAAAAAAATTTAGAATGTGAAAAAGATCACACACTGAGCCATTCGGCTCTTTTAGACAATTTTCGTTTTTTAGATGGCAAAAAAGGGGTCACGGTTTCTTGATCCACCCGGGTGTCGGCGGTCGAGGCCTTGAGGCGTTCCAAAAGATCTCTGTTGGCTGCATTGCCCATGATGGAAGATGGTATGTTCAGTTCTGCCATGGCATTCATAAACACATCCCATTCTTTAGGTAAATGTCTGCTAGGAACAAAACACGTCTGGGTGATGACCCTGAGTAAGTCGAGCATGTTAGAACCATTAACAACAGAGCCTTTGTACACAAAAGACCCTTCATCGTTCCATGAAGAGATCTTTTTATCGTGGCCCAGCTTATTTAGCAATACGAATGCATTTTTCTTATAACGCTTATTCACATTATCCAACACCTCCTGAGCAACAGAGTCTGAGGTCTTTGGTGTTTCTGAGGGTTTGGCAATCATACTCTGTTCTTGTTCTGGTAGAAACAGATTTATTTTTCCTTTATCCACATCGCTCTGCTTCACGTACGTTAGGTACCTTTGAAGCATGGTGCTGTAAAGTTTAGCCTTTTCATATTCACCTAAGTCAGTTCTTTGAAGAACAGACTTCATTTCAGCATCCAGTAAGCGTGTTGCGGTCGTTCTGATATTTTCCTCTGCTGGAGGGGGAGCCCGTAATTGCTCCAACTGGCAGATGGGCACCAGGTACATTTTTTCTGCATACTCCATTATTGATTAGTTAAAAGCCCCGTTATCAGAGGGATAGCAAAACTTAACAGGGGTCCGATAAACCCCCCAAGACTGCTTCACCAGATGCTTCTTTCTTTTAAGTGAAACCCTTTTATTACACAAGTTTTTATAAGCGTGTTTCTTTTTCAGCACACACACACTTGATTCTGTGTGAAAGGTACGTTTCCTTTTAAGGTATTGAGCGCTATTTCTGAGATGGCTGTTACTAGATCGTCAGAGGCCGAGCACAGTATAGCCCTCCTTTGCTGCGGGGACAATTTGCTAAGTAATTATTTAAAAGGCCCAGGTTTCTCTTCACACAGCTAGACATGTTTTCAGTCAGCACCCCAGGCTGTTAAAAAGGGGCCTGCCAATAATTCATCTCTTTTTATACCCTGCTGTTGTTCTTTTTAAGTCTGGAGGGAAAAGACCAGTTCTTAGTCTATAAGCTTCTGGTGTGGAAGCATTTAAATTCACCACCAGGTAGCCATAAGGCCTTTTGGTAGCATCCTCAAAAGCTTCTAGAAAGAATTGAGCTTTGCCGGGGTACATTTGCCGAGCGAGTGTAGCAATTTGTGATCTATCCCTGGGGTTTTTGAACAGAACCATGTACTTTGTGTTTAGGTTAATAGTGCGACTCTTTTTTCCCTGGCAAAATGTGTTCTGAACTATATACATAATGCTCAGGTTCCTGTGATGCACGTACTTGGTAAAGGCTTTCTCAATTTCATCGCTTTCACAAGCAAAGTTCATCAGATCATCTAGGATAATCATGTTTACTTTATGGGTAGGAAACAAACGGTCATCGTCAAAAGCATCAGGCAGCCCCTCCACAACATTGAGAAAGGGATATTTACAGAGCAGGTCTGTATACAGAGGTTCCCAACAACTGTAACACCACACAATATTCTCAGGTGTAACAGACAATGTTTGTTTAGCATTATCCAACACATTTTTTATAAAGTAACTTTTCCCGCAGTTGCTAGGCCCCGCGAGAATTGCAGAAAAGGGGTGTTTCCACCTCGTATCCATTTTTCAAAAGCCGTAGAGCAGGGTTTTAAACCCCTTCTCCTAGGACCCTCTTGTTGTAAACGACTTTCTGTGGTTTTTTAAGGGTTTTTGTCTCTATTTGCCACTGATTTTTGTTTCTTACACAAGAGAGCTGCTGCACCTCTATCTTTTTGGAGGGGTTTTCTTGCAGGCCCGTGCAAGAGTCCAGGACTAGATCTTTCACACTGTCAAAGTTGATCTTTTCACAGTTTTCTATGTTCAGGGTAATACCTTTGACCTTCACACAAGCCTTTCCTCCCGACAGCTTATACCCGTATGTTTTTGGGCCTGCCGACACAAACTCGGTGATGTGTTGATCTGGCGGGATCTCGCTCGTGAGGTCCCCTAAATAATCCCCCAGAGGGGGATTCCAGGCCCTCTCCCTTTGCACAAATATCACCGAGTCAGGGTCGTGGTACAGGCACCGCTCTTGCAACCCGTCTAGGAGGCTGTATAGTTCTAAGCGGGCATAAGCGGTGGTGAAACAGGCTATGAGACTGAATAATGGTCTTTTGCATGCTTCCAAGATACGCACGCTGTTTCATTGTCGATAAACTCACAGGATGAAACCTTGTAGTTGGGGGAAAACAGGTACTGAAAGAGTTCGTCAGGGTCTCTCACGATGCTGGTATTGGGTAGGTTGGTTCTTTGGCCGAATTTACCCCACAGAGAATTTAAAAACAGTTTAGCAATTTGGCGTTCAGCGGGGTTTAGCCTGATCTCGTGTTGGCGCAAACGCACATCTTCTTTCTGGTAGAAATCGTTAACATACTTATTTTGTTTTTCTTCATCTGTGCACCAGCTGGGATACCCTGAAGCCTCTTGTTTCTGGCGGAGGTATAATTTTATGTACTCTGAAAAGAGTTAATCAGATTTTTCATTAAAATGCCAGCTTTCATAGATTTTAGCCACCACGTACCCCTTCGCTGTGGCTGCGTTCAATTCCACCGTGCACCAAGTCCCCAGGATGGCCCTCTCCTCGTCAGTATGGGCGCACGTCTCCCGCTGCTCGGTTTCCGCACAGGTTTGGCATAGTGGGAACATAAGCTTGCCAGCCACTCTGACAGGTAACAATGGGTAAAAGAGGCCTCGTGGGGGGTACACTTATTACCTTTTTCAATTCCACAATAATTTGCAAGGGGTCTAAATTTGTCATAAACTATTTTGGGGTGTCCAACAGGATAGTGTTTGGTTTTGCTTACAAAAGGGTACAGGCTGGTAAAATCATAATAGTGGATTTCTTCGCCAGGGTTAGGTTTATAATATAGACGGATAGCATTTGTCTGCCCCCCAAAAAGAGCATCCCTAGGCATGAGAGGCTGGGGTAACTGGGCTCGGTTTAAAAAGCTTGCAAGCTCCCTGTCTGTTTCTTTCATCACCACCCACTCGTGCTCCCAAAGAGTCCTCACTACAAAACCAAGTCGTTTTAGATAGTCGGTCTTGAGCTGCGTCTTGTAATAAAGAAATCCAAAAGTTGTACCCATCATAGGGTTTTGTGCTTTTTCACAATGACAGGTGACACAACTGTGAAAAAAACACCCATTAAACTCAAAGGCTGTGTGTACCCCATCAACACTGGCATAACCGTCTAAAAAGTAGGGGCCTACCTGTACTTCCCCACCCTGTAAAGCGTGCCGTATTTGTATATTTTCTTTTTGAGAGGTATACAACAGCCACTGAATAGATGGGGTTGAATATCTCTTTTTCTGTCTGTGATAGTTGTCTGGAGGGAGGAGAGCGACCGTGTTAGGCTCCAGAAACATAAACCTGTACATAGCCATGCAGACAGATGCCAGCGTTATGTACCAGAATGGATCTATACACAGTTTTATCTCGGTGAATTTACCAGGTTCTCTCTCTACTATATCGCCCTTCTCCGTCATTTTCATAATTTCTTTTCTGTATAGGATACAAGCCTGTCTCAAAATATTTACATCCTGCTGACAGTAATAGGCAAGCTCTTCCTGCAGGTCAAAAGTCTCAGAGCTGTGGTCTTGATACCAGTCGAGAAACTCTGTTTTTTCCCTGGGCATCATGCTTTCTACAGCATAGTGCTCCACACCAGGCATAGGCCCCACATAATTTTGATTTTCTAAAGTGTTAAAAAAATGTGGAAAATACCCTTTGCAAACTTCAAACCCCATTGCCTGCGGGAGCTTGCTAAGCTTCATGGGCAAGAAGTTTAAAGAGTCTATAAAACAAATGCCCAGGGCCTTAACTTCCACGCACATTAATTTACTACCCTGAGTGATCAGTTCTATGCACATCTTTTCCTTCAGTAACTGTCTAACGCCAAAGTATGCATCGTAACCTTTGGAATTGTGCGCTAGGAACGTGTAGTCCCGGAACTCTTTGCCAATAAAGGTCTTAACAAACATAGAAAGACATTCGTCACCCTTAAATTCCCAGGATTTTTCTGGCTTTAGGGACATCGCAAAAATGTAATTGGGAGTGTGCAACCCAGTCTCCTGTGTGCATTCAAAATCATAAAAAAAATATACTTTTCTGAGGATTCGGGCTCTCTAAGGCTGTCCATAAAACAGAGGTGACTGTCTATATCTCCAACGATCAAACCCTGACACTGCTTACACCACCTCCCTTTGCACCTGTGCCGCTTGTCCACGTATGACTGACACTTATCACACAAAGTTTTAGACAGGCATTCAACTTGGTTTTTTGATGCACAGTCGACATGTCTGTCTAAATACTCTTTGGACCGACAATACAGTCTACGTCTAGGACACCTCAGCTGCACCCCCACGCTGTCTGAGCATGTTGCGCTCAAGCAGAGGCGGCAACGATACCTGCAAGCCCTGTTAGTTGGAAACAAACCATCAATTTGCCACTAAGTACTTCTAAAACCCTGCACCTATGTCTTGCACAGACCCCTCTCTCACACCCACACACAAAACCCCAGCAGCTTTATAAACACATCCTTACCATCAGTTTGCATTCTGTCCCCCGCCCCGCCCCAGCCATGTGTGCTTGGGGTCTTTGGGTTAAAAAAAAAAAACAAGCCAAAATGTGAGTTAGTATTAGCCCCCAAATCCCTATTCAACCTATGTAATACCTGAAGTTATTAAGCACAACTACAGTTAAAAATGGTTTTTACCTTGGCCCGGTGATGAACTGCAAATTAAAGTTACTGGCTCCATGCTAAACAGATCACACTGCAATAAAGATAGGCACCATTATTTACTAAGACAGCATGGCCAAAGCATGGCATGATATTATATATATATATATTTTTTTTTTTTTCAGAGTTAAAAAACAGGGAACATACCTCCTCTTGCAGTCCAGCAGCAATTCAAGAGAGTTTCTGTTGAAAGAGACAGTCTCCTAGCTACCTGTGGTTTTTTATACCATCCTAACTCTTTTGTTTCAAAACAGTTAGCAGGTAGATTGGTTTCAGAGTAACAGCCGTGTTAGTCTGTCTTTGCAAAAAGAAAAGGAGTACTTGTGGCACCTTAGAGACTAACCAATTTATTTGAGCATGAGCTTTCGTGAGCTACAGCTCACTTCATCGGATGCATGATTGGATCACCCCTCCTGAGCATTCCCTTTTGTGATCTGGGGAGGGTCGGGGGGAATAAGTTTTCTGCACAATTGGGCTGCTTTTCTTTTTTTTTTAAGTTCAAATACATTTTTCCCCCCTGTAGGGCCTTCCTACAGTAACCGTTTCAAGTGAGGGACCCTTTGCAGATATCAATGAATGTCTTGGGGCTTGGTTTTGTTTTTTTTTTTAATCATGTGTCTTTCATGCTTAAAGTTTGGTGGGGTGGGGATGCTTTCTAGAAAAAGTGCCCCATGGTCTTCAACTAACTCCTGGCGCCATATTTAATTTAAACTGGCCTATAGCATTCCACCAACTCCTGGCGCCATATTTAGACTGTCCAATAGAGTTCTGCCAAGTCAGGGGTTATATTTAAACTGTCCAATAGTATCTGCAAACTCCTGAGGTTTTATTTCATTTCATATTAATAAGAACTCACCATCCTCACCCACCCACCTCCCTTACTATGGGTGCACCCCATCAAAATTAACCCTATGGCAACAAGGGTGAGTAATCGCAGTCACCCTGGCTATTCGGTGAGGGGGGTGGTTAAACCCATTCCGTTTAAGTCAGCTCTATTGTACACAACCACATGTCTGAACCATCCCTGTTTGTTTTATTGTAAACACATTTTTAGGATATTTTTTCCCCTCCCACAACATACATTTCAGCTTTTTTTCTTTTTCTTTTGCTGTCAATGGGTCTCTCTTACACAAGACACAAGAGCTAGGTTCTCACCAACAATTTTTTTTTTTATTTAAAAGACATACAGCTCCTTGAAAACAAACCAAGATGCTCCATTAAAAAAAGAAAGAAAGAAAAAAAACTTTAAGCTCCCTTAAGGGCCAGAAACCTTTTAACAGAAATACAGATAGTCACAAAGCCCTGTTCAATAGTTTTTTGTTTTTTTTTAAATTTACAGCTACCAAGTTTTATATCGCATGTTTGGCCCCTCACCATTTTCTAACTTAATCCTTTTAGATTTCTTACAAATAGGCTTTTTCTTAAGCAGTGTTCTGTAACTTTTTGTGCGGACCAGACGGTCAATATAATGCTCTAAGCAGGCATCTTCCGGTCTGGTCATTTTCTTTAAAACATGGTCAGGGTCTCCACTGAATTACACAGCATTTATCAAGGTCACCCCTTGCGCTAAATGTTCTTGGGTTAGGCACAGACATTGCATAGCATAACCTATGGCAATCACAGTGTTTAATAAGCTTTCCAAACCCAGCTCAGCACACAGGCCCCAGAGCTTGCAGTTTATATCCACTGAAGTCCAAGTCACACAGTCATGGTGCCGCTGGCCTGGTGCATCTAGGACACAGCCCTCACAATCTTCAAAAAGCTTTTCCCTAAGACAGTGATTAAGAACAGCATAAACAGCAACGCGTACAATAGTCCGCATGACTTTGTTACGCTCACGACGTGGCACTGGCTCAGTCAGTTCCATGCCAAGCCTCCTCCTAAACTCCTCATAGCCGTCATCCTTGGAGTCCTCTTCAACAACTTGTATCGGCGTTGAGCAAAAACAAGGTGGGCCCGGTTCATCTTCGCTGCTTGGTGCAACGCTGTCCAGGGTCTCTGGGTCCTCCAGAAAGGCATCGTCGAGCTGTCGAGAGATTTTTTTTTTTTTCAGAAAAGAAACAGCGTAAGCACCCCACTGCTTGGTTTTTGATTTACACAATCTCTGGTTCCTAGCCCCATTATACCCCAACCTCGACCGTCACTTCTTAAACATTCATTTACCTGAGCTTTGTCTTTTCCATTCATCTTGTCCACTAGTGACTCCCCCAAGCTGCGATTGCCTTCCACCTCTAGGGGGGTGGACAACAAGAGGCCATCACGCTCATCGTGGTGCCTCACAAGCAGCCCGGTTTCGGGTTCCGGTGTATCCATCAATGGCTGGGCCAAAGGGCTCCCCTCAGTCTCCTCCTCCTCCTCCTCAGAACTCTCGCTGATGTAGCGCTTTCTCCACAGTTTGTCGAAGGCCCTTGGGGCTAAAACAAAGTCCGAAGTTCTCACGGGGTTGGTGAAAGAGTCCATGTTTCCATGATTTCTAAAACATGCACTCTTGGTACAAGACAGCCTCTTCTGCCCGACACTGGGACTTATGGGGTGATGGTGCTGCGCTCTGATTGGCAGAGGGGTCACACGCCCCTCTTCTGGGTGGTGCACCCCATCCCAGAACCTGCCCTATTTTGGTCAAATCTGCTCTCGGGGTGGCCTGATTGGTAGAGGTTGGTGGGAGGAGTTGTTAGAGGGGTCACACGACCCACTTCCAGAGAGGACACCCCGCCCCGGAACTTGCCCTGATTGGTCAAATCTCCTCTTGGGGAAGTCCTACAGGGGCAAAACTCCTCTTGATTGGTAGAGGGAAGTGGGAGGAGTTGTTAGAGGGAGTCACAGGACACACCTTGCTTCTGGTCATGTGGCAGCCTTGACCCCCGGAAGGAATACTCCCATGGTGTGGGACTTCCGGTGAAGGGGGTAGGGGACAAGGGGTGGGGTTAAGGGGGCAAGGGGTGGGGTTAGGGTTTGATTGACAGTAGGGCCCTTATACTGGCATCCGCACAGAAAAAGGCGCTGAACGATTGTCTTCCGTTGCCCTGATGGAGGGAGACGCGACTGACGACATGGCTTAAAGGGTTAGCTTACAGGGAATTAAAATCAACAAAGGGGGTGGCTTTGCAAGAAACTGAATGGCCCCCTCAAGGGTAGAACTCAAAACTGGGTTTAGCAGGCCGTTGATTTCACAGAGGGAGGGAGGGAGGAGAAAATGAATACAAAACAATTCTGGTCTATTTCTTGTTTTGAGCCACTTCATCTATCTTTATACATCTTGCTGGCAGCAGACTGTGCAGTACGACCGCTAGCCATCGTCATCTCCTGGATGCTCGGCAGAAGATGGTGCAGTATGACGACTAGCCACCATCTTCTGCTAGCTGCAGATTAAAAGACAGTGCGGGGCTGAATCGCCACGGGACGAAACAAGGGAAATAACCTGGCTGAGTCACTCCCATGTTTGCCCAGGCACCCGGTTAAAAGAGCACCCAGGACTACGTCGACGACGGCTACCAGTCGTATTGCACTGTCTGCTGCCAAAAGGCAATAAGCTGTTGCTGTGTAGCAATGCCGTACCGCGTCTGCCAGCAGCCAGGAGACCTACGGTGACGGTGAGCTGAGCGGGATCCATGCTTGCCATGGTATGGCGTCTGCACGGGTAACTCAAGAAAAAAGGCGCAAAACGATTGTCTACCCTTGCTTTCACGGAGGGAGGGAGGGATGGAACGGGGGCCTGACGATATGTATCCAGAACCACCTGCGACAATGTTTTAGCCCCATCAAGCGCTGGGATTTCTACCCAGAATTCAAATGGGCGGCGGAGACTGCGGGAACTGTGGGATAGCCACCCACAGTGCAACGCTCCGGAAGTCGACGGTTGCCTTGGTACTGTGGACACACTCCGCCGACTACATGCACTTAGAGCATTTGTGTGGGGACACACACAATCAACTGTATAAAAACGCTTTCTACAAAACCGACTTCTATCAATTCGACCTAATTTCGTAGTGTAGACATACCCTAAGAGCTGAAATCACTGAGTGTTGTGTTAAGTAGTGGAGGGGCCTGAAGATATATTGCAGAGCAGTTTGCAGGATGCGTGGAGCCGCTCACGGGACGGCTGGCAGAGCAGAGCGGCTGATGGAGTGGAGCGGTTTGTGGGACGGCTGGTGGACTGGAGTGTAGCGGAGCCCCATGGAGAGGTGGGGTAATTGGCTTTGGACCACATAAGGTGCCCCTTAACCCCCCCCGCCCCTCCCCCGCATCTCCACCCAGGTTGGGAGGTAAAACTGCAGATAAACTTTCAAACTCTGGCGCTGCCCTGACCAGGGACAGAGACTTTTGGGTTGTTGGACTTTGGGGACTTTGGGTGACTTTGGGTCGCTTGACTCAAGAACCAAAGGGAAAGGACACGCCCCAATTTGCTTGGGGGGGGGGGTTTGCTCATGGGTTGTGTTATGAATCCTGTTGGTGGTGTTTCCCCAACATAATGCCACATTGTTTCTCTCTGTTATTAAAAGGCTTTTTGCTACACTCAGACTATGTGCTTGCGAGAGGGGAAGTATTGCCTCTTGGAGGCGCTCAGCGGGGGTGGTATATATTTGTCCCAGGTCACTGGGTGGGGGCTTGAGCCGGTTTTGCATTGTGTTATTGGAATGGATCCCCTAGATACTGAACCCGGCCCTTGTTGCTGCCAACTCTGACGGGCAGAAGAATTACATAGAAGTGGGAGAAATTTCTCTTGTGAGAAAGTTCCAGTGACATTTTCCCCTCCAATACACCGATGAGGAGGCATTGCTATCATGGAGGGATGAATAGTCTCTCTCTCACTCTGCAGGATTCTTGGAAAAACTAGATTCTCATTGGCTTAATAATGACCGAACATCCATTGTGTTCTCTGGCTAATCAGAACCTGGCTTATTCTTAAAAGTGAGATTGAATGTATCTGTGTAAACTGCTTTCTGATTAGCTGAACTAGTTAGGCCTAAAACTTAATTGGTAAAATCGTTTGCCATGAACTTCCATGGGCAGAAAGCCAAAAGAGTCACTTTGGAACATGTCAGATTCTTGCAACATTTTTTCATAGTGTGATCAGTTGAAAACTTTGTTTTAAATCAGTTTTTACCAATAGCTGAAACTTAAAGTTCGTAATGATAAAGTAAATTTTCCTCAGGTTAGGATTATTTCTTTTAATTAAGTTACTTTCGGGAATTGTGACTGTTGGCTTTCAGACTTCCTTGCTTCCACAGTAGAAAAACTGGACTGTAACAGGATCAATAGGTGGGGGAAAAATGCTTAATGGTCAGGGTTTAAGAAAACTGGGGAAGATGAAAGACCCGCTTGTTGACCAGTGAACGACGGATTCGTGTTCCACCAGTGTTGCCCATATTAGCAGTGAACACCTTGGTGTCATGATGTGAATAACACCTAGCCCTATTCTTTTCTATGTGGAAAACGTGAGCCATTAATTGAGGCATAATGAACTGGGATATGATTTGCTTTCTTATTAATGCAGTGTGTAAACACTGAATGGAGTCTTTGTATTCATGCATTTTGATCATTCATGTTTTTAATGGAGTGTGGGGGGCCTAAATGTTCTCTGTTCTCAGGGCCCCAAGAAATCTTAACCCCCCTCTGCCTCCAGGCTTAGTGCAATATGTCAGGAATCACCAGCTGCAGAGATGGTTCCAGGCCAGACTCATGTTCTAGCCAATAGAGGCTAAATACCCCCAAAGATAGGGCTAGCACCCAGGGGTGCCCGCACCCTCCTGTAATCACTGCAAACCCTGCTTCCCAAGCTGCACAGAATCCTGTGTCTTCCCACCAGATTATCCTCCCTAGGCTGGAAAGGCATCATTTACTGCCCTTCTTTGCACTTCCTAGGAGCGGGGGGTGTTCCAAAGGCTGCACAGACGCTTGAATGGATCCTCACAGCTGCTCCCGCCCAATGAGAGAGGTAGGAGAAGATTATTGTCCCACATTTCTTGGTGGAGAAACTACGGCAGAGGAAGGTGAAGTGACTTCTCTAATATCAAATGGGCAGGCAGTGGCAGAGTTTGGATTAGAACCCAAGAGTCCTGCCTTCCCTTGGGAGACTTTCCCCAGGGTCTAGGAGGAATGGAACCCACGAGTCCTGACTTCCAAACTTACTAACTGCTCAAATTTCAGACACTAAATGCTCACAATGAAGTGCTCTCAGATGAGCTACACCAATTGTACCTTGAAAATATGCAGCAAGTAATTTGGAAGAACGAACAATCAAACACCTCCCAGACATTACTGGAGAGAAGGTGGCAAACCTTATCATCTGTGTTATGAATTGTTGCTCAGCCTTGAAAGTGAATAACTCGAGGGTGGAAGGCTTGGTTGCTACCAGAGGCTGAGCTGGCAGGGTGTGGAAGGGGCAGGAACACAGTCTCTACCCCTGAGCCTGTTGCAATTCTTGTCCGAGTGACGTGAGGCTACCACGCAGCTCTGTGGCACTGAGATAGATACTGCGGGAAATCGCAATCTGAGAGATCCCTACGGAATGAGGTTAAACTTGATGGAACTAAGGTTCAGTGTTTTAGGAGATCACTGTATTGAAAAGGCAAATGTTTCTGTATTATGGTGGGATTGTATGGAAGGTCTTTATGGAGGAGACATGGGAAATGGAAACCTTGAGAAGCGCTATGAGCTTCAAGGGTCTCTGAAACAATGTGCTAGAGAAACAAAGGTAAGTGTCATTCCCAGGAAATCCATGGGAGAAGTGAAGACAATGTCTCACTCTCAGACCAAGCCTTTGAAGCTCCACCCTGGTGAAAGACCCTTGACTGCTCATCTCCTGTTGCATGAAGACAAGATGAGAGGCCTCTAGCGGGTAAAAGATGACTCAGAGATTCCTGGGTATGGTTGTTCTGGGCCACAGTGCTTCTGATGAACTAGTAACCACAGACACCTAGCCAGGAGGGGTGTGAAGGCCTGGTCACTGGCCAGAGCCCTTGCTGAGTGAGGTGATCTCTAGAAAGCTTAGCAGTATGTGGGTAGGTTCTTCATACTGTGACAGACCCAGACCAGTGGGGTACAGGAGTCTGGTCGTATTGGGATCCAGGAAGTGGGCAGGTGAAGGGGGGGGTCCACAGGACCTGGAAAACCAAATAATTACGGGGGACAACTAATAAACAACAGGGACAGGAGTGCAGTCAAAGGGTGAAACGAAGGAAACCGAACGAGGACACGGAGCAGAGAAACCCGGACAGCGCCCACTGCTCCTCAAAGGCATCAAGGGAGTCAGTGGACGCTGCCCAGAGGAACTCTGCCCGGAGACGTGAATGGACGGAGGATCAGAAATAGGCCCCGCAGTCACAGGAGACTCCAGCGGCCAACCTCCTCACCCTGGTTTTATAGATGGCCACTTTAGTCAGGGCCAGGAGGAGGTTGACCAGGAGGTCGCACGACTTAGTGGGGCCACAGACAGGGAGTGCATAGATAAGGAGGTGAGGGGAAAAGTGCAACCAAAATCTTAACAAAATATTCCTGAGGAGCCTGAATAGGGGCTGCAGTCTGGCGCACTCCAGGTAGACGTGTGCCAGGGTTTCCCTCACGCCACAAAAGGGGCAGGTGTCCGGGATTGGGGTGAACCGCGCCAAGTACACGCCCGTGCTCACGGCCCCATGAAGGAGCCGCCAACTGATATCCCCGGTGCGCGTCAGGACCAAGGTGGAATATAGGCCGGCCAACCAGGGCTCCTCACCTCTAGAGGTGGCAGGAGGTCCCGCCACTTTGTGTCAGGGAGGGACATGAGGGTGAGGACGTGAAGGGTGTGGAGCACGAGCGTGTAGAGATGTTTCCTTGGCACGGTCTGGAATGGGACCAGCTGCAGCTCGCGTAGCCGGCTCATGGTGAAGGGGCCGGGGGGGGTCAGTTGGGTCCACGGGGCAGGGGCCCAATAAAAAGGTCTGGAGGGCCTGGGTTGGAGGGTGGGTGGGGCACGCCCTCCCTTAGGACCCGGTCGAGGTAGACCCGAGCAGCGGGCGGCAAAGCGGCCCTCAGCTCCTGAAGTATGCTCAGGGGAGTACGAGGTCTGGAGAGCCCCATGCGCTGAGCGAGTGTCAGGGGATCCAGCCAGTCTCCCGAGTCGTAGTCCAGGAGGTCTTCGACTCTGGTGACTTCTGCCAGGACCAACCTCTGGCGCACCGAGTGGGACTCCGCCACCTGCACACGAAGCTGGGGGCTGTGTAGCAGGGGCTCCGCGAGATCTTCCCCCACGGAGGCCGCCACGGACCTGGTCGCTGTGAACAGTTTCCAGGTCCGGAGGAGGTCCTGGCAGAAGACCGGCAGCCCGGAGAAGTCTCATGGAAGACCTCTTGGATGGAGATAAAGGAGCTGCCGGTCGTATCGAAGGCCTCGGAAGCGGCGCAGGAAGGCATTCGCCAGTACGCTCCACGCTGGACTACCTGCACCAAAAAGGAGCCTCTGCAGGGCGTGGAGGTGGAAGACATGGACCTGAGTGCAGAGACACTTCAGGCCCTGCCCTCCCTCCTCCAGGGGTAGATGGAGAACCCCTGCAGAGACCCAGTGTAGTCCTGACCGGAAGAACTCCAGAATCAACGTCCAGAGGTTGGCCAGGAAATCTGGGGCCGGGACCAGGGTGTTGAGCTGGTACCAGAGCATGGACAGGACTAGTTGATTAAGCACCAGTGCCCGCCCTCAAAGGGAGAGACACCGGAGCAGTCATGTCCATTTCCGGAGCTGCTCTACCATCCTGCCCTCTAAACCGTGCCAGTTCTCCGGCAGAGACAGATGTGTGGCAGAAAGGTAAACGCCGAGATAGAGCAGCGGACCCGTGCTCCACCGGATGGCCTGAAGCACGGGTGTGAGGGAGCTCGCCTGCCGCCAGTCCCCTACCACCAAGCCAGAGCTCTTGACCCAGTTGACCCGAGCGGAGGAGGCTGCCAAATAAACGGCCTGGCAAGCCTCCACCCGCGCCAAGTCGCCTGGGTCCTGGACCATGAGGAGCACATCGTCGGCGTATGCCAACAGGACCAGCCGCAGCTCTGGCTCCCGCAGCGCCAACCCCGTCAACCTCCTGCGGAGGAGACAGAGGAAGGGCTCGATCACCAGAGCGTACAGCTGGCCCGAGAGGGGGCATCCCTGCCATACTCCTCGCCCGAAGCTGACTGGTTCGGTGAGGGTCCAGTTGAGCCTGACCAGACACTCTGCGGAGGCGTACTGCACCTGGAGAAAACCCACAAACTGGGGTCCAAAGCCAAACGCTCGCAGAGTGCTCAGGAGATACCCATGATCCACCCTGTCGAACGCCTTCTTCTGATCCAGGGACAGGAGGGCAAATGACAGACCGTCCCTACACCCGAGTTCCAAGAAGTCCCAGATACAGGTTGTCGAAGATGGTGCGGCCCAGGACGGTGTAGGTCTGGTCTGGGTGGATCATGTCCGCCAGCACGGACCCTAGCCGCAGCGAGATGGCTTTCACTACGACCTTGTAGTCTGTGCTGAGGAGCGAGACGGGACGCCAATTTTGTAAATTGCGGAGGTCCCCCTTCTTTGGCAATAAGGCGAGCACGGCTCGCCTGCACGAAAGAGGGAGGACCCCACTCTGCAAAGACTCGGCCCAGGCGGTGACTAGGTCTGGGCTGAGGATGTCCCAGAACATGCGGTAGAACTCCACGGTCAGCCCGTCCATGCTCGGAGATTTATTGGTGGGCATGCGGTGGAGGGCTTCCGAGAACTCGGCCAGAGTGAGAGGCAGCTCTAGCCGGTCTTGGTCACCTGCGCTGACCGTCGGAAGTTCATCCCAGAGCACTATGCAAGCGTTAGGATCGGTCGGATCTGGGGAGAAAAGACCTGCGTAGAAGGCCCTGGCCCTCCCGCACATCTGCGCCGGATCCAAGAGGGGGATGCCATCCTCTGCGAGGAGGCAGGTGATGTGCTTCTTGGCCCCCCTCTTTTTCTCCAGGGCATAGAAAAAGCAGGAGCCGCGATCCATCTCCCAAAGGAGGCGGATGCGGGATCGAACAAAGGCACCCTGGGCCCAATGCTCCTCCCGCTTCTCCCGGCACGCCCCACAGAGGGATGGATCCTCGGGGGCAGCCAGACGCCTCTCCAGCTCTAAGACCTCCCGTTCCAACTGCCCTATTGCTGCATCCCTCCGTCAGCTGGCGCCCCGGGTGTAGTCATGGCAGAAGAGCTAGGTGCGCACTTTCCCCAGGTCCCACCACCGCTGCACCGAGGGAAAGGCATGCCGCTGCCCTCGCCAGGCCAGCCAGAACTCCCAGAAGGACGCCACGTAAGCCCACATCCTCCAACAAGCTGTTGTTAAAATGCCAATAGGCCGGCCCCAGCCTCTCTGCACAGAGAGAGACCGTCACGGTGGCTAAATGATGATCGGAGAATGGGGCCGGCCAGATGCTGGAGAAGTGGGCCTGTGAAAGGTGGAAACGTGATAAATAGGTGCAGTCCAACCAGGAGTGGCGCGACCAATGGGCCTCCATCTAGACAAAGGTGAACATTCAGACGTCGTCCGGGTGGTGGTCGCACCAGACGTCCACCAGGGAGCGATGGTCGACTATCTCCCGGAGGATGTCCGCGGCGGCCGGGCACTGCTCAGTCCCCAAGCAGTCCCGCTCCTCGAGGGTAGTATTAAAGTCCCCGCCAAGGACCAGGCACTCGCGAGGATCCAAGGTGCCGAGGAAGGCGGATGCCTGCTGAAAGAAACGCAGCTGCTCCGGGACCGATGTGGGGGCATAGATGTTGACAAGATTGACCAAGAGCCCCTCCATACGGACCCGGAGGTGCAGCAGGCGGCCCGGCACAGCCTCGGCGACCCCCAGCACCTTGGGCCGTAGGTGGGGGGAGAACAGGGTCACCACTCCAGCCGTACGAACTGTGAGATGGCTAAAATAGACCCTGTCCCCCCATTCCAGCTGCCAGCTATCTTCGGCGGACTAATCCGTATGGGTCTCCTGCAGGAAAACCACAGAGTACCCCCCCGTCCCAAAGGAAGGAGAGCACCTGGCACCTGTGGAGACCCATCCTACAGGCCCGGGTGTTCAACATTGCGATCGTGTGAGGCGCCATGAGGAGGGCTGGGGGGATCCTCTCCGGCAGGGACGCTCGCGGTTCCCAACGGGCCGCGCAACAATCCGTGACCTACCCTGTAAGTAAGTAAGGAGTCACGGAAGAGGCGGACCCACTGGTAGGCCACGGCGGCCTGCTTCCCGGTCCTTTTACCATCCCCCATGAGGGCCCTCGTGGCCCGGAGGATTTGATGGAAGTCCCCCCATCGCTGGAGAGCGAGCTGCACCTTGATACGGGATCCACGGATGTCCTCAAGGAACTCCCGCAGCTCCTCTCACAGCGTATGGGGGGCTGGGGTCACCAGGCCCTGGCTTTCCTCCAGAGGGACCACTGACACAGCCCCGTGGCCCGGGCAGGCAAGGGGCGGACCCCCGACATGGCGCCCGATGGGCTAGTGCCACACAGCCCCCCTCAAACCCAGGTTCGATTGGGGGTGGCGGAGGGAAGATAGCAGCCCCTGGTGAGTCAGGACTGGGAAATACAGAGGCCGCTCCCTGGGGGCTATCCTCTAGGAGCGAGGAGATGACGGCCCCAGGGGCGGCAATGATATCACGGGAGGTGAAGGGGGCAGGGACGGGGTTGACATCAGGGCAGGGCAGGGATCCAGAGTAGGAGCAAGGCAGGGGTTGGGTGCAGAGTCAGGGAGAGGGGCAAAGGCAGGATCCTGGGCCCCAGGAGCCAGGCCGTTGGGAAATGCCCCCTCTCGATCGGGCTCAGGGAGCTGGGGGTGGGCAGGGGGCCCTCCGTGATGCTGGGCTCCGGCACCATGGCCGGCATAGTGGCCACGGCATCTCCAGTGGGGTCCCCGCCCGAGAAGGAGGTCGGTCGCCCCACGCCCACGAGGGGCAGCCCGTGGGGCTCGGGTCCCAGCCGCACGGCACCAGCGGTCGCCTCAGTGGGCTCGGCGGCCAACAGCAGGGTGCCACCCACGGCCGGGTGGATGGAGGAGCCCAGGGAACCCTCGGAGGTGGGAGCAAAAGCAGCGGTTTGGGGGAGGGAGTATGGAGAAGGCGGGGCAGGGGTGAGGTCGCTCAGATCGAGGCCTGCTGGCAGAGGGTCGTCCTCCCCCTGGGTGACCGGGGTCAGACCCAGGGCCTCAATCTCCTCGTAAATGGAGGGGAGCTCTCCTTCCACCACCCCGGAGGTCTCCACTCCAGTGCCCGAAGCGACGCTCGCCCCAGGGCTCACAGGGGCTCCGGATGGTAACGGGGCAGGAGGGACTCCATCGGGGGCCTTGGAGGGAAGGGACTCCAATGGAGGGATGGCACTGCCCTCCCCTGCTGCCACGTTTTCCCCAGCTAGCACCAGGGATGGCACACGCCCGCGGGCAAGGCAGAGGGCTCGGCATCGGCGCCCCCCTTTCTGGTCTTCCGGGGGGCTTCTGCATCGGTGGAAAGGAGTGGAGCTCGAGCCTTCCGCTTGCCCCGCTTCCCCTGGACTAGGGCCCAGCCCTCCATGGCATCATCGGGGGGCCGACTAACAGGGGTCGGGGGGCAGGGACGATGGCTCAGGGACCGTGGGAGGCAGCGGTGGGCTGGAATGAGAGAGGGAAGATTCCCCCTGGGGCGGGCCCTCTCCCATGCTCGGCAGTATCCTTGCCGCACCCTCCTCTGGGGGCCCCGCCGGATTGCAGGCAGCAAAGGCAGGGCTCTCCCGCTCGTCTGGGCGTGCTGGGGGGAGCGTCCCTTGGGCCTGAGCGGGAGCAGTGATGGACTGAGTAGGAGGAGGGGCGGCTTCGGGCGCTGGGCAGCCAGCTGGCTGCTGCTTCAGGCTCAAAAGGTGGTGAAGGGGCGGCAGGCCAAGCAGGCCGCAGAGTCCCAGAGGCAGGAGCTTGAGGCAGATGGTAAGTGTTCACGGGGGGTGGTGGAGGGGGCAGCGCCGACAGTGCGGGGAATTGGAGGGGGACACATGGATGGTCTAGGGGGCAGGCTCCACGCCACACCCCCTGTGTCCCCACACACACAATCAGAACCCCCACCACAAGAGCACAGTTCAAAAGTTACTCAGCCTTCAGACCCCCCTCCACAGTGGCCTGCAGAGTCCCCGTGCGCCCCCCCAGCAGCCGATGGCCTCGTCCCCTCCTCCGTCGGAGTCCAGCAGCTCCCGGGCAGCAAAGGCAGCAGCAGCCCGGGGGCCAGGCAGGCAGAGAGGACCCCGCACAGGTGGTGATGGGGCTGGTGTCCACAGTAGCAAAGGCTGGGGCAGGGGTCCCTCACTCCCCCCCTCTGGGGAGCAGGCCAGCAGCCCCCCCCACCCCACAAGGGGCTGCAGTTGGAGCAGCAGCAGCACCCAAGGGCGGGGGAGTCCAGCAGCAAGTCAGCAACCAGGTAGCAGAGAAGGGGGGTGGGTGGGGTCCAGCCCAGCCAGGGGAGCAGCTGGAGCGGTGGCAGCAGCAGCAGCAAGAGCCCCAGGCCCAGCAGGAGCAGCAGCCTTCATCCAGCTTCTGTGACCTTGATCTCTCTCCCACCCCCAACCCTCACTTCCTCTTCCTGTCTGGCCCCTGTTCCTGTGTGTTTCTTTATCTTAATCCCCCAAGGAAAGGCACCTGGAGGACCGTAAATCAAAGTTAGGGTGCTTAAAGATAACTTGGCACAGCAGGGTTTGGAGGGTTTGGTCAGAGTGAAGAAAAGAAAAGAAAATAGTTTTGAAGTGAAAAAGGGAGAGTGAGTGGGTTAATCCGGGAAGTTGCTCACAAACAATTAACTGCAACAGAGAATAGCACTTCTGCAATTCAACAGAGGAGCAAACAAAAGTGCAAAATAAAATAATAATAATAAAAAAAAAGGCCCAGGGAAAGGCAGCTGTATTGCACCTTAAAGAATTGAATGCAGAATGCTACAGTCCCTCAAGGAGGCCGTCCTGACGGTAAACCCCGCTAAGCATCTCCTTGGGAAGGATGAGACCATCAACCTTGGGTACGTGCTGGGAAAGAGCACAGTCCCACCCTTGATTAGCAAAATCCAGGCCCTCCAGCTGTGCCCCCCTCCTTCGCCAAACCAGCAAGTACGCCGTTTTCTAGGCCTGGCCGAATACTACTGCCGCTTTATCCCAGGGTTCTCCTTCCTTGCGGCCCCTCTTGCCTATCTCCTCAAGAATGAGAGTCCCCAAAAGATCCAGTGGATCCGAGCCTCCGAGGAGGCTTTTCAAATCCTGAAAGCTCAGCTCTGTAGGGAACCCATCTTGCACAGCCCTGACTTCACTAAGGAGTTTTTCTAACAGATGGATGCTTCGGACGTCGGCCTAAGAGCCGTTCCATCCCAGGTAGTAGGCGTTGACGAACTCCCCATCCTATATACTACCAGGAAGATGTTCCCAAGAGAGAAGGGCTACTCCATAACGAGAAAGAAGCCTTGGTGTTAAAATGGGCTCTGGACTCACTCCATTATTATCTTCTGGCTGTGCAGTTCCCCCTTGTTACCAACCAGGCCTCTCTCCGTTGGCTGCATGTCATGAAGGACACCAATCCCCGAATCCTGAGGTGGTATCTTTCCTTGCAACCCTTCTTCTTCTGCATCCAGCACCAGGCTGGGAGAGTCCATCTGATTATGGACTTCTTTTCATGGGATGGTGGAGAGTGTTTGGAGAGGGGGCAGAGCGAGGGGATGTACAACGCAGGAGGGAAACTGCTGCCTGGCAGAGTAGGGGTTAAAGAAAACCTGTGGGTTCAGCTAGCCCTGCCCCACTATCCCCGCAGCCAATGCCAGGCCTGGAAGGGGAGAAAAGAAGGGAGCCTGGCTCAGTTGGGGGCTGACTGGTAAGGAGGCAGGAGCTCTCTGTCCTACCCAAAGGGATGGACCAGTGACCTGCCACCCAACGCAGCCACTGGAGACAAGTACGCCTTTCGCTGCCCAGTGCAGCCTGCGGGTACGCGCCAACTGCAGGGTGACTGGGCCAGCGGGGACACGCCCCAAACTAAGCAGGCTTTCGTAGGAAGTAGCCCCGGGAAATGGGTCTTGAACACCCCCCCCCCGGGGGGGGGAGACACATGTCCCCTGTTTAGGGTTGAACTACACAGGGCCCTGGGCTGGGATCTGGTGGACAGGGAGGGCGCAGGTCCCCTTACAACCCTCCCCCCACCAATGACCCAGCCACTAGGCCGCTCAGCCACCGAAGGCTCTATCACAGTCAGAAAATGCCACCAAAATGTCCACAGCATCTCACAGATGTTCTGCCCAACGTATGAAACAGGAGTGAAAATACAAGCAGGGGAAATTCTTCAAATGGGGCCTCACCCAGGTTGCTGGCTCCAGTGGCCGGCAGCTTGCAGACCCAAAACACAGCTTGGCTGGCTGTATTGGTGGGGGAGACAACTTCTGATAAAGCGCTGTGGGAGGGACACTCAAGTGTTTCCATGGGGCACAAGAAACAAAGGGCTGAAGAGGCTACAGCTAGGAGAGCGCTAGGAAGCCTGGCAGAGGCTGATGTGACCGGGTCTGCGCCTTGCACTGTGGGCACGTGAGCGCTGGTGTGAGACTCAGGTCTTGACATTCTCAACCCAGGGACTCTCCTGCACAGGCTTAGACACACTGAGCCTGCAACGCGAGTCCCGCACACCCCGGCTCACATTGCAGTGACTGTTACAGTCTGACGGGGAGACGGTTACACAACTTGTCTCCCTCAGGAACTTTCCTCTTCACAGAAAGTTTATTTTAAAGCGGAGCAACATGAATTCCATTTGAAATAGAAATAATTAGAGTCTATCTTGGGTGTCTATTCTCCGATACGCTACTTCTCTCAACCCCTTTGGAGTGAGGTTTTACTTCACCACTGCTTAATCTAAAGAGGCTGAATTATGTCAAATAACTTTTCAGAATTAGCCACCATTTCCTATAATACTGATGTGAAATAATAGATAATTTACAGTATTACAATACGATCAGCTTATCACAGAATGAGTCTCTTATTCTGGAATGATGAACTTCATGTTTAATTCCATTATCACTGGAAACAACAACATATTCAAACATTACAAAAACTTAACATATGGGTTAGTTTTCTCTCAATCCTCATTTCCACCCAATGAGCTCTATGTAATGCTCTGTTCTCCACTAACATAGGTGCCTTCTATTTCTGTGAGTTCATTTGTCTCTAGGGGGATGTCTACGCTGCAACAGAAGACTGTGATTGAGCCCAGGCTCAAGCCTAAAGCCCTTTGCATCTACACTGCAATTGTGCAGACCCAGGGTCCTAGGACCCTGCAGGGCTGGAGGGCCCAAGCTCAAGTTAAGCTGAGCCCCAAGGCTGAGCCCCATTGCTTTGCAGTGTAGATGCAGTCCCGCTTGACTGGGTCCCAGGAGTCAGCTGGAAGTATCCCACAATTCCATGGGACAAATTCCTCAGTCCTCTCTAAGGCGGCTGGAGATTTCATCTCAGTGCTCCCCTCCGGTTGCCAGCTGATGCCCCTGAGCTAGCGTGTTCCGCTCTCTGTCCTGTGGGACCCGTCTCGCGGGCGGCGTCTCCAGAGCCCCATGCTAAGGGGCTGATCTCCCGTCCTAGGCAGGGGGGACACGGCCATCCAGGTGAGGTGATGGGCCTTGAGCTCGGTGACCAGGAATGTGCCCTGCATTGAGCTGCCAGCATGGCAGGGGCTGGCCTGTGGGGGCAGGTGGGCTGCTCTGTCTCTCACTCAGGCCCCTCTGCAGCTTCCTGACTGGGAAAGTGACTTTAAAAGAGCATCTCGATGGCCAGGGGTCGATCCCCTCTGATTGCTGAGGGGAAGCTGCCCGGCCACCCCTCCTCGCGCCGTCCCTGCAGCACGGCCTGGCTTAGTTCACTGGTGCAGGGAGAGATCCCTGCTGCACCGAGGAGTGTCACAGGCGAACGGCTAGACAACGCCAAGCAAAACAAGTGTCATGTTACCCGCACAGCCCCTGAGCTAGCGCGAAGGAGACCCTGTGCCCACCCCCTGCTGCCACTGACCTACCCCTGCCGGCCCCTCCCAGAGAGTAATGGGGTCATGTGCTTCCAGGGGCCTTTCATCGGAGGTTATGCAAACTCCGTGACAGAAGTGGGTCAGCGTTGGTCCTGCCCCTCTGTCCCTGCCCCTGCGGCTGTTGCAAAGAGGCCCGGTGGGCTGGGGGCAGGCGAGGGAGGGGAAGGGGAATGGGCAGTGTGGGGGAGGGCAGCAACGGGTGGGCAGGACCTTGAATCAGCGCAGGCTGAGAGTTCACTTTCTGCACTGTCCCCCAGCTGCCAAGGGGCCAGATGAAGCCCAGCGCCTCCGTGAATCCTGGCTGAATGCTGGGAACGGTCCCCCGCACACAGATAAGGAGAGTCCTTCTCTCACCCTTCGTGGCAATGGAGACCCCAACCCCTGCTGGCTGACGGGGCACATGCAGCCGAGCCGGGCGGCGTTGGCGAGGAGGGGTACCGCAGCGCCGGCTCCTGGAGACGTTCTCTGCTTAGGACCAGGGCCGGTGCAACCACTGGGCGAACGAGGCGGTCACCTAGGGCGCCAAGTGGTTGGGGGCCGCCGTGGAGCGGAGGTGAGCTGGGGCAGGGGGGTGCGGGGAGGGCCGCCTGCAGCAAGTAATGGGGGGGAGGGGTTACAAAGAGCTGATTGGCGCCACGAGCCTGGGAGGCAGGAGAAGCGGTGGCGGTGGCGTGATCGGGGAGGAGGCGGAGCAGAGGTGAGCTGGGGCGGGGAGCTGCTGCACGTGGCTCCCCAGGCCGAGGGGAAGGAGGGGGCGCCGGGGAGGTTCCGCAAGGGGGGCTGCCCGGGCTGAGGGGAGGGAGGGAGGGGGTGGTGGGGAGCTGTCGCAGGGGGGGCTGCCCGGGCTGAGGGGAGGGAGGGAGGGGGCAGTGGGGAGCTGTCGCAGAGGGGGCTGCCCGGGCTGAGGGAAGGGAGGGAGGGGGTGGTGGGGAGCTGTCGCGGGGGGGCTGCCCGGGCTGAGGGGAGGGAGGGAGGGAGGTGGCGGTGGGGAGCTGCCATTGGGGGGTGCCTCAGGGTGTGGGGGGTGGGGAGCTGCCGTGGGGAGGAGGTGGCGCAAGGTGGAAGTGTCCCCTAGGGTGTGAAACCTCCTTGCACCGGCCCTGCCTAGGACAGTTCACTGTGTGCGCACTGTGCAGCCTCCACGCTGGAGTCGTTACTCTCCGTCCTCGCAGCCCGAATGGAATTACACGTCACAGCCCTGGAGCGGGAAATGCCGAAGAAACCCACCGCAGGAGCATCGAACCTCAAAAAGGGGAACTGCACAGAAATGAGAGGCTAGAGAAATGGAAATTGAAAGCAACATGCCAGGGTGAAATGCCAGCAAACGGCAAAGAGACTATTTAAAAACACCATACTAGAGGCTCACACTAAACCTATACCAGAATACCAAAAATATTAAATATAATATTAAAAATATTATTAAATATTATTAAAAAAAATACTAAAAATACCAAAACCAGCATGAGGATCAAAAAAATGCCACCATGGCTAAATAGCCGAGTAAAAGAGACCCTCAGAGGCAAAAAGTTCTCCTTTCAAAACTGGCAGTCAAATCCTAATGAGAAAAATACAAAGAAGCAAAAACACTGGCAAGCCCAGTGAAAAGTAGAAAAAGGCCGGCCAAAAAAGAGTGCAAAGAGCAACTAGCTAAGGCACAACAACTACCAGCAAATTATTTTTTAAGTCCAGGAGGCAGGAAGTCGCAAAGAAACAGTCAGGAAAGTCACTAGGCGATCGAGGTGCGAAAGGTGCGCTCCAGGAAGAGAAGGCCGATGCGGAGAAGCGAAATAAATTCCTTGCTTCTGTCTTCATTGCAGAGGATGTGGAGGAAATCCATACACGCCAGCCCTTCTTTTCGGTGACAGATGCTAGAATCAAAGAACAATAGAACCGTGGGGTTACAAGGGACTGCAAGGTTCAGGGAGGGAGTTTGGGTGCAGGAGGGGGTTTGGGGTGTAGGCTCTGGGAGGAAGTTTGGGTGCTGAGTTCAGGCTCTGGGCCGGAGCATGGGGTTAGGGTGCAGGAAGGGGTGTGGAAGGGGGTTTTGGGTGCTGGGTGCGAGAGGGGTTTTGGGTGCTGAGTGTGGGCTCTGGGCCGGAGCATGGGGTTGGGGTGCAGGAAAGGCTGTGGAAGGGGGCTTTGGGTGCTGGGTGCGAGAGGGGTTTTGGGTGCTGAGTGTGGGCTCTGGGCTGGGCCAGGAGGTTGGGGTGCAGGAGGGAGTGTAGGGTGTGGGGCTGGGCCAAGGATGAGGAGTTTGGGGTGCTGCAGGTTGGCTGCCCTGGGGCTGCGGTGGGGGGCCAGAGGGGAGCATTCCTCTCAGGGACAAGAGACTCACCCAAGCCCCGCCAGGCTGCTGATCAGAGGTCCTGCCAGGATAAACCCCACCCCCAGATTCGACTCGGAGTCACCTGCCGGGGGGCGGGGGAGGCTGCCATGCACCTCCTCCCTCTGCAGGCGCAGCAGCTGCCCCCGGTGCCGCTCCCTTGTAGCCCGCAGTGGCATCAGCCGTCAAGGGAGCGCAGCGTGGAGCTGCAGCGGGAAGGCAGGTACGCTCGGGGGAGGCATGGGGGAAGCAGGCAGGGCTGGGGGAGAAACCCGGCCCTGAACATTGGTGGAGCCCGGCCCCCCAGGCCCTGAATTTGCTGGCTCTTGTAACTCACTGTCCCGGCAAGGTTCATGTGGTCTAACCCCTACCAAGAGGCAGGACTTTGTGTGTCTAAACCACCCATCTTCTCTCGTCCAGCTGGGATCCCTTGACTGCAGCAACTCCCCATATGTCCTAGCTCTCCTCTTTCCCTCACATCCTTCACTTCTCTGGCCATTGGTTTGCTGTATCTCTGAACCCTCCCTCTGTACGCCCTGGCTCCAGCAGCTAGTTACCCAGGCTACAGTCTCATTGCCATCCGAGGGGGTATCCTGGGCTGTGAGGGCTGCAGGTTTTGGCCCATGGTCAATGCACGTGCGATGGCTGCTGTACACCTACACGGTGACTCCTGCAGCCCATCGCCAAGCTGCTGGGCCATATTCCGCAGGGTGGCCTCCCTGGCTGAGAAACTGGGAGCAGTGAAACCCTGGGTTAGAGAAGGAAAATGTCCCCAACAGAACACTCTGTAAATGGCTCCCAGAAACGTCCCAGTGACACCCGACTGTGCAGCCCTGGGGATCTCTCGCAGGAGTTCTCCTGCTTCTTCATTGTCACCACAGGCAACAGTCTGGCAGTGGGAGTGGAAAGGGGGTGCCTGCAGGCAGAGCTTTCCATGGCTTCCAGAATGGGAGCCTGACAGGGCTTGTGCCCTTGGTGGAGACGGGCCAAGATTCAATCCCCACCCGTGCCCATGGTGTCTCTGAGTGGCCATGGCTTCCCTTACCCATCAGTGCAGGCTTTTCAGGAGGAGGAGGAGAACCTGGCCATGGAGGAGGCAGCCTCTCTGGGTCTAAGCAGCACCGGAGCCGGATGGGAGCTTCTGGTATGGGAGGTTTCACGTGGGGTCCATGCAGCTGGAGAGGACAGAGCTGGGCCCAGAGTCCTGGGGCAGCTCCTCAGTCAGTTCCTGTGAGACACAAAGGAAAATGTCAGATTCAGGCCCCACAGAGCCCTGGGCATTTCCCAGAGAGGCTGGCCTTACACAGCCAGCAGGATCCTCTGGCAACACAGCTGGGCCCTGCTCTCCCGATTCCTTCCTTCTCTTGGCCCACCCCCAGCCTCTCTCACCTGCCCCCTACCTTTCTATCCCCAGCCTCAGCTTACCCTCCACTCCCATGATTCCCCACCTGCCTCCTAGTGCTTACACCCAGAATTTCCTCTTGGCTGCTGCCCAGACCTCAGCCCCAGGAATCCCTGCTCTCTGCTGTTGGATAGGGGCAGGAGGTCCCAGGGGCAGTCAGAGGACAGGGAGCTGTTGGATGGGGCAGAGGTTCTGTGGGGGGCGGTCAGAAGACAGGGAGCAAGGGGGGTTGGAGAGGGGGTGGGATCCCAAGAGGGGGCAGTCAGGGGACAAGGATCGGGGGGTGGGAATTGATGGGTTGGGGGTTCTGGGTGGGGCAGTCAGGGGGTGGGAAGTGGGAGGGGGCAGATAGGGGTCAGGGGCCAGACTGTTTTGGGAGGCACCGCCTTCCCTACCTGGCCCTCAGGCCAAAAAGGTTGCCCACCCCTGTCCTAGAGGGTAAGTGTCCCCATGAGGTGCTGTGAATCGTCCTGGACAACCCCCTCTGCAGGGAGCTGTGATGGGCAAGGGGCAGGACGGATTTATTTCCTACTAAGATAGGTAACGTGTGTACCTTGTCACCACCCTGGAGATGTTCCATGACAACCTCTGGGCAGCTTCTTCCATGTCCAGATCTTCCCCCTCCTCCACTTCCTCTTCCGTGTCCAGGTTTCCCCCTCCTCCATGTCCAGGCCCTCCCCCTCCCCCACTTCTTTCTCCGTGGCCAAGTCCTCCCCCTCCTCCATGTCCAGGTCCTCCTCCTCCTCCGAGGCAAGGTTCCCTGCCTCCTCATTTTCCTCTGTAGCCAGGTTCTCCTGCTCCTCCTCTTCACCTTCCTCTATGGCCTCATCCACAATCTCCTCCTCTGTGGCCTGGTCCTCTTCCTCTTCCTCTTGCTGCATGGCTATATCCTCCTCCTCCATGGCCAGATCATCCTACTCCTCCAGTTCCTCCTCTTCCTCTCTTGTCAAGTTCTCCACCTAATTGATAGACAAGTCTTCATCATCCTCCTCCTCTGCAGCCAGGTCTTCCTCTTCTTTCTCCTCTTCCATGCCCATGTCCTCCTCTTGCCACCTGGCCAAAGAGGAGGAGGAAATGGCCATGGAGGACAAGGTCATGGAGGAGGAAGACAACAACCTGAGCAAGGGGGACCTGGCCATGGAGGTGGAGGAGGACTTCGTCTTGCCCTCCTCCTCTTCATCCAAGTCGTCCTCTTCCGCTTTCTTCTCTATGACCACATGCTCCATTCCCATGGCCAGATTCTCCCCCTCTTCCACTTCCTCCTCTATGGACAGGTCCTCCCTCCCCTTCTCTGTGGCCAGCTTCTCCTCCTCCTTTTCCTCCTTCTCGTCCTCCTCTCTGGCCAGGTCCTCTTGCTCCTCCTCCTCCATGGCCAAATCCACCTCCTTCTCTTCTTCTTCCCCCTGCATCGGCACATCCTCATCCTATTCCATTCCTGGGTCCTCCTAGTCTATTGCCAGATCCTCTTATCTCCTCTTCTGCCTCTTCTTCTCCGCCCTGCATGGCCACATTCTCCTCCTTCTCCTCTGTGGCCAGGTCCTCTTCTTCCTACTCCTTCTCCATGGCCAGATTTTCCTCCTTCTCGTCCTCCTCTCTGGCCAGGTCCTCTTGCTCCTCCTCCTCCATGGCCAGATCCACCTCCTTTTCTACTTCTTCCCCCTACATCTGCACATTCTCTTCCTCCTAAGTCTGTAGCCAGATCCTCTATTTCCTCTTCTCCCTCTTCTTCCCCCTGCATGGCTACATCCTGCTCCTTCTCCTCTCTGGCCAGGTCCTCTTCCTCCTGCTCCTTCTCCATGGCCAGGTTCTCCTCCTCCTTTTCCTCCTTCTCGTCCTCCTCTCTGGCCAGGTCCTCTTGATCCTCCTCCTCCATGGCCAGCTCCACCTCCTTCTCTTCTTCTTCCCCCTGCATCCACACATCCTCGTCCTCCTCCATTCTTGGGTCCTCCTCGTCTATAGCCAGATCCTCCGTCTCCTCCTCTGACTCTTCTTCCCCCTGCATGGCCACATCCTCCTCCTTCTCCTCTCTGGCCAGGTCCTCTTCCTCCTGCTCCTTCTCCATGGCCATGGTCTCCTCCTCCTTTTCCTCCTTCTCGTCCTCCTCTCTGGCCAGCTCCTCTTGCTCCTCCTCCTCCATGGCCAGGTCTACCTCCTTCTCTTCTTCCCCCTGCATCCACACATCCTTGTCCTCCTCCATTCCTGGGTCCTCCTAGTCTATAGCCATGTCTTCTACCTCCTCTTCTGCCTCTTCTTTTTCTTGCATGGACACATCCTCGTCCTCCCCCATTGCCAGGTCCTTTTCCTTCTCTTCCTCCTGGTCCAGGTCCTCCTTGTCCTCCTCTGTGGCCTGGTCCTTCTCCTTGGCCAGGTCCTCCTCTTCCTCCTCTGCAGCCACGTGGTCCTCCTCTTACACCTGCTCCATGGCCAGGTGCTCCACTCCCGTGGCCGGGTCCTCCTACTCTTCCTCCATAGGCAGGTGCTCCTCTTCCTGCTCCATGGCCAGATCCTTCTCTTCTTCCTTTTGCTCCATGATCAGGTGTTCCTCCACCAGGGCCACATCCTCCTCTTCCTTTACCTTCTTCTTCCTCCTCCTTCTCTGCAGTCAAATCAGCTTCCTCTTCTACGGAGAGGTCCTCCTCCTCCTCTGGAGGAAAGTTCTCCGCCTCCTCCTCTTCTGCAGACAGCTTCTCCTCCTCCTCCTCCTCTTTTTCCTCTTCTGCAGACAGGTTCTCATCCTCCTTCTCCTCTCCTATCTCTTCTGCAGACAGGTTCTTCTCCTTCTCCTCTTCCTCTTCTTCCTCTTCTGCAGACAGCTTCTCATCCTCCTCCTTTTCCTCTTTTACGGATATGTCCTCCTCCTCCAACTTCTCCTCTGTGTCCAGGATTTCTTCTTTAGTCATGTCCTTGTCCTCTTCTATGGCTAGGTCCTCCTCCTCCTCTTTTTCTGTGGTCAGGACTTCCTCCTCCTGCTTCTCCTTCTCCTCTGTCTCTAGCTCTTCCTCCTCTTCCTCGCCTTCTGTGGCTGGGTCTTCATCCTCCTCTGCCTTTTCCTCAGTGGCAAGGTCCTTTTTCTCCAACTGGTCCATGGGGCTCTCTGCGTCAGAGAGACAAGGGCAGAGGGGGACTCTTGCTGCAGCTGGGGGGAAGAAGAGGAAGGACAGGGGTGTGGTGGGGAGAGAAGATTTAATGTTTCCCCCTCCAATGTAAGCACCACGTGGCAGAGAGTTCCCCACACTACCCCTCCCACAGACCCCTCAGCACCATGGCCCCATGGCAGATGGGGCCCTTCACTGTCCCATCCTCCCTGGGACTTGCCCCAAAGCATCAGGATCCCACTTCCCAGTAGCTCCCCCCATTTCCCGCTGCAAGGGGTGGCTCTGCGACTCCCGCTGACGTCATTGGGCTCAAGTGGCTCAGGCCAGAGCCCTGGGTTGGGGTCCCCCCAATGACTCTGAGAGAGTGATTGGGTGTTAATAGCCCCATGCTCCTCCCCGTACCCAGGGCATCTCCTCACCTGCAGTGGAGGAGCACTCAGCTTCCGTGCTCCAGGGAGCCTCCAGGGAGTGGCCGCTCTCCCCTCCAGCACCAGTTGAGCTGCTGGGGCAGCGATCCCCCAGCTCCTGCCCTGGGGATGCCTCCTGCTGGTCCACGGGGCTGGGCTCCTGAGGGCTGGCCTTCCAGCAGAAGCAAACCCAGAGCTGCATTGCCTGGCTCCTCTCATGGCCTGGGTCCTGCCTGCCCAGACTGAACTTGGGCCACCTCCATCTTGGCCTGGCTGTTGTGTCTCTCTGCTCAGCACCAGCCCTGGGAGCTGGTTTCCTCCTGGTGAGCAGGGCCGAGCAGGTCCATCTCCTGGGCTGTCCGAGAGCTTCTTCCCATTCCATGGGGATGGAGGGGCAGCTCTCTGTCTGGGGATGCTGGCAGCTGCCCCCCTCTGGCTCTGGGGCCACCCGTGGAGTCTTCCTCCCAAGAAGCCTCCTGAGCACCTCCATCCTGGAACTGAGCAGAGAGCAGCCGTGAGTCTGGGGCAACACAGCCTCTCGCCAATGGGCCTGTCTGTCCCCCAGCTGGGGTGACTCCCTGTCATCCCATGCCTCCCAGGGGGCATCTGGACTGGGATGTGTGCACACTGGCAGGGCTCACCCTGCAGGCTGCTCCCAAAGCTCCCCCAGTGTTGGGACCCCCAGGGAATCTCATCCCTTTAGAGCAGTGGGGTCAGTGACAGAGACCTGTAGTCAGTCTGTCTGCATCCCCATGCCACACTCCCTCCCTGGCCTGAGAAGGCAGAGAACCCGGGTGTCCAGGCTTCACTCCTGAGCCAGTGGCAACAGCAGACAGGTGCCCCCTGTTCCCCAACCCCAGCTCAGCAGCTACCAGCTAGTGGACATCCCAACTTCAGCCCCCCACTCCTATCCCCGCTCTGCGCAACAGACCGTGGGCAGGCCCCCAGTACGGAGCAGCTGGGTCAGGGATGGCTCCAGGGGGCGGGGGGCAAGGAGGTGGGAGCTGCAGTGGAGCAGTGTGCTGGGAGGAGGGGCACCCTTGCCTCGAAGGCACACAACGGCGCCCCCAAGCACAGTGGCCTGGTGTGCTATTAATTCTCATGACAAAAAATAATGCAGTAATTTGGTTTGAGTTCATCACATGCATTAACTGCAATTAATTGACAGTCCCAAAAATTAGTTTCGATTACAAATATTTGCACTGTAAAAAAGATAAAATAGTGCCATGCAAATGCCTGTTCTCACGTTCAGGTGATCTTGGAAATAAGAAGTGGGCAGCATTATCTCCTGAAAATGTCAACCAACTTGTTTGTCTTTGCGATTGGCTGAACAAGAAGCAAGACTGACTGCACTTGTAGGCGCTAAAGGTTTACGTTGGGTTGTTTAGGAGTGCAGTTACGTAAAAAACCCACTACATTTGTAAGTTGCACTTTCACGAGAAAGAGAGTGCACTACTGTACTTGTACGAGGTGAATTGAAAAGCACTATTTCTTTTATCTTTTTTATGGTATAATCAAAAATAATCATATACAGTGAGCACTGTACACTTTGTATTCTGTTCCAGACGGGTGGCCGTGTTAGTCTGTATCAGCAAATACAACAAGGAGTCCTTGTGGCACCTTAGAGACTAACCAATTTATTTGGGCATAGCCCATGAAAGCTTATGCCCCCAAAATTTGTTAGTCTCTTAGGTGCCACAAAAACTCCTCATTGTTTTTGTATTCTGTGTTGTAATTTCAAATCAATATATTTGAAAATATTAAAAAATCCCAAAAGATTGATAATACATTGCACTTGGTGTTCTATTATTGTTTAAGAGTGCAATCAAAACTGCGGTTAATTGACAGCCCTAGTTATTGGCTTTGGATGGAGCCCAGGAGGAAATCAGTAGGAATTCTTTCCCAAACACTCACCCAGTGGCCTTCTGAGCTCAGAGGGTTTAATGTTCTTTGTCTGATCAGGACTCAATACTGCCAGGAGTTTGAGAAGTGTCTATCCCTTCATTGGAGAGATTGGATAGGTGAGTGGCAGCCTGTAAGTCCCCCTCCCCAACAGTCCGCGCAGCTGCTTGGAGGGGATATCGCGAACTCTCGTGATGGTAGTTGCGGGTTCTGGCAAGCCAGGGTAAAGGATTTTTTGGATAAATGGATAAGGAAGAACCAGGGCCCATACCAGGTGCAGGGGTCAACCTGGGATAAGATTAAAAAGGAAATGGAGGCAATGTTAGGGGACCCAGAGGGATGGGGGGTGGCTGAGGAGCCTACCCTCCTTGGTATATGGGTAGTGGAAGAAGGTCCCTGCCCATGGGGACTGAATGCCTTCCAGGGAAAGGAGGCACTTCAGTCAGCTTGTGAGAGGTTTGATGTGAGGGCAGCATTACGGGAAGCTGCCAGGAATCTTTCAAGTTTGGTGCTGCTTCAGCAAGGGTTGCTGAAGGGTTGTAAATTAGTTAGGGGAGTGAAAGATGATTTGGCACAACAGGGTTTAAAGTCCAAAGCAGAGTTAACAGACTACCTTTAGAGACTGGAGCTGGGACTTGGTCCTCGGGGAGTGGAGAGAAAGAAGGGGAAGAAAAAAAAAAGTTTCAAAGTGCAACCTGCCTTTCCACACTTTTGTTTTTCTAAAGTTTTAATGGAGGGTACTTTGGATACTTATGTGAGATGTCAAAAAAGAAGTTTTTGTTTAATGATAAAACCCAGTTATATAAATGTAACTGGATGTGCAACTCTGTGCTGTCACATTGGATGGAAGCTTGGTCTTTAAATTATCCAAGGGGGTCAGGTCGAGTGGCTACTACCACCACTATGCTTCTGTCCCCAGAAGCCTTTACAGCTATTCTGAGGGAAAATGGGCCCTTTTCCCACAGAAATGGTCTATAAGGGACTGCTGCAGGCAGCAGGCAGAGAGAATCTGAGCAAAATTATTTGACTGTTGGGTAATGCAATCAAAATCACTAAAGGACGTAAGGGGTTTCTATTGGAACTTAACTTGGCTGCCCCTGGTTGTGTCTAGTTGTACAAGATAGAAGTGTAATCGGGGTACAGTTGTGTAAAAAAGAGTAATCAGAGTGCAAGAAATGTTAGGCAAAAGAGAATTTTGTGTGTGCGCACAGGTAAAAGAAAAGGAAAAGGGGAGGAATAATGGGAACACTAAGCCTTGGGGTGGCTCTAGGGGATCAGATTGTTGCTTTGGTGGGTGTGCATGAAAACTCGGTGGGCATGGGAGGCAGTTACACCTTGTGTAAAATTAATATGGCTAATATAATGTTCTGGAGGTTAAACTATCTGGAAGGAATGTTTGCATTTTCCCAGGATGTGTACAGTGCTAAAATCTGAAGCTGTGTCTCAGCCATTACCTGAGAATAAACTTAAAGCTTGGTACAGCAGAGAAACTATTGCAAACATGGACTGTTGTACAAGAGGAGAAACTGAGGTACACCACCTCATGAATTTCATAAATGACCAGTGAGTGGGGTAATTCACTAGCCTGACCATAGAACAAAATAAGGACAGGCTGGAGGTAATTCTTCTGTTTTTCCTGCAATTAGCAAGGACATTTGTAAAAGAAAGTGGTATTATCATTAATAAGCAATAATCTGTCCCCACCAGGGGGGTGGAAATTGTTTCTTTTGTTTTTCAGACACTCTACAAGCAAGCTGGCGCCAGCGGAAGAATAACTCAGAATACCATGGATCTATGTTTTGTGTTGTTTGTCTGTGGTGTTTGTCTTGTTGCTAGCATTGTTGTGTTTGAATGAGCAGAAAATCTCATGATGTGGGAGGGGGATGGCTTCAAAAGGCTGACCTTGGGGGGGAGATGTGTATGGGAATGCAAAATGCTCAACTAGGAGGCCAGCACCTGTGTAATAGCTACCGTGGTACCTGGAAATGGAATGGCAACTAAGGTGGTCCCCACAAGCCCTATGGAAATAATGAGAAGGGGAGGAGCTCACTGGGAATCAATGGAGGGGTGTCTGAAAAACAAAAGAAACAATTTCCACCCCCCTGGTGGGGACAGATTATTGCTTATTAAAATAGTGTAAATCAACAGAAGATGTTTGGATGTGCCCTTCTCCTATGACTATGGAGGAGCAGAATCAACAGCCTAGGCAAGGGGTGGACATTTGGGTGTACTGTGTATAAGGGGTTTTGCTGGGAATGTACATATTACTGGGGGCACAATTACACCAGCCCATAACTAAACTACACACATCTACATGCTGCTATCTGAACTTTGGTGCACAAATGGATCTGTGAATCTTATTGCTGTGAATAATCAAACCAGGGCATACTGCCTGATTCCATACCAAGTGGTCAAGCTGGTTTGGACAATATCCCATTTCTCTGTGAACATTCAATGGACTTATGATATGGACAAAAGCAAGCAAAACCTGCAGGGGCAGCTTGTTGCAACTGCCAGCAACTGGACACATCAGATCGTCACCCTGTCGAAGGAGGAGAGGCAGTGTTTTCGGGGTGTCTCAGATGTTGGACCATACTGCCGTGGTCAGGACTCGGTGTTGCTGTGGATTTTGTATTGTTAACTGTACTTGTGTTACGTTGCATATGGAGATAACCTATAAGTAATAAGCCCTCCAAACCCTGCAGTGTACTAGACAACCCGGACCCAACCTTCTCGGGCCCACTCTAATGGGAAGGCTGGAACACTACTTGGAATAGGTGTGGTATGCCCGTATGAGAGAAGGTGCAGGGCACTAGACTACACAAGGGGCAGTGGGACAAATGGAATATCGACACCTTCCACCTTGATGCCTGGCCCTATCAGGAAATGTGTCACCATATGTCCTATGAGGATCCCAGGAGGATCCCAAAAGAAAAGAAAAGAAAAGAAAAGAAAGGGATGGAGTGTTAGGATATAAATATTCAGGCCTGTCTGTAAAGGCCTAGACTCCAAGAATTTAGGTGTATTCTTATCACTTGGCTAGTTCTAGAGGTATAAAAGAAAGAATCAAAATCACTGTCTGCCTGTGTAAGGTCCTTCTCTTACTGTGACAGTCTGAGGCCCTGTTTTTAGGCTAAGGCCTTTGGCTAAGCAACAGAGGCAGCCATAAGCTGGGAAGCGACCGGTCACATCCTCACATTCCAAACTAGTCACATTGAAAGAAGGTGCTATTGGGCTGCTAGGAATACAATCCTGTCCTGATAGTGCCTGTCACCTCCAGAGAAAGGGAAGTGCCTAGAAAATGTAAAAGGAAACTTAGTTTGATAGCATCCTGTCTGGCAAGAACTCACTTATCAATAGCCGCGATGTGAAATCCTCACTTCTGTATTGTTTTGTCATTATAGTTTCCACTTTGCTATTGTTTGTCTGTATAATCTCTTTCTGGTTCTGTGACTGTTCCTGTCTGCTGTATAATTAATTTTGCGGGGTGTAAACTAAATCAGGTGGTGGGATATAATTGGTTACATAATCATGTTACAATATATAAGGATTGGTTAGTTAAATTTCAGGAAAATGATTGGTTAAGGTATAGCTAAGCAGAACTCAAGTTTTACTACATAGTCTGCAGTCAATCAGGCAGTGGGTGGGTGGGGGACGGAAACAGGGAATGGGGGTGGGGAAATTGGAATCATGTTTGGCTAAGGGCAGGAATGGGAACAGGGACACAGCTGTAAGCCTCTGTGGTGTCAGAGCTGGGAAGGGGGATATGAAGGAAGGAAACTGGAATCATGCTTGCTGGAAGTTCACCCCAATAAACATTGAATTGTTTGCACCTTTGGACTTCGGATATTGTTGCTCTCTGTTCATGCGAGAAGGACCAGGGAAGTAAGTGGGTGCAGGAATAAGTCCCCTAACAGAAGTGACCTGCCCAGGGCCCCACAGCAGGGCAGTGGGAGTGCCAGAAAGAAAGTCAGTCGCCCTGCAAGCCCGGCTCTGAGGCCTGGCTCAAGCCTTCTCCCTGTTGCCTGCGGCTCAGTGGAGCTTCTTCCCTGCAGGGGATGGAACCAACCGGGGTCCTTCTCTTGGCACCTGCTGACTCCGCCCCCGGAGGCCCTCTTAGCACCTGAGTCTCAAGGGCTGCTGTGCCCTGGGGAACGGTGTTGTGGGACCTGGGGAACGGTGTAGGGCCCGATAACAGACTGGGATTGTCGTCCATGCACAAGGGTACAAATCGATCACAATCCCCCCAGTAACAACACAACAGGTGAGGGAGCTAATTGGGGAGAGGGAAGAAAGGCCTGGGGCTAAGGAAAGAACAGGAGCAACTAGACTAATAACCCACCAACAATAACAGCATTTACAAGGGGCCCAACCCCCACACAACCAGCTCCCTCCCAGCTGACAGACGTGGCCCAGTGGCCATCAATAGGGTTCAATGTCTCCTTTTGTAGAAGAGTGGGAAGGTCAATGGGCAAAGATACCAGTCAGATCTGTGTTCTTGTGGAGCCAGGGTCCAATGTCGGGTCTGTCTGACTCATGAAACCCCCGCCCAACCAGTCTCTGCTTGAATCAAAACCGATCGGAGAAAAGACTTGCAGAGAGCAGTGAAGGGTGTTGGGAGACACACCTAGACCCCTCCTGACCAGGGTGACAAGATTAAGACTTCTCCATTAGCATACAAAATGCAGAACAGAGGCAACTCCCCTAGCCTCATCTGCATGACAGATGGGACAGGGAGACTTCTCCCTTAGCATACAGAATGGTGAACAGAAAACCGCACTGAACTATGGGACCAGAAAAGCAGGGAAGCACTGCATCATGGGGGATCTCTGCTCCAGATGTTACTGAACCTACTACACCTGTGAGGCTAGAAATCAAGAACTGTGAGATCTGTTAAAGGCCAGTGATCAGAAGGCAGGAGCACAGCCCTTACCTGATACTACAGAAGCTGCAGAAGCAATTAGAATGCAAAAGGCAGCATATAAACTGCAACTTGAGCATGAACAGAAACGAGCAGAAATTCGATAGCTGGAAAACAAAAGATAGCCGAGATAGAGAGACAAGCTGATGAAAGGAAGAAAAAAGATCACCTGATGCAAAAGGAGACAGCCAGACTTCAGCTCCAAGTCAGAAAAGCAATGGAAGAAAAGCAGAAAGTGTATCCTCTTGAAAGTCCAATTTATAACCATGTTGGTATGTTGTATAACTCTGAGCAGTTGTCTGAGTGTAACCGAATGTACCCCAACACCTTTTAAGTAAATGCTGTTACTGTGAGTTCAGTAGGGGGTGCCCCATAAATTGTGCCAATGCTATGAATGGAAGTGGTAGTGAAAAATTCATAGAGAGTGTAAAAGTCAGCGGTAAAAGCTGTTGAGGGCAAATTATGGCTTCCAGTTAAGCAGATCTTGTCCAAGAGGAAGATTACTTCAAAAATCAGAGTGTGAATGTTGTAGTCTTCTCTGAGTTTACTGTAAGTGTGCCTTTAGCCAGAATCCACCTTGAATGGAATGCCAGGCTCCGGACCTGACGGCTTTGTCTAGTCAGCAGTTTGGGAAGGCAAGGATAGTTGCAGATGGGTGTCCCTACACCTTACCTGTGTGGAGAATTGTGACAGTGAAGTGTGCCTGTGTCTGTCAGGGGTATTGACTTGCCTATGGAGGGAGCTACCGCGGTCTCCAAGCAGTTGTCTGCGAACAGCTCTGTGTGCTGGGACAAGGGAAATGAGATCCCAAGCTGGGTGTCTGGTCAAGGAGAATGTGTCTCCGTCTCTTCTTTGTCTGTGGAGCAGACAGAAGGGGCCTTTCAGCCTGTGCTGGTTGAGAATAGTGCAGTTGTCTCTGAGTTGGTTCTGGATTCAACTAAGGCCCAGGAAGGGAATGGTCCTAAGTTTGTGTCTGCTAGGGAGAATGGCACTGTAACTAGGTTGCATCCAGTCAGTGTCTTTGCAAAATCCCAGAGACCAAACAATTCTGGTGCTTGTATTTTGCCACTTGCTAAAGTGTGGTTGGAAAAGGATGTAGCAACCCGGTCTAATCGGGGTGATAGCCTAGCCAGGGCACAAGGAGAGCCTAAAGGTGATTTAACTGTGTTAGCTACTGACAGGTTGGAAACTTGTCGCAAGAAAGAAAAGATTCCTGAGCATGTGCGTGGCAAAGAGAAGGAGAATGCTTCTGGCCTTTTGACGATGAAATCTAGCAGTTTGCCTGAAAGGGGATTGTAGAGAAATCCTCCTGATGAGCTCGAGGTGATCCTGGATGTAAGTGAGAGCCAGAAAGAGTCTTTTGTTGCTCAGGAAAGTGTTCCTTTAGAGCAAGCCAGAGGTGAAGAAGATAAAGGCAGCATTTGTGTGAGGGCTGAATTGCTGCTTCGAAAAGCTCCTGGGGAAAGGAATCTTCAGGGTGGTTTCTGCAAGCAGTTGACTGCAACCAAAGGGGGTGAAAGAGATTTAATCAACGAATTTTATTCAAGCTTATGCTCTAAAAAATTTGTTACTCTGAGGTGCCACAAGTACTCCTTTTCTTTTTACAGATACAGACTAACACGGCTGCTACTCTGAAACCTGTCATTAATCAAGCAAGTTTCAGTTCCTAAGAGCCAGAGATTTTCTGTTGTAAATGAATCCACTGACTTTCTTTTTCAAAGATCCAGTGTGGATAGCTTTGAGAAGGTCTCAGATGGAGTAAAAGTTGTTAAGGAATTTAAACAGCCCTAAGAGCAAGTTGCTGCATTTGGCCTGCTTGCTGGGAAGACAATGGTGTTGGAACAGGAATGTCTCCATGCTCATTCTGTAAGTAAGCAGTCTCTGCTTCAGGGTCTGAGGACAGATTTGATTCCGGGTGTCGCAGAGCAGAACAGTTGTCTGGCTGAATGCTTAAGGATGCAGGGAAGAGCAAGCAAACTCTCACCCTCTGACTCTTTGGATTTGTGTGGTATTTCTTTAAGCCATGCCAGTGTGTAACAGAAATAGTTTTTCAAAGTCATCTTCAATAACATGATTGAATCGGCTCTTGCAGCATGATTCCTGTATGTCTCATGTGATCTTGCCAAGAGCTAAAGAACATAGCTACTTTATCCATACAAGCTCTGGCAAATGTTTGAAACCCAATTAACATCAAGTCAATGTAGATATTAATGTTGACCATAGTACAGAAATCTTGGCATTTAGCCGCGAAAGCAATATGGTAGTGTGCCTCAGTTTCCCCTTTCATACAGCACATCAGGTTTGGAACGTATTTTCCCCTGTGAAAAGTTCCAAGACTCTTTACAGGCACTAAGTGTGAAACATCAGTATAACGAGGCCTTTTAGCATAAACTATGTTCTTATGTATCACTTTTAACATATTCAAGGGACTTTCCAAAAGATTAGGCACATTGTACATTTTTAGAGTTTCTGGTCATAGCAACACATTAGTTACAAGAATGACTATTAGCAATCACAACAAATTCAATGCAAGTGTCCATTTACAATCTTTTTTGTCATGCCACACCTTTGGCTCAATACCATTGGGGTTTGGGCCTTTTAGGGTCAGCCTGTGGCTTCCCTCTGCAAAATTAAGGTCTCTCTTTCCTCCTTGCCCTGATTTCCCTTGCTTAACAGAATTCACTGGCTGATTGGGTGCGCTCTCTGTGCTAACAGCTATTAGCACAGAGATGCATCCAATGAAGTGAGCTGTAGCTCACAAAAGCTTATGCTCAAATAAATTTGTTCGTCTCTAAGGTGCCACAAGTACTCCTTTTCTTTTTGCAGATACAGACTAACAGGGCTGCTACTCTGAAACCAGCTATTAGCAAGTCCTTCTTCCCCCTGCCAGCCAAGTAATTTGCATTACCACAGACAGGAGCCTGTTCACCAACGTTCAGATCCTTCACTGCTACCAATTCCCAGGCTGGACTCTGTCTTCAAGAGAAATCATCCATTTTCACTAACAAGCCAGACTCAAAGTTCTGTTCTCGAAGTTCCCTCACCAACCTCTGCTTCCACGTGGCATCAGATGTTAAGTTCACTGAGAGACTACAAGTCCTATCCAAAGTGTCTAAAGACGAGAGTTCACCTGCCATCCCCTTCATTCTTGAGAGATTAACTGCCCAGCTGTTCTGCTCTGCAGACTCAGCTACCCAGTCTTCCCTCTGAACCTGAGACACAGACTGCTCACTTACAGAATCAGCATGGAGACATTCCTCTCTCAACAACCTTGTCTCCCCAACAAGCTGGCCAAACACAGCCACTTGCTCAAGGAATCTTCAACTTTCTTAACAGCTTTCACTCCATCTGAGACCTTCCCAAAGCTTTCCACACTGGATCTTTCAAAAGGAAAGTCAGTGCATCCATTCACAACAGAAAATTTCTGGCTCTTAGGAACTGAAACTTTCTTGAGTAAATCCCTTTCACACCCTTCAGTTGTAGTCAACTGCTTGCAAAGACTACCATGAGGATTCCTTTCCCCAGGAGCTTTTCAAAGCAGCAATTCACCCCTCACGGAAATGCTGCCTTTACCCTCTTCACCTAGGGCTTGCTCTAAAGGAACACTTCCCTGAGCAACCACAGGCTCTTTCTGGCTCACACTTACATCCAGAATCACCTCTGGCCATTCAGGCGGATTCCTACACAATCCCCTTTCAGGCAAACTGCTAGACTTCCTAGATAAAAGGTTAGAAGCATTCTCCTTCCCTTTGCCACACACAAGCTCAGGAATCTTGTCCTTCCGGCTACCAGTTTCCACACCATCAGTAGGTAACACAATTAAATCACCTTTCTCCTCTCCTTGAGCCCTGGCTAGGCTATCACCCTGATTAGACAGAGTTGCTACACCCTTTCCCAGCCACACATTAGCAAGAAGCAAAATACAAGCACCAGAATTGTCTGGTCTTTGGGATTTTGCTAGGACGCTAGCTGGATGCACCCTAGTTACAGTGCCATTCTCCCTAGCAGACACAAACTTAGGACCATTCCCTTCCTGGGCTTTCGCTGAATCCAGAACCAACTCTGAGACAATGCACTATTCTCAACCAGCACAGGCTGAAAGGCCCCTTCTGTCTGCTCCACAGACAAAGAAGAGACGGAGACACATTCTCCTTCACCAGACACCCAGCTTGGCATCTCATTTCCCTTGTCCCAGCACACAGGGCTGTTTGCAGACAACTGCTTGGAGACCGCGGTAGCTCCCTCCACAGGCAAGTCAATACCCCTGACAGACACAGGCACATTTCCTTCACTCTCACAATTCTCCACACAGGTAAGGTGTAGGGACACACATCTGCCACTATCCTCGCCTTCCCAAACTGCTGACTAGACAAAGCCGTCAGCTCACAAGGCTGCCTAGGCTCATCCCAAATCTCCTCACCAGGCACATTGCCACTCCCCACAGACAAACTGCTGCTCTTCTCACTACTCTGAGCTACTTCCAGTAAACCACAGTTACCCTTTTCAGCTTCACTTTTACAAGCTGTACTAGCCAACAAGCCATCACCCATCAAAAATCTACCCTTTCCTTCCTCAGTTAGGGCTTTAACCTGAGCATCGTCTCCTGAGAAACATTTTCCTGACCAATGAGTTCTTTCTGCTCTAATTCCAGGTTCACTTCTGAGACATAAGACAGACATTCAGAAACTTCCTTCACAGCCAAACAGCTCTTTTCCTCAGACAAACCTTTGGAGAAACCCTCCCCAGGCAAATCATTGCCCATAATAGACACCGGTTTAAGATAATTTCTTTCCTGGGAGTGGCTAACGGGACTGAACAAAGCTTTAATATTTTCCCCAGTCAAAAGATCCTTAGGCAATAACTGCCTGACACCAGCTATAACTTCATGCTTAGGAACCATTCCTTTCAAGGTGGATTCTGGCTAAAGGCACGCTTACCGTAAACTCACAGAGGACAACAACATTCACACTCTGATTTGGGAAGTAATCTTCCTCTTTGACAAGATCTGATTAACTAGAGCCATGGTAGAAGCCATAATTTGCCCTCAACAGCTTTTACTCTTGACTTTTACATTCTCTATGAATTTTTCATTGCCACTCCCATACAGAGTATTGGCACAATTTATGGGGCACCCCCTACTGAACTCACAGTAAGAGCATTTCCATATAAGGTGGCAGTGTTGGGGTAGATTTGGTTACACCCAGACAACTGCTCAGAGTTCTACAACATACCAACATTGCCTTCTCTCCCTGGGTCAGTTGTATAGAGGATGATCCTTAATGGGCCATCAAGCAGGCTAGGCAGAGCTGACACCAACTTGTCTGGGGTGTCACCCAGAAGCACAGCATAAGTTTGAAATACAAACGGTATAGAGTCAATATTCATGACTTTTGCAACAAAAATGATACACACGTATAGACAGCATCATCATAACCAGCAAACCAGAACCGTGTCTTACACACCTCATGTGACCCCCTTTATATAAGATTTGGTGCCACTACAGGACCTTGGGGGGGAGGAATAGCTCAGTGGTTTGAGCATTGGCCTGCTAAACCCAGGGTTGTGGGTTCAATCCTTGAGCGGGCCACTGGGGGCAAAAATTGGGGATTGGTCCTGCTTTGAGCAGGGGGTTGGACTAGATGACCTCCTGAGGTTCATTCCGACCCTCATATTCTATGATTCTTGGTTGCAACAATGATCTATACGGTTCCAGTCAATAACATCACAACAGGTTAAAAGGAATACATGAGAACACACTTTGTGTTAAAAGGCCTTGCTATACTAATGTTTCACAGTTCATGCCTGTAAGCAGTCTTGGAACTTTTCACAAAAGACAAGACATTCCAAGCCTAATGTGCTGTCTGAAAAGGGAAGCTGAGGCACACTTCCATATTGCTTTCACGGCTCAATGCCAAGATTCCTGTACTTTGAACAACATTAATGTCTACATTGACTTGATGTTAATTGGGTTCCAAACATTTGCCAGAGCTTGTATGATAAACTAGCTATGTTCTTTAGCTCTCGGCAAGATCACATGAGACAAACAAGAACTAGGCTGCAAGAGCAGATCCAATCCATTATCGTTCTAACCAAATTTTACCTTGAGTTCGTAAAGAGATTCAACCCTGTTATTGAACATGATTCTGATCAACCCTATTTGTTATACACTGGTATGGCTTCTAACCCAATACTTGCTGTAGTAAGACAGAACCAAGGATAGGGAGTTCTTGGGATGCAATCAGTGATGTTTGTGTCATCCCTTCCTGCATCAATTTTGCATTGGGGATGTGACGTTATTGATATGAACTGGGACCGTGTAGATCATTGTTGCAAACAAGGTCCTGTAGTGGCACCAACTCTTGTATAAAGGGGGTCAAAGAAGGTGTCTAAGACAAGGTTATGGTTTGCTGGCTATGATTATGCTATCTGTATGTCTGTATCATTTTTGTAGTTGAAGTTACGAATGTTGGCTCTATACTGTCTGTATTTCAAACTTATGCTGTGCTTCTGGGTGACACCCCAGACAAGTTGGTGTCAGTCTGCCTAGCCTGCTTCATGGCCCATTAAGGACCATCCTCTATACAATTGACCCAGTGAGAGATGGCAGACACACTTTGTGACTCAGCAAGGTGTGCAGGAACATGCCTATGGACAGAACTCTGAGGTTTTTCCAGGCCGTGCGATGGACAGCTTGTCCTTGGGACAAAGAAAGCAGAGACCACATGGCAAAAGACTACAGAAAGCTGCTGCAGCTCCAGTGGGGACAGGGATGTGCTAAACCTCTGGCATATAAGGGTTGCAGCTTGAAAGTGCTGCTTGACCCAGCCTATGGAGCCCAGGAACATGTGAGGGTGACAGCTTAAAAGGGCTGATTGACCCGCTCTGCTCAGACTTACTCTGTTAATTTGTGTGTGCGCGTGTTCATCTGGTTATAGGGCTGGAGGAACCCAGCCCTGGGAAATCTAGGTCTTGCAGGATAGCTCCATTGGGAGGGTGTAGTAGGGCAGCTACCCCACTCCTGGAAAATAAGGGTTAAAAGCAGCCCTGGAGAGGGCTGCAGCAAGGAAAGGGATTAACAGAAGCTGGGGAAAGCTCAGTTAGGGCCCAGCTGGCCCTGATAAAAGAGCTGCAGGGCCAGCAGGCAGGGGAGTCTCTGTTGTGGGAAGCGCTAGCTGCCTGGGAGCAAGGTACCTGGAGCAGAGCAGAGCAGAGCTGGGGAAGGGCAAAAGGGAACTGGGGAGCTCCAGCCTCGTTAAACCCCCAAGCTGGAGGCCTTTTTGAAGGCCTATGAAAGGTACTGGGGTTGCAGAGGCGGGGCCTAGGGATAGGCAGAGGTAGCTGGTCCTAACCGCTTGCCAGTGATGAGTGGCCACTACTGACTACCGTCTGCCCCAGTGAGCAGGGTCTAGATGATGACTGGCAGGAGCCACCGAGCCAAGGTGGGTTCAGAGGGTTGGGAGTTCCCCTGGGAGGGGAGACCCAGAGTGTGGGGGTACTGCTGGGGAAGAACCCCAGTGTAAAGGGCACCAGGGTCTGAGAGGGACACGGGGCCAGCGGCAGGCGAGACACCGGCCTGCAGAGGGCGCTCCGTAAGCTGGAAAAGCTAATTCCCAGATGACCAGCAGGAGGCGCCGCACCGGTGACTCGTCGTCTTGCCACAAAGGGGACTTGCAGAAGGGAGGAGTGGCGCTCCATATGAACACACAAGTGACATAAGCAGTACATGGACAGAATTACAGAACCCCCCGCTCCCCAGAAGAGTAACCCTAATAAAGGAGCCTACCCCACAGTAATGGGCAAATCTGGTCACAGCAAATCTGGTCCCAGCACGTCCCAGGCTGTTGCGTCTCCCTCCGCTCCACTCCACCAACGGCCAACGATCCAATGTAAACCAAGCCCATTGTCTCCGAGCGCTGGCTTCTGATTGGCTCCCCGCGTGTTCCGTCTGCACCCGGCATTCCAGGCCCCCTGGGACGCGGGATCCTGAGCTCTGCAGCCATCGCTGCTGTAGGCCAGGGGCGAGTCCCCTCCAGGCAGTGGCAGATTAATTCCCGGGCCCAGGGGGCCCATGCCCAGGGGCCTCGAACAACTTGGAGGGCCCTAGGAAAATCTCATGATGCGAGGGCTGGATGATATAGCTGATGTGCCCTCTCTTCTGCTGGCCGTGCTGGCCATGCGTGGGCAGGGCTGGCAGGTTTGTAGAAATTTTGGTGGTGCCCAGAACTCGCCCCCACCCAAACTCCTCCCCCCACCTGCCCAAGGCCTTGGGAGGAAGTTTGGGTTGGGGAGGAGGTCAGGGGTGCAGGCCCTACGATGGGGCAGGGATTGGGGTTCAGGCTCTGGGAGGGAATTTGGAGATGGGAAGGGGTGCGGAGGGAAGGGGTACAGCTTCTGGGAGGGAGTTTGTGGATGGGAGGGGGTGGAGGGAGAGGGCTGTGGGGTGTGGCTGCAGATGAGGGGTTTGGGGTATGGGAGAGGCTCAGGGTGAGAGTAGGAGTGTGGGGGGTGAGGGGCTGTGGAGCTTGGGGTTTAGAGAGGCTCAGGGCTGGGGCAGAGAGTTGGAGTGCCGGGGGATGAGGGCTCTGGCTGGGGCTGGAGATGAGGGGTTTGGGGTGTTAGAGGGGCTCAGGGCTGGGGCAGAGGGTTGAGGGTGTGGTGTGGAGGGGTGAAAGCTCTGGCTGGGGGTGTGGGCTCTGGGGTGGGGCAGGGCTGGGGATGAGTTTGGGGTGCAGGCAGGCTGCTCCGGGCTAGGGGCCAGAGAGGAGGACTCCCCTCAGCCCTTTCCCTGCCGGCAGCAGCGAGCTCTGGGGGAGGAGCCCCCCTTTTCTCGCCCCCCAGCAACACACTCACCCCCACCACTGTCACTGCATGTGCTCCTAGGGCCCCTCTCAGGTCCAGGAATCTCCCTCGCCTCCCCCGTGGTGGGTGCCGGGGGGAGCTGCGTGCGCCTCTTCCCCTGCTGTTCCCCTGCCTGTAGCCGCACTGGGGGCGAGGGATGGGGCTGCCCCTTGCCCAGCATGGGGCAGGAGCGGTGACTGAAGGCCAGGGGGCCCCTGTGCTGGTGGAGGGTCCCGCCGGAAAAGGGAAGGTGTGAGGTGGAAGGGCAGGCTCAGTCAATCTGCTCTGGGTATTGAGGGAGGGGCACCAGGACCCTGGGGCAGCGGTTGCTGCAGGGAGGCAGCATGGAGCTGCAGGGCAGAGGCAGAGGCAGGGACCTTCTGCTCCAGGGCCCGGGGAGGCGTGCGGGGGGCCGAGGGGTTTTTCTGCCTCCAGCCTCAGTTTTGAGGCCTTTGCATACCCCTGTCCCTGAGTCTCACAATGCAGCATTATTTACCCCATCCTAGTGTGTCATGATGTAACCCCATGTACCTCCCCTGCACCTCTGAGACCATGGTGGAGCCCACCTCCCCATGCACGTGGTTCACAGCCTTGGCATCTTAGTGTGGGGTCTTGCCTTGTCCATTGTGACAGGGCATTGTTCAGCCCGTGCTCATCTGATATGAGGCCTTCTGCAGTGCAGTTCTCCCACCTTATCAGTGGATGAAACACTGTGGTGCTATTTATCCCAGACCGTATCTTTAAGATCTTTATGTGTGTTTCCCCCTCATCCAGCAGGGACTGATGTGGTTCTCTTTACACTAGGCCACAGCTTCCAGCCCCAACTCACTCAGCTGCCAATTTCACAAATGAATTGTGGCCCGCCCAAGTTTACTTAAAAAAGATGGTCAGTAGATGGTCAGTGCAAGCGACTGTTGACATGGGCTAATGGGCATCTCTTGCTACGTGAATGCCAACGCCAAGCCGGGTTGGGGGATAAAACATAAAGGACAAACCCAGATAGTTATAGAAGTGGGGGACATTTATCTTGTGAGAAAGTTCCAGTGACATTTTCCCCTCCAATACACTGACGATATAATGCTATAAACCAACTCTGAGAGTGTAAAAGTCAATGGTAAAAGCTGTGGAAGGCAAATTATGGCTTCTAACATGGCTCTAGTTAAGCAGATCTTGTCAAAAAGGAAGATTACTTACCAAATCAGAGTGTGAATGTTGTAGTCATCTCTGAGTTTACGGTAAGCGTGCCTTTAGCCAGAATCCACCTTGAAAGGAATGGTTCCTAAGCATGAAGTTATAGCTGGTGTAAGGAAGTTATTGCCTAAGGATCTTTTGATTGGGGAAAACATTAAAGCTTTGTTCAGTCCAGGTAACCAGTCACAGGAAAGGAATGATCTTAAACTGGTGTCTATTATGGGCAATGATTTGCCTGGGGAGGGTTTCTCCAAAGGTTTGTCTGAGGAAAAGAGCTGTTTGGCTGTGAAGGAAGTTTCTGAATGTCTGTCTAATATCTCAGAAGTGAACCTAGAATTAGAGCAGAAAGAACTCATTAGTCAAGAAAATGTTTCTCAGGAGCAGATGAAAGTGTATGATCAGGTTAAAGCCCTAACTGAGGAAGGAAAAGGTAGATTTTTGATGGGTGATGGCTTGTGGGCTCGTACAGCTTGTGAAAGTGAAGCTGAAAAGGGTAACTGTGATTTGCTGGAAGTAGCTCAGAGTAGTGAAAAGAGCAGCAGTTTGTCTGTGGGGAGTGGCAGTGTGCCTGGTAAGGAGATTTGGGATGAGCCTAGGCAGCCTTGTGAGCTGATGACTTTGTCTAGTCAGCAGTTTGGGAAGGCGAGGATAGTGGCAGATGAGTGTCCCTACACCTTACCTGTGTGGAGAATTGTGACAGTGAAAGAAATGTGCCTGTGTCTGTCAGGGGTATTGACTTGCCGATGGAGGGAGCTACCCCGGTCTCCAAGCAGTTGCCTGTACACAGCCCTGTGTGCTGGGACAAGGGAATTGAGATCCCAAGCTGGGTGTCTGGTCAAGGAGAATGTGTCTCCATCTCTTCTTTGTCTGTGGAACAGACAGAAGGGGCCTTTCAGCCTGTGCTGGTTGAGAATAGTGGAGTTGTCTCAGAGTTGGTTCTGGATTCAACTGAGGCCCAGGAAGGGAATGGTCCTAAGTTTGTGTCTGCTAGGGAGAATGGCACTGTAACTAGTTGCATCCAGTCAGTGTCTTAGCAAAATCCCAGAGACCAAACAATTCTGGTACTTGTATTTTGCTAAAGTGTGGTTGGAAAAAGATGTAGCAACCTGGTCTCATCAGGGTGATAGCCTAGTCAGGGCGCAAGGAGAGCCAAAAGGTGATTTAACTGTGTTAGCTACTGACAGGTTGGACACTTGTTGCAAGACGGAAAAGATTCCTGAGGATGTGCGTGGCAAAGGGAAGGAGAATATTTCTGACCTTTTGACGATGAAATCTAGCACTTTGCCTGAAAGGTGATTGTAGAGAAATCCGCCTGATGAGCTCGAGGTGATCCTGGATGTAAGTGAGAGGCAGAAAGAGTCTGTTGTTGCTCAGGAAAGTGTTCCTTTGGAGCAAGCCCTAGGTGAAGAGGGTAAAGGCAGCATTTGTGTGAGGGGTGAATTGCTGCTTTGAAAAGCTCCTGGGGAAAGGAATCTTCAGGGTGGTCTCTGCAAGCAGTTGACTGCAACTGAAGGGGGTGAAAGTGATTTTCTCAAGAAAGTTTGAGTTCCTAACAGCCAGAGATTTTCTGTTGTGAATGGATCCACTGACTTTCCTTTTGAAAGATCTAGTGTGGAAAGCTTTGAGAAAGTCTCAGATGGAGTGAAAGCTGTTAAGAAAGTTGAAGAGTCCTTGAAGCAAGTGGCTGTGTTTGGCCAGCTTGTTGGGGAGAAAAGGTTGTTGGGAGAAGAATGTCTCCACGCTAATTCTGTAAGTAAGCAGTCTTCGCTTCAGGGTCTGAGGACAGATTTGATTCCAGGGGTTGCAGAGCAGAACAGTTGTATGAATCGTAGAATCATAGAATATCAGGGTTGGAGAGGACCTTAGGAGGTCATCTAGTCCAACCCCCTACTCAAAGCAGGACCAATCCCCAACGAAATCATCCCAGCCAGGGCTTTGTCAAGCCTGACCTTAAAAATATCTAAGGAAGGAGATTCCACCACCTCCCTAGGTAACGCATTCCAGTGTTTCACCACCCTCCTAGTGAAAAAGTTTTTCCTAATATCTAACCTAAACCTCCCCCACTGTAACTTGAGACCATTACTCCTTGTTCTGTCATCAGCTCCCACTGAGAAGAGTCTAGATCCATCCTCTTTAGAACCCCCTTGCAGGTAGTTGAAAGCAGCTATCAAATCCCCCCTCATTCTTCTCTTCCGCAGACTAAACAATCCCAGTTCCCTCAGCCTCTCCTCATAAGTCCTGTGTTCCAGTCCCCTAATCATTTTTGTTGCCCTCCACTGGACTCTTTCCAATTTTTCCACATCCTTCTTGTAGTGTGGGGCCCAAAACTGGACACAGTACTCCAGATGAGGCTTCACCAATGTTGAATAGAGGGGAACGATCACGTCCCTCGATCTGCTGGCAATGCCCGTACATATACATCCCAAAATACCATTGGCCTTCTTGGCAACAAGGGCACACTGCTGACTCATATCCAGCTTCTCGTCCACTGTAACCCCTAGGTCCTTTTCTGCAGAACTGCTGCCAAGCCATTCTGTCCCTAGTCTGTACCGGTGCATGGGAATCTTCCCTCCTAAGTGCAGGACTCTGCACTTGTCCTTGTTGAACCTCATCAGATTTCTTTTGGCCCAATCCTCCAATTTGTCTAGGGCCCTCTGTATCCTATCCCTATCCTCCAGCGTATCTACCTCTCCTCCCAGTTTATTGTCATCTGCAAACTTGCTGAGAGTGCAATCCACACCATCTTCCAGATCATTTATGAAGATATTGAACAAAACCGGCCCCAGGACCGACCCTTGGGGCACTCCACTTGATACCGGCTGCCAATTAGACATGGAGCCATTGATCACTACCCGCTGAGCCCGACAATCTAGCCAACTTTCTATCCATCTTATAGTCCATTCATCCAGCCCATACTTGTTTAACTTGTTTAATACTGTGGGAGACTGTGTCAAAAGTTTTGCTAAAGTCAAGGAACAACACGTCCACCGCTTTCCCCTCATCCACAGAGTCAGTTATCTCATCATAGAAGGCAATTAGATTAGCCAGGCATGACTTGCCCTTGGTGAATCCATGCTGACTGTTCCTGATCACTTTCCTCTCCTCTAAGTGCTTCAGAATTGATTCCTTGAGGACCTGCTCCATGATTTTTCCAGGGACTGAGGTGAGGCTGACTGACCTGGAGTTCCCAGGATCCTCCTTCTTCCCTTTTTTAAAGATGGGCACTACATTAGCTTTTTTTCCAGTCGTCCGGGTCTTCCCTGGATCGCCATGAGTTTTCAAAGATAACGGCCAATGGCTCTGCAATCACATCCGCCAACGCCTTTAGCACTCTCGGATGCAGCGCATCCAGCCCCATGGACTTGTGCTCGTCCAGCTTTTCTAAATAGTCCCAAACCACTTCTTTCTCCGCAGAGGGCTGGTCACCTCCTCCCCATGCTGTGCTGCCCAGTGCAGCAGTCTGGGAGCTGACCTTGTTCGTGAAGACAGAGGCAAAAAAAGCATTGAGTACATTAGCTTTTTCCAAATCCTCTGTCACTAGGTTGCCTCCCTCCTTCAGTAAGGGGCCCACACTTTCCTTGACTTTCTTCTTGTTGCTAACATACCTGAAGAAACCCTTCTTGTTACTCTGAACATCTCTTGCTAGCTGCAACTCCAGGTGTGATTTGGCCTTCCTAATTTCACTCCTGCATGCCCGAGCAATATTTTTACACTCTTCCCTGGTCATTTGTCCAATCTTCCACTTCTTGTAAGCTTCTTTTTTGTGTTTAAGATCAGCAAAGATTTCACTGTTAAGCCAAGCAGGTCGCCTGCCATATTTACTATTCTTTCTACACATCGGGATGGTTTGTCCCTGGAACCTTAATAAGGATTCTTTAAAATACAGCCAGCTCTCCTGGACTCCTTTCCCCCTCATGTTATTCTCCCAGGGGATCCTGCCCATCAGTTCCCTGAGGGAGTCAATGTCTGCTTTTCTGAAGTCCAGGGTCCGTATTCTGCTGTTCTCCTTTCTTCCCTGTGTCAGGATCCTGAACTCGACCATCTCATGGTCACTGCCTCCCAGGTTCCCATCCACTTTTGCTTCCCCTACTAATTCTTCCCGGTTTGCGAGCAGCAGGTCAAGAAGAGCTCTGGCCCTAGTTGGTTCCTCCAGCACTTGCACAAGGAAATTGTCCCCAACCCTTTCCAAAAACTTTCTGGATTGTCTGTGCACCACTGTATTGCTCTCCCAGCAGATATCAGGGTGATTGAAGTCTCCCATGAGAACCGGGGCCTGTAACGTAGTAACTTCCGTGAGTTGCCGGAAGAAAGCCTCATCCACCTGGTCCGGTGGTCTATAGCAGACTCCCACCACGACATCACCCTTGTTGCTCACGCTTCTAAAATTAATTCAGAGACACTCAGGTTTTTCTGCAGTTTCATACTTGAGCTCTGAGCAGTCATACTGCTCCCTTACATACAGTGCAACTCCCCCACCTTTTCTGCCCTGCCTGTCGTTCCTGAACAGTTTATAACCATCCATGACAGTACTTCAGTCATGTGAGTTATCCCACCAAGTCTCTGTTATTCCAATCACATCATAATTCCTTGACTGTGCCAGGACTTCCAGTTCTCCCTGCTTATTTCCCAGGCTTCTTGCATTTGTGTATAGGCACTTGAGATAAGTCGCTGATCATCCGTCTTTCTCAGTATGAGACAGGAGCCTTGCCCTCTCGCGTGCTCCTGGTCGTGCTTCCTTACGGTATCCCACTTCCACACTTACCTCAGAGCTTTGGTCTCCTTCCCCTGGTGAACCTAGTTTAAAGCCCTCCTCACTAGGTTAGCCAGCCTGTTTGCGAAGATGCTCTTCCCTCTCTTTGTTAGGTGGAGCCTGTCTCTGCCTAGCACTCCTCCTTCTTGGAACACCATCCCATGGTCAAAGAATCCAAAGCTTTCTCTCCGACACCACCTGCGTAGCCATTTGTTGATTTCCACAATTCGACGGTCTCTACCCAGGCCTTTTCCTTCCACGGGGAGGATGGACGAGAATGCTTAAGGATGCAGGGAAGAGCAAGCAACCTCTCACCCTCAGACTTTTTGGATATGTGTGGTATCTCTTTAAGACAGACTCCAGCCTTGGAATTGGTAGAAGTTAAGAATCTGAAAACTGTTGAACAGGTATCTCTCTCTATGTGGCTGCAACTTATCTGACTGACTGGGAGAAGAAAGACTTGCTAATAGTTAAAAAGAACAGGAGGACTTGTGGCACCTTAGAGACTAACAAATTTATTTGAGCATAAGCTTTCGTGAGCTATAACTAATGAGCTGTAGCTCACGAAAGCTTATGCTCAAAAAATTGGTTCGTCTCTAAGGTGCCACAAGTACTCCTTTTCTTTTTGCAAATACAGACTAACACGGCTGCTGCTCTGAAACCAATCATTCTACTGAAATTTACCAAACCAATCCTAACCTATTGTAACATGATTAGCTAACCAATTATATCCCACCACCTTAATTAGTTTACACCCAGCAAAATTAATTATGCAGCAGACAGAAACAATCACAGAACCAGACAGAGACCATGCAAATAAACAATCGCAAAGTGGGAACTATGACAAAACAATACAGAAGTGAGGATTTCACAACTACCTCTATAAAGACATAAGGGTTTCCTAGCTGTGTCACTTGACAAGAGAGTTCTTACCAGACAGAAAACTATCAACCTCAATTTCCTTTTACATCTTCTAGGCTCTTCCCTTTGTCTGGAGGTGATAGATCGGATCACCTTCCTAACAGCCCCATATTGACTAGTTTGGAATGTGAGGATGTGACCGTACGTTTCCCAGCTTATCGCTGCCTCTGCTGCTTAGCCAAAGGCCTCAGACTGTCACAGTGAGAGAAAACCCTTAACAGATTCTTTCTTGTATACCTCTATTACTAGCGAAATGATAAACATATACCTACATTCTTAGAGTATAGACCTTTATGGACAGGCCTGAATATTCATATCCTAACAGTGCTGATTGACCCGCTCTGCTCTGACTTACTCTGTTAATGTGTGTGTGCGTGTTCATCTGGTTGTAGGGCTGGAGAAACCCAGCCCTGGGGAATCTAGGTCCTGCAGGATAGCTCCATTGGGAGCGGGTAGTGGGGCAGCTGCCCCGCTCCTGGAAAAGAAGGGTTAAAAGCAGCCCTGGAGAGGGCTGCAGAAGGGAAGGGGATTAAGAAGAGCTGGGAGAAACTCAGTTAGGGCCCAGCTGGCCCTGATAAAAGAGCTGCAGCCCCAGAAGACAGGGGAGTCCCACTCTAGCCCTGGAGTGGGAATGGCTAGCTGTCTGCAAGCAAAGTACGTGAAGCAGAGCAGTGCCGGGGAAGGGCAAAAGGGAGCTCCAGCCTGGAAAACCCCAGGCTGCAGGCCCTGTTGAAGGCCTATGAAAGGTACAGGGGCTGCAGAGGGGTAGCCCAGCGATAGGCAGAGGCTCCTTGTCCTAACCCCTTATCAGTGATGAGTGGCCATTAGTGACTGCAGTCTGTCCCAGTGAGTGGGGCCTAGATGATGACTGGCAGTAGCCACTGAGGCAAGGTGGGTTTAGAGGGTTGGGAGTGCCCCTGGGAGGGGAGACCCAGAGTGTGGGGGTACTGCTGGGGCAGAACCCCAGGGTAAAGGGCACCAGGGTCTGAGAGGGACACGGGGCCAGCGGCAGGCGAGACACCGGCCTGCAGAGGGCGCTCCGTAAGCTGGAAAAAGAGCTAATTCCCAGATGACCAGCAGGAGGCGCCGCACCGGTGACTCGTCGTCTTGCCACAAAGGGGACTTGCAGAAGGGAGGAGTGGCGCTCCATATGAACACACAAGTGACATAAGCAGTACATGGACAGAATTACAGAACCCCCCGCTCCCCAGAAGAGTAACCCTAATAAAGGAGCCTACCCCACAGTAATGGGCAAATCTGGTCACAGCAAATCTGGTCCCAGCACGTCCCAGGCTGTTGCGTCTCCCTCCGCTCCACTCCACCAACAGCCAACGATCCAATGTAAACCAAGCCCATTGTCTCCGAGCGCTGGCTTCTGATTGGCTCCCCGCGTGTTCCGTGTTTGCCCGGCATTCCAGGCCCCCTGGGACGCGGGATCCTGAGCTCTGCAGCCATCGCTGCTGTAGGCCAGGGGCGAGTCCCCTCCAGGCTGTGCCGGATGAACTCCCGGGCCCAGGGGGCCCATGCCCAGGGGCCTTGAGCAACTTGGGGGGCCCTGGGAAAATCTCATGATGCGAAGGCTGGATGATATAGCTGCTGTGCCCTCTCTTGTGCTGGCCATGCGTGGGCAGGGGTGGCAGGTTTGTAGAAATTTTGGTGGTGCCCAGAGCTCGCCCCTGCCCAAACTCCTCCCCCCACCTGCCCAAGGCTCTGGGAGGGAGTTTGGGTGGGGGAGGAGGTCTGGGGTGCAGGCCCTCGGCTGGGGCAGGGGATTGGGGTGCAGGCTCTGGGAGGGAGTTTGTGGATGGGAGGAGGTGCAGGGTGAGAGCTGTGGGGTGTGGCTGCAGATGAGGGGTTTGGGGTATGGGAGGGGCTCGGGAAGAGTAGGTGTGTAGGGGGTGAGGGCTCTGTCTGGGGCTGTGGAGCTTGGGGTTTAGAGAGGCTCAGGGCTGGGGCAGAGGGTTGGAGTGCCGGGGCATGAGGGCTCTGGCTGGGGCTGGAGATGAGGGGTTTGTGCTGTTGGAGGGGACTCAGGGCTGGGGTAGAGGGTTGGGTGTGGGGGGATGAGGGCTCTGGCTGGAGCTGGAGATGAGGGATTTGGGGTGTCAGAGGGGCTCAGGGTTGGGGCAGAGGGTTGAGGGTGGGGTGTAGGGGGGTGAAAGCTCTGGTTGGGGGTGTGGGCTCTGGGGTGGGGCAGGGCTAGGGATGAGTTTGGGGTGCAGGCAGGCTGTTCCGGGCCAGGGGCCAGAGAGAAGGACTCCCCCCAGCCCTTTCCCTGCCGGCAGCAGCGAGCTCTGGGGCAGGAGCCCCCCTTTCTTGCCCCCCAGCAGCACACTCACCCCCACCACTGTCGCTGCATGTGATCCTAGGGCCCCTCTCAGGTCCAGGAATCTCCCTCGCCTCCCCCGTGGTGGGTGCCGGGGGGAGCTGCGTGCGCCTCCTCCCCTGCTGTTCCCCTGTCTGTAGCCGCACTGGGGGCGAGGGATGGGGCTGCCCCTTGGCCAGCATGGGGCAGGAGCGGTGACTGAAGGCCAGGGGGCCCCTGTGCTGGTGGAGGGTCCCGGCGGAAAAGGGAAGGTGTGAGGTGGAAGGGCAGGCTCAGTCAGTCTGCTCTGGCAGTGGAGCCAAGAGGGGCACCAGGACCCTGGGGCAGCAGTTGCTGCAGGGAGGCAGCATGGAGCTGCAGGGCAGAGGCAGAGACGTTCTGCTCCAGGGCCCGGGGAGGACGCGGGGGGCCGGGGGCAGCAAGAGGGGGCCGGGGACACTCGGGGGGAGACGCGGGAGGGCGACAGATGGGGTCAGGGGGGACACCTGGCCAGAAATATGGGTGGAGCTGGGCCCCTGGCCTCTGCATATTGCTGGGGCCCAGGCACCACGTGGAGATAGAACTCGCTGCCCCGGTGCCTGGGCTACGGCTTCTTGGGTGAGCCGGTGTGGGGATCAGCTGGTGAGTGCGGCTGGGGGAGCAGCAACAGACGCTGCCTCCCTCTCCTGCTTCTTGTTTTTTTTGCTGCTGCCCATGACTTCTCGCCAGCGCTGGGGACGGGCCCCCTCTGCATCCTCCCAGGCCTGTCCGGGCAGCCAGGGTCCTCCTCAAAGAACTTCCATACAATCCTACCATAATACAGAAACATTTGCCTTTTCAATACAATGATCTCCTAAAACACTGAACCTTAGTTCCATCAAGTTTAACCTCATTCCGTAGGGATCTCTCAGATTGCGATTTCCCGCAGTATCTATCTCACTGCCACAGAGCTGCATGGTAGCCTCACGTCACTCGGACAAGAATTGCTACAGGCTCAGGGGTAGAGACTGTGTTCCTGCCCCTTCCACCCCCGGCCAGCTCAGCCTCTGGTAGCAACCAAGCGTTCCACCCTCGAGTTATTCACTTTCAAGGCTGAGCAACAATTCATAACACAGATGATAAGGTTTGCCACCTTCTCTCCAGTAATGTCTGGGAGGCGTTTGATTGTTAGTTCTTCCAAATTACTTGCTCTATATTTTCAAGGTACAATTGGTGTAGCTCATTTGAGAGCACTTTATTGTGAGCATTTAGTGTCTGAAATTTGAGCAGTCAGTAAGTTTGGAAGTCAGGACTCGTGGGTTCCATTCCTCCTAGACCCTGGGGAAAGTCTCCCAAGGGAAGGCAGGACTCGTGGGTTCCATTCCTCCTAGGCCCTGGGGAAAGTCTCCCAAGGGAAGGCAGGACTCTTGGGTTCTAATCCGAACTCTGCCACTGCCTGCCCATTTGATATTAGAGAAGTCACTTCACCTTCCTCTGCCGTAGTTTCTCCATTAAGAAATGGGGGACAATAATCTTCCCCTACCTCTCTCACTGGGCAGGAGCAGCTGTGAGGATCCATTCAAGCGTCTCTGCAGCCTTTGGATCACCCCCTGCTCCTAGGAAGTGCAAAGAAGGGCAGTAAACGACGCCTTTCCAGCCTAGGGAGGATGATCTGGTAGGAAGACACAGGATTCTGTGCAGCTTGGGAAGCAGGGTTTGCAGTGATTACAGCAGGGTGCGGGCATCCCTGGGTGCTAGCCCTGACTTTGGGGGTATTTAGCCTCTATTGGCTAGAACATGAGTCTGGCCTGGAACCCTCTCTGCAGCTGGTGATTCCTGACATATTGCAGTAAGCCTGGAGGCAGAGGCGGGTTAAGATGTATTGGGGCCCTGGGAACAGAGAACATTTAGGCTCCCCACACTCCATTAAAAACATGAATGATCAAAATGCATGAATACAAAGACTCCATTCAGTGTTTACACACTGCATTAATAAGAAAGCAAATCATATCCCAGTTCATTATGCCTAAATTAATGGCTCAAGTTTTCCACATAGAAAATGAATAGGGCTAGGTGTTATTCACACCATGACACCATTATTAGGGGGCTGAGGCACATGACTTGCAAGGAGAGGCTCAGGGAACTGGGCTTATTTAGTCTGCGGAAGATAAAAATGAGGGGGAATTTGATAGCAACCTTCTGCTACCTGAAGGGGGGCTCCAAAGAGGATGGAGCTCAGCTATTCTCAGTGGTGGGAGATGACAGAACAAGGAGCAGTGGTCTCAAGTTACAGTGTGGGAGGTCTAGGTTGGATATTAGGAAACACTATTTCACTAGAAGGATGGCGAAGCACTGTAATGCTTTACCTAGGGAGGTGGTGGAATCTCCATTGTTAGAGGTTTTTAAGGCCTGGCTTGACAAAGCCCTGGCTGGGATGATTTAGTTCGGGTTGGTCCTGCTTTGAACAGGGGATTGGACTAGATGACCTCCTGAGGTCTCTTTCAACCCTAATCTTCTATGATTCTATGATGTTCCCACAGAAAACCAGCCAGGTAGTGTAGAATCAGGTTTTGCTCTTGGGAGCTGAAGCCAATCAGAATCTAGACTATCAAGATGTTTGTCCAACCTGTTCTGAAAAACCTTTAATGATGGGTATTCCACAACCCTTCCCCCCTCCACCCCCCGCTCCCTGGAAGCCAGTTGCAGAGATTACCTACCTTTATAGTTGGAAAGTTTTTCCTAATAACTAACCTAAACCTCCCTTGCTGCAGATTATCCCCAAGACTTCTTGTCCTACCTTCACGGTACATGGAGGCCAATTGATCACCATCCTCTGGATAACACCCCTTAGTATATTTGCATAATGTTCTCAGGTCCTCTCTCAGACTTCTTTTCTCAAGACTCAAGATGCCCCGGGTTTTTTTTAACCGTTCCCCATAGGTCAGATTTTCTAAAAATTTTCTTGCTCTCCTCCTCTGGACTCTCCAATTTATCCACATCTTTCCTAAAGTGTGGCACCCAGAATTTAATAGGGCCAATTTCACAAAGCTGAAAACAATTGAGTGAAATCAGAAGGGAGGAGGATTTTAATCAGAAATATATGAAGGATAATTGGGAATTATTTAAATCACAGTCCTACAATTGAGGAAGAAGGCTGTGCAGGTTAGAAAAACTACTTGATTAGGAAGAGAAATGATGGGAGCTGCACAGACACAAAAAATTTTTTTACATATAAAACAAAAAGGAAGAAGGGGGAAGATCATAGTAATGAATATAAATCAGAAATTATAAATGAGAGAAAACAGATAAGGGAAGCCAAGGGACACAAGTAAAATTCTATGACCAGCAGAATTAAAGATAACAAGAAGGAGTTGATCACTAGCTGGCTTGAACTACAGTAAATGGCGGATTCTCTGTAACAAAGTTTTTAAGCCATGATTTGAGGACTTCAGTAACATAGAGGTTATTGGTCTATTATGGGAGTGGGTGTGTGAGAATCTGAGGCCTGAGATGTGCAGAAGATCAGACTAGATTATCAGAATGGTCCCTTCTAGCCTTAAAGTCTGTGAGTCTATGAGTTTTTCACACATATTAGGAACAAAAAGAATCCTGACAATGGTATTGGTCCATTACAAGGTGGAAATGATAGAATTGTCAATAATAATGCAGAAAAGGCAGAGGTGTTCAATAAATATTTCTGTTGTGTATTTGGGGAAAAAACAGATGATGGGGTCTCATCATATAGTGATAATACTCTTTCCAATCCATTAGTGTCTCTGAAGGAGGTTAAACAGAAGCTACTAAAGTTAGTCACTTTTAAATCAGCAGGTCCCAATAGCCTGAATCCAAGAGTTTTCAAAGAGCTGGCTGAGAAGCTTGCTGAACCATTGAGGTTGATTTTCAACAAGTTCTGAAGCACAGAGGAAGTTCCAGAAGACTGGAAGAAAGTTAATGTGCCCATTTTTAAAAAGGCTAAACAGGATGACCTGAGTAATTATAGGCCTGTCAGCCTAACATAGATCATGGAGCAGCTGATGCCATAAACACTGAGTGAGTGGTGAATAATAAAGAGGAAAGATCACTGAGTCAGAGCAATCTAGACTGCTTGGTAAATTGGGCGCAATGAAACAACATGCCTTTCATACAGCTAAATGTAAAGATATACATCTAGGAACAAAGAAAGTAAGCCATATTTACGAGATTGGGGACTCCATCCTGGGAAGCAGAGTCTCTGAAAAAAGATTTGGGGGCCAAGGTGGATAATCAGCTGAGCATGAGCTCTCAGTGTGATGCTGTGGCCAAAAAAGCTAGTGAAATCCTGGGATGCTTAAACAGGGGAATCTTGAGTGGCAGTAGAGAGGTTATTCTTCTTCAAGTGTTTCCTTGTGTCAATTCCATTCTAGGTGTGCGTGCGCAGAGGTTTTTGCCTTAGCGGCACCCGTAGGGCCATCTGTGGTGCCCTCTGGAGTGCCACACTCATGCCGTGGTATATCAGGCACCGCTGGCCCTATGCCCTCTCACTTCCATCTTACGGCCCCTGGTGGTCAATCAGAGCGCCTTTCTTGCTTAGCGAGAGCTAGCCGTTTCTCCTTTCTGAACTTTGTGCCTTAGGGCCTTTGCACATAGTTGCATTTGGTAGTGTTAAGTGTGAATTAGTAGTTAGGGTCCCAGCGGGGACTTTGTTCCAGGCAGGGCATGCCCCAATCTCCCGGATTTAAGCCCTGCTCGGACTGCCACAGGACTATGCCTGTGAATGACCCCCATAGCAGCTGCCTTAAGTGCTTGGGGAAGTCACACGTTAAGGAGCAATGCCGGATCTGCAAAAAGTTTTGTCCCCGCACCCAGAAACGTCGGTACATCCGCCTCAGAGCTCTCCTGATGGAATCTGCCCTTTGCCCGGTTTCTGAGCCACCCAGGCAGGAGGCACCGAGTGCCTCAGCCTCCGTGCACAGCGTACCGCCGGCACTGAGCTCCTCCCGGCACCGTTTGCCATTGCTGGTGCCGAAGAAGGCCAATAAGCGCTCCCTGGCACTGAGCAAGAAGGCCCAGGAGTTGTCTGTCAAGGGACCCAGGCCTGGTCTCCAGGCTACTCCAGAGCCACACAATTGTACCTCCCCGTTGGGGCTCCCAGCCCCCTTAAAGGTTGGCCACCACCTCCTGGGAGAGGTATGGGACCCATGCCCCTGCCTGCACCATCATCATCCCAGGCTCCCCAGGTGCAGAGAGCACAGGTCTCCACCTGCTCCACTGACGGCCTCGGGGCTGCAGGACCCAGCTAAGGCTCCCCAAGAGGGCAAGACCGCCATTAAGAATCCTGAGGAGACAGAGGAACACTGCTGGTTGCCGGACAGAAGGCGTCGATCTTCGCTGCCACACTGGAAATCCCAGGGAAGGTCCCAGTTGCATCATCGGTCACTCAGGTGAGCTTCCAGATCCCCGCGGTGCTACTCTCCAGTAAGGGGCCGACCCTGCCCTTGCTATTCCCAGCACCGCTCACTCTCTCGCCGGTCATCCTCTCGGCGTTGGTCCCAGTCGCTGGTGCAGTGGGAATGTTCCCCGTCTCGGCACTGGTCTCCCCGTCACTGGTACCACTCTCCCCTGTTCACTCACTGGTCAATTACACCTGGTCAACGGTTACCGCTAGCCATGACCAGTAAGCAAACACAGGTCCTCCCTGGTCACCGGAAGGTGGTTCCTCTGGTACAGAAGGCTAGTTCAGCCCATTGCCCAGGCCCCATTGGCATGACTGGGCACTGGCGCCCGGTCCCTCTTCTGCAGCACCGCAGTGGCAGCACGGCCAGTGGCCAAAGCAGTGGCCACATGGGAGTGCACAGAGCATGCCGGTGGTGACGACACCCCCTTCGCAGCACTCCTCAGTGACCACATCAGGGCATCGGTTAGCGGCCCCACCGGCACTGGGCCCAGTACCGGAAGCTGTTCCGAGATGGGGCGGAGGAACCTGTGCCCACCCCTAAGCCTCCTTCTCAGACGGTGGTTGAGACCCCAGCACCTCCACCAGCGATCCAGTCTTCCTCGTCATCCCCAGCCGAGGCGGTCGTGGGGCCTTCCAGAGCTAGCCCGCCGGATGACTTTAGGGAGCATCAAGCCCTTCTCCAGCGCATGGCCGAGGACTTGGGGCTCTAGGTGCAGGAGATGGCGGAGCAGGAGGACACCGTCTTCAACGTCTTCTCAGCCTCTACGCCCACCTGGGTCACCCTGCCCATGCATGATGGTGTCCTCAAGATAGCCAAGACCCCGTGGCAGACCCCCTCCTCCATCCCTCCCACCTCAAAATGGGCTAAGAAAAGGTACTTTGTACCAGCCAAAGGTTTCAAATACCTTTATATGCACCTGCCCCCGGGCTCGCTGGTTGTGTCTGCAGCCAACAAGGACAAGCAGGTTCCCACCTCCTCGACTCCCAAAACCAAAAAGGCGAAAAAACTCTATTTGGGAGAAACATTTATTCAACCTCCAGCCTGCAATTCCAGGTGGCGAACCATCAGGCCCTGCTGGTCCAGTACAATTTTAATCTCTGGGACAGTCTTAAGAAATTCCAGGAATCCCTCCCTCAGGGTCTGGCCCAAGAGTTTGGCACCCTGGTGGAGGAAGGTACTGCAGCGGCCAGATGTTCCCTGCAGAAGACGTGGGATGCAGTGGACTCAGTGGCAAGGGGGGTCGCATCAGCAGTGGTCTGGCTCCAAACAGGGGTCCTCTCCAAGGAGATGCAGGCCTCGATCTAGGACCTCCCTTTTGAATGAGTTGGTCTCGTGACGTTGCACTCTATATGATTTTATGAAAGTATGCTGATGAGTGTGAACGTAATGTAACTGGAATATGCTTCATGCAAAAGGTCTCTTGTAAGGTATCATTACAAAGCTTATAATCTACTGAACGTGGTCATCCTGTTTGTATAAATGTATCACTCTTGTATCTGAAACTAAAAATAAGAAATATAACTCTGAGGGTCTATTGTAGTTATGCAAAGTGTGGGCCGTTAATGGTGGTTTGGAATCTTGATGGCTCCCATCAACCAGGACAATTGACTGTGGATGGCTCTGGTTGCAGGCAGGCCTTCCTGTAAGTCAGGCTGGGAGCAATGAAGGCTTGGGGTCCTACAGTGACATGTGACCATGTCAGCTGAACTGGAATCCATCTTTAACTTGGTGTTTTTCCATTGAGAAGGAGGGGTGGGAACCCAGAGAGGGACAAAGGATTCCCACCTCATGCAAAAGATGTATAAGTGGGTGGAACAGAACAAAGGGGCGGCCATCATGAGAAATCCCCTAGCTACCACCTGAGCTGGAACAAGGGCTGTACCAGGGGAAAGGATTGTGCCCAGACTAGGAAGGCATCCAGTCTGTGAAAGAAACTTATTGAAACATCTCTGAGGGTGAGATTTTATCTGTATTTAGTTTTCTTAGTGTACTCGGCTTAGACTTGCGTGTATTATTTTATTTTGTTTGGTAATTTGCTTTGTTCTGTCATTACTTGGAACCACTTGAATCCTACTTTTTGTATTTAATAAAATCACATTTTACTTATTAACTAACCCAGCGTATGTATTAATACCTGGGGGGGGGAGGGGGCAAACAGCTGTGCATATGTCTCTATCAGTGTTATAAAGGGTGAACAATCTATGAGTTTACCCTGTATAAGCTTTATACAGGGTAAAACAGATTTATTTGGGGTTTGGACCCCATTGGGAGTTGGGCATCTGAGTGTTAAAGACAGGAACACTTCCCAAGCTGCTTTCAATTAAGCCTATAGCTGTTGGATGTGGTTCAGACCTTGGTCTGTGCTGGAGCAGGCTGGCATGTCTGGCTCAGCAAGAGAGGGTGTTGGTGTCCCAAGCTGGCAGGGAAAGCAGGGGCAGAAGCAGTCTTGGCACATCAGGTAGCAGCCCCAAGGGGGTTTCTGTGATCCAACCCGTCACAGGTCTTTTCTCTGATCAAACAGACACCAGGCTGCATGGGCAGAAGGACACTAGGGCTACCCTTCGCTCGGTGAGCATGCACACAATCAGCCAGGAAGCCCTTCTGGCCACCGCCAAGACCCTGGCAACCCCATCAGGAATATTCAAGGAGTAGGGATGCTGGTTTTAGTTGCTGTCACCCTTCTTCCTCCTGCTCGCCAGCCCAGCCTGTGCCTGCCAAACACCTGGAGGCCAGAAGTGATCATTTTGAGGGTGTGCCTGAGAGTGACGCCCCAGTCAGTCAACTGGATTCTACCTGCCTTTTCCTCAACTGCCTCTCTCCCTACCGCTTAGCCTGGTTGTGGCTTACATCAGACTGCTGGGTCCTGGACATAGTAGCTGGGGCTATACCCTATAATTCTTGGTTGCCCTTCCTTCCCTCCCCCCACTTTTCCACTCCACTCTCTTCAGGGAACCTTCTCATGAGCAACTCCTCATTCAGGAGGTCGAGAAACTCCTGAGCTTGGGGGCAGTGGAGGAGGTTCCTCAGGACATGGAAGGAAGAGGATTCTACTCCGGCTACTTCCTAACCCCGAAGGCAAAAGGGGGCCTCAGACCCATCCTGGACCTGCGTGGCCTCAAAAAGTCTCTCAAGAAGTTGAAGTTCCGCATGGTCTCCCTGGCCTCCATCATCCCATCCCTGGATCAGGGGGACTGGTACGCCGCTCTCGACTTAAAGGATGCTTACTTTCATGTCTCCATATTCCTGGGGCACAGGTGTTTCCTGCAGTTCATAGTGGCCAGGTGCCACTTCCAGTTCACGGTGCCACTCTTTGGCCTGTCCTCGGCCTCCAGGGTGTTTACGAAATGTATGGCACCAGTAGCAGCTTACCTGAGACATCGAGGGGCCCAGATCTTCCCATATCTCGATGACTGGCTCATCACGGGCAGGTCCCCAGAGCAGGTGCAATGAAACCTCAATCTGGTGCGGTCCATATGCAATGACCTGGGCCTGTTAATAAACAGAGAAGTCCGTGTTAACATCAGTTCAATGCACTGAGTTTATTAGAGCGGTTCTCAACTCCACGCGGACCAGGGCCTTCCTTCCAGAAGCACGTTTTCAGGCCATGTTGGACTTGATCGCCCACGTAAAGAGCCACCCGCTCACCACAGTCCACACATGCCTGCGACTGATGGGCAACATGGCTGCATGAACATACATGGTCAGCCATGGCCAACTTCATCTACGATCTCTGCAGGCGTGGCTGGCCTCAGTCCATGTCCTCTCATCCTTGGACTGGTGGCTGGATCCCAAGTCAGTGCTGCAGTGGGTTCCCTTCGTGACCCCGTCTCCGTTGCTTACCCTGGTCTCGGACATGTTGGACCTGGGCTGGGGAGCCCACCTGGGCAAGCTCAACACGTAGGGCTGTTGGCTACAGAATGATCTGGCCCTTCATATCAACATCAGGGAGCTCAGAGCGGTGTGCCTGGCCTGCCAGGTGTTCTTGCCCCACCTGAAGAGCAGGGTGGTGCAGGTCCTGATGGACAGTACAGCCGCAATGTATTACATCAACAGTCAGGGTGGCGCCAGCTCCTCAGCCCGTTGTCGGGAGGAGCTCAGCTTCTGGGTCTTTTGTGTGCAGTGTGCCATCCATCTGATAGCCGCCCACCTGCCCGGAACCAGGAACGTCTTGGCAAATCACCTCAGCAGGACCGTCTCGTCTTGCCACGAATGGTCGCTTCAACCGGAGGTAGTCAGCCTGATTTTCCGCAGGTGGGAGACTCCCCAGGTGGACCTGTTTGTGTCCAGGCAGAACAGAAAGTGCCACGTGTCCTGTTCACTGCAGGGGCAGGGACAAGGGCTCCCTGTCGGACGCCTTCCTGATTCTGTGGTCGGGAGCGCTGATGTGTGCCTTCTCACCGGTCCTGTTGATCCACAAGGTCCCGCTAAAGGTTGTGACATTGTCTAATTAAAATATAACCATGCAAATCATTAGTGCTACTACTGTTATATACTTGCAACAAATCTTATAAAGAGTATAACACATGGCCAGAAAGAGTTAAACAGCTTGCAAGCTAATTAAAGACACATTAGAAATGGTAATGAGGGCTATTCTATGGCTAGATAGGCTAGAACAGGGGTCTCAAACATGCAGGCCGTATGCCGCATGCTGCCCATGGAGTTATTTCCTGCAGCCCGCCATAGGCGCCGACTCCATGCGTGCTCCAGGGCTGAAGCACCCACGGAGAAAAATTAGTGGGTGCTCTGCACCCACCGGCAGCCAAGCTCCCCTCCTCCACCCAACCCACGTCCTCCTCCTCCACCCCTGAGCATGCCGCGTCCCCTTTCTTCCTCCTACCCCCCAGCGCTTCCTGCCCAGCTGCCGCCAAACAGCTGTTTGCACTCTCCGGGATGGGGGGAGAGCGGGAACGTGACACACTCAGGGGAGGAGGTGGGGAAAAGGTAGGGATGGGGTGGGGACTTTGGGGAAGGGGTTGGAAGAGGTGGGGCCCCATGAAAGGATTGGAAGTTTCAGTGATGCGGCCCTCAGGCCAATGTACTAGTCCTCATGTGGTGATCTGAGTTTGAGATCCCTGGGCTAGAACTCTGAAATGCAAACCTATATTGTTAGAAGTTAGAAATGATACTAATTGTGTGTATCTTAAATGCTACCCATGTAAACACACACACAGTTCCTGTCTGTCACGCTAGCTACTAAATCAGAGATCAAAAGAGAATATTAACATTTAGATGAATCTTGGGTGAAATCATGTCATTGTCTATATGTCTCTTCGAAGTCTGTGATAGACAGCCTAATGGATAAATTGTCCTATGTTAATTTGTGTAACTAATTACTGGTGGTGTTTAGAAAACAGAAGGTCATTTTGACCACCGTGGGCAATGGAGAAATGTGCTTCACGTGTCTCACATACAACTTTGCTGTTGTCCAGTTGTGAAGTTATTGACATAAACTGAGACCATATAGATCATTGTTGCAACCACTGTTATATATTTGCAGCAAATATTGTACAAAGGCTGTCGTGTGAGGTATCTATAAAGAGGTTATGATTTTCTGGTTATGATTATGCTATCTGTATGTGTGTACCATTTTTGTAGTTGAAGTTATGAATATTGGCTATGTACTTGTATCTCAAATATATTTGATTCCAAGTAGCCTCAGTGAACTGGTCAGCTTCTTGAGAAAGGACTATTCTCAGTAAGTGCCCAATCAAGAAATACTTAACTGACAATGGACTTTGGGAGACACCAATCCACATCTGAGCTTTCCTGGGAACATTCAAACTAGCATGTAAACAATGGCATTGGCCTGCAAACTGAGTTATGCATGGACGTGTGACTTGCCTATGTGACTCCAAGCTTGGTCTTGCTGCTGTGATTTTCCACAGTAAGAACAAAGAGGGGTCCTTCCGTGTGCAGAGAATATAAAAGGCCCTCCATCTTGCCTTCAATCCTGCTTCTGACCTCTGGAGGGACTTTGCTACAAACTGAAGCTCTGAACAAAGGACTGATGACCCATCCCAGCTGTGGATGGACTCCAGAGACTTGATTTGATCCTGCAGTTTATTCCATCACTGCTATGAGCCTGAACCAAGAACTTTGTCATTACTGTGTGTAATTGATTCCATTTAACCAGTTTTAGCTCTCATCTATATCTTTTTCCTTTTATGAATAAAACCTTTAGATTTTAGATTCTAAAGGATTGGAAACAACATGCTAGAGAAACGAAGTTAAGTGGGATTCCTAGGAACTATTTGGGAGGAGGGAAGGAAAAGGTCCTCTAGAGCAGTGTTTCTCAACGACCGGCCCGTGGACCTGTGCCAGTCCCTGAGACCTCTCTGACACAGTTGAGGAAGGCAGCAAGCCTGTCCCTGGTTGAGAAACACTGCTACAGAACCTGCTGTAAATGGCTCCCAGTGACACCCGACTGTGCAGCCCTGGGGATCTCTCGCAGGAGTTCTCCTGCTTCTTCATTGTCACCACGGGCAGTGGGCAGTGGGAATGGAGAGGGAGTGTCTGCAGGCAGAGCTTTCCATTCCTTCCTGAATGGGAGCCCGACAGGGCTTGAGCTGTTGGTGGTGAAAGGCCCAGATTCAATCCCCACCCATGCTCAGGGTGTCTCTGTGGCCATGGGTTGCCTTACCCATCACTGCAGGCTGCTTAGCCAATTCTTCACTACGTGTGGTGTGTCTGCTGCTGACCTTCTCTGTGACAAAGCTGCAACACCCATATGAGTGCATGGCACATCGAGGACAGTTTCTCAGCTCGCATCGGGATTTCGTCTCCATACTGGATGGTGAGCCCTAGACAGACCATAGAAACAAAGGGTGGTGTTCCCCAGCGTAAACGGCCAGAGATTTGGTCTCTTCCCCCACCTCTGCACACAAAGGCCTTTCAAAAGTTGACCTCACTCCCAGACAAAAAGCAGCTCAGGTGAGGTCAGTGTTGGAATTACTGAGCAGCTGGTTCTAAGAGGAGAAGCCCTTTCTCCTCTGCTTTAGAGAGACCCCCACAGGAAACCTGCTGATTGTGGGGGCGAGGGCAGTACCAGCACCACCCCTCAGCCATCACGTGGCAGGAACCAGGAGCCTGGGAACTCAGGGTGTGGTCTGGCCTGGAGTGAGTAGAACTGGAGAGCAGAAATGGGCACCAGAGAACTTGTATGAAAGACAGTGATCTCTGCCTAAGGACGTGGCTGAAACCTCCTGCAGGAAACAACACTGTCCAGTCCCAGAACACCTGCTCTGGGGATGCTTCTTCTGGATGACATGATGATAAACACATCCCAGCCACAGGGCTGGGATCCAGGGATGGGGAAAGCTCCCTTCTTCTCTTCGAGCCACCTGCACTTGTCCTGGTCAGCAAGCATCTGCTACTGCAGATCTGCCTCCTCACTCTGACACCTGGTTCCAGCTCCATCAGTCTCAGCTATGTTAGCAGCCTTTTCCAGTCCAGCCTCCACAGCTCTGGACCTCCTGCTCTCACAACTGCCTCTTCTGGAGCTTCTGGGGAACCATCTGCCTGGTCCCCTGCACACCCTGTTGGAGAAAAAAGGACCTCATAGACTGTGAGTGCAGCATGGCCACCAGCTCCAATTTCTTTGTATCAGCAGCTGACGGACTTTACTGTGCACACAATTCTGCTAACTACTTCTCAGGGAGCTCAGCATATTTCTCTGCTTACCTGCCTTTTCTGCTGCTCTCTGCATCTTACTGGGGGTTAGACTAGATGACCAAACAAAACAAAAACAAATAAAAGGAAGTATTTCTTCACACAACGCACAGTCAACCTGTGGAACTCTTTGCTGGAGGATGGTGTGAAGGCCAAGACCATAACAGGGTTCAAAAAAGAACTAGATAAATTCATGGAGGATAGGTCCATCAATGGCTATTAGCCAGGATGGGCAGGGATGGTGTCCCTAGCCTCTGGTTGCCAGAAGCTGGGAATGAGCAACAGGGGATTGATCACTTGATGATGACCTGTTCTGTTCATTCCCTCTGGGGCACCTGACACTGGCCACTGTCGGAAGACAGGACACGGGGCTAGATGGGCCTTTGGTCTGACCCAGTAGGGCCATTCTTATGTTCTTATGACCCTTGTGGTCCCTTCTAATGCTATGGTTCTAGGATTCTATACTTTCCTTTGCACCCTTTCCTTTACCTGAAACAAAGCAAAATTCAAACAAGCTGTAGCCTTTGGTTTGTCTGTTCCCAATCTCCTCACTCGTGAATCTCTCAGACTCTAACTTACGAGTGCTTGGAGTGTTACCCCTAACTAACCAGCAAACTATGCTAGTCCTGCTGTGACCACACCATCAGCACTAGCCTGGCCTGGCCTGAAGCAGATGGGGCTGATGCCAGCACGGCGGGGAGCAGGTGGTAACATGGGGTTCTGCTCTTCAGGCTGACCCTCTGCCCCACCCCAGGCTCAGTGCACCATAGACACCTCTCAGCACAGTGTGGACAAGCAAAAAGCTCAGCAGTGCCCAAAGTAGGTTCAGCAGGAAGGAGACTCCCCACACATTGCCCCCCGCCCCAAGCTCCTTGTGGAATCACTCATTCCCTCCGACTCCCCAGACTGGCATGAGACTGGTTTGCTGGTATCCATAAAACCATCTGTGACCTGGGGCAAGCTGGCAGGGGCTAGGCAGAGAGGCACAGGGCCGGCTGGCCATGGGAGATAGGGCCAGTGAAGACAAGGCAGGGGTGGCTGGGAACGGAAAGAAGCAGCAGCAGCTGGGGGCTCTGAAGAAGCCTGTCTTGTCAGGAACAGGATGCACTTTCTCAGGGGGCCTGGAAGGAAGGCTCAGGCAGGCACCAGATGTGCCCAGTAAGGGCAGGGCCCAGACAGCTCTCAAATGAGGATGAAAGGCTCCAGCACATGAGGCCCAGCTCAGTTCTCCTCACACTTCCACGCTGGGTGGGAAGGGGGAGTGAGCAGGAGGCTCAAGCCCAGCACTGACCCTACTGCCCTGCTGGGCTTCTGCAGCCCCAGCTCCCACTGCCTGTCAGAACTGGCCCTGGCTACGCCGAGGAGCAGGACCCAGGGGTAAAGGTCACTCATGTCAAATCCCAGGAGGCAGGTGGGGAATCACAGCAGGGCGGTGCTGCTCTTCATGGCCCTGGCTCTCCCTTGAGTCTGGACTGGACCCAGAAGCCGACATGCTGTGGGAGAAGGAGGCAGGTCATGGTCAATGGGCAGATGCATGTTCTGTACCAGTGAGCCCCTTCCCCTCCCCCACCCCGTGGGGCTGATCCTCAGGGGCTAGGGTGGAATATGAGACTCCCTGAGAGAAGAGCCTTAGAAGGGCTTTTGCTGCTCTCAGGATTCGACCCATGTCCTTTGGGTTATGTCCTGGGATTATCCCACTAGGTCAGAACCTGGTGTGATACGTGGTTAGGCATTGCAGACCCATCCTCTGCCTCCTTCCTGAGGTGCTGGTCATGATTCAGGGGTTCACAATCCCTGCCCACATCTGCAGTTCTCCGGTGCAGGGAGAGGTGTAGGACAATTCCCTCCCCTACTCCAGTAATCTGTGTCCATGGGAGAGAAGGGCTGATGCGACAGTTCTCAGGGAACCCAGGACTGAGGGTCACCTTGCTACCCCGTGCTCTAGCAAGAGGTAGCCTTGCCCGTGGTGACTGTGTGTTAGCTCCCTAACACTGCCAGCCCATGAGCCACTCAAGCCCTCTCCTCTGGGCTATGCCAGCCCTGTCTTCACCCTGCAGGTTAACAAGAGGTGCCTTGCAGTGCCTGAGTCCCTTTGATGCATTTCTCTGTGATATCCAGTCCCTGACACTGGCTACTCACAGAAATACCAGATCCTCTTCCCCAGTGGAGCAGTGTAACCCAGTGTACCAGTTTAACCGTGTGACAGGACTGCTGTGCCCCTTAACTCTCTCCAGCCAGGGTGGTCTCTCACCATGCCTTGCTAGTGCCCAGCAGCAAACCCTTCAGGGTGCTGTGATCACTCAGCACAACAGCATGGGTGGAACCCAACACCCAGCTAGATTGCATGAATGTTCTCAGAGCCACTCATGAATCACACAGGGAAAGGCACCAGCCAAATCCCCCCAGCCTTGTACCTCAGGAATATACCATCTAGCACTGCTCAAGACGAACAATGCAGATTTATTAATTGGTTCACCACTTCATCAATGGAAAGTGGGCATACACCAGCCTTTGCAAACCTGAGCAGATTTGCCACACACTTCAGGCAAACTCACCAGTAAAGATAAACAGTTAAACAAATTTATTGACTACAAAAGATAGATTTTAAGTGAAATATAAGCACGCAATCTAAACTCTCAACCCTATTAGACTGAGCAACATTGAGATTAAGCATTTTTTCTCATCCCACTGGATATTGCAGTTCATAGTACACAGATTGAAATCTGGGCCAGTCTCCTCTGCTTAAATCTTCTCAATGTCCTTGTTGCTTGCAGCATGGGTGGGGGCAGGAGAAAGGCAAAGCATGGGCCTGCTCTGTTCTTCTTCATACCCTCAGTCTCATGTGCTTGGGGAACACACAAGTCCAGGCATGTCTGGGGGGCACTGCTGAGTCCCCAGGCAAGGTTGAGCAATTCCCCTGGTGTGGCCTCATGCAGGTGAGTCACTGAATTGTAGCTCCCTTGCTGGACAATGGCTGTTGATGGGTTGTTTCACAACCTGCCCGGGAGTTGGTTGCTTTCCTTGCTGTTGCCTCTAGGGAGCTAATGTCTGGCTGATTCCCCAAATTACAGCATGCTTAGTGACAACCATACAACACAATTCTCATAACTTCATATGCATTAATGATAGACACACATGGATAGAAAACGTTTTTCAGAAGGTCATAACCTTTCCCCTGATACCTCACATGGCCTACTTTATAATCAATATCAGAATTATATACAGATGGGGAATATGGGGGTTACAGGGAGCTCCCCCAAGGTATAGAATGTCACACACCGCTCCTGCGTACCACACAGCAATAGCAACACACCAAGAGAAGGTTTATTTAGGAAAGAACAGCGATTCAACTGAGGACAAGATAGAGAGGTGGAAACAAATGGTTACAGTACAAAACAAAACCAGAAAATGCCAGCTGGGCCCTACACTTACTGACAAAGTTATCTTTCCTAGCTAATAAGGCACGTTTCCCCCGCAAATTTCAGGCTGTTGCAGAGCTGGTTGGTTTCAAAGGAACTGGGAACCAAAAGTCACAACCACCTGCTCCACAAGACATGTCCTCAGCGAATGAATCCACAGGGCCTCTCCCTACTCAGGCCTGGTCTACACTACAGAGTTAGGCAGAAGTATGGCAGCTTATGTGGACCTAACTCTGTAAGCGTCTACACTATGTCGTCGCTTTGCCGATGTAAGCTGTCCATTACACCGACTTAATAACTCCACCTCTGCGAGAGGCGTAGCTCTTACATCAATGTATAGTAAAAGCTGCTTTATCTGGCACTTCACCAACCGGAAAGCTCTATAAACCAGCATTTCTGATCTTCATTGAAATTCCGGTTTATAGTCTGGTTGGCGCAGGGCCGTCAGGGGGTTGGGGCATGGAAGGGAGTGTGGAGCGTGGGTTCTGGGAGGGAGTTTGGGTGCGGGAGAGGGCTTGGGGTGCAGGAGGAGGTGCGGGATGCTGGATCTGGGGGCGGCTCACTTTGGGCAGCTCCCCATAATCAGCGACATAGCCCTACTGCTCCTAGGTGGAGGCATGGCAGGCACCTCTGCGCGCTGCCTCCTCCCGCAGGCACCACCCATGTAGCTCCCATTGGCCGTGTTTCCCAGCCAATGGGATCTGCGGAGCCCACGCCTGGGGTGAGGGCAGTGTGCAGAGCTGCCTGCTGCACCTCTGCCTAGGAGCAGCAGGGACATGTCACTGCTTATGGGGAGCTGCCTGAGGTGAGCGACCCCTAGATCCAGCGTCCTGCACCCCCTCCCTCACCCAAAATCCCTCCCAGAGCCCATGCCCTGCACCTCCTCCGGCACTCAAACTCCCTCCTTCTTAGTTAACTGGCGTTTTTCATGTTCTGGCACCCCCTATTCCTCCAACATGCTGGATAAAACAGCATTTACTGTCATTAGGTCAATGCAGTATCAGTGTGGACGGATGACAGCCCGGATCCCAGGGCTGAGAGTCTGGAAGCCCGCCACCTGTGTTCGATCCAGACAAAGATATGCGTAGTCAATCAATTGGCAGCTGTCTGTTCCACAGGTCACCTTAAAGACGGCATCTCCAAGGAACACATTGGCGTGCCTCCCTTGGTGGTCTATCGCACACCGATCCAGACCTGGAAAGTTCCGCAAATGGCCTGTTGCTCTGAAAAGGGGCCTCAGTACATTTGTAGATGTAACGTGTTTGAGGTGGATACTGCCCTGTGTGGACTGCAGGAAGAGGAGCTGTAGACTCAATCACCACTGTTGTGCCTGGTCAGGCTGAACAAAAGGAAGACCACCAAAGAAGAGGGTGACCTACAATGGAAATGGCCAATTGTGTGTGGTAACCAATTGGAAGAGGTACCTATATGGTCCATTGGAGTGTCAGGTCACAGATTCATATTTTTGTTTTACCCCAAGGCATCCTGCCTTGATAGGAAACATAGCAATTTCTCCTATCCTTGCTTTTGAAAACACCACCTCCAGTCTAGCTGACCCAGCCTATCAGGACCTAATGATTACACCAACATTTCTTGTCTTTAGTCCCCCACTAAGTTCACAATAGAAGCAACTAATGGATCGGAAAGACACATACCTCATACAATTACTAATGATATGGATAAGGCAAAGCAATCTATCACACAGTTAATAGATGGAGGTGACGAGGTCTTAACAGCACACTGGCCGATAGAAGTTGGATTAAAGGGGTGGATTGTTATCCAAAGAACTGCAGTAGGAATTATTTTCATTGTTCCGGGGCACAGGCAGGGCAAAATCAAGAGATTTAATTAAAGGAATCAAGTGACCTCTCAACCCATACATGTAACAGCCAATGCTGCTGGCCAGTATGTACCCATGAGGCCTGCAGCAGAGATATATCAGGTACCAGAGCATCCTTATGCTGCAATCATTACTACACAACCAAGATCAGTTCTCCAGTCCCCTGAATCTCCACATCAGGAAGCTGAGATTTACTCTGGAACCTCCCCCTCCAATAATCAACCATCTTCATAAGAACATAAGAATAGCCATACTGGGTCAGACCAAAGGTCCATCTAGTCCAATATCCTGTTTTCTGACAGTGGCCAATGCCAGGTGCCTCAGAAGGAATGAACAGAACAGATAATCATCAAGTGATCCATTCCCTATCATCCATTCCCAGCTTCTGGCAAACAGAGGCTAGGGACACCATCCCTGGCCATCCTGGCTAATAGCCTGTGTTGTTATCTGATTAGAATATGACCATATAGATGATTGTTGCAACCACTGTTATATATTTGCAGCAAATATTGTACAAAGGTTGTCGAGTGAGATGTCTATGAAAAGGTTATGATTTGCTGGTTATGATTATGCTACCTGTATGCATGTATTATTTTTGTATTTGAAGTTATAAATATTGGCTCTATACCTGGATTTCAAATGTTTGCTCCTGGGGCAATGGCCAGGAAGTAATTAGCCAGCACATCTTGGAGGGACTATTCAAATTGAGTGGCCCATCCAAAGAACATTTAACTGACAATGGACCATGGGAGATGCATATCTACACTTGATGGAATTTCCTGCTGTGAGTAGGCAAAATGCATGGACATGTGACTTGCCCATGTGACTTCAAACTCCATCTTATTGCTGTAATTTTCCACAGTAAGAACAATGGCTTTCCCTCCATATGGCAGAGGATATAAAAGGCCCTGGGAACACCTCCATTTTGTCTTCAATCCTGCTTCTTATCTCTGGAGGAACTTTGCTACAAACTGAAGCTCTGAACAACGGACTGAATGACCCATCCCAGCTGTGGATGTACTCCAGGGACTTGATTTAAGCCAACAGTTTATTCCATCACTGCTACAAGCCTGAACCAAGAATTTTGCCATTACTGTATGTCATTGATTCCATGTAACCAATTTTAACTCTCACCTTCCTTTCTTATTATGAATAAACCTTTAGATTTTAGATACTAAAGGATTGGCACTAGCATGATTTTTGGGTAAGATCTAAGTTATATATTGACCTAGGTGTATGGCTGGTCCTTTGGGATCAGAAGAACCAATTATTAGGTGAGACTGTTTGTAAAGAACCACTCATCTCTGAATCCAGTGTTTTTGGTGGTGGTATAAGAACTGGAATGTCAAAGGAAACTGCCTTTATGTTTTCTTGTTAGCCAGTGTGGTGAAATAGGAGTTTAACTTTGTGACTGGTTTGGTATATCTTATAAAAGAATAACCACCAGTTTTGGGTTGTGTTTGCCCTATTTCTCAGCAGTTCATCCTGAATTTGGCATTCTCAGTTATTACCCACTAAGACATAGTTACATAGCTATTGATGGACTTATCCTGCATGAACTTATCTAATTCTTTTTTGAACCTGTTATAGTCTTGGCCTTCACAACATCCTCTGGCAAAGGATTCCACAGACTGGCTGTGCGTTGTGTGAAGAAATTCTTCCTTTTGTTTGTTTTACACCTGCTGCTTATTAATTTCATTTGGTGACCCCCTAGTTCTTGTGTTATGAGAAGGAGTAAATAACACTTCCTCATTTACTTTCTCCACACCAGTCATGATTCTATAGACTTCATTCATATCCCCCCTTAGTCATCTCTTTTCCAAGCTGAAAAGCCCCAGTTGTATTAATCTCACCTCATATGGAAGTCGTTCCATACCCCTAATAATTTTTGTTGCCCTTTTCTGAACCTCTTCCAATTCCAATATATCTTTTTTGAGATGGGATGACCACATCTGCAGGCAGTATTCAAGATGTGGGCATATCATGGATTTATATAGAGGCATTATGATATTTTCTGTTTTATTATCTATCCCTTTCCTAATGAGTCCCCAACATTCTGTTAGGTTTTGTGACTGCCGCTGCACATTGAGTGGATGTTTTCAGAGAACTACCCACAATGGCTCCAAGATCTCTCTCTTGAGTGGTAACAGCTCATTTAGACCCCATCATTTTATATGTATAATTGGGATTATGTTTTCCAATGCGCATTACTTTGCATTTATCAACATTGAATTTTATCTGCCATTTTGTTGCCCAGTCACCCAGTTTTGTGAGATCCCTTTGTAGCTCTTTGCAGTCTGCCTGGGACTTAACTATCTTGAGTAGTTTTGTATCATCTGCAAATTTTCCACCTCACTGTTTACCCCTTTTTCCAGATCATTTATGAATATGTTGAATAAGACTGGTCCCAGGCCTGGGGAACACCACTATTTACCTCTCTCCATTCTGAAAACTGATAATTTATTCCTACCCTTTGTTTCCTATCTTTTAACCATCTTAATTTTATGTGATGGGGTTCATTGGCAATCACCCCATCAAAGGGGGGACCTGTAGCCCATAGAGCTAGCTTAATCTTTTATTATATTCCACAGTAACACAAGGAACCTACATGCCTGTAAGATATTAGCTTAAGCAAATTAGCATAGGTATAGTCAAGTATAGTAGGCCTGTGACCCTTGGCCCAGATAAATGGCCTGACAGTTACCCTTACATTTTAGGGAACTAGGAATAGTTTGCTCAACAGCAGGAGTCGGACCCTAACAGTACCAGACAACCGCAAGAACACTGACGTGATACTGGGCTTGGATATTTTAGGATAGAATTGTTGGCAGATGTCTAACCGCCAACTTGCTTGAGCAATAGGGGGCGTATATGATAATGAGTTTAATGGCATTAATATGTATTAATATGTTAACCTATGGGATAAGTGCACCCCAGTATTATGAGGGTGAAGAAGTTAGATTTGGACATGGAAGATTGGGTATTAGAATTAATATTCATGATAGTGCTCAGGCCCTATAATAGGCAAACCACCATGTGGAGGAGGTTAGCTTCCCATCACTGGACTCTTCTGGTCTATTGTTATCTGTCATCAATCTTGGGTATTGAGGAACCTGGCCCATCGGACTCATTCAGCATGCCAGAGGTAGGGCTGGTCCTTTGTCTCTCACCACCAGGTCCTCAAGTATGCAAGTCTAAGAGCATATGCAAAGAATGATACCACAGATATCCCCAATACTGTACTGTTCCCATCTGTTTATGTGGTTTGGAGCTGTTCTGGCTTTATTACTGCTTCTAATAAAAATTACCAAAGCTTTACTTTGCCCTCAGTGTGAGTGTCTTTCCCATACACCCCGAGGTTCCCTACAAGACATTGAACTCATCAGTTTTAGTTCTGTGTAGCCCGATTCTGGGACAAGAACTCTATTACCCACAGCTCATTAATCAGGACCAGTTGGGAATCAGTACAAATATTAACCTTTAAACAGGATCAGACAACAAGAAGAGTTCAGTGTAAGCTTCAAAGCTTGTCTCCTTCACCAACAGAAGTTGGTCCAATAAAAGCTATTACTTAACCCACCGTGTCTCTCTGATATCCTGGGACCCACATGGCTACGACAACACAGCATGTTGTGGGTATGTTTAGAGTAAACAAAGTAGGCAGGAGCACTCTGCACCGATACACTTGCCTTACACAACCCGCACAGAAGTGCAGATGTAGTGGTCAGGGAAGATGTGAACTGTGTGACATGAATTGGAATTGTGGTCTCTCCCTCTCCCGAAGCCCCTTCATCTGCGCCTGGCCAGCATGGGCAAAGAGCATTACATGCTTGATAAAGTAACCCGAGAGACGAGCTGGACTGGAGCTGCGGGACTTAGATCCCAGAGAACTGGATGAGGTGTTTTTCCAGAACTGGGTGAGGTGCTCTGGATGAGCCAGGGGAAAAGTCTCGTAGAGAATCCCACCATAAAAGTGGCCTTCAATCAGCCAAAACAGCGGTGGTTCCTCTCGGTGCCAGCAACCAGGAAGCAGGACAGACCTGAGCGCATCAGCAGGGAGGGGGAGGCAGGAGCTCCTGGGGGGGGACAGTAGGGGGGTTCACTTGAGGGCTGAGGCTCCGTGGAGGGGGCAGCTGTAGGGACTCATTGGAGGAAAGGCAGAGGCTCCCATGTGTCTAGGTGACCTGGCAAGACAGGAGAGCTGTGGCCCCAGGTGTGGGGAAAGGTAACTTCAGTGGGGACATGGCCTTCAGTACCTGCCTCACTCCTGGACATCCTGTTTTGTCCCTAAATGAGAATGCCTATTTGTCATGGGTCCCATGTACTTGTCTGTTTTTCAGCAGGGTAGGAGAGTAACTTAAAAATACTCTGTGTGTGTCTTTGTGTGTGTGTGCGCAGGAATATCTAACTCTTGTTGGCCCAAGGAGCCTTTCGTTGGTGGGCGGGTGGCCCGGAGCAGTGCCTCTGAGCCTTGAAGAGGGCAGCCTTCCTGTCACCTGGAACATTCCCTGAAAAGAAAATCGGGGGTGGGCGGAGGTGGGAGAAGAGGTGGTGATTTTACTCTTCTCTGCTCTCTCCCAAGGTTTTCAAGGGACTGCCTATGCCCCCCCCCACATCCTTTCTGGGCAGGCCGAGTGGGGGTTCACAGTCTGACCCCCTCATTGCAGCTAGGAGCCCCACAGGCTATTCCCTACCCCTGAGCTCTGCCTACTTGCTGTTACCAGTGAGCTTAGGGCTCCATGTGGCTGCCAGGCCCTAGAGTAGGAGTGCCTGGGGAGGGACGGGGGGCAATGGCACTAAGGGCAGGGGGCTTCCTGAACCCAAAATGCTTCAAGCAAAGGCAGCTTCCCCAGGCCAGCGATTTAAAGTGCCCAGGGCTCCCTGCAGGGGCTGGAGACCCGGGGCCTTTAAATCGCCACCAGAGCCCCGCTGCTGGAGCCCTGGGGTAGCGGCACCGGAAGGGAGCCCCGGGGTTCTGACGGTGATTTAAAGGACCTGGGGCTCCAGCCACTGCAGGAAGCCCCGGGCACTTTAAATCGCTGGCCTGGGGAAGCTGCCCCATGCCAGTACAGTCGGCTGTATAGCTCTTGCCGGTATGCCATACCGAACCGGACCGGCTTACTTTCACCTCTGCTTCTCACCCTATGATTCCATGCTTAAAGTTAAGCAAGTGCATACGCATTTGAAGGACTACGGACTTAGTGTCTGTATCCTCAAAAAGAAAAGGAGGACTTGTGGCACCTTAGAGACTAACCAATTTATTTGAGCATAAGCTTTCGTGAGCTACAGCTCACTTCATCGGATGCATCTGCTGTAGCTCATGAAAGCTTATGCTCAAATAAATTGGTTAGTCTCTAAGGTGCCACAAGTACTCCTTTTCTTTTTGCGAATACAGACTAACACGGCTGTTACTCTGAAACCTGTCTGTATCCTGTTAGCAATATAGGATCCTCAGCAGTTTCAGATTGATCTCTTTGATCTTCACAATAAAAATATTTTAGATTCTCTTAAAATCTCTGGTTCACGTGGTCCTTGGACCATAAGCTGTTTTTGCAAACTCAGCCTAGGCCTCTTTCACCTTGTAACCACTAGAGGGAGTATGTGTTATTGAAGTTTTGCTGAAATTTATCAGCACTGAGCTGCCACCCTCACATTTCCTCTCTTTCTTATTTTACCAGCTTTAGGGACCCTGGGGACAGTCGCAGACCTGCCAAGTACAACTGAACTTTAATTTGGACAAGTCACTCAACACATGAGAGATGCACCGCTCAGTCTGCGTGGGTTGTTTCAGCTGTCAGACTGCTTTCAGGGATGGAGTTCTCTCTTGCTCTTACCCATCTCAGAAATTTAGCTATTCTTTTCTGGCTGGAGGAGCCATGATCTTAAGTGCTGTAGAAGTGAGATGTGATCAAAACTGGATAATAAAGGATCCACCATGTCACCTTTTTTTGCAGGCAAGGAAAATAAACAAGCCTGATTTGTACTTAATCACTTTTTAATTGCATACTAAAGACAGCTACTTGCATTTGATTTGGCTCAGAGCAGGTGTAGCACAGACAGATTTATAATATAGAAGCTTTCTGGAGGTCAGAGTCAAAAAAGTCAAAAAATATTCAAGCAGATTTTACTTCTAAATAGAATCTCTTCCACAACTTTCCAGGGTAGTAGATCTTTAAATAAACACGGCACATTTCTAATTTTCAACAAGATAATTTGTATAGTGCCCATGTGCCTAACTTCTAGAAGGGAAGACCCTTGAGCCCAGCACTAAAACTGCATACCAACCTTGGCACATAGTTAGCATGCTTCCATGTGCAAATGGATAATCAAGGGCACCTTGCCGCTTGCACGCACAATCCTGCTGTAGAATTCAGAACGATAACAGACAAGGATCCGCAAAACAGAGAGACAAAGCAGGCTGCTCCCTAAGACAGTTTTTAATAATCACTTGAAATATATTTAGCATGTAGGAATCCTCTTACTAAACAAAATGTAGTCCAGGCTTGATTTCATGTGATACACGAGTTAGTCTAACTGGGTTTCCCATTCTTGTGTTATTGCTCTTTTATGACACCAGAGAGAGCTGTTTGTATATTATATGCTGTTCTCACTGCAAATCCGACCTGACTGAGGACATTAGGCACACATGTGCTTTACAGCAGAAAACAGTCACAGACTTCTCTTACCTGCAGAGTAGAACGGGCCCAAGGTTACCATTTGTATCAATGACTCATGCCACAGAGTAGAACTTATTGAACATTTTGCCTGTCCTTCTAATACTCAGTGTAGTACGTCACACACGCCTTAGCACTTCTCTATAGCATAGCATAGTACAGTTGAACTGCTTTAACTAGCCCAGTACAGTTTTCTGTGGGGTAAGCAAGCCCCCCCCCCAATGGAAGGACAGAAGGAATCCTCAAAGATTTCCTCCCGCAGATTCCCACCCACAGGTTGATTACCCAAGGGACTGCCTTTTAACTTTCCCCTTGGCAATCTCTTTCCCCTCAAAACTAAAGCTGCTCAGAGGTAGCCCTGAGCTTCAATTCCTTTTTGCTGTGGCTAGTCAAGTGCATGTTCTCTTGTGGCTTGTTATGGTAAAACTGGGCTTCGCACGTTCTTTTTTTCTTGTAGCCCTAGAAGGGCTGGAATGAAATGAAGGGATGGGCGCTTGGGGATCATAAATAAGCAAGTGTATCTTGGGAACAATAAGATACCACATATTCCTGTAGAGCATTAGTGTGACTATTATTACTTCTTTGTATTCCAGCGGCACCTAGCAGCCCCTGTCATGGACCAAGGCCCCACTGTGCTAGGCGCTGTACAAACAGAGAACAAAAAGACAGTCCCTGCCCCAAAAATCTAAATAAATGGATCCCAGAATCAATCCTCTTCTTCCCATCTCTAGTTTTTATTGCATGGGGACCTGATCCAGCTGTCACTGAAGTCAAGGGAAACATATGTATTGAGTTCTTGGACAACTGCTGTATTTTCCTCGTCCATTAGGCACAAAAGCCACCTTCCTCCAGAGAGCAGAGCACACATCTGTGGGGTGGGTGAGGCTGAGATGTGTTCCTATTGCTGTGAGCTCCGCATATGGTCCTTGAGTATTGCTCACTTTCTTCCTGTATTCTGTGCATTCAGCATAATCTTTTAGGCCTCATTCCTTGTTGCAAAGAGGTTCCACTCCCCACACGTGCGCCGCCTTGTGGCTGGGAATCAGCTTTCACCCCATCTGGCACCCCTTCCGATGGTTGCTCACACTGCGGCCCCTCTCTCTCTGTGACTCAGTCCTCCAGCCAGGGTGACAAAGCCCCACTGACAAGCTGTCCATATGCCATCCCAGGCAGCCTTCAGTCCCAACTCCAGATCCCATGCCACATTGCCAGTGGCTGGTAGGGGAACCCAGGCCTGTCCCCTCTTTCAGGTTCCAGCCCAGGGACCCTCTGACTGGCAATCCAGGTCTGCTCAGTCTCAGACTCTGTTGCTGTTTCCCTTGGCTCCTTGTAGAGTGGCTACTTGTTACCACTCTAGGCCTCCTGTAAGATTCCCTAGCCCAAGCAGGACTCCTTCTGAATCTCCTCATTGTCCCTGGCCAACTCCCTTCCCTCTAGGGAGTGACTGCAGATATCCTCCACATAGCCCTTCCTGGCTTTGTATTCCTATCCTAGCTCCTCGCGCAGCTGGGCTTCATCTGCAATTAGGCCCTGTCAATCCCTGGTTCCCCTCCAGGTGCAGCATCTAAGGTTACCTGACTCATCCTGGCCCACGGTAACCCCTCAGTGCTTGTGTGGGGTGGACACTCCATCCCAGCTAGCTAAATTAAGTATTGCCCAGCTAGGTAGGAGGCACAGAGACTAATGTGATGGGTACAGTCTAAGAACCTAGATAGAACTATGTCCCCAACCATAGTCAGTATTCACAGCGTCCCTATCACTTCCCCTCCTCCTCTTCTCTACTTCCCCACCTCTTAACATACTCCCACATCACAAAAAATGTGAGCGTGGATCTCCCAGGCTCCTCCTCGCCCCCGCTTCCCCACAGGAGACACCTGTCAAAGATGACAACTATCCCACCTCTGCACCGAGTTGTGTGCTAATATGGTTTTCCTCGCTTCCCCTGGGAGAAAGGAGCAATTGGCTGAAAACTCCTCAAGAAAGAAAAGTCGAGTGAATGAAATAGTCTCCCCATTCCCCACCAAAAAAGTCCATTTTGAATTAAAGAAAGTTTAAAAATCCCCCAGAGTATTTGGCCACCCACCACTAAACCTCACTTAGTGGAGACATCTAGAACCCAGCAAAGTTTTATTGCTTGTACCCTTAATTGTGAGTGTTAACAAATCTGCCATAATTCTTCATGAATAAAGTTTCATTCGTATCCCTCTTGTGACTGCCAGGGAATAACCAGATGAAAGTGGGAGGCCATTCCCCAGCTGTGCTTCACTACATAATTCATTGACTTCTATCAAGTCAGCTCGTGTTTGGGCTTTCTTGGCCAAAACAAAAGAAATATGACATGGGAATTTCACACAAAATACTCCCCATAGATATGCTGTTCCCTGCCTCAAGCCAAATAAAGATTGTAGAAACTGTCATGACTACACCTCTGTTGGGGTATCTGGTATCGTTAAGAGTCACTGCACAGAAAGGGTGACTCAGAATCAGAATCTGAGCCAGGATTTTGAAACTCAAGCTGGTGTGGAGACTCCCAAGCCAAGGCTGATATGCACAGCTTATTTATGTTCTCAAATTAATGGCTGGAAATTGCTTTTCTGAAACAATACTTTAAATAAGTTAAACTTGCCCTCTTGGGTGTTTGGTCTCGTTCTAGTCCTGCCTATAGAACAGGCGTGTAGAAAAAGCAATTTAGATGAAGGAGATTAATTAATTAGTGTCAAGCCTATGGAACCTATTGAGCAAACCTAAACGCTCCAGAGAAGTCAGAATTTCTACAATTTTGTTCTTTTACTAAGATGAACTGTGTTACATTAAAACAATTGTAAAAGGTATAGATACCTATTAGCAATCCCCCAAACGATAAAAAGGTGGGTCTGAAACTCCTAACTCAGTGTTTCTATCTGTTGTGATTTTTTTGAGAGTCTCACAGTTTTTCTTAAATGACCAGCCATTTGACTGTTGGCTTTCATTTAAAATACAAAGTATATTTCTATCCCTTACAGTTGTGGATAAAAGCTTGAAAACATGGCCCGAGTGCACCCTGAAGGTTCTGCAACCAAAAGGCAGGAAAAAAGAACCCCACCCTTTTCTGTATAATATTTCATGACAGGCTGCCTGTCTCTCATGGAGGTCACGGATTCCATGACTTTCCATGACCTCTGTGATTTCTGCAGCCACCGGAGCTGGCTCAGGGGCTGTCCAAGCCAGGCAGCCCCTGGCCCAGCAGTGGCAGTTTGGGTGTGTGGGAGGGGCCCAACGCTGGGACAGGGTGTTGGGGTGCGAGGCGGCGCTTACCTTGGGGCTGCAGGGTGGGGGGGTCCGGCTCCCATCAGCATGTCCCCACAGCTCCTAGGCGGAGGGGCCAGGGGGCTCTGCACACTGCCTGTGCCCGCAGGTGCTGCCCCCGCAGCTCCCATTGGCTGCAGTTCCCGGCCAATGGGAGCTGCGGAGCTGGCGCTTGTGGCGGGAGCAGCATGCAGAGCCCCCAGCCAATACTCCCTCTAGGAGCTGCAGGGACATGAGGAGCTGGGTAGGGAGCCTGCAAGGCCCGCCAAACCCCTCCCCCAAGCAGTAGCAGGGATCCCGGGTTACCCCCCCAGCACCCGCAGCGCCCCTGGACTGCCCCCCCAGAGCACTCGTGCCCCTCCCCCCCAAGTTTTAGTCAGGGGTATGTAATACAAGTCATGGACAGGTCACGGGCCATGATTTTTGTTTACTGCCCATGACCTGCCCATGACTTTTACTAAAAATACCTGTGACTAAAACGTAACCTGACTTATAAGCCAATCTCAGCATCGGAGGGGCTGACTCGTGTTTTTGAATGCTTGGGCTTGACAATGCTGTTACTTAACTGTGGGGATTTTAGGGAACTAAGGTGCACAAATGTAATTGAATTTCAATGGAATTTGGGCACATTTCCCTTGGTTGCCTTGAACAATCCCAGAATTAGTTCCCACTCCCCCTCATTCCTCCTCCTACAAATGGACAAAGAAGCCTTTGTAATACACCAGTGCTATCTAGTGGGCACTAAAGGTCCTGAATCTGGTGAGCCTTGGTCTTGTTTATCTTTGTACCTTTGTGGCTTTCAGAACCTGAGGGAAAAGTACTTTGTCCTCTTCAACAAGCAACAAATCCAGCTAGAACCTGCAGGGGAAGCTAAAGCAACGTGTATCAGCTGATCCCAGTCCTTGGAAAGCCCGGTGCCTTCAGAACTCTCTTGCTGTCCTGTGCGATCAGCAGCAGATTGCGGGCTCCTGGCATTTTTGGATGAACTTCAGCGCTAGCCCGGGGGCGGGGGGCGCTGTTGAACACCATTGACCAACTCCGTCACTGCTAACTTAAGCCTGGACTGAGCTCCTGCTTCTGGGCTCCACTCGCAGCATTCACTCAGCCAGCGCTGCCTGGGGAGAGCCCTTGCTACAGCCTGACACGCTGTGGCTCATTAGCTGCCTTCGGGCACAAGCCTGGCATTGATGGCAGACAGCACAAGAGCACCCGGCTCGGGGTGTTTGAAGACGGCTTCCCGCGCCGGGGGCTGGAGCGTGCACTCTGGGAGCTGGGCAGCCATTTTGTTTCCCAGCTTTGCATCTCAATGGCGCCAGGCGGCCGAGCCCGACGGACACTCTGTGCATGTGACAGGGAGCCGTCATGGGGACTGATGGGTTAAGAGCCATTGGCCATGAGCACGCGCTGAACCTCACAGAAGGTAGCTGGCACCTTTCAGCTTCAGGTCACAGCCCAGAACAGCAAGGGGCTGGGACGCAGGTTCTGAATCCCTCCCCCCTGCCTTGGGTCATCTCTCTGTTAGAACTTCCTTTGTGTGGAGCTGAGGTGCCTTCTCCTCCCACTGAGACCAGTGGGATCTCAGGGTGCTTAGCACCTTGCAGAGCAGGCTCTGATAGCACTTGCATTGCAAGAAATCCCTGAAGCCAAGGGGAATGACAGGTATGATTCAAATCATGTCACAGATGCCCAAATAAACAACCCCCTCTTCCGGACTGCTCCAAGTTAATCCCCCCTCTGGGTCTTCCGGTGCATCCTGGCTCCTGTGTATCTCTGCTAGGCTATAAGCTGTTTGAGATCTTACCAAGCACCTTGCTGGCACCTAATGAAAAGAAGGGTGTTACCATAGCCACAAGAGGTATCTAGCGACACTTCAGTACATGCCCTGTCTCTGACTCCTGAGTACAAAACTCAGAGAGGTCAGACTTAAGTTATTAGGTTAAATATAAAGCCTATGACCTCCTCTTTGGCTAGACAAGATGGCTCCCTGCATGTCAGCCATATGTCAAATCATGCCCCTGAACAAGACGTTTACATCTCATGTTGCAGCACAGAGAGAATTCTAATGGCGAAGCTTAAAAATCAGGAACATGGAGTGGATAATAAATCCTGACAGATCCTTACCTCAGGGACCGCAAACAGGCAGTGTTACACTTGGAGAGCAGCTCTCTCTAGCAATCCTGTGTACTGGCCCTCAGCTGTTAGATAAGGTGAAGTAACCTGTGTCAAATCATTACCGTACCTGGTGCCTGGACTGAAAATGAGGTACCGACCGGGTGAGGTCAGGCAGCCAGAGGCATTCTTATTGACGGGGTAGATCTTTTAAAATAGCTGATGAAGCATAAGTTTTGCTGGTGCTGAGTCTTCAACACAAGGCCCAGAATGAAAACGGCACGGAGCCATCACCTTTCGAAGGGCTGCCATTTTCCACTGCTGTCCTTTGAACCGCTCCTGAAACGTCTAACAGGGCTGGACGGCAGGAAGCAGAAGTGACTGCTCTCGGGTGCCATGTTCTGACCGAACTTTGTGTGCAAGGAGAAATCCATTTAGCGTGGTCGTCCCTGCGTAGGCCGCTTTGGACATAGTCACTCCCCACCATTGTATTAGTGAAGGCAGGGCAGGATCCGGAGCCACCACCAACTTAAGAGGCTTGTTGAATAGTCCACAGAGCCGGCACACATCTCTCTCAAATGTCCCTTGCCATGTTTCCACAACCTCTTAGCACATATGGGCAGTGCTGCATGTCATTTTCAGTTCTCTCTCCGTGACCATCCACGCAGCGATATCACACGCAGAAAAGCATCGAGCAGCTCAGTTAGGACAACTTCTAACCCCTTCTTGGGGCTGCCCTGAACAGCCGTGCATTGTTGGGGGTGCAAACTTACTTGTCTTACAGCCACCCCAGGGCGCTCCATTGTGCCGGGTGCCGATCCACCCTTTAGCAAGAGAATGGGCGTAGCCTCAGCCTCATTTGCACATGGGGAAATTGAGGTGCAGAGAGCATGGGCTTGAATGGGAGTTGGCTCAGGCACCAAGTCCAATGTTTTGGTGTCACTGACATTTTCAAAGCTGTCGCTCAGCTGCCACCTAACCCCCATAAGTCCCTGTAAAGCAAGTGGGCATTGTCATCCTGACCATGTCTCCCAGTGGTCAGAGCACTGGCTAGCCACACTGCCTGATGGTTCAAGTCCGGGGCTGGCTGTAGTAGGAACCCTGGCCCTCCTGCTCAACCAAGTTCCACCCCAGAGCCCCGGGGCAGGGCACCACCTAGCCTATTCTCCAGGTTACCTCCTATCACATCCCTGCCTCTCCAGAGGCCCGTCGAAGGCCTGGCTAACAGCCTATGACGTGTCTTCCCCAGAAGGGGGCCCAGAGGTTCCCTCCCCCCTTCACAAGCAGATGCTCTGCTGTCCCTTCCACAGCGGCTTGCAGCTCTGGGTTGAGATGTGCTTCAGGGCTCCTACTGGATTCCTGCAGGAACTACTGGGGCAGGTCTGCTCCCTTGCATTGCCCACCCTGACTGAGCTGCGCTGCACTTTTTAAATCTCCATCCCATTGAGAACATGCCCAGAGGCACGGCTGGGAAGAGCATCCTTTGACCAGAGCTGTTCCTTAACCCCTTGTTCCCCAGTGTGGGGTTGGTATATTCCACCGCAGTCCCCTGAGAGACTGACCTGGCTTAGATGCCTAAGCCTCTCCCTTTGGCATTTCACTCCTGGCTAACTTACGAGCTCCCCACTCAGCTTTCTGAGGATCCCTTCCTTTGGCATCTAGTTCTCCCCTCTCTTGTGTGGGGAGCCTGGGCACCGAGCTCAGGGCTGAAGGTGCCACAGGCCATATGGGTTAGGCATTGCAATGCTGAGTGGAGTAGCACCCATATACCATTAAGGCTTTGTGACTAAGTGACTTACCCAAGGTCACCCTGGCAGGATCAGGAATTGAACTCAGATCTCCTGAGTCCCAGCCCAGTGTTTTAACCACAAAACACCTTCCCATCCACGTTTAGAGGGGAATCTGTTAAAAGTGACTAAAGCCTCAAGACCTATCACTGAGGCCTAGGGTTGCCCACCTTCCAGGATTGGCCTAGAGTGTCCTGGAATTGGCATCGATCTCCCGGTGACTATAGAAAGCAATCTGGGAGATTTTAATAGGATATTTTAAGAAAGTGACATTACGTCATGTTGGGGGGGAAAAATCTCCCGGAATAGCTTCAGTCAGAGTTGGCAACTCTATTGAGGCCAAGGGGCTGACCTAGCTGAAGGCTGACCAATTCACACTTTTCCCCTAGACAGATGCAGGTAACCATCTACCTTAAAAATTGACATTCCCCTCAGCTGTGCCTAAGACTTTCTGAGAACCTTAATTCATTTTAGCGGGGGGGGGGACACAGAATAGTCCAGGTGCAAAACAACAAGCCACCTGACCCTGTGGCTCTTTCAAAGCCAAACTTGTATAGGGCATTTTATTTAAGGTTCTGAGATATTTTTGGATACATCTCCTCCCCATGCTCAATTCCAAGTTGAGACAGGAGTCTGCAGCACCAGCTGCCCTTGGGAAAGGTTGTTCTCTTTGCAATTCCATTTGCCACAAGAGGAAGTGCTGACAATCTCCCAAAACAGCTTGTTCCCTTGAGGCCTCCTGCTCAGTTTTGCAGACTCGGGATGTTCAGAAAAACAGGGAACAACATTTAGAGGCTTATCCAAACCCCCAACCTATGGAGGGCCATCCATCATGAATATACAATGCCAGCATTACTGTGCAGAGTGATACATCTCTCCCCTCTATTGGCCACTCCATTTTGTATGGTTGTCTGCTACCCACAGGAATAATGCTCACAGAGCCCCATGACAACCTGCATTTGCCTGGTGCTCTAGAGCAGTGCTTCTCAAACTATCTGATGTGGCGGACCTGCAATTTTTTTCCCCCAATGTGCCAGGGACCGGCACCATATTTGCCAGGGACCAGTACCATATTTGAGCCATATTATTGTCATTTTTGCATAGGCACGTAGCACATCAGATCAGAAAAACGAACATTCTTCACTGTATTAATTGGAATGGGAGAGTGGCGTACATGAGGAGATGTTCCCATTTAAATACATTGAAGACTGACTGAAAGGCTGTGCGTCTGTGCGGATACTATAAAATGACTGTTATTCGTTTACGATCCAAGAAACTATTATTTGAACATTCGTAGTAATATTAATTTATATCAGAAACAATATAATGAATAAAATAAAAGTTGGCAGACATTTTTTATTTTCTGTTTATTTTGTAAACAAATAATACAATATTACAATACAAATAAAAAATATTAAAAAATTAAACCAGCAAAGTCTCCTAACAAAGATATTATAAAAAAAATTTATTAACACAATAATAGGCATGTTAAAACCTTAACCTTTACTAATGTGAAAGGTGAGCCTGCTTCTTCTTTGTCAGTTTATCCAGTCATGCTTCAATTGAGGATAGTGCCACATACAATGGAGAATGACTATCCATACTATTCCTGTACTTTGTCTTAATGACACTCATGGTTGAGAAGCCAGTCTCACAGAGGTATGTTGAAGGAAATGGGAGAAGAGTTTTCAGAGCAATTTCAGTAAGCTCAGGATATTCTGCTTTCACTTTTATCCAAAAGGAAGCAAGTGATGTTGTAATTTCAAAACTCATCTTCCATCTTTTGTCAGCAGCCAGCTCCAACAATTTATCCTCCATAGTGACAGTTAAGTCATCTTTCAACAGAATAAATGGATTTTGGATCCATCCAGTCCCTTTCCATGGATCTTCTGCTGGAAAGTAAAACTCAAAACATTCTGCCAAATTCGTCAAGTGTTCACTGATAATATTTCGTAGAGCTGTAACATCAAGGTCTTCACCTGCATTGACGATGATTGCCGCTAAGTTGTGAAACATGTCATAACAATCTCTTGACATTCGACTCTTCCATGCCTTTAGCTTTCGTTTCTGTCCGTCCATCTTGTCTGCCATTGTAAGACACAAAGCCATCCTTCCCTGCATGGAGGTGTTGAGATCATTAAAGATGGCAAAGATATCAGCCAAATAAGCCAGCTTGGCTATCCAATCCACATCTTGGAACAATTGTGACCAATTTGGTTTTATGTCCTGAAGAACTCGGCAAGCTCATTTCGGAGCTCAAATACTCTTGACAGGACTTTTCCCCTCGACAACCAACGTACATCGGCATGCAATAGGAGCTGTTTATGATCAGCTTCCATATCATCACATAATGCAGCGAATAGTCTCGAATTTAAAGCATTCGCCTTTACATGGCTCACAATTTTTACAACCTCGCTGAGCACACTGTTTAGTTCTGTTGACATTTTTTTTGTTGCAAGACTTTCTCAGTGAAGGAAGCAGTGCGTCGACTTGCATTCGGGTGCAAGCGCCTTAATCTGAGTAACCACTCCCGAATGCCGTCCTGTCATTGCGGGAGCACCATCAGAACATACGCCTACACAAAACTTGAAATCCAGCCCACATTTGTTAACGACTTCAGAACTAGTTGTTTTTGTTGGTAGTGAAGCAGAAAACAAAAACTCTTCCTTCAAATCACCCTCATGTTCAAAGCACACATACACCATCAGAATTGCTGTATTAGCAACATCTGTACATTCATCAAGCTGAAAAGAAAAGTACTTTGCTAATTTAATCTGTCCTATGAGCTGATCTTCCATATCATGAGCCAGATTGTGAATTCGTCGAGCTATAGTGTCATTTGAAAGTGGCACCTGAGCCACTTTCTTTGCCGCTGGCTCGTCCAGTATGTCCATGCAGACATCTTTGATACAGCCTATCACTAGTGTCTCACTGATTGTGCATGGCTTTTTAGCCTTAGCAACGCGAAGCGCTACTTTATAAGAAGCTCGCAAAGCACAAGTATTTATGTGTGACATTTAAAAGATCTGTTTCTGACGGCCTTTTAAATCAACATGCTTTCTTTCAAAGAACTCTTTTGGCTTTGAACTAATTACATTATGTTTTGTATTTAAATGCCTCTTGAGCTTTGGCGGCTTCATTGCATTGTTAGCCAACGCATCGCCACAAATAACGCACTGCGGTTTTGGCACTCCACCATCATTCATGGCTACAAAACCGAACTGAATGTATGAGGAGTCATATTTCTGAGTAAAACTAGTACGAATTCTTTTTGTTGACAATACTTCGGTTTCATTTACCTTGCCGTCATCTGATTCAGAATTACTTGCGTGTTCAGCAACTGGATGTCTCTGCTTGATAAATATGTGGATTGGACCTCGCTTTGCCATCTGTAAATTAGGCATAAAAATAATTAATATAAATTCCATTATCCCGGGTATATACTTAATTTATGATATGAGGATGAAAGCTGAATAAATGCAGTGGGAATGCTCTTATTGAGAAATATGTGTGTGAGAACATTGATTAATAGGGTAAGTAATGTTAGGATAAGAAGATAATATAAATTTTAAAATTAAATTGCAAACAGGATAATAATTGGAAAGTTAAGATGGTTTGAACATATGGAAAGAATGAATAATGAACGTCAAAAATAAGATTTACCTGTCTGAAAGATATGGAGTGAGAAAGCGAGGAATTTCGAGAACTTCCTGGCAGAAACATGTAGGTTTGATTCTAGAAGAGGGGAAGGCTATAAGTAAGAACAATGAGAGCGTGTATGAAACGATATATGGATATGGAGGAAGCGAGGATGTTATACTCATACAAAGCACACGGGATCTTTTCAGGGGGAAAAGGAAAATATGCCGCATTTATTGAAAATACAACAGTTAGCA